>NC_134157.1:8550430-9200861 GCF_033958435.1 Carettochelys insculpta
ACCCCTCCCCACTTGGATCTGCCATCCAAGCCCCTTGCTTAGTGAGTATAGTTGAGCTGAGGATAACCTGGGCTTAATTTGTAATGAAGACAGTAATGGGGTTCAAGCAACTTTCACAACTCACATGGCAAGTCAGGGGATTCTGGGCTCTGAACTACCAGGCTGAGAAGAGCTGGGGCTGGGAACTGTCAGGCCCAGAGTTGGTGGGGTTCAGCCCTGGCAAAAATTAAGGATTGAGAGTGATCCCCTCAATCAGGACAGGTTAAGTACAGTTCTCCTGCCCTTTGCTCATACAATACAGACAACATTTCATGACCCTACAGTCAATAATAAAGTGATTTGTAACCCAACTGCAGCCAAAAATGGGTCACGTGGGCACCAAAGCTTTGCCTGCTGGACACCTAAGCAGAATAGGTGAGTTCATGTAAATACAGTTTGGTCTTGAATCCTTCCTCCCTCCCCTGGCTCATCATTATCTGTCAAGAGAGAGCTGAGCCCAACCCTACTTACAAATCCCCATTGGACATTCTAGGTTAGCCAACATTCCTGCAGTGAATGTGCCAACTCAGTCCAGAAAAAAACAGCTGTGTGAGAAAGCTGGTCCTTGGTCATACTCTCCAAACCGATTGTACTTCTTCAGGTAGAAATATTTGTCGTGCACTGTATATGCTTTTAAATTAAGTGTGTGTGTGTGTGCGTGCACACGCACGCGCAGTTCATTTTCAATTCAAATTTCCAACCAATAACTAAATTGGCAGCACTGCATGTACCTAGCTGGCTGTGGGAGGGTTTTTGGGGAAATTCCTGGGGAGGTTCCTCCCTCATTGGGAGTGTAGGGAAATCTCTGGGGTGGGGGCACACGGCCAAGTTATTTCAAGACAACTTAGGTTATTTTGAAATAACTTTGCTGTTGTCTACACTATGCACACACTGTTTTGAAATAAATTCGAAATAGCGGGTGCATTATTTTGAAATCGGTAAACCTCATTGTAGGAGGAATAGCGCTTATTTTGAAATAACTGTTTTGAAACAGGTGCTGTTCACACAGGCTGTGGCCACACTAGCCCCTCCTTTTGGAGGTAATGTGGCACATTGGAAGATGCTAACGAGATGAAGAAGGGTCTTTCAAAATCAGGGAGTCATTTCGAAAGGCCACCGGCTACACGGGTGGCTGCATTTCGAAAGCGGCATTTCAAAGCACATGTGGCCACAATTATGCTAATGAGGTGCTGCATATTCATGGGATCACCTCATTAGCATCTGCTCAAGTGCCACATTACCACAGCCCCGCTGAAAGGAGGGCCTAGTGTGGCCACAGCCACACAGAATGATGCTTGTTTTGAAACAGGGCTCCTAGGTAGACGTAACCAGAGAGCACTTGGAATAGATCCCCAACCCTTATTGCACAGTCCTGTGATTTAGAAATGAGATCATTGCTTGCAGCCTTTGAAATCAGTGCAAGCTTTGCCTGGGTGAGGATTCCAGGATTGGGCCCAAAGAAGAACTAATTTTTTTCTCTTCCTACCTTGATTCCTTTTCTTTAGTAAAATAATCGCCATTGCCCTCACAGTACTAGGAGTAGCAGCAGGAGATTGGTGCTGGTTGTTTCCCCAATATTTCTAAGCATGCTCTGTAAACCCTGACTGATACGCAGGACAAACATTTGTACTGGAAAAAGGATGAGATTGCTTACTGCATAATTACTCTGCCTCACTTGGCTTGGAAGGCACAGCCATTGCTTGTAGACTAGTAGCTATTTCACTAATGTTGGCTCAGGAGGTGGCAGGTGTGCTGGTCCCAAGGTTGGATTTTGAGTTGTCAGGCCGCCTTTTCTGGAAGAAGTCACTTCTGTAGCTATTGCTCTTGTCTGACTCCTAGGCTATGTGCTGGCACAAACGGGAGAGAGAAAGCTCAGTCTGGTTCATAACCCCTCTAAAAGTGCATAACTCATTTGTAATTTCATAGATTGCATAGTAGCATGGGCAGTGGGACGGATCCTCCGCTGTTGGGAAGTGGCAGAGCGCCACCAAGATCAATGGAGCTACACAGATTTCTGCCAGCTGAGTCTCTGTCTCAGAGAGTATATTTAGAGCAAGCCAATGTGTGTGTGAGAGAGAGAGCTCTTGGCTTCTCTTACCAGTTCCATCGCAGACTGCATCTGACCATGGACAAGTTATGCTATTCCTTTGTGTCTCAGCTACCCTCTCTCTCAGTTGGGAGTAACAATAATCCTTGCATGCCTCTCTGGGAGTAGGGGCTGTTAAAGAATTAAGTTGGGTGAGGTTACGCTCCATCTTGTTTATTAGGTAGGTGGGTGATGGGGGCTTTTAGGGGCAGGGAGATAAAGGCTGTTTGAACCACCACTCCTGCTGTGCATGTGTCAATGATACGTATTTCCGTAGCACCAGGTGAGGAGGTTCTCTAGTGCCCTAAGGCATTGCACAGACACAGAGAGAGCTCAAAGAATGTCTCTCCCCTGATTTGCAGGTGGGGGACCAAAGCACTGAGAGATTAAATGAATCACCCAGGGTTTTTGTTTCATGGCTGGGAACTGAACCCAAATCTCCTGGTCAAGTGCCACAATCACAAGGCAACCTTCAGCTCTGTGGCTCCCTCTGGCTGGTGTGTTGTCCACCACCACACCAAGTTCTGTCTCACACTCAGGTCAGGACCCATATCACTCCCAGGATTGCTGGTTCCCCTTCAAGACACTGCCCACTGGGGGTGCCCACTACAGTCCCTTGCCCCCTTCCGGAGGTCCCAGCAGTCCTCGTTCAGGGTGCCCCCACCAATATGGCCAGCTGCCTGTCTAGCTTCTCAGCTCAGGGGCAAGCCACAGCCCATACAGGCCAGTTGGCATGGCTAGGTGCAGTACAAGGGGGTGGGGGAAGGACTCAAGCCTGCCCACTTCTGAGTCCTGACTCAGAGACCCTCTGGCGACAACCATGTCCTTCACTGCTATCTGCTCCCCTGCACCCTGGGCCACTTCCCTTGTGACCTCTTGCACATTCTGAGCCCCTACCTGAGGGCAGCACCTTCCCTAGTCAGACTCAAATGGCCCAACTCTGCTGCAGCAGCTCCTTATATGCAGGGCTGCTCCAGCAAGCTACCCTCTCATTGGCTACCTGCAGGAGCCCTTCCCCCATTGTCTGGGGGTGCTACCCAGGCTCCCTCTAGCCTGCCTTAATCCCTTGCTTGCAGTAGTGGGGCTCTCTCCTCACTACACCTTCCGTTGCAGTGTAACAGGCAACCAGTAGTAGGAAAGGGACAGCCATTGCTTAGATTACACCCGCATCACACCAGAGCCATTCGTGCGGCTGCTGAGGAGATGGCTGGAGGTAGCTCCTACTCAGATCAGTGGGCTGATTCACATCCTGCACAAGGAACCCATTTTCAGTTCGGAATGGTCTAGATTTTCCAGTTCTAGACAAATACCATCTTCTAAATACTGTCTCCCTCCTGCCACGATGTCAGGCCTGAGTGGCCAGCAGTTGGATGCCACGTTGTCAGAGACGTGGGGAATGGCAGATCCTATAGAGTACCGGGCATGTCCGTAGGGCTACAGAAATAACAGCTCTCCCTCTGCGCAGGTGAACCTGGTGCTGAATGAAGGGAAGTCCCTGGGCCTCATGATCCGAGGAGGAGCTGAATATGCACTGGGAATTTACATCGCCGGCGTGGATAAGGGCTCGGAAGCAGAGAGCGCTGGCCTGAAGGTAAGAGGCGAGCAGAGACGTGGGGGCTCACCTGGGAGTTGGGGATGCATTTCTAGAGCAGGATCTCAAGCCAAGGGGCGTCTCAGTTCTCATGCTGCTGTCACAGTAACAGAGCCACTGCACTGGGCCTCCAGCAGCTCCACCTTTGCAATGCACCTAGGGCTGTGCAGAGCTCCAGTGGAACCGGGGGAAAGTGTTCAGGAAGTTAGGGTTTATTTTTACAGTGGGCTCTTAAAATGCCCCAGAAGGGCTGCCGTGGAGGGGGAGAGCGAGGCAAAATTTGCCTGTTATTCTGAACTAGTGCACACCACATGGCCACCGGGGTGACCTTGTTTTCACTCCAGACATCTCTCCACAAGGAGCTAAGCTGAGACCCAGCCCAGCCCAGGAATCCTATGCTGCCATCATGGCCAGGCATCTGCAGGGGAGAGCAAAGCACTCTCCACCTCCCCAGGCTGCAAGAGAAGGGACTCTTCAATTTAAGTGACTTGGCTTGTGCAGTGTTCTCATTCCTGATCAGACACCTGTCACTGCCAGCCACTTGGAGCTGGAGGATTGAACTCTTTCTCCTCCTAGTGTGAGCGTACGTCCCGTTTTGGCTGGGATGGTCTCTTTATTTTATGCCCTTTCCTGGCCAGCAGTGTTCCATGTAAGCTGAGCGCTTGAGCAGCCACGCAGGAGAGAAACACGCACCGCCCAGCTGATTAGCAGAGTGCTCACCGCCACCCAGAGCCGGCAGCGTGTGTTTCTGTTGGTGGTGCAAATCCACACGTCTGGGTGCACATCACAGAATTTATTCTGCCCATGGATGGAAAAATGAGAGGGGAGATGCTGGGCAGCCTGACTTTTTTGCAGAAGGAGGCATTTGTCCCATTTGCCCTTGCTGACAAACTGGGGTACGGTGCAGAAGAATGGGATGGGGGAGGGGCTGAGCAGAGATACCAGCCCCCTTTGGGGGGCAGCGTTCCAGCATGTGGGCAGGTCAGCAGGGCTCCCGGGGCTCCAGCTACAGGCATCAGCCTCCGGCGGGGTGGAGGGACTGGGAGGAAGAGGAGGAGGAGGGTTCTGACAGCAGCATCGAGGCAGGGAACTCTCGGCTGAATGACAGAGGTCTCCTGTTTTCTCATTGATAAGTATATGAAGAACTGCCCTGGATGCCAGCGGTAGAGGCAGTAATGCTAGCAGGCTGTGCTGGCCTCAGCAGGCATGATACATGCCTGTGCTGGTTTCCGTCCGCTTTAGTAACGTTAGCAAGAATAATTCTCCTTAACGATTGGAACCATAGGTGGCAAATGCAGGGCTGGGCCAGAGGGTGTTCGCAGGCAGCCTAAACTAATGTGACTTACTCCTGGCCACTTCTGCATCTCAGTAGTCAGTTCCCTTATGGTTATGACCAACGCCCACTTCAGGGCTGATGGAGAGGTACTAGGACTCCCAGTTACAGCATCTCCTGTGGAATTCTCTCGGTCGCTGGTTTACCCTCATGTCCAGGGTTTGGTGAAAGGTCACTGCTCAGGTAGCATGAGGCAAGGCCCTGTTTCTGCTTCAGTTAGAGGGCTCCCTGATCCTGGTCATTAGCTACAAGAGAGGTCTCAGTAGGGGAAATGCAGGAGCTCTTCTGAGCCCGGCAGTGCAGGCAATAGGGGCAGATGCAATAGAAAATGATGTAATGTCAGGCAGAAAAAGTGTAAAGGAATTGCAAAGACACACACTGGACTTCAGAGTAGCCCTGAGCTCCTCTGATTGGGAGTGCATTTCAGGAGCTGGTTTTACAGGCTGTAATTTCTGGCTGAGCTGCTCAAAATAGCCCAGGTCTGTTGGCCTTTCTCTAAATGGCCCATCTCCCAGGGTCACAGCTGTGTGCTCTTCATCTCTGGGTCAGTGTGATTCAGCAGTGACGGAGGGTAAGGTCATTTGAGGGAGGGGGAAGGTGTTCCTTGGAAATGAATCAATTGTGCCTATTGCTTCAGTGTAGAACCAAGAGATGGTAAACTCCTTATCATCGTCTCTTTATGTTCTCTGAAGCCATTGACAAAGCCCTGAATTATCAAGTGTTAAGGTGTAACCCACCCTAGTCCTACTGCCCCCGTGAAGGGCTAGCAACTTACTCCCATTGCTAAACTTATGATACAGCGTGAATCCCACATCTTCAGGGCACCGTCTTTCTGGTGCCAGTGTTCCTGTATTAACTTGCATGAGATTGGAAGCTAGGCCAAGGGTTGGGCTACTCATCTGAAGTTTAAATGATCATAGTTCAGCTCCTTCTCTGTCCCAGACTTCCTGTATGAGCTTTGGCAGTCATTTAAATGGTTATTGGCTCAGTTCCCCATCTCTACAATAGGGATGATAGCCCTGCCCTGCCTCAGAGAATACTGGGCAGATAAACCCATGACAGATTGTGAGATGCTCTGATACCACAGTGTTGGAGGCTAGATAAGTACCTGACATAGACTCAGAGGAAAATTAGCCTTCCACTTCCAACCTATCTACAAACCCCAGGAATGGACCACTCCGACTCCATTCTGTTCCTATACTACCCTTGTCCCTTGGCCTCTGGGATTCTCTCCTTTATACACCAGATCTTTTAAAACAGCTGTTCTTTGGGTTAAAGATCTACTCCCCACCCTGGGGAGACACTGATAGATCCCCTAGGTCAAATATATGTAAACACCAGGAACACTGCTCTGTGGAAGCCGAAATGGCAGCACAGCAATGTTGTCCCATTCATATTTACCATAGCAAAGCAGTTGCATTTCCCTGCCCCCACCTCCCCGCAATGTAGAAAGAAAACAGACCACTTGGCAGAAGTCATTCGGCAGAAGAGAGATCAAACCCATGTTTCCAGCACTGGCCTCTAAGGCTCCCCCTTGTAAACACAGAAAGATTAATGGCAGGAGACGGAAGGGAACTGGTTTCTTTTCCCTGAGATTATTTTCATAATCAATGTCCTCACGTTCCACCAAGTGCCCTCACCCAGCTCCCTGTCAGCACCCAGAGAAAATTGCTCCTTCCCTTAGCTCAACCAGGAGGCCAGAGCAGCCAATGGAACATCGAGGCCAAGAGAAGTAGGTACAGGAAGAAATAATAGCAGGCTTATCAAGGATACAGCCATCTATTATCTGCTTCTCTGATCGTTTCCATTTATAATGCACAGCACAGCAGTATGTCATTTCATCTCCCCAGCAGAGGAGGGAAGGAAATAACCAGAGAATCTTTTACCAAAAAGCACTGTCTAATCCTGTGTTGTTTTCTTCCACTTCCTCAGGTGAGGATTTAAGAGGTGGCAATGTTTTCTATGCAAGACGTCATGCAGCGAGCCTTGTTTTCACATTACATCTCTGCTTATTGACTTTTTATGCCTTGCTCCTCACTGTGCCATGCTGCTCTTACTGCTTTGTGTGTGCCAGGAGCCTGGTGCTTTGCTGAATGCCAGGCATCAAGATGCTTGCTGATCTTTCCTTCCCCCTGATTTGCATACATTGCAAGCTCTAAATTTGGAAATATTTGGTGGAGGCAGGGGAAAGAGAGGGGACTTTGTGACTTGTTAGAGTAGACCTAGTTACACTCCTGCACACTCTTGCGTAACTCAAATTTCATGCAAGTTGAGGGAGGGAGCGGAAACTTACCAATGCACCAGCCCTGGTCAGTTCCCTTGCTCCTGCCAGCAGTGAGGAGCCAGGTGCAGCTTCTCCGTGGCATCCCCCAGCTGGGGGAGCAGGGGACTGGAGTGAGGAGCTGGCAGAGGAGCTGTGCTCTTGCCAGCCCCCAGCCCCTGGGAACCCCAGGCTTTCCACTTGCGCTTAACTTATGTTAACATAAGTTAAACAAAAGTCAAAATCATGCAGAGGAGGGGTTTACTGTATTGACCATGCAGGGTAATACGTAGACTATAAAGTGCATATGCTCACTTCCTAAGCAAACACAGGCAGAGGCACAAAAAGACATGATTCTAAGAAGTGGAAAGAAAAGGAAGTTAAGCAAGACCTTCCAAGTAACTTCTTACACCAGACAAACAGACAGACTTCTGCTCCTTACGGGTGTGCTCCAACATCCGCTGGAGTTGATGGAAAGACTCCCGTTGACATCAGTTGGCATTGGATAAGGTCCTAAATTACGACATAGCTCTGCATATTAAACTACGTTATCAGCCCTCAGCTATATTTAATATGCTGATTGATAATTTTATAAGGGGAGTGTTAACTCCAGTCCTGTTAAGTGTTCCCCCAAGGAGCCAAGAAATACCAGACAACTAAAGCAGTCTTTCTTAAACCATGTTCCACAGAACATTAGTGTTCTGTGAACAGCTCGCGGGTGTGCCGCCAGCATTTGACACTTTTTTGATGCCACAAGCCTATGGTATGTATTTTCTGTTATTAAAACCAGATACAGGGTTACCGCTTCATTGCTATGATCCCTGATTAAATGACTTTGTTTTGGTTTTGCTCTTTATGTTTCTGAGGTGGTTTTGGGTTTTTTTTTGGCGGGGGCGGTCTGGCGACAATTAAAAAAAAAAATGTCATAGGTGTTCCGTGTAAAACTATTCTTGTTTGGGGTCTGTGATCTGAAAAAGTTTAAGAAACACTGATCTAATGATCTAAAGGATGGCCTTAATGGTTAAGGTACTAGACTGGGATTCACGACAGGTTCAATGTGTAATCTGGGATAAGTCACTGACAGGCAAACAGTGTTTGGAAAAAAGCAACCAAAGAAGACAATAAACAAATGAAGAGAGTAAAAATAGAGATTCAGAGGTGTCAGTTTCAGCTCCCAGGGTCTGATTTTTCAAAGTTGCTGAACATTACCTGAACAAGAAGTTTTTGGAGAATGTTGGGGATAAATTCCTGGTACAAGGGCTGAAGGAACCAACCGGGGACCATGCACAGCTTGACCTGCTGCTCACAAACAGGGAAGAACTAGTACAGAAATAGAAGTGGGTGGCAACCTGGATTGCAGTGATCATGAGATGGTGGGTTTCAAGATTCTGACAAAAGGGAGAAAGGTGAGTAGTAAAATACAGACCCTTGATTTCAGATGAGCAGACTTTGATTCCCTTGGAGAACTGATGGGCAGGACTCACTGGGAGGCTAATATGAAGGGGAAAGGAGTTCAGGAGATCTGGCAATATTTTAAAGAAGTCTTACTGAAGGCACAAAAAAAACCCCATCCCGATGCACAGTAAGAAAAGCAAATATGGTAGGCAACCAGCTTGGCTTACCAGGGAAATCCTTGGTGAGCTTAAACTCAAAAAGGATGTGTATAAGAAGTAGAAACTTGAACAGATGACTAAGGAGGAATGGCTGGAGAATGCCAGGGCATGATCAGGAAAGTGAAAGCACAGTTGGAACTGCAGCTAGCAAGGAATGTAAAGGGCAACAAGAAGGGTTTCTACAGACATGTTAACAATAAGAGGCTGATCAGGGAAGGTGTGGGGCCGTCACTGGATGGGGGGTGGTAACCTGGTGACAGATGATGTGGGAAAGGC
This sequence comes from Carettochelys insculpta, assembly GCF_033958435.1. Taxonomy (NCBI): domain Eukaryota; kingdom Metazoa; phylum Chordata; order Testudines; family Carettochelyidae; genus Carettochelys; species Carettochelys insculpta. The sequence continues at coordinate 8,559,629 of NC_134157.1, forward strand.
TGAAGTATTCAATGCTTTTTTTGCCTCAGTCTTCATGGACAAAGTCAGGTCCCAGACTACAGCACTAAGCAATGCAGTATGGGAAGCAGGTGGGCAGCCCTTGGGAGGAAAGAACAGGTTAAGAGCTATTTAGAAAAGCTAGATGCACATAAATTCATGGGTCTGGATTTACTGCATCCAAAGGTACTGAGGGAATTGGCAGATGTCATTGCAGAGCCTTTGGCTATTATCTTTGAAAACTCATGGCACTTGGAAGAGGTCCAGGATGATTGGAAAAAGGTAAATATAGTGCCCATCTTCAAAAAAGGAAAAAAGGACAATCCAGAGAACTGTAGACTGGTCAGCCTCACCTCAGTCCCCAGAAATATTGTAGAGGGGATCCTCAAGGAATCCATTTTGAAGCACTTGGAAGAGGGGGAAGTGATCAAGAGCAGTCAACATAGATTCACCAAGGGCAAGTCATGCTTGACCAATCTATGATGAGGTAACAGGCTCTGTGGACGTGGGGAAGTCAGTGGATGTGATATACCTTGACTTCAACAAAGATTTGGATACAGTCTCCCACAACATTCTTGCCCGTAAGTTAAGGAAGTATGGATTGGATACATGGACTGTAAGGTGGATAGAAAGCTGGCTAGATGTTCTTGGAGAATGTTGGGCCCAATGGGTAGTGATCAGTGGCTCAATGTGTCTGATTCACAGTCGGTTTCAAGTGGGGTGCCCCAAGGATCGGTTCTAGGGCCCATGTTGTTCACCATCTTTATTAATGACCTGGATGAGAGGATGTATTGCACCCTCAGCAAATTTACAGATGACACTGAGCTAGGCGGACAGGTAGATGCATTGGAGGGTAGGGATAGGGTCCAGAGTGACCTAGATAAATTGGAGGATTGGGGCAAAAGAAATCTCATGAGGCTCAACAAGGGAGGGATAGCTCAGTGGTTAGCATGTTGGCTTGCTGAACACTGAGTTGTGAGCTCAGCCCCTGAGGGGCCTGTCTGGGACAAATACAGGTTTTTATTTTGGGGTCTGGACTCGATGACCTCCTGAGGTCCCTTCCAGACCTAGAATTCTATGATAGAATTCTGTGAAGTGCAGTGCCTTGTGCTTGGGCCAGAAGAATCCCAAGCACTGTTACAGGCTGGGTGCTGACTGGCTAAGTACCAGTGCAGCGGAAAAGAAGCTGGGGATTATGGTGGATGAGAGGCTGAATGTGAGTCAAGAGTGTGCCCTTATAGCCAAGAATGCTAATGGCATATTGAGGTGCATTAGGAAAAGCATTTCCAGCAGATCTAGAGAAGTTATTATTCCCCTCTGTTCGGCACTGGTGAGGCCTCATCTGGAGTATTGCATCCTTCTGCTAAAGGGGAGTAAAGGGACTTCGAAGTACTGGCGGGTGAGCTGCAGCTAGATGTGTGCCAGCACTTCGAAGTTTAACACTTTGGAGTTGCCGCGGGGGGAGGGGGGAAGGGCAGGATTTGCTTAATAAAGAGCTGCATATGCACTGCAGCACTTCATTAATAAACTCCCAACACCCTACTTACCATCCTCCCTTTGAAGTTGGGAGGTAGTGTAGACACAGCCATATTATAGACTGCCCTTCCTTAGTTATTTCTTGGCCTACCAAGACCTAGTTAACCCTCTTCACCATACTCTATAAATCAGTTCCTCCAGCTGCAGATCGAAGCCTTCTGAACTCGTTCACCTTCCTAGCAGTGGCCATAATATTCCAGGTGCGATGGTTCAGCAGCTGCAGATAGACTTTAAGCAGAGCTCAGTTGTGTGAATGGAAAGACTCTAATTGGTTTTCACAGGCACTGGACTAGATCCATCAACAGGGGTTATGTTCTCCCTGCTCTGCAATGTGATGCCTCTGAATATGCCATTCAACAAGTGCTTTGGTCTCATTTGCTTCCCTAGGACTGTCCAGTATTACTGCCCCCCACCTACTGAGCACGGCTGTCATGAATTACATCCCCTTACACATTAGTTCACATTTTTCCAAGTTGATTCATTTTTTTCTTTTTTGGCCTATGTTCTAATCTCTCCAGGTCTGTGCATCAGTTCTCTGTCCTGGCTGGGGTTTGCAACTCCCTGTAATTTAGTCTATACCAAGGGTCAGCAAACTTTCCAAAGCAGAGTGCTGAAGTTTGACCTTTTGACCTTTTAACCAAGTGCTGGTCATACTTTTAAAAGGCACTAATAGTCCTACTTACAACAGTGTCATTAAGAAATAAATTAAGAGTTAGAGCTTTGCCATTTAGGTGGTGATTGGTAGCATTCACTGGTCTTTTAGAAACCCAAAGGCAGATCTCCCTGGCTCCCTGCTGCCTTTAACCACCAATCTGCATTCTTCACAGAACCTCTTTCTCATTACAAAGCCTGGCATTTTTGGTTCCTTGGTGTTTGTGCTACAAGTGGGTGAAGGTTCAGGGGAAGCAGCACAGTCAAGAGGAAGGAGTTCCTAAAATCTGACCTGCAGCTGAATCCTGTCCCTGTCACTGACTCCCTCCATCCACTGGCCAGTCACTGGGAAGTGCTGGTGGGGGAGGAGGTTCAAAGAAGCCTTGCGGAGCTAAGGCCCCCATTTCCGAAGATATCTAGGGACCTAATATCCTTTGAAACTTCATGGGAGCTGGGCATAGATCTCCTGTAGGTGCTTTAGAGACCCTCAGATTTAGCTTCTCTGTGCCTCACTTTCCCTGTCAGCAGAAGAGGATAATTGATTGTCCCACATTCCTTGCTAGGGAGCTATGACAAATCATGGTTACTGGTCACGACCCGATTTAGCAAATCACATAAACATGTGCTGATCTTCCAGTCAATATCACTGAGGGCAAGGGCACATAAGCAGGTGATGGAAGTTGAGCGTGTGGTTGAAGTACTCTGCAGAATCAAGCCTCTGTTCTGAAACTGGGGGGGAACAATTATTTTAATAGTAAGTAATCGTTACAGGTAATTAAGGTTTGCAGGTGGATTCAGGTGTCACCAAGGAGAAGGGGCCCCGTCCTGTCAGTGAGTCTGCCTGAGCATAAAGGCAGCTGGAAGTAGGATGGTCTGAGTGGTCCTAGACGATGCAGTATGGGAAGGTGGAGGGCAGCCATCTGTGGGGAAGGAACCAGTTCTGAGCTATCCAGAAAAACTAGATGTGCACAAGTCCATGGGTCTGGATTTAATGCACCCCAGGGTACTGAGGGAATTGGCAGAGGTCATTGCCAAACCTTTGGCCATTATCCTTGAAGACTCTTGGAGATCAGGGGAGATACCAGATGACTGGAAGAAGGCAAACATAGTGCCCATCTTTAAAAAAGGAAAGAAGGACAATCCAGGGAACTATAGACCCATCAACCTTACCTCAATCCCTGGGAAAATAATGGAGGGAATCCTCAAGGAATCCATTTTGGAGCACTTGGAAGAGGGGAAAGTGATCAAAAGTAGCCAACGTGGATTCACCAGGCGCAAGTCATGCCTGACCAATCTGATTAGCTTCTATGATGAGGTAACAAGCTCTGTGGACATGGGGAAGTCAGTGGATGTGATATACCTTGACTTCAGCAAGGCTTTTGATACGGTCTCCCACAACATTCTTGTCCATAAGTTAAGGAAATATGGATTGGATCCTTGGACTATGAGATGGATAGAAAGCTGCCTTGATGATCGGGCCCAACGGGTAGTGGTCAATGGCTTAATATCTGGATGGCAGTCTGTTTCAAGCGGAGTGCCGCAAGGCTCAGTTCTGGGGCCGGTGTTATTCAACATCTTTATTAACGACCTGCATGAGGGACTGGATTGCACCCTCAGCAAGTTTGCGGATGACACGAAACTAGGGAGAGAGGTAGATACATTGGAGGGTAGAGAGAGAATCCAGAGGGACCTGGATAAATTGGAGGACTGGGCCAAAAGAAATCTGATGCGGTTCAATAAGGAGAAGTGTAGAGTCCTGCACCTGGGGCGGAAGAATCCCAAACATTGTTACAGGCTGGGGACCAACTGGCTCAGCAGCAGTACGATGGAAAGGGACCTAGGGGTTATGGTGGATGAAAGGCTGGATATGAGTAAACAGTGTGCCCTTGTAGCCAAGAAGGCTAACGGCATACTAGGGTACATTAGCAGGAGCATTTTGAGCAGATCTAGAGAAGTAGTTATTCCTCTTTATTCAGCACTGGTGAGGCCACATCTGGAATATTGTGTCCAGTTTTGGGCCCCCCAGTATAAAAAGGATGTGGATTTGCTGGAGCAGGTTCAGCAAAGGGCAACAAAAATGATGAAGGGTCTGGAGCACAAGACCTATGAGGATAGGCTGAGGGATTTGGGCTTGTTTAGTTTACAGAAGAGAAGACTCAGGGGTGATTTAATAGCAGCCTTCAACTTCCTGAAGGGGAGCTCTAAAGAGGAGGGTGAGAAACTGTTCTCAGTGGTGTCAGATGGCAGAACAAGGAGTAATGGTCAGAAGTTGAAGAGAGAGAGGTGTAGGTTAGATATTAGGAAAAACTACTTCACCAGGAGGGTGGTGAAGCATTGGAATGTGTTGCCTAGGGAGGTGGTGGATTCTCCATCCCTTGAGGTTTTTAAGTCCCAGCTGGACAAGGTCCTGGCTGGGATGACTTAGTGGGGGTTGATCCTGCTTGATGCAGGAGGCTGCACTAGATGACCTCCTGAGGTCCCTTCCAGCCCTTTGATTCTGTGAGTGTGCAGAGCCAGGGAGCAGCTAGCTGGGGGCACCTGCTGCTTCCCACAAAGTGAATGGCCCCAGTGAATGGGAGTCAGTTGAGGGGAATCCGCCTCTACTTGCCTCTCTCCATGAGTGCCAGGCCAACAGAGCGCCCAGTGTCCTGCAGCGAGCCCAGAGAACTTACTGTCTGACAGGCACGGAGCAGCCTGGGCACTGGCTTGGAGCAAATTTCCCTCCCTTGCCCAGGATTAAGGCCGAGTGGCAGCACTGACATCTGGAGCCACTGTCAGTGCTCCCCCGCCTGCAGTGGCTGCTCCCCAGGCCACTCTGCCCCCTCAAACTCAGGTGGCATCAGCTCCCTACAACTTCCACCAGGCTGCCCCAGTGCGCTGCAAAACGCACATCTGCTGCATGGCTTTGAACGAGCTCCTGGCTGCATGGCGGAGGAGGGGCCGGGCTGAGTTCCTGTCTTGAGTGCCAAAGAAAATCAGCTCACGTTCCACTCTTGGCGCCCGTGCTGGGGGGTTGCTGACCCCTGGTAAATATTAATAGCATTTAACCTTCTCTTTGGCTATATTCGTGATGTTAAATGAGGCCAGCTCTGGCACTGACCCCTGTAGCATCCCATTCTCCACACTGCTCCATTAAATCCGAGCTAATCTTACCTTTCCACTTCAAGTCTTTTCACTTACATTCAGTGCACATGGCTGCCTTCCTCTCCGAGCCAGCTGGAATTATTTTTTCAAGATATTGCAAGATGCAGTGTTGAATTTGTTACCAAAATCCATCTATATTACATCAGCTGTGGTCCCCTCATCTGGTCACTTTGGTCCTCTCTCCAAACAAGCCATCAAAATTGTCCAGCAAGATGAGCTCTGTGTCATCTCCTCCTGCTTCTTGCTGCGGGTTCCATTGCCCTCTTTGCGTAGTGCTCAGCACCTCTCTTTTGGGGCAGATTTTTTTAAAAGTACAGGGTGAACCTCTCTAGTCCAGCACTCTCTGGTCCAGCGCACTGTGGTCCAGCATGATTTTAATTAGTCGGAGGGTACTGCTGATGGGTGTGGCCATGTTTCCCGCACTCCCACAAAGTTTGTTTACAGTCACCAGTCCTGGCTCTCAGTGTTCTGCTGTTATTTAACTGTAATTTACCCCTAAATGTCTTCTAAGAACCCAGTAAGCGGTGGAAGTGTTAGTAATGCTGCTAGACACTACTGACCTCCCGTGGTCCGGCAAAGTCTCTCATTTGTCACCCGTCAGATCCCGAGGGTGCCGGACTAGAGAGGTTCAAGCTGTATTCAGCTCCCAGTAGCAGGGATGTTAATGGTGAACTGGTTAACCAGTAAGCATCATTAAATGGATGAGGCTTACTGAGTTCTGTTAACTGGTAGGAGCTGGAACAGTTCCCCTTCTGGCATGGTAAGGGGGTTCCTTCAGCCCCATAGGGCCACTGCAGGTGGAGGGCCCTCCAGTATGGCCAGAGCAGCCCCCATCTGCCGCAGCTGGGAGGGGGGGTCTTGATGGGCTGGCTGCTCCAGCCCAGCTAGGCTGAAGTGCCCCCCCTCCTGCCATGAATAGGGGCTGCTCCAGCCAGGATGGAGCACAGCACCCTGCCTGTGGCACATTAGGAACCGGGGCTGCTCCAGCTGTGCTGGAGCTTCCCTGCCCATGGCATGCCAGGGACCTGGATTGCTCTGTCCCAGCTGGAGCTTCCCTACCCACGGCGCTGTCACAGGTGGGGGGAACTCCAGCATGGCCAGAGCAACTGAATAATGGTAGATTAACCTACAGAGTAATTGGTTAACCAGTTACACGTGAGTTTACATGCCTAACCAAGATTTCCCGTTGTTGACACCTAATGCGATGAGCCCTTTGAAAATCTGTCCCACAATGTCCAGTGCAGGGACTTTTCTTTTCCTTTCGCTATGTCTCCACTTATTTCTTCCTTTATTCCTCTTATGGGAGCCAGAGCACAGCACAGTAATTGCTAGGATTAACTTTAAAAAAAGCAGCTGGTACATTTTCTCTTCACCAGTCATGCGTTGTCTTTGGTTTATGACCATTGGTTATTGGTGGTAATTCGTAAAATCCGTAGCCAAATCCATGTGGTTTGGGCTGACTGATTTGTGTAAGCTTAATTTTTTGCAACTATTCCCTCATTTGCTTTTCATCACTGACTATTTTACAGGATCTGTGACCTCAGGCTGCCTGTGGGGAGGGTAAGGGGGGTGACTGCATAGGGGATGCAGCTGTAGCGGAGGCAGCTGGAAGCTCCAGGCCACTTTGAAACATCACAGAAACATCCCTCTACTGCTTCATGCAGTTATGAGACCTGGGAGGAGAGGCCCAATGCAATGCTCTGGGCAGTGCTAAGGGCTGACTACCCATGGCCTGCCCCCTTCCATTGAAGGCTCCACCCCTTCCAAAGGCATAGATCTGGGTCCACCCACACCTTGCCCCCCCAAAAGCCGTGGTGGCTGTTGGCCTCACTGTGTAAGTTATAGGTATATTTTGCTTGTAGTTTCTCCTCTCGTCTTATTCCAGTAGCGCTTATGGACCCTAAATGAGGTTGGAGCCTCGTGTTGATAGGCCCTGTAGAAACACATAGTAAGTAGCAGTCTCTGCCATGAGGATTTTATGTACTAAATAGCCCAAGGGCAAGCAGGAGGTGAAACAGTCCACTGATAGCTGACGTGACTTCTCAGAGGCTACACAGCTGGTCAGTGGCAGACAATACAAGAACCTAAGTAGTCTTTGTTCAAGTTTTTGTCCTTTCTGCTGAACCGCACACAAAACAGCATGGGAAACAGCTGGCTCAGAATATGTTCTGTCACCCTCGGGCACTGTTATAATAGCACAAACTGCTTGTCCTGCCCCACATCACAGGCATCTGCTCTGGTCTCTTCTAGCACCTGCAATGCCAGACCTAATCATGCTGCTAGGTCTCCTTCAGTTCCTTTGTCTCTTCCCCTCCCTAGACTCCTTATTAGGGAACAGACTTGCTGATGTTTTGGACTTCCGTGAAGTTATAAGATGGTTTATTAAAACTTCATCTCTGTCCTGTGCCCAAAAATGAAACGTTAATACTTGATATGAAAAACTATTAAAGATTCATAACTGCAATAAAACTCCTTGATGGTAGTTGAATTTCCAGCATTTTAGCACTGCAGTGCACTTGACACTCCTTATTTTAGCAACAAAATTTCATCCCACTGTGGATTGCTCGATGCACTAAAGAGGCCCAGAAGTTGATGCTCACTGCCCATTTGAATTGAAAGTTTCTTCATCCTGATGTGCAGTTGTCTTAGCATGTTAAGCAGATACGTAATTTACGCTTGCTGTTCCTATGGCGGATGGGAATTTCTGACCAGTGACTTACTGACTAAACCAAAAAAAGCAGTTGTTAAAGACTAACAAAATAATTTATTATGTTATGAGCTTTCATGGGACAGACCCACTTAATGTTAGGGGAATTTGGGCTGATATGTGAATCCTGCTCTCTGAGGACATCAGAACTCACAACACTTGTGAGTTAAACTCACTGTAACAAAGCAGCTGAACTGCTAAGCTTGTTGGCTTTCTTCTTTGGCTTGTGCTGCCAACACTGATGTCCTAGTGGGTTCTGCTCAGTAACAAAGGGCACTGGGAGGTGGGACACCTGCGTTCTACTTCAGACTCCTGTTATGAGCTGGAGCGAGTCTCTGACCTTGTCTACATGAGTGCTTCTTCCTAGCAGCTTTACAGCTGGTGGCACTGCTACCATCAAGGCAGGGCATCTATGACTACTGATGTTTTACCACCATCCTATTAGCCATTATTACAAAATTATTCTGCTGAGCTACAAACCCGCTCCCTGCACACTTCTGCATTTATGTAAAGCTTTATTGTGGTAATTTACTGAGGACTGAAAGTGTTCAAGGCTGGGTTTTTGTATGGGCACGTGGGATCCTCTCCACAGTATTATAGATGAATGTTGCTAGGCACTGGAGTACAAAACAGTAGTTCACATCATGGGTCTAATACTATTTGTATTTTACGCTCTACTGGTGTCCAAAATGGTATAGTCTGAAACAAAGAGAGGAAAAAGGGAGTGAAGCATATTAATCTCCTGCTTGTCATAAACAAGTCCCCTGTAAAAATAACTCAAATGAAGCTCATGCTTTGGAGCAGATGCAAACTGAAAATGGCTTCCTAGGACTGGGTAGAATATTAACCTTTTTGGTCTGTACTGATTTCTCTGTCAATAAAGTCAATTGAGCTTGGCTTATCTGACATTTCATTAGTCAATAATCTAACCCAAACAATCCTCTCTGCGGCCATGAGATCAATGGTGAGAAATTCAATGATGAGAAATTCTTGCAGCTTGCGGGTAATGATGATCAGGGCTGGCTGGAGGGTTTTTGGCATGCTAGGCAAACTATGACCTTCCCCCACCCCCGTTCAATAGAGACAAGCATGAAAAGCCTCAAATGAAAGTTTGTCTTTGTTTTACCACTTGGTGAACAATGAACAATGTAAAACTAAAAATAAGTATTTTATTGTTTTTTCCTACTTTTCATTAATCTTAAGAGAAAGATTGTAGTAGAGGACAATTTAAACCTTTAACCATTTTGAGTTGTACGCAAAATTTCCGTTCAGCACTATAAACACTTCCACCTGTCTTGCTTCCAAAGGTTTGGGAAGCTACTAAAATCTTTATTGCTTGATACTGAAGTTTGGTTTAGAGTTGTAAATCTTTTGCACCGGGCCATCAATTTGTGTAAACATTTAGAACTTTGGCTTTTGTGCTTTTGCTTTCACAAATTGTTTGAGACAAAGTTTTGAAGCTATTTTCTGTTTTATCAAGATGGTGGCCAGTCCAACAAGTCTCTCTTTAAGCATGGAAGAACGAAGGATTATCTTTATCTGTTTTAACTTTGAAAAGTTACACTCCCCACTAACAACAGAAACTGTAAGACAAGAGAATTCAAGGAGCAATGGAGAAGTTGTGATTCTGTGGTCAGAAATAACCTCAGTATATCTTGAGGCATAAGGCAGCTTGGAAGTCGTGAAATAGCCTTCAGATCACTGCACACGTCTACTGCATCAATATCTTTTGAATTTCCAGGTTGTAATGCCGACTTAGCTTCAAGCAATGTTCTAATATCAGTTTTGAAGAATGATTTTACGAACTGTGCACATCGTTGAGGAAACCAAATATCAAATCAATTGCGGTAACTGCTCAAATCATTCTTTAACTGAGCAGGCTGCAGTATCAAGGACTAAAAAGTAGAAGTTTACTTTTGTAAGCAGGATCTGAAGAAATGCGTCCCTTACAGCTAGCAGGGGGTGGGAGAAGACTTAGAGTGTAGCAACATTGACAGAGAAATCCATCATTGTTTGAGCTATGCAAGCTCTGCTTTTGCCCATCTCAGACAAAGGGTCTTTGAGAACTGGGACATCTATGCCAAAACAAAGCTCCTTGTATACCGGGCAGGGGTTGTTTCAACACTACGGTATGCATGTGAAATCTGGACAACACGCAAGTTTCATTTGAAGGCACTTGAACAATATCATCAACGTTGCCTCAGGAGAATCCTAAATATCCTTTGGGAGAATAGGCATACGAACAGTAGCATCCTGGAAGAGTCGAACATGACCACTGAAGCCATTTTCATTCACAAACAACTTCGTTGAACTGGTCACATTGTTCAGATGTCTGATCAGCACCTCCCAAAACAGATTCTGTTTTGGAGTTGAGGAAGGAGGGAGGAGCATTGGGGGCCAGTGGAAGCAATATAAGGATGTGGTGAAGGCACACATGGAAAAGTGTGGCACCAGTGTTGACACTTGTGAGAGCTTTGTCCAGGACTGTCCCCAGTGGAGAGCAGTAATCCATGAGAGGATGGCACAATTTGAGAGGTCCTGCGTCAGTGCAGACAAGGAGAGATGAAGACGAACAAAAGAGAGTCAAAAACTGTCCTGCAGCCCTCCAACAGCTACCAACACCTGCCCCTTCTGAAATAAGACCTGCAGCTCCAGAATCGGGCTGGTCAGCCAGCAACGGATTCACAAGTAGGAGGGTGACATAAACACATCCTACTCATTATCAAGTGGACACCAAGAATGCCAGCTGAACCTGTTAGATGTAGTCTCAGCAGAAATTTCAATTAGTGCATCCTTGATATTTCCAAGCTCATACTGAAGAGGCTTCATGGCATCAGTCAGACTCTCTCATCTTGTTAACTCCATGGTTTCAGAGTTAGAAAATGCACACGGGCACAAAGAACTTCCCAATGGCTTGTTGGACTGAAAAAAATTCATATCTGCATTGCACCAGGTCAGAGAAACTATCTGCTTCCAAACAATGTCTGGCAGTATTACTGACAACCACATTCAAGGAATGCATACTGCAAGGGGAAAAAAAACTGCCCAAGGATTCGTTTCTGTTGTTCTCTTTTGTACACCCTTGTCTCCACTGTTCATATTACTCCCATTGTCATAGTCTTGGCATGTAATTTCTCAATCGATAAAGACATTCCTTCAAGCTCTCATAGAATACATTTAACCATACAATACTGGTTGTCTCCTTCAACAGTACAAACTCCCAAAACGTTCCTTTATGATCACTTCAGTATTATCCTCAACTGCAGATTTTGACGCATCTACGGAGTGAATTGTCATTGTAATCTGCTTGATGTGACTCGCATCTGCTGTACAGTCCAGAATAATTGAAAAGTATTTTGCAGAATGGACAGCTTCTAAGATTTTCTCTTTAATAGCACTTGCTAGGAGTCAAATCATTGGTAGGCCCTGTATAAACACATGCTAAGTCATTCTGCAGAGCCTTTCCAAGGTGATGAACATGAGTTGGTCACGTATTTTACACAGGTTCTCCTTCATGACTGGAACAAACAAACCCAGGTATTCAATACACTTTAAAAAGTTTCTATAACCTGCACTGCATAATTGTTTAATTTGTCCTGTGGAATGCTGTGTTTTGCCCACTTAGAACTCTTACTAAAACAACCAGATGCTCTTATATTTGGCTTCAGTATTCTTCTTCTTGCTTGATTACATGTAAGTTTTCTTCAGCAATAGTTTTCTGTGTTTTTCAATCATAGTTCAAGTTATTTCCGATTTTGTATGTTTTTCAGAATGTTCAGGACTCTCTTTTTCATGAGGAGACAGAACTGCAGGCATATTTTTCCAATCCTTTGAACCCTTTTCAGTGAGTGAGATACCAATCACATGATTGCTAAACAACTTGCAGCAGAAGCAAAGCATGAATCTTTTGACACTGAATATTGTAACCATTGCCAATGTATTTCTTTCCCACCGGTGAGCTCCCTCTTGTACTGATGTGCAGAGAATTTTCTTTTATTTCTATCTTTTAAAAAAGAGTGAAATCTCCTGAACATGTTCACATCTATGCTCCACTAGAATTTGTCATATGCAGTCATTACATCTAAGCTGTGGAGAAGGGCCTCGGTATTGTAACTGACTTGCAGGTTTGTCTTCCACATGTCTACCTTTTGCTTCTTTGTTATCCTTTTTAACCTCAAACTTGGCACATGCATCTGCAGATGAATATGTTTTCTCAACTTCAGTTTGATACTGTGAGCTGCCTCCATCTTGAGGTGAGCTGCCTTCATCCTGGTATTTGTCAAATCGAAGATATTTGAGGGGCAGGAAGCTTTTTGCTTTGCTTGTTCTTTTATCTGCGTAGCTTTCCCTTTACACTTTTGAGCATCAAACTTTTTATTTTAATCTGCCATGGTGTTCATTTTCTGAAAGCTTTTATGCAATTTTCTAAATAGAGAAAAAGGATAATGAGAAAAAAATCACTTTAATCTTATTCAGTACTAATACTATGTGTCACTGCCTAGTTCACCTATGTGGTCGGACTGGCCCTGATGATGATTCTTCTTGGAACCCCCTTGAGTTCCTTTGTTGCAGCAGTGTTCTTTGTAAGCGATGTGCTTATGCAGCTGCTCAGGAGAGATTTAAATGCCACCCTGCTGAGCAGAAAAGTGTATAGAGCTAGGTTTTTGTTACTACTGCTGGTGCACATTCACCCATGCCTAGGTGCCCAGAAAAATTATTCCATACATTGATGGAAAAGATTAGAGGGAACGTTGGTTGCAAGATGCAAGGTGCTATCACAGTCTGACTCAGCTCAATGGAAAATGCCATTTTCATGTGAGCTGCATGAAGATGCTCGGGTCACTGCACCAGACTTGTGCTAGAGAGAGCACACAATGGGGTGATTCTGCAGAGGTGATAGAGGCAGGACCTTTTTCCAACACTCCTGCATTTACATAGAATTCAGGAAATGCCGAGTCTTATTCTCAGCCCATGCTGACTACCCCAATTTAACTCTGACTCCCGAGGAGTCAAACGTAGGAAGAGATGGGGGCCCTGTAACTGTAGCAGACGTTGGACATTTGTGAAATATTCTGCTCACAAAAAAAGTTTTCCATCTCCCTCCCATCCGCTGTTTGTTTGCACGTAGTCTGAAACATGAGGGCTTGTAGTCCTTACTAACTTTTTTATCCTAGTTTAACTGTAGAAGGGGAGGTGGTGTTATGTACTGGTTAAAACTATGACATGGAAATCGGAAGATCTGAGTTCTCTCCATGGCTCTGACACTAGCCTTCTGGGTAACACTGAGCAATTACATCACTTCCCTGTGCCTCAGCTTCCTATCTGTAAAATGGGGATAATGATACTGACCTTTGTAAAGCACTCAAAGAGCTACCCCTGAAAAGCTCTGGGGATTATTTTGTACAGCTATAAAATAACTTATGTTCATAAATCTCAATGCACTTTACCACAGAGGCCCAGTATCTTTATCCCTATTTGCAGAGCTATTTTTGGGGGAAAAAAAAAGAGGCGCCAGTACTCAGCTGGCTTCCCCTCTCCCTTTCTCCCCACCCGCTGGGGTTCCTCTGGCTTGGGCTGCCAGCACGGCTCTGCGCCCCACCTGGCTCCCTGCTGCAGGGCTGCCAAGGCAGGGTTCCCACAGCTGGGACTGCTGGTGGGTCAGCGGGGACTCTGGTTCCCATCTGTGCCCTGCTGCGGGGTGCGAGGGCTCTGGATCCTAGCCCCACAGCAGCCTCCTGACCTTGTGCTGTTGCGGGGCCGGCGGGGGTTCCGACAGCCCCATGGCTGGGACCTGGCTGGGGCACAGAGGCCCCCTGGCAGCCTCAGCCATGGGAGCCCCAGCCAGGAGCAACATTCATGCGGAGGGGCTGGTACTCAGTACCAGCACATACTGCCACTAAAAGCCCTGCCTCTTTTACAGAAACAGGCATGGAAGTGTGGTGACTTTTTGAAGGTCACATCGTGGAGAACAGAACCCAGACTGGTTGAGTTACAGTTCTGGGCCTTTGGCTCTGATACATGTCTGAGCCCCTCTTACAGCCTATTGAGTTTTTAGTCTCTGTGCTGACTTTTGGCACAACGTGCCACAGCTGGTGTGCAGAATAACAGCTGACTTCCTTTGCTCCCTTGAGGATGTGCTGCCTTTCCATTTCCTTAAACATCCCTTATGAAAGAGGGCAAATGACATCAGCTGACTTATCTTCCTGATCTCATTCAGTACTTTGGATACCTACACCACCTCCCCTCTCATGCGCCTGCAGGGATCCTTGTCCTAAGCCTGCTGTCCCGCCTGCTCTGGACTGTGCTGGGACTCCCTAGTACAAGTATCCACAGGGCTCTTTGGTTCTGCCATGGGCTGTGCCCCCAGTATTGAGTCCAGCTGCTCGTAATACCGGCACGTATGGAAGGGGGGCAGCCCCAGAGCACTTGTTTGCTTCCCAAGCCCTGTGGTCTGACTGGCGAAGCTCCTTTACCTTCACCCTGCACTGGCCTGGATCTCTGTTATAACCCTTTTCTCGCAGGCAATGTGAAATCTGTTCATAGGTGTCCCTGTTCCTCCATTTCATCCCCGCACACACTCAGGAAGTCAGGCAGCTCAGCATGACTCCAAGCAGGAGCCCTTTGGGAGCGATCGCCACCCTTGGAAGACTGACTTGCAGAAGCCATGAGGGCAGAGAAAGCCAGCCAAGGTAGTGCAAGGAAGCCCCACAGCTGAGGAGGGCAGGAAATGTCCTTTGAAATTCCCAGGGCTTGCGGGGCGAGGGGTGTTAGATGTGGCATCTGTGGGTCACCTGAGAAAAAGAGCTCACAGAAGAGCTCACAGCGCTGACTTGAGTGACCACCTATCTGGGCATGCTGGGAAGCCTCCCCAGAGGCCAATAAAGTTGACAACAACTGTGCTTGGATCCCAAACAGTCATTTTTGACCTGGAGGGGGCAACAAAAGTTGTTCCTAGAGCAGGGTGTAATTATTTCGAGGGAAAAGCCCTCTGATCTTGAATGATCCAGCTTGGCTGTGGGAACGCTTTGGGGTTTGTTTGTTTTCCTCAGGAAAAAAAAAAGGGGTTCCAAAGAAAAAGAAAAAACCCCAGTGTAGACAGTCCCTGAAGCTAACCAGCCAGGTCTGTCTAATCTCTTCCCTGGGTGCCTTTCTATGAGGTTAATCATCTTTGTGGCCCTCTCTGGGACATTTCCTGTTTCTGCTCTTAGCTTGTCTGAGGTGAACGTGACCACAGCTGATGGGGGTGCTCAAGGTGAGGGTATGCAGTTGGTCTGTAGAGCAGATTGGGGGCTATTCTCTGTGTCTGGCTTTTCACTACATCTTGTTGATGTTTTTCTTTTGTTTTTTGTGTTTTTAAAACTTCTGCTGCACACTGAGCAGCTGTTCATTGACCTGTCTACCAGGATGCCTTGGTATTTTTCCTGATTAGTTGTTATTAATTTAGAAACAATCAAAGTGCATTCATCAGCCCTTCCAATGCCTATGCCCTTGTGCTACTCTGCAAATAATTTTAGGTGAGTTGTGTTGCCCGGTCCCTCAGCTTTATAGGTCCTTCTTGTTGTCTTTGAGTCTGAATAATTTCGTCTTCCAAAAATGTTGCTTCTCCTGCTTCACCCTTCACACAGTGCAGGCTTCATTTTCTGATGCCTTTGTGCTTAAACCTTTGCTGCACCCATGCAGTTATGTGCATTTACAGAGTTTGCAGCACTGGAGGGGTGGCAGGGAGAAAGCCGTACAAGACGGAGGGAAAGGCCCCTGTTGCCAGAAAAGCAGGGGATGGGAGAGAAAGCCCCTGCCTCCCAGGACACTGGGGGGAGAAAGAAAGGTCCTGGTGATGGTGGAGGGCAGAGAGAAGTCTCCTGGCAGTCAGGGGAGGGAGAAAGCCCTGCTGGATGGGACCCCCGCCCTGAGTCGCTCCTCACACCCAACCCTCACTTTTGCATGTCCCCAGCCTCCCCAGGGCCCTGCCCTGCCTCCTCCCCTATCCCTCCCCTACCACGAGTTCCCTGTTCCGAAGGACCCAGGCAATGCCAGGCAAGTCTTCTAGTATCAGTATAATTTCCACATCTCTCATGGAGCTCTCAGTGGAATCAGTGAGATCTGGTTTATCAGCCAGAGAGCCATACACAGGGGCCAAGTTCATTTACCACAGACACCCAGCCACCTCTGGGGTGGAACAACAGCTCCATAGGGGTCAGAGCAATACTGTGTAACACAACCAGGGTGGCGCTTCACAGCATAACAGAGACACAAGCCAGTAACAGCCCTTTACTTCAGTTTTACTCCTGCTGTATCCACCATACCCTGATCCAGCCCTTCGTACTTCCTAGTTTGAGCCGTTCCCAATCTCTTCTACATGTAGCCCATTAGGCCTACTGTACTTGGGACGGGCAAAGGTGAGAGCTAATCCTCTGCTCCTCTGGCACGTTTCTTTGGCTGTGGCTACACTACCAAAGTTTGTCGCCAAAACCTGCCTTTTGCAGACAAATCAGTGAGCACCTCCACATTGCAATTGACTTTTGGTTGGGGAAAAACACCCCATTTCAGCAACAAAAATCTTCCACCCTATAAGAGACATTTTTCTTTCTTCTCACCTTTTTTGTTGACAACGAACAAGTATAGATACAGTACAGTTTGTTTTGCGGACAGAACTGGCTTCCACCAGTATCACACGATGCCTGCCTTGATCCCTCTGTGCAGTGTTTTGAGCTCTGCTGCCCTGCAGGCAGCTGTCCCTCCCCTTACAAAGCTCCAAGAAGAATCTGGCAGCAGAGCGAGCTGTTCCGTTTGGGGAACAAACAAAGAACAGCTCATTGGATGGCTCCAGTTCTGCCCTACACTGGGAGCACAGTCGACAACACAAACCTCGCCATCGACTTTTGGGTGTTGACATAAGGTTTGTTGGCAAAGCTTAGCAGTGTAACCATAGCCAGAGCATGGAATATGTATGCCAGCCCTGGGAGCAGCGATGTGGAGAAAAGGGGGCTGAGCTCACAAGCCAGGACCTAGAACCCAGCCAGTGGAGCATTCCCTTCTCTACCTGCAGCCGTTTGGCAGGTGAGTTTAACTCTCTTTCTGGGAAAAGGGAAGAAGGACTAATGAGAAATCCCCCAGTTGCCAGTATGACAGAGCTAATGCCCTGGTAGACTCCAGATTGATTACACTGGGTGAAACACCACTAGATCAGTTGAATAGCTAGCAGATCTAAGCACACAGGAACAAACTGCACTTACATACACACATCCGGGGTTTTTCTCCCATTCCAGCAAGCTGTAATGGAAGCATTCCTTCATACCCTACTTAGAGTTGCATAGAATCAAAAATGCTCTGCTTTGTGTCTTATGCACTATATTGCTAACAGCTGATGGAGATTCTCCTTTAGCTCAGCTGGTAGTCACTGTGCTTTTGCAGCAGGAGTAGGATTCAAGCTCTGACGCTACTGTTGCCAGGGTGTTCCAAGGGGCCTTGACAGACAGGCTGCTGAGGAGTTTGAAGTGGCCAATTGTTCACTCTGCTGATGACTCCCCGTAAGATTGTCTAGACCAGGCATGAGAGCGAGATGCCTGTTGCACCCTCGTTTGCTGCGCCCTGTATGCCAGGAGACGTCCCTTGTTGTGTTAAATGATTCATCCCAAGAGAGTCCAGGTGAGACTCCAGGCAGCTGCTATTTGGCTGCAAAGTGAGTCTCCACCAGCCTGGGAGCCCGAGTCTCACACCAGGAACAGGTTACCCTTGAGAGACTGCGGTGAAGCTCCCGGAGGGCGGCCCACGTGAGGCAGCAGCTCTCCTTGCTGTGAGCAGGGACCGGGTGCAAATGGATTACCAGAGCAGGGGCGTTACAAACAGCACAGCAAACCATGCAGAGTGTGCGCCCCTCGGAGCCCCGGAGAGAGTTGCCTAGAGGCACGGAGCAGGATTTGCAGCTCAAAACCGAACGTGAACAGCTGGTGTGGCACTGAGCAAGGGAGTGGAGTGTTTTCCAGCTCCTGGCAGATTCTGTTAACAGGCTGAGTTTGTAAGCGCCATATGGGGGCTGGGAAATTAGCTAGGGGCTTAGGAGTGATTACAGAATACGGAGGAAGGGTTAATCCAGCCAGTAAACTCTGAGCGAGATCCCTCTGGTTTAAATGAGAAGAGGCTTAGACTCACTCGAGAACTCACTGCAGCCCTGCCCCACGGGTGCTGCAAAGCCTGATTTCTGCATCCAGATGAGGACACAGACACACCAGGCAAAGGGGCTCCTGCTGGCTCGGCGTCGTACCAGAGGGGAGGAACTGCAAGAAAATTTGAGAGCTGGTGCAAATGCGGAGGCTGAACTTGCGGTGGGAGGGGTCAGGAGGAGATGGTGGCGGGACAAGGGTGGTGGACCACAACACCATGTGTAAGTAGCAGCCAGCAGAGGGGCAGCAGGAGACAACAGAGTCAGTGACAACTACTAAACTATCCTCCATTTAAAAAAAAAATCAGCCAATCAGCATCTGTGCCAAAGCACCATTTGTGCCCCGTTTCTGGGCCCAGTGGGCGAGATCAGACTGAGGGCTCCAGGCCAGGTAGTCACGGTTCACCGCTCACAATTGGAAGCAGGTTTTCGGAAGAGCTCTACTCCTGTTCCGGGTCTGACCACACTGGAGTTCAAACCCACATGGGGCCTGTGCCGGCTGATACAGGCTGACGGGGCTCAGACCAGGGGGCTATTCTGTTGCTGCAGAGGTATTCAGACTTGGCTCTAGGACCTCTGAGGTGGGAGGGTCCCTGAGCACAGGCTGCAGACCAAGCCTGAGTATCTGCAGTGAGCTCCTTTGCCCGAGTCAGCAACATGGGCCATCTGCCAGTGTCTAATTGCAGTGTAGAGGTGCCCTGAGACACTTAAATAAAGCCCAGGTTTTCAAAACCACTTGGCACCAGTGTGCACCCCCTGTACAGGGGTTTTTGGTCACCCCATCCACTTAATGGGTCCCTGTAAGAATACATCTACCCTGCAAGGGAAGGTGTGATTGCATAGACATATGACAATCACGTAGCTATCGCAGCATGCGTGACAACTCAAGTACATCCCCAGGTCCCCTGACAGGCTCGTACTCTGTCCTTAGCCTGTGCCATCATCTTTACGCTACTAGAGTTACCGCGGCTAGTTAGAGTCAAGCTAGCACAGGGTGCTACACTCACACATTCACTTGCCAAAGGCAGCTGATTCCTTTAGAAAATCTCACCCCACAAGGGTTCATGATCCAGCCTTGCTTAAGGGAGAGGGAAATGTAACCCAACAGTGAGCGCGTGTTGCTGATCCCTCACTGTGCCCAGCCCACGGAGGACGGGAGTTGTTGTAGTCCCTGCAGGGGTGATTTAGCTGAAGCTGTAGCTGCTCAACCTTTTAGATGCCCCAGTGCAAATCCCCAGAGTTGGCCATGAAGGTGACCATCCCCAGAAGGGCTTTTGCAAATCTTTCCAGAGGAAAGGAGCTGCTAGTGAGGCAGTAATAGGAGCGGGGAGACCCTGCTCCGCGGGTAAGATGTGACACAGGATACGCAGCTACATGGCAGATGAATACCGGCAAGAGGAATGCTTGGCTCTAACACAAAGAGATGCTTGGGGGTTCTCACCTCCATTTCTCACTGCGTCTGCAGGTGGGAGACCAGATCCTGGAGGTGAATGGCAGAAGTTTCCTCAGCATCCCCCACGACGAGGCAGTGAGGCTGCTGAAGTCGTCGCAGCACCTCATCATGACCGTGAAGGACATCGGAAGGCTGCCTCACGCCCGCACCACTGTGGATGAGACCCGATGGATAGCGAGCTCCCAGATTGGAGAGAGCCTGGTGAATGCTGCAGGGTTTGTATGCATTTGGTGCTAGATCTGTAGACGCTTACTCTGTATGCCCTACGAGCTAGCGTGCCACGTCCTATGCTTGTAATTTTGTGAGATTAGTGGCTTGTACTCCATAACTTAGCTGGCTATGTTTTATGAACCTGCTGCTATCTATACCTGTAATCTGGAGCTCAGCAGCCTGTGGCCTGGAACCTAACATCCTATCCCTAGATCCTGGTAACCTAGACCCTAGGACTGTATTCTGGAACCTGGAGGATTGCCCCGTAGCCTAGAACTCAGTATGGGGCAGTACCCTGAAATCTAGAACACAGCTCCCCATGGTCTAGAAGCCATTAACCAATGGCCTGCACCTTAATATTCTAGTGTTAACCTAAACAATGAGAGAAGGGCAAATAGCCTTTTTAATAAGATCCTTGCCTGTTACCATGCCAATTCCGGCTGTTCTGAGCTGGTGTGTTACTAAAGGTGGTTCTCTTTCCTCACAGGGCAGCTGGTGACCACACATCTGAGATGACAGCAAAGGTAAGACTCCAGAAAGGGGGAGATGAGGGGCCCCTGTGGGCTGGAATTAGGCACAGCTCCACTGGGAGATGAGAGCCATCTTTGCATAGCTGCCTTGCTCTTATTTTATCCCACAGTAAAAATCTAGCATGCTGGGAGATCAGCCCTCTTCTCCCAACATCTGGCCTTTTAAATACAGGTTGAACCTCTCTAATCCAGGACCCTTGGGACTTAACTGATGCCAAACCATGGGAGGTCAATATTGTCTAGTAGCATTACCACTTCCACTGCTTAATAGACTCCTAGAAAACATTTAGGGGTAAATTTGAGCTAAATAACATAACCAGAACTGGTGGCTCTAAACGCACTTGATGGGACTGCCTGAAGCTTGGGCACACCCATAATAAGTGGTTGTCCATCTAACTAAAATCATTCTGGATTGTGGATGTTGCCAGCTGAGACAGTGCCAGACTAGAGAGGTTCAACCTGTCATTTGATGGCCAACAGAAATAGCACCAGTCACGCAAACCAAGGTGTAATGATCATCAGATCCCATGCTCCAGGCCATAAGCACAGTTATCCAGGGATTTCATCTTCCTCCAGCAGCATCAGGTATCTGTCACCATGGTGATGGGATCTTATGGACCACCGAACTGATCCCACATGGTAAATTCTCTAGTTCCAAGAGGGACAAAATAATGGCCCTGAACACCTATGGGCCCTTGGATGGAAAGTGATAGAGATGTCAGAGTACTTTTCTAACTCAGGCAGAGGGAGGTGCTACAGTCCCACGCAATGTCAGTTGCTGAAGCACTGCTTAGCCCTGTGTCCTGTCCAGGGGCTACTCTCTAAAATGGGTGGAGATTGCTTGGAAGCAGGAGAGCAGTAGGAATGAAGAAGGACACTTAAGAGCCAAACATGTTTTCACCTGCTCTGACAGACAACATGGATGTGGCTCTCCAAGAGCATGCAGATATTTCCTGGCTCCTCCCTGCTTTCCAGCCGGCCTTGGGTCTGACGTTTCTCTAGAAGAGAGGTGGGTCCCCTTCCACCACGAAAACTGGATGTTGCTCTCCCTTCCACCAGCTATCTTCAGTGCACAGGCTTGTTAGAGCCTCTTGCCCACACCCTGGTGCAAGTGCAGCAGAGGTTGGGGAGTGACTGGGCTCAAGAGCCCAGTGAGGATGGGGATGCTCTGAGTTTCTATCAGGCAAGGCAATCCAGTTGATCACTGAGTGAGGGGGTGGGCATCCCCCTTCCAGGGGAAGTCTGCCACTCTGGCAGTTGTCTCCCCTATCATTCATCTGCATCAAAGAAGAGACATTCAAAGAGACAGAATTCAGAGGGATGGAGCCAAGCTCGTGCAGGGGTGAAGGGGGATCTTCACGTTCCACACGCTTCGAGTCTACCTGGGGACGTCAGCTTGGTCGAAGTCATACAGGAGCACAGCTGAACCAAAGAGCTGGCAGCTGCAGGCATCTCTGTGTTGCATTGTTGGTGTGCAAGGGGATCCGGGCTGCTGGGCAATGGGATAACTCTCTGGCTGTGCTTGTGTCCATTGTGCTGTGCAAATGTGGCTCTCAAGGTGGGCTCGTGGGGACAGCCTCCCCCACCCAGTAACTCCAGTTTATTCCCCAGGGAGTGCCCTTTCTTAGGGGGAGGAATGAGAGGTGGGGTTGGATTTCTCTTGCCCTCCTTACAGCACCTGTCACCAAGCAGGAGCCGATGGGTGTGTCCTCGCTGCCAGAGACTCAGCACGGCGGACATCCTGGAGGCTGATTTCAGCCATCTCCATCCCAGGCTGATGTGTTATCACAGCCCTTCCCACAGCACCAGCCATTCGGGGCTGGATCAGTATCCCACTGGTCTGGGTCCTGGTGGGAGAAGGTGGGTGACCAGGTCTGAAGGCCTTGTTGCTCTGGGGGCTGGGATGCCCTACCACCTCCAGGCCAGAGCTAGCAACCACAGCCTTTCCTTTGCATGCCCCTGGGATCATGGAAGGGAGCTGTGTGCCACCAGCTCTGCATTTCCTCTCAACAAGGACAAGTTGGACAGTGACTCTAGCTTTGCTTATACTCCCTTGCTGGCAGCCTGCAGGCGCAGGTGAAGGACAGCGACGTGCTGAGCTTATGGGGACACTTGGCAATGAGCAGACTCACTCCAGGGCCCTGTGATTCCCAGCAGGCCTGAGGGGCTCCAGAATGTGGACAGAGGGAGCATCTGTGGTGTCCTGAGGGCAGTTGGCAGACTCCTGATGGTGCAAGCATGACCGGCCGTGTGCGTCGTGCTGTGCTCCCCTGCGCTCCGAGGCTACGAGCACAGCCTTGCAATGAGACAGGCAGCAGAAGGGAGATCTGCAAAGCTTTGCCTAATGCGGGTGTGCTCCCTCCTCCGCTGCACCCTGCTTTGCTGTCTGTCTCTCTGCTGGCTGCTGCTGTACTGGGACAATGCTCAGTCGGGCCATGTGAGCGAACTACCATAGGATCCACCCCGGGGCTTTAGCCCATCTGTTCAGCTCCGGCTCCCGGGACTCAGGACTCATCAGTAATGACTGTAAAATAAATTCTTCTCATTGAAGCTGTTGGCCCTCGGGTGGCCCTGGCGTCCTCTGTGGTTCCTAGGCCGGTTAATCACCCCCTGTGCTGTCCAGGGTCACTAACACCCTGCATCTCCCCTGCGGAGCTGCATCCCAACACAGTCCTGCCTGCCTGAGCTAGTAGTCACGTTCTCTGGCAGGTCTGGAGGTCGCCTGGAGGATTTCCTGGATTGAGCCCACAGGGCAGGGACTGATCGGTGCTCAGTGGAGTGGCAGAGCAATGGGTACTCTTAATGGGCCTGATGAGTCTGAGGACCTATTTTGCAGCAGTGAGGGGTGAACACTGGAGATCTGCCTCCCATGAATGATCATGGGGAGGGCTCCATTTAACTGACTCTCCCCCACCCAAGTCACCCCTGCAAGCCCCTATGAAGAGGGGAGGCTCTCCAGCCCAAGACAGCTTTGTCTGCCACTGTGGCTCAGAGCTGCAATGTTACTAGACGTCTTCCCTCCTGCTAGTGAGTGCTGGCTGGTGCCAACCCTGCCTGGGCAGAACTGTAGCATCAGCAGCAGGAGAGAGATCTGGGAACCCCGAAGCAGTGTTGTGCCTGACAAAAAGCTGACTGGATAATTATGAGCTGAGACCACGCACAGGGAAAACAGCAGGGCCAGGCTGTGATTAATGACTGATACTAGATCACTCTCCCTTCTGCATGAGAACTAGCACAGGCTGAAAAGAACAGAGCGGAGCCGGTGTTGGTCCTCCCAGCAGTGGCCTGGCACTGCCAGCGAGAACTCTGAAACATTCTGGGCACCAGTAGAATCTCCTACCTGGCAGTGCCGGCTGTTACGTTCACACCTCCAGGACCTTTCCAATACCCAGCCGCCTGAGCAGAGCCTGACACGCCCCACCCCAGCACTGCATGCCGCAGAACAGCCAGGAGTCCAGGGCCGGGGAGTTGCTGCTTTGCTCTGCCCTGGTTCTCTGGGCAGCATCCCCCTTTTCAGCGGAAAGGAGCTGGGACAGTCCGCAGGTGGCACGTGCTGATCACAGATGCACACTCCATCTCTGGCACAACTGTGTTTCACAGCCTGCGCTGGTTTCACTGCTTCCCCAGCCCTAGCTTGACTTCTGCTTCTTTACAACACTTTGCATCCCTGGGGTGGGAAGGCAGCAGACCCTGGTCTGTTCAGGGAACACAACTGTGTAAGAGTCGCTCCAAAAGAAGATGCTCTTAGGTCAGCCAGGTTTGCATCTGCCTGGCTCTTGTGCTGCTGGCTGTCCTGCACCCTGTGCAGTCTGGGCTCTATGAACTGGCAGCAGTGGGGGTGGGCAGAAGAGAACTGCCATGGATCTTGCTCTGTCCCTTCTGGTAGAGGGAAGCCTGACACTCACTGGCCCAGGCAGCAGTAGAGCCTGGAGGCGATGTGTTAAGTCAGTAACACCCTGTTGAATCCCTATTGAAGGGATAAGGTCCTTAGGCAAACCCTTTGTTTCTCCAGCTGGGGGGCAGTAATTTTTAGCTGTAGAGTTACAGGGCTAGTCTCATTAAGCTAGAATGTCATTTGATCTTTTGGGGGTAGGGGTGTCACTACCTTCTTAGCAGAAACCAAGGGGTACTGCAGTTTTGTTCCACATCACCCCCTCCCTGGCAGAGGCAGTGTGGTTTCATGGTTAGAGCAGTGTCCCATGACTCCTGCTTTCTGGCCCTGCTTCTGTGAGGTGTGTGGGTCAAGGGTGAGCTCTGGCAGGAGGAGAGAGGATTTGTGGGTTTTGTCTGTACCTCGTTACCTTTCTCATTGCACATGTGCTGCACTTCAATCTGGGTAGCCTCTGGGTACCATATCTGGTGCTGTTAGCAGCTCTCACTTGATCCTAGCTGCTGTTCAGTTCTCCTTTCCTGAACCCTGTTTCCGTGCCTCCTTCTTCCACGTTCCTCTCCTAGCAGATCCTGCATAGAAGGACCTGACAAAGAGGTGCTGTGTTTAGGCTATGGCCTGACAGGAGGGGTTTGCAGCCTTCCCAGGGGCAACTAGAGATTTGTGTGAGTGCGACAGAGCTGAGATAGGGGAGTCGCAGCCGATGGAGCTTCTCATTGCCTCAGTTTGTCCATCCAAGAACAGTTTGCTCACTCTGGGGGCAGGAAATCTTCAGCAGGGATACACTGGCAGCGTGTGAGGTGTGGTTCCTGCCACCAGAAATGGCTTGCACTCTCCTTGGGGCCCTTTGGCTTCATCTTAAGCTACAGAGATGTCCGCTGCTCTTGGAAACATGAGATTAGCTCTACTTGCAGATAAAGATCCTTCCTTGTATTCCAAAGCAGCCAAAGCACTTCCTGAACTCCGTTATAAAGTAATCGCTTAGCCCAGCACAGAAGGACAGCCACCTCTGGGGTGAAGTCTGGCAGCTGCTGAACAGTGCCCAGGAGCAGGGCAGAACCAATTCAATTGCCAGGAGGTCAGGTTGGCTGGATGACCAGGTTGGAATCTGGCCAGGCTGGCTGGCTGTGGAGTGCGAGCAGTACCAGGAGGTCTTCTGTGACTGCGAGTGGTCAAGATCTGAAAGGTGCCCCTCAACCTTGAGTGACCCATCTTGGCATGGAGTTCTGGGTACCCTGGAGGGCGACAGGCTCCTTCCATCTCAGAAGGGAAACAGATTGCCAAATTCCTCCACGAATGAGAGACAAGATGGGTGTAGTCCTATTTCCTATTGGACCAGCTTCCGCACTACCACTCGACTGAGCAGCTATTACCTGACAGAGTGCCCATGCTGGGCCCCCTTTCAGAGCTAACCCTCTGAGCACGCTGAACAGACACCTTGCAATTCCGACGGAGGGGTCAGTGAACAGGCCTCTCCGTAGCTTGCTGCTGAGCCAACTCACATGCAGAAAGTCAATAAGTTCTCTTTAAATACCAAGCGTTCGCCCCATGACAGACTGTGAACGGAGCCCAGAGGAAAAGGTTAATATTAGAGCCCTGAGGCTTGTACGGTGGCTTTGACATAAAGCCGCTAATGACTCTCTTGTTCAGGGCTGTGAATCAATCAGGGCTGGCTTGTGTTCTCACTGTGAGCTGGGAAAGATGCCTGCTGTAATAAAGGCGGCTCTTGAAAGAGGACAGCTCTGTGTGAAGCACGTAATGGGTGCACAGCATCTCAGTGAGGAGACCTGGCTGGCTGGGAAGGGGGTTGGTAGTGGGCTATGGAGCCCCCCCACC
Organism: Carettochelys insculpta; assembly: GCF_033958435.1. Lineage (NCBI taxonomy): Eukaryota > Metazoa > Chordata > Testudines > Carettochelyidae > Carettochelys > Carettochelys insculpta. The sequence goes on from NC_134157.1 coordinate 8,585,741, forward strand.
CTTTAAGAGACCAGGTCACATCACAGTAACAAAGGCCAGTTTTTGTCTAATGTGGCCTCTGCTGCTGGTTGTTGTCATCAGCTCTGAGCACCTGGGTGCTGTTTGCCAGGCATCCAGAGCTCCAGAGAAAGCCCGTGGGAATGGCAGGGGCTCAGCACTGCTGGAGATCCAGAGCGGGGCCCCCGAGAGGTGAGGCTGACTTTGAAAAGGGAAGTGCTGCTGCACTTCACCTCCCTGTGCCGGGGAGCGGTGTCGCAGGGCTTCTCCAGTCTCGTGGCCCCTGCGGTCCTTCCGGCGCCATGACGGTCTGGTGTTACACGTGCCCTGTGGCCAGCGCACTGCTCAGTCCATTCCCGTGCTGGGGCCAACAGAAAAGCTCTGGATAGGGCCCTGGTCCAGTGGCTTTTGAGTCTGGGCCTCAAACTCCCTCTGGGGCCTGTGACTTTTGGCCTCTTCCTTTTCCAATGCCCATGATGTGGAGAAGGGTAAGGGAAGCCAGGCCCCTCTGTAACCCTCTGTTTTGGGTTCCAGCCCTGGTTAGGCAGCCAAGGAGTCTCCTTCCTTTTCCCTGGGCTGCTCCTTCCTTCTGCCAAGCCTGCCCAGCATCTTTCCCCCAGTCTCTGGGGTCTTCTCCGTCTCTCCCGGCCTGGAATCTAAGGCCTCTCTCTGCTGCTGCTTTGCTCACTGTAGTGGCCCCCTTTGGGAGCTGTTCCCAGCCTTTCTTGCAGCTGCTGGCCTGTGACTCCTCTGCCTCTCTCCTGGGACTGGTCAGTCCTACCCTGGTGGAGACAGGAGTCACCCCCTACCACAGCACCGCCCTCTCTCTGGAATTAGGGTTATCTCCCGGGTGCCTCAGCCTTAGGTCAGTCGGTCGTGCCCTCCTTTGGGCAGCAAGGTTCCCTCCCAGGCCGCCTGGAGCTGGGATGGTGACTTAAGTCAACTGCAGAGCCTCTGCCAAGTTCCTCCAGCGGAACAATTAGCCACCATTCCTTCTCCGGCCAGCACCTGGCTGCAAAGAGGAGCCGGCGGCTTTCATGCTGCTGCTCCTCTCCCAGTGGGCTGAGGGAGAGGGACACTTGCTCTGCTTTCTCTGCAAGGTTTCAGGCCCTCGGAGGTATGGTGTCCAGATTGCTTCCCCCAGCACTGTCCATTCCCAGGAGCCCTAAGTCTTGATGTGTCTTCCAGAGCCTACTGCACCTGCAAAGGGCCATGCCAGGAGGCGGCTGGGCCAATCACCAGGTGCTACTGCCCTCGGGAGAAGCCTCCCTCGTTCCGGGGAGCCTTCGTCTATACCACCTGGTGGCTGGTGTGAAATGAGCTTGCCCCCTCCACGTCTGGTGTCTGCCTCACAAACGCCTCCCCAGCGGGAGCCTGAGCAGGGCAGCTGAGTATCCAACGACCCTGAAGGCCACTCTCCTGTCAGCCCGAGATTTGGTTGCTGGGCCCTGCCGCTGTCTGTGTTGCACTGTTCTGGAGACAAGAGGCCTCCAGCCTATGGGCCAGCCATTAGTCAGGCATCTTTCCTCAGCTCTCAGTTCAGGGCAGCATCGACAAAGCCAGTGTCAGCTGGCCAGCAATGGCTGATTGGAGGCCATGGATGGTGTTAATGTGGTGTCACCCGTAACCTCTCTGTCTGCTGTTGTTGCTGCATTGCTGAGGCTCGTTTCTCATTTGTCCAGCCCTGGGGTAACCTGGTCCCCACCTCGTCTCTTTCAGCCCATGTTTTACAGGGGCCTGGCTGGCTCCCAGGTGACGCTGAGCAGCCTGGTGAACCAGACCCGTGTCATGCTGGAGGAGCAAGCTCGCCATTTGCTGAACGAACAGGAGAGGGCGACCATGGCCTACTACTTGGACGAATACAAGGAGACCAACATCTCCGTGGATTCCCTCGTCATGGCTCTCTTTGAGTTACTCAACACCCACGCCAAGGTAAGGCCCAGCGACTCCAGCACAGGGAAGTACGGGTCGTCTGCAGCAAAGCGAATGGGGCTGGAGTCAGGCCGGTTCCTGGAACAGCACAGCTGGCCAGCTGCTAGTGAACAGGGTGATCTGGAAGCCCAACTGATTCTCCAACCCCAAACTGCAGCAGAGATCTAGCATGTACCAATGGAGAGGGCACTACAGTGGGAGTCAGGAGACCTGGGGTCCGTTCCTAGCCCTGCCACTGACCTGCTGTGACCCTGGGCAAGTCACTCCCCCTCTCTGAGCCTGTTTCTCCTCCCACCCATTGTTGAAATTCAGAGCTTCTTGTCTCACTGTTTCTGTGCAGCACCTTGCACAATGAGGCCCTGATCTCTTCTAGGGGCTGCCCTCAGCACAGCTAAGGTTGCAGGGAGTGGCTGAAACAGGCTGTGAGGGCGGCTGATTACAGCCTGAACCACTCTCCAGAATGCCCTAGTGCACAAACTCTGTCCCTGAGCTTAGGAGCTCAGAGTCGCTCCAGCCATGCAGCTGGGCGTTGCTGATATCCCTGTGACACACGGTGGCAGAGCCCCTGGGGAACCTGGCAGATGACTCCTTTGGGCTCCCCTCACTGGGGAGGGAATCCTGGAGCCAGCAGGGAGCAGGAACCTGAGCTCGGCCCCTCTAAGCCCAGGCAAGCCCAGCCGATGTGTTGGAGTGTGTCGCTGGAGACAGGTGACGGGGCAGCTGTTCCACAGCCTCAGCCTCCAGGTGGGCAATGAAATCACCTGGGGCTTTCAGGGGGGTGGAGCAAAGGGGAGAGAAAGCAGAAGGGGCATGTCACCTTTCCCTGGGTGATTAGTGACTGCCCTGGCCCCCCTGTGCTGCTGTTAGCTACCCAGTGCCGGATGGCTGTGGGCTGCTACAGGCAGCACAGACTCAGGTAAGTCTGCCAGCATTTGTCCCCCTTTGGGCAAGCGTCCCTACCCCCACTATGGTGAAATGATGGGCAGGTCTCCCTCTAAAACCATGGAGCCCGAATGGCCCCTCCTGCCGTCGGTAAGTGCGGGGGCAGTCGCCCGCTCTGCTTGTGCCAATTGCACAGTAAACCCGAGCTCCTTGCCACAAGGGGAGTAAACGGAGTTGGCTGCCAGAGAAGGGGACAGTGAAAAGCAAATGAATGTCCCCAGTGAGTGGGGTTCCTGCAGCCCTGTGAAATGCTCCCTCTGTGCCGAGCGCTGGAAGCATTGGCCTGAGGGGGGCTGTGGGCTTCGCTGGGTGTGATGCACGTGCAGGTAAATGCACCCTTTGCACAGGCAGATCTGTGTGTTCACACGCACGCAGTCGTCAGCTTGCATTGCTGCTGGCTGGAGCACACGTGGCCACCGCGTGAGCGTGCAAACCTGAAAATACCACAGGGTCCTCTGAGGAGGTCCAGCTGCAAAGATGGCCTTTGCCGAGAGGATTGGCACTACGAGGTTAGCGAAATGTGTGCCAGCGTGGTGCAGGGAAAGGCCAACTGTCAGGGCCATCCAGGCACTGGCTGAGGGTTGGCCTGGCCCTTCCCTCCATCCAGTTCTCGCTGCTCTCTGAGGTGAGGGGTGTGATAGCCCCTCAGGACCTCGAACGCTTTGATAACCTGGTTCTGAAGCGAGAGATCGAGTCCATGAAGGCCCGGCAGGCCTCAGTACCCAGTGCTGACTCCTACTCCGTGACATCCTGCAGCGACACCGGCTCCTCCGCTGGCAGTCACTTCACCTCCACCACAGTCAGCTCGGCCCGGGTAAGTGCACTCCCCTTCCCTCAGGGCTTTCCTGCCAGTCCTGCTCCGCCTCCCGGCCCTTCCTGCTTCCCCCAGAAGCTTTATCCCCAGCCTGCCATCCTATGATGTCCTTCTGTATAGGCCCCACTCCCCCTCACCCACAAAAACCCTCCACAAACCTGCTCTCCTCACGTCTTCACGTGGTCCCCAAGCTCCCATGCTCCTGCTGGCCTTCCGTGCTCACCGTGACTGCGCTCTGGCAGCGGCTGAAGGCACTGTGGAGACCCTCGTCTCCTATTCAGAGATGGCCGTGAGGTGGTGCCTGAGGCAAGGAGGATGGGCTTAGCCTATTCACTGCACCCGCTGCACTGAAGCTTGGTCAAACCAGGGGCAGCAACTGCCTCCTAGCAGCATCCAGGAAAAATCAACCAGGCAACCCCCTGGCCCATTCCCACCTCCAGACTCCGGGCTTGGTAGAGTCAGCTGTGAACTGTGTGGGAGGAGGAAATCTCTCCTGCTGAAGCAAGAGAAACTGGACCACCATCGATAGCCAGGGGCAGCTTTGATTGGCCGGTGATTGGTTTCTGCTGGGCAGTGCCTGGAACCCAGCACTGTAATGCTGGAGAAGCTCATGTTGTGCATGGAGAGGCTCACGCTTAGCTCTCTGGCAGCACTTTGGCTCCTGAGGTCCTATGTTCAGTGACAGGTGGGGGCTGGCCAGGAGCCAGAAATGGCACAGAAGCATCAGATTCATTCCCTGAGACCTCCCCTAGCCTGTGTTTGTGGGTATTTATGGCCCTTATCCATGTAGCCAAGGCAGAGAGACCCTTGGAGCACATGGGAAATGTACCTGCATGTCCCTTAAGTGTTTCAGAAGTTCCATGTGTAGTACTCAGAGGCACTGAGACCTCATACTGGGGAGAGTGAAGTCTCTGCTCTGCACCCTCAGCTGAGAGCCAGCTGGCTTTTAGCTCAGGTGGTAGAGCACAGGGCTTTAGCCCCTATGATTGCAGGTTCAATCCCTGGTGCTGGTGACTCAGGTCTGTTGGCGTTACACATGCCTAAAGTCTGGTGGCTGTCAGGGCAGCCTTCCTGCTGTGCAGGAGGTCAGCTCATCAAAGGGACTCCACAGTTGGGCTATGATGGCCCAAAGGGAACTGAACAAGCAGGAGTATGAGATTCCTGTTTCCTCTCGGGGGGAGGTCTGGGTGTTAGCCCTCAGAGCCTTTGGGGTGGGGGTCCATAATCTGTGAAGAGCAGTCATGTGGGAACTTGGAGAGGACACACCTAGTCCTTGGGAAAGGGTCATTTGCAGGCTCCTGGGGACTGCAGAAGAGCTGAACCCCCTGGAGTGCTCCTTAAAGGTCTGGGGGAATTTGGAGATGGTGCCTCTCTCTTGGTGAGAGAAGGACTGAGCACCAGCACCGTCCCTGCCCCTGCTGAACTTGGTGGGAGTCAGCATTCCATGTAAGTTGAGCGCTTGGGGGCCATCCAGTGGAGATACAGGTTACACCCAGTTGATTGGCAGAGTGCCCACAGTGGGCAGTGTGTGTCTATGGCTGGTGCATATCCACGCATTCCTTGGTGCACATAACAAAATTTATTCCACCTCTGGATGGGGCAAATAGAGGGAACACTGGTGGGAGTGCCAGCAGAGTCTGGCCAAGGTGGAGCCTGTTGAAAATCCCACCCTATATCACCACCCTCCGTTTTTCATTGCACAGGCACAGGCTCCAACTGCCTTGGTCCTTTCTGGCCTGTCATGTGTTGTGATGGTCCTCGCTGTCCATATAAATAAGTCCCCCTCATGCACCCCCATAAATGCACACTCCCTGCCACCTGCTTCCTCCTCTCACAGTGGAGCCATCTGCATTCCCTGCCAGTCGTTGTCCTCCCAGCACGTCAATGACACCATCACAGTCTCGGGGCCGTCTCCGCAGGCACTGTCTAATTAAGTTATCATAATCACCTCGAAGTGTGCAGCGGTGCGGCCCCGAAATTAATTTCCCAGCCGTAAAATGCCTTTCATCATAAACGCATTAGCTGCCTTGGAAATTAAAACCTCCAGGAGTGGACCAGACGATGACGGTGGCTGCCAGAGGCATGTGGCGAGAGGGGCAGTTGGAAAAGAGGCCAGGCTCTGTGCTAATGGGATGGTTCTGCAGTCAGCAGAGGAGAAACAGAGGGAGATTTCGTGGGGACAAGGCTGCCTGCTCTGAACTCCAAGCAGAAGTTTCATGGCATGGGCCTGGCTTGCCAGCCTTGAGCGAAAGTCCCATAGTCATAGCTTTGCACCACTGGGATGGAGGAAAACTAAACGCTGGATCCAGCCACACAAGGAAACCCATGAGTCACTCTGGGACCTCCAGGGCTGCCGGCAAACTATCCCCAGAGCTGTGTGGGGGCAGGGGGGAGAAGGTGCTGGCAAATACCAGCCCTCAAGCAAGGAGTGGTGGTAGCTTTTTGAAGGCAAATGATTACAAGGGGAATACGGAAGGGTGGGAAACAGGGCTCCCTCTACATTTTGCCATCCGTGGGCAGAATAAATTTTGTGATGTGCACCAAGACATGAGTACATGCACACCATCAATAGAAACACACACTGCACACGGCAGCCAGCTGAGGGCGCTCTGCTAATCAGCTGGGTAGCACTTGAAGCTTTCCTTGGCGGTCACCCAAGTGCTCAGCTCACAGGGACACTGGTGGGAAAATATTGGGAGACTTTCGGATCCCAGATGGGCAGGTCGGAGCAGGCCTGCCTTCCCCCACCACTGCATCTCTGGCTGTCCCCCGCAGCAACCAACTGATCCCTGCTCCTGGGCACATGGGATAAAGCTTCAGAACATGGGAGGTAATGTGAACAACCCCCTCCCAGATACACCCTGAGCACGAGGAGACCTACAGGGGGATTGCTTGGGATTAAGTCAGCCCAGCAGGGGTTGCCCCTGGGGCTAGGGAAGCCTGGGCATGCAGAACAGCTACGGTTAGGCAGTCCTGGCTCTTCCTTTCTGCTCCTGAGACTTGCAGCTCAGCCAGGTGCAACCACAGCAGCCAGGGTGGCCAGCCAACTCCTGGAGCTCCCCCGCCCCTCAACCCCCAGCCTTTGCTTAACTCCACCCAGTAATGCAGGAGGACGAGGTGACAGCGTGAAGTCAAGGGCTCTGGTTATTTCTGTGCAAGCCCAGAAGGAGGCCAGGCCGGTCTCAGAGGCCAGTTGTTTGGCCCCTTCTCCCTGAGCGTCCCTCTGAACAAAGCGATCGCTGCCTTACTGTGAATGCATTGGAGAGAGCCCCGTGCGTATTGCATGGGGTGGGGAGGGTGGTGGTGGAGGTTTTGCAGTGCTGTGGTTCATGTCATTTATTTGGTCTGCTTCCTCCCTAACGTCTGGGTTTTTTCCTTCTCTGACTGAATCCGTTCACCCAGGAGCGGCTCTTGTGGCTGATAGACCTGATGGAGGTAGGGTCCTGCCAATGAGGTGGGGAGCTTGCATGCCATGGTTTCCATAGCGAAAGGCATGGGGGGACCATGTGGGGGGGTCATAATTCAGTTGTTTGCTGCCAGAGGCTGATGGCTCACTGTGCTCGACCCCTGTGAACAGCCATAGCCCTGTTCTCCTGGGTTTGCTTTCGCCTCCTTTAGCTCTGCCAACAATTACCTTTCCACCTTCGCAGACTCCAGTCTGCCACTAGCTGTGGGGCAGCTGTGCTAGGAGCTCCAGTGTAGTCAAGACATTGAAGTCTTTACCACCTTCTCCTCTGACCCTGTCAGCAGGGCAGGTCCTGGTGAACTTGGTGGTTCAATGGGAGATCTGAAGAGCAAGTTCAGTGCCAGTCTCCTGTTGTGATCTGAGCTATCCCTGATGGTCCTACTGTCAGATTCCAGCTTGTTCATGATACCTTCCTACCTGCACCTTCCATCACAGCCCCGCATCTGTCTGCTGTTCTGTGGAATCAGCCAATCTTTTCCATGGCTGAGGTGAGGGGTCACATGGAGACGAGGCAGAGGATGACTCTTTTCCTGAAGAGCTTGGTCTTTGATTCCTATGCTGTAGAGCAAGGCATGCTGGCATGGATCTTAACCTAGGGGTACAGCCACTCCCCTCTTTTGGTATGGTTGCGTGGGGTCCTCAGAATGTTTGGGGAGGGGCTCTGTCGCAGGGCTTGTGTGCCCCATCCCCACCTGGAGTGGGGAGAAGATAGTTACGTTTCCTGTGGCCACATCTGGGACACCACAACCCAACAGCCTAGGTCCATTTGTACAGTCTGCCTTCCAGGCAGTGTGGTCCAATGGCCAGAGTCAGTCACAAGAGTCCTTTCCCACCAGGCTGAGTCAATCACTACAGACTTTGTTATTAGGGCAGTTGGACCCAATGGCCAGAGTCAATTACAGTGGCTTCTTTTTCCCTCCTGGCCCCCTCCCTGGGACCCTAACTGCAGAGGACTGGCCCATCACAGTGTCAGCTAGAATTCCAGTTGCAGCATGCTGACTTGATGAGGTGGGTTCTCCAGTTCACTTCCTATCCTATGTCCTGGGGCCGCTCGGCTCCTCCACAAAGCAGACCCTCGGGGTCTCCCTGAGCTCTGTGAACAGGCAGGGCTTTCCCACCAAGGTATAAGAGGTTCTTCAGCAGACACCTCCATCACAGTTCTTTCCCCTCCAGCCATCCACCTTGGTGGAGCTGAGCTTCTGCCTTTTACATCTGCTCTCCAGTTGGAGTGTGCCCAACACGGCTGTAGGAGCGTGGCCTCCTCAGCCCAAAGACTGGGATTAACCCTCTCAGTACCAGAGCAGAGCTGTTGCACCCTGCACCAGGCTCCTACAACTCTATTCTCCTGTAGCGTGGGCTGTAGGTACAGATGTGGTTGAGAAGCCCAGCACTCTTGTGTTCTGCAGTTCTGTTCCAACTTCAGAACATCTGTCAGACACAATGAACTCCAAAAGGCTGCAGTCGGGGCTGGATCACATGCAACAGCAGGCTGAATTACAGAGCACCGGTGTGTAAAAACTCCTGCTCGACTGACTGCCGTAGGAGTCACACTTGAGCTGAGTCCAACCTCACTGGAGCGAGTGACTGAAAGTTCTCATTTGTGAGGCTGAGCGCATCCATCAACAGACCTTTAAACGCCCCTTCTATCCTGCAGGGAGGGATCTCAGGGTTACTGGATGGAATTCGCCCTGCAGGGCAGGTAGAATCTTAAAGTACCTGGATTGTAGCTGGTGGAGTTAATTAGTTTCAGTGGGACTGTGGTTGCATTTGGATGGCTCGAAGTTGATCCACATGGCAATCAATTCTTACCTGTCTGATGAAATGTGCTTAGAGTGAGTAGTGGGTTAACAAGACCTACCTCACCGAATGGCTCTGCTTCACACTGCTTAAGTAACTGCTGACTTTGCTGGCCTTGAACCCTTACCAGAGTGAAAAGAAGCTTCCTGTCCCTTGCTCGGGATGTGAGCTGAGGGACATCTGTAAGGAAAGAGGAGGAACGTCATAAATATGCCATGCTGTGCACTTCCCCTCCCCATCCAATGACCCCTCCATTCTGGGATGTCCCCTAGATTGTCAGAGTGCTCACATGGAGAGGGGACACCATGGTGTTTGGTTAAGGGTGTTGTTCAGGCGAGTGTTGGGAAGTTAACAAGATGAAGTTGTTTGGGTTCTGTTAGCCAATGAATATGTGTTAGGTGTAGTAAACAGCAAGTTAATATATCGAATAGCCGTGGTATTGATATCATATATTTATACACAAGGATGTTCGGGAGTTATGTTACCTGAATGAATGTGTTGGGGCATCCCACAATTCTCTTCATCCATGTCTAGCACCCAACAAAAACGTCTTGCACAGCTGAAGGCAACTTTGGAGTTAAAAAACAGGAAACTCGTCAAAGTGCAGCTCATCGATGTTGGGAATGTCATATTTGACATGAGGAAGGGAGAGACTCAGGACAAGCTGGCACAAACTAGTGGGACAAATTTATCTTTATATGGTGGGTCAAGAGTTTTGTAACTTGCACCATCACCCTCTCAGTTCTGCTAGCTCAGAGGTCTAGATTTGAAGCACATGCTGTGTGTGAGGTGAACTTGCTCCGAGATAAGAATTTGCTTCCTGTAAGGAGGGCATGTGTTTCCTTTTCCTATCATAATACTTTGTCTTTCCACAATGCTTTTGGCTAAGCATGGTGACTTGTTCTCTTGAACAGTGTTAAGAATGAATGCTGAGGGCAGTTTGATTATTGGCTATTCCTTTTAATCACTAGTTTTCAGTGTCCCCTGTAAACTGTGTGCCTGTGCGGCCACTCAGGAGAGAGTCAAATGCTGCCCACCTAATTAGCAGAGCACCCACAGTGAGCTATTTGGTTGCTGCTGGTGGTGCACATTTTGACATGCCTCAGCACACATAAAAAATTTATTCTGCACATGGGTGGAATAAATTAGAGGGAACTTTGATTTGTATGATAAAGTGTTCCTCAAAGCAGAAACTGGGCAAGTGCCATGTCAAGCCAACTAATAGCTAAATTTTTATTTAATTTACACCAGCAGAAAATCCAGAGTTTATTTGTTAGCTTAAGTGGAATTACTCAGGATTTACAGCAGCATATGTGAGAGCTGAATCTGGCCCTCTCTTATCCCTTTCCCAGTTCTGCCGAGGGGATTTCAGAAGTCAACATGGAATTACGTGAGCGGTGGAGGTTGCATGGTTCCATCTGATGTGCAGGCAGTCTGTATGACTTCCGCTCTTGGGGGGCGTCACCCCCAGGTAGTAGTAACAGTACTTCACAGCTATATCATGGACAGTAGCCAAAACAGCTGCAAAGGTATTAACCCTATATCACAGATGGGAAAACTGAGGCACATAAAGGTGACCTGTACAGTTCCACATGTTGGTAAACTGCCTAGTCAGTTGCTTGAGAACACTTTAGTTATAGAAAGTATTCAAGAGAATTAAATAGCCAATATCAGGCTTATTGCTATAAGCCAATCAGCATGTAGTGCAGAGAAAAGATTCAGTGTGTGTATATCTACACAGCAGCTTTATTTTAAAATAAGCTATTCTGGAAGAGTTTATTTTGAAATAATGCTGCTACACACAAAAATGCATTTTGAAATAGCATTTAGCTAGTTCGTAATACAGCATCTGCACACATAACGCCTATTTTGAAAGAGAGCCATTGGACATACCGTGGCTTATTTCGAAATAGGCTCTATTCCCTGTGTAAACAAATGAGGCCCCGTCGCTGCAGAATAGACACAGCATGAAAGGCAGCAGTGGTCCTCGCCCGCCCTCTATGTGCCCTAGTCCCTACCTTCCATCATGAGCCTTGTGAATGAGCCTGGACATGACCAATTCATGTGGGGGAGGGAATATGATCTCTGTCCGTTCATCACAGCGAGGCCATGCTGGGATTACTCACCAGTAGCTGAAAAGGCCTAGTTTTGGGCTGGGTTCAGGGCAAATGTGCATCTTGCTTCTTATTTTACCCAAATTGGATCGGCTCTGCTTGGCTTTAAACGGACAGACAAATAAAAATGAGGGAGTAGGGGGAGTTGTCTAGTGGTTATAGCAAGAGGTTAGAACTCCAGACTCCTGGGCCTTGCATCTAGTTCCATCACCAAGCCCAGAGAATGATCACAAAGTCACTTACCTTCTTGTGCCTCAGTTTCCCATCTGTAAAGTTAGTCTAGAGATGTTGTCCTGCCTCGCTGGGAAGGGACTGGTGAGTTGGCTGGCTTAATTAATAATGTGTCTGGGAAGTGCTTTGAACCCCTCAGAGGGCAGGAGTTTGTGCCCAACTGGAAAAGGGCCGAGGTTCCTGGAGGTGGGAAAACAATGTTGCCTGCCTGTTTCCCATGTCCTGGAGAACTGACAGGTTGTAGCTGTTAGATCTTAAAACCACTCAGAGGGGAGATTAGACCAGGGCTATAAATTAGCTCAGTTCCTCTCCCCCAGACCTGCCATTCAGCAGTGACCCTTCTGTTCACCCTGAAAACGGTTCTGAGATGGTAGGCCTAGAAACTTACTCCATTTCTCCACTTCTCAGCATCATAAACTTAATTAGTGCAGCAAGAGCACCAACACATTCACTTAACAATGTAATGGTACCAGAGGCAGCACTCCGCTAACATCAGCATGAAAGCTTAGTGCCCAGGCGTTTCTGACAAGGAATGATTCACATGAATCTGCAGTGGTTTACACAGAGTCTTAGTATAAGCACAAGGAAGGATGGCAGGAAAGCAGCTCTGCTTGCTGGGGCTGAAAGACAAATGTTTTAGGATGTTTCATGATGGTCTTCCATCCCTTCACCCCGCTTACATATTTGGGAAAGGCAGCATGATCCAGAGGAACAAGGACAATGACAGAAGATGAGGAAGAATGGTTAGGGTGTTACCCCATGACTTGAGAGATGTGGATCCCACAGATTTCCTGTGTGAATGTGCTCTCCCACAGATTTCTTGTGGGAGCTTGGAGAAGTCATTTAACCTGTGTGCCTCAGTTCCCCATCTGTGAAATGGGGTAACAGCACTTCCCTGCCTGACAGAAATATTGTCATGATGGATGGATTGGTTACTTTGGCCATGGAAGTACCAAAGATAAAAACGCATCTTCTGTTCTAATCCCAGCTGTGCTCTTGGGCAAATCACTGCCTTGCTTCCTTTTTCCAGCTGTAAAATGGGGATAATGCTCACTGTTCCTCTCTCAGGGGAATATAGAGTCATAGAAAGGGAGGACTGGAAGGGACTTCAAGAGGCTGTGCTGCAGCAGAACCAAGAAAAGTTTGACAGGTGTCTGTCCCCTATTCCAGAGCTTAACTATCCTTATAGGTAGAAAGTTTTTTCCTCTTGTCTAACCTAAATCTCCCCTGCTACAGACTAAGCCCATAACTTCTTGTCTTACCTTCAACAAACCATTGATCACACTGTCTTCTTTATAACAGCCCCAGACATACTTGCTAGTTACCAAGTCCCCCCTCATTCTTGTCTCAGGAGTAAACATGCTTGTTCTTTTTTGTTATTTTTTAACCTTTCATCATAGGTCAGGCTCTCTAATCCTCTTCTTGTGTTTGTTGCTATTCTCTCTGGATTCTCTCCAGTTGGTTCACGGGTTCCAAAACTGAACACGGTACTCTAGCCGAGACTTCCTGAATGCAGAGCAGAGTGGGATCATCACTTCCCAGGTCTTCCGTTTGTCAACCAGAATGACACTCGCCTTTTTGCAACTGCATCTCATCATTGACTTTGTGATCGACTGTAACCCTCAGCTCCTTTACTGCAGTGCTATGGCCTAGCCAGTTATTCCACTTTTTACAACATATGCATTTGATTTTTCTTTCCATAGTGAATTTGGAGAAGGCAGCTCTTTGCACTTGTCCTTTTGAATTTCATCTACTTGATTTCAAGTCAATTCTGTGATTTGTCAGTTTAGTTTTGACTTCTACTCCTGTCCTCCCAAGTGCTTGCAGCCTCTTGCAGTTTAGTGTCATCTGTAAACTTCAGAAGCATGGTCTCTACTCCAAGTTGTTAATAAAAATATTGGATCGTACTAGACCCTGGACTCATTCCTGCAGAACCATGCTAGATACCTCCTCCCAGTTTGACAGCGAGCAACTGTTGACTACAATCTTCAATTAGCTGTGCATGCACCTTATATTATCTAGACCACATTTCCCTGGTTTGTTTAGGAGACTGTCTTGTGGGACACTGGAAGAGGGTTAATTAGTTATCATCTGTACATTGCTTTGAAACTCTATGCGCTAAAGATAATTACACTTCCTTTGCCCTTGTGACAGCCTTGTCCTTCTTCATGGATACAAAACATTGAGCAGCCTGGAGTCCCATTGCTGCATGGAATAAAGGCTGGAGCTGTCTGGACAGCAAGATTTTATTTTCCTGGAAAATTCTGAAATTAATTTTTGTCAAAGTTTTCCATTGACTATTTCAACTTTTTGGCAAAAAGGTGAAAACCAAAAGAACCTCAGAAAACTGAAAAATTGGACCCAAACCCAAGTAGTTTTGATGAGAAAATGCCACACCAGTGCCTCATCTGTGCTATGGTTTGGGTATCTCATGCCCCATTTCTCCTCCATGGCCCAGGCTGCCTTGTCAGACTACAACCCCATGGTGCACTATGGCCTCCCCTCTGCTCTGGTGCATCCTGGAAGTCCTGGCTGCAGTGCATTATGTGGGAGGAAGTAGAGCTGGGAAGCACAGTCTGTATGGAAGGTCGGATGCACGTGTGTTTTCTAATTACTCTCCGTTGGTTTTTGCCAGAAATATTTCAATTTGGGAGGATGTGATTTTTTGATAAAGTCAGACTTGCCCACAGAAAGCAGATAATTCTCATGAAAAAACAAATTCATTCAAATCCTAGGAAAACAGAAGAGACAGAAGTATTTGGCTGTTCATCCTGCCCAGGAGCGCACAGTACTGGGCCCATCTCTGCATCTTTTTGTTGCAGCCCTGTTACTGCACTGTGCAATGCGGCCTGTAATCCAGTAGCACAGCTACATCAGTGCATGACCCGACGGTACTGTGGTGCTCTGCACTGCCAGGCTGCACAAGGTGTGGGACCCTACGGTCTGCTGCAGCATGTGCTCATTGCTGAAGAGCTGGAGACTAGAAAGAGTGCTCTGCCTTGGAATATCTCCCAAGATGCACAGCAGTGGGGGGCCATGCAGCTGAGCGCATCATTCAACCCAAGGAAGCAGGCAGCAACATGCGCAGAGATGAATAGCGTCATGTTCAGAGATGCCAAGGCAAAATCTGTTTCCGAATCGCCAGGCTATTGCCCTTTCCAGTAGACTGATGATGTCCAACCTCAGTCGATACCAGAACCAAGTCCAACGGAGCCACAGCCACAGAGCCTTGAATGTGGGTACTGTAAATAGTCCTCAAGCCAAAAATGGAAGTTTGGTACTCTTGGCTATCATAGGAACCGAACGGGGAGCTAGGGAACTGTCACACACTGATCCCTAGCTGGCAGCCAGCAGCATTTCAAGCTCATTTCGCTGGGTTAGAAGGAAACCGCTGTACAATGCCCCACAGCCCCAGCAGATGCAAGAAGCAGAGAACCTTCTTCAGCTTGTTGCCTCCCAACAGTGACTGGGCATCTCAGTAGCTTCCAGCCCACGCAGGGAAATGAATGCCTCAGCATGGCATTAGAGGATGCTTTCTTATCCTGGCATAACGCTACCTTATCCTGACAGAGCTCTTTTCATCAGTGGATCCCAATGCAGTTTACACAGGAAATTGAGAGCCTGGTATCCCTGGGCTTTCCAGGGTGGGGCTCAGTGGCAGCCCACCCTGCAGACTGCCTCAGGGCTTGGACTCTCTTCCTTTTCATGGAGAATTTTGACTTTTATTCCAAATCTGAACAAAACGAGCTTTCAAAATACCCAAATCCTCCTTAAATGGAATGACTTTCTCTGCCCAGTTCCCATTGTTACCAAAAAATGGAGAAAAAGAGGCACTAATTTTTAACAATCAGTTTAATCAACCAGTTGGCAAGACAGGTAGTAGGTACTCCATCACGTGGAGTCTGTACTTTGAGGTGGGGTGTCTTCCAAAAACGTACCCACTCGCTCAGTCAGATTGGGCTCAGTCCAGAAATCAGGTGACATTCTCCAGGCTGCGGTCTGCAGGTGTCGCACTAGATGGTCATAAGGATCCCTTCAGACCTTAGAATTGATGAATGGTTTAAACTGCAGAGGGGAGAAATAGACTATTGATAGGCTCAGCACTGCTTCTAAATGTGTTTATCAAAGCTGTGGCACGAGGCTTCTGTGGCTTTTTAAAACAAGAACTGGTAAAATGTGGTCTTCACATAGAGTAAGCTCCTAAAGGCACATTTTTGCTTAAAGAGCATTACCTTTTAGAGCAGGAAGCAATTTCTATTTTGGCCAGAAATATTAGGCATAAGGTGTAAAATGAGTCCTCTGTTAGAGCAGCTCAGCAGCAAATTGAATGGTATTTATATCTCCACACAGATGGGCAGAAAACAGTCAGTGTCAGCGCATTGTTCACAAGGCATGGGCACGGAGCAGCCTGAGGTCAGCTGTGTGCCCCCTAGAAGCAAAGAGGGAGCCAGAAGGATGTCTGGGCTCTGAGCCTGACCCCTGTGCACAGGGTACCAGGGCATGTCTGAAGATGGAAAGTCTACCAGCCCTTTGCCTGAAACACCCATAGAAGCAAAAGAATGGACCATAGAATCCTAGGGTTGGAAGAGACCTCAGGAAATCATCAAGTTCTACCCCTGCTCAAAGCAGGGCCAACCCAAACTAAGTCATTCCAGCCAGGACTTTGTCAAGCTGGGACTTAAAAACCTCTAGGGATGGAGATTCCACCACCTCGCTAGGTAACACATTCCACTGATTCACCACCCGGCTGGGGAAAGAGTTTTTCCTACTATCCAATATACACCACCCTCACCGCAACGTAAGACCATTACTCCTCCCCCGGCATCTCTCACCACTGAGAACAGCCACTCTCCATCCTCTTTGTAATCCCCCTTTGGGTAGTTGGAGCTATTAAATTCCCCCTCACTCTACTCTTCTGTAGCCTGAAAAAGCCTAAATCTTTCAGCCTCTCCTATAAGTCATATGCTCCAGCCCCCTAATCATTTTTGTTGACATCCACTGGACTCTTTCAAGTGCATCCAGATTCTTTTTGCAATGGGGGCCCAGAATTGGACAAAATATTCCAGACGTGGCCTCACCAGTGTCGAATAAAGGGGGATAATCACTACTTACATCTGCTGGCAGTGCTCCTACTAATGAACCCCAATATGCCATTAGCCTTCTTGGCTACAAGGGCACACTGTTGACTCATACCCAGCCTCTCATCCACTGTAATGCCCAGGTCCTTTTCTGAAGAACCTCTGCTTAGCCAGTCGGTCCCCAGCCTCTAGCATTTTGGAGGATTCTTATGTCCTAAGTGCAGAACTTTGCACTTGTCCTTGTTGAACTCATTGTCACTCTGGACTCTATTTCTACCATAGAGCATATCTACCTTTCCCCCAACTTAGTGTCAATCCATCCCTTTGACCAGGTCACTAATGAAGATATTGAACAAAACCAGCCCCAGGACCAACCCTTGGGAGATTCTGTTTGAAACTGATCACCAACCAGACATCGAGCTGTTCATCGCAACCCACTGAGCCCAACAATCTAACCAGCTTTCTATCTACTTTACTGTCCATTTATCTAGTCCATACTGCTTTAACTTTCTGGCGAGAATACTGTGAAAGACTGCATCAAAAGCTTTGCTAAAGCCAAGGTATATCACATCCATTGCCTTCCCCATGTCCACAGAGCTGGTTACCTCATCATAGAAGCTAATCAGATTGGTCAGGCATGGCTTGCCCTTGGTGAATCCATGTTGACTATTCCTGATCACTTTCCGCTCTTCCACATACTCTAAAATGGATTTCCTGAGGATCTCCTCTATGATTTTTCCAGGGAATTTTTTTCAGGGATTTTTCAGAGGCATCTCCAGCTGAGACATTGTAGGAGCAGCCCCATAGAATGGAATTGGGGTGGAAGAGGTGTAAAGCCACAGGAGTCTTGAAATCACTTCCAGAGTGAACAAGTAGAGTGTATCCTCATGGGTAGAGCCCTGCCAAACTCTCAGTCCCAAAAAACACATCACAGAGTTGAAATCTGGTCTTTTGTGCGCTATTGCCCTATACTGTACAAATTGCGCAGAGCCCAGCATTTCTCAAAGTGGGGGTCTTAACCCAACAGGGAGTGTCAGAGCAGTGGCTTGCAAGATCATTTTAAGGGGATTGCAGTATTGTCACACTTTCTTCTGCACTGCCTTCAGCAATCAGTGGTCAGAGCGTAGCAGCTGCTGGCCAGCAACCTCACTCTGAAGGCAGCGTCCTGCCAGCGGCAGCACAGAAGTAAAAGTGGCAATGCCATACCACATCAGCCTTACTTCTGCGGTGCTGCTGGCAGTGATCCCCTCCCAGCAGCCCCAGTTTTCCAGCAGCCCAGCTCTGAAGGCTGCGCTGCCACCTGCAGCCTTGGACAGGTAAGGGCAGCAAGACCACAACCCGCACCACTTCAATAGCCTTGTAACTCTCCCACAACCTGCTTGTGTGTCAGGACCACTGCAGTTGCAGCACTATTTTGTATTTAAATGTCTTAAACGATGACATGCGGCATTTTAAAATCCTATGACCATGAAATTGACCAAAACGGCCTGTGAATTTGGTAGGGCCCTACTCATGGCTCAGCATGAAGACCTGCTACAGTGTGACCCATGAAAAATCCGACCACCCTGCAGGAAGAGAAGGAACTCGGTGCTGTTTACCCTGCAGGAGCAGAGAAGTTTTAAAGGGCACACTCACCATGTAGCCCAGGTCAGATTGATAATCCAGACTGAATGAGCTGAGCCTGGACCTGCCTGTTACTGGCAGAGTTTTTCCATGGACTCCCGATCTAGTGTGGGCTGGGCTTTTTGTTTGCTTTCCTGAGACCCATGCCAGCCAAATTGTGCCATCGGGATGCCAACCCTCCAGGGCTGTCTTGGAATCTCCAGGAATTAAAGGTTAACCTTTAATTAAAGACAATGTCATGTGATGAAACCTCCAGGAATGTGGCCAACCAGAGCTGGCAACTTTTCCTCCCACACATCTCACTAAGTGCTTTAACTTCTGGGCCAATCACCCGGCTGGAGTAGAACTGCCCCTGGACGAGGCAGAAGAGCAGCAGATGTCCTGCCAGCAGCCATGCGGTACATAGATGACCTTCGCAGCGTGTCAGTCGCAGACTGCAAACTCCTCAGCCTGTGTAGTGCTGAAATTGAGACTGTGCAGGAACCAGGCCCAGTGCCCTCCGGGGAAGGCTTGAGATGCTCTTGTGAGGGCTGTGGGTAAGAACCAGAAGAGAACAGTTGGGATGGGAGCAAGCCTGGCCGGAAGCAGCAGATTATACTCTCTCCGTCAAGAGTTTCTCTCTTCACTCCACCTTCCCTGGAAGCTTTTATAACCCAGTTGCAGTTTGAACCCAGACAAGATGGATCTTGATTTCTATCTCCCAAGGTTCCCTCTTTGTGAGTTACCTGGGCCTCAGCAGCTGGCCCAAGTGTAAAATCTTAGACCAGGCACCCAGTACTACTCAGTGGACTTCACCCTGCAGGTCCTAGCACATGCGTTTTGGAAGTGCTCCTGGCTGTACTGTGAATGGCCCGGCTCAGGTGGCACCCTGAGAGTTTAGCGCTGTAGTCTCTGGGAGAGCAGGCACGCGGATTACAGACCCAGCTGCCTCCTGCAGGCAGTGAAATGTGAAAGGGTCTAGAAAAGCCACTGCTTCCTGTGTGGTTCTTGACAAACCCATTGGCGGATTATAGGCTTAGTGTCGGGGTCAGCAGCCCCCGGCATGGGTGCCAAGAGTGGCACATGAGCCAGTTTTCATCGGTACCTGAGGCAGGAGCTCAGCCCCATGCTTCCTCCCCCATGCAGCTGGGAGATTTTCAAAGCCTGTGGATTAACGAAGGACCAGCTAACGCTCCCAACCACCTCTGAAATGGTTCAGCTTTGCATCTTCATTTATTTATTACTAAAGCCACTGGAAGTAGGACTACTGGGGACTTTAAAAAGTATCGCCGGCACTCAGGCTGTAGGGAAGGATCAAAAGGTCAAATTTCGGCACTCCAGCTCGGAAAGGTTGCTGACCTGGAGGTCAAGTGAAAGAGGAGATGGTGATATTAAGGCAGCTCCCAGAGAAGCGTCTCTCTTCTTCACTGGAGGAATAGGGGTACAGAGCCCAGTGTAGAGTTGGGTTCAGCAGGTCAGCTCCGTGTGGGTGCTCATCCCAGTTCTGAATTTGGCCCAATGACTGTGTCCCCTTCTTCTGCCAGACCACTTGGGTGCCCTTCTTGTTCGTGTGAAGGCAGGAGGATCTGACAGAAGATGATGCTCCCAAAATTGTCTCTTCTTGAAATCATTGTCCCCAGTACTTAAAAAAAAAAAAATGAAGAAGAGCCATTATTCAGCTGGCTCTCTGCCCCAACCCCCCAGCTGAGGCTGCCAAACACCAGTACTTAGTACCAGCAAGTATTGGCCCACTGGCCCTCCCATGATCCTGCATGCAACCAGACCTTCCTGAAATCCCTGCCCCATGGCTAGCCTGGCTGGAACTGAAGATGAATCCTCCTACCCCAGTGGTAGGCAACCTGTGGCCTGTAGACCCCTGGCTGACCCCCTCCCCCCCACACCTCTGGCTCACTGGGGCGCGTTAACCCCACGCTTCCTCCTCCTCCCCCTCCCTCACAGCACTTTCGGAGCATCACAAATCAGCTGTCCACAGCATTCCAGTGCTGGGACAGGGACCAGGAGCGGGGACAGCGTGAATCAGGCGAGTTGAGTGCTTTGAAAGTGCTGGGAGGGAGGAGGGGGAGCAGGTAAGTGCCAGGACTCCAGGGCACCAGTGCACAAGAGGCACGTAGAGTGTGGGGGCCTCAGGTGGAACCCCAGTGGTGGTTGCCCATCTCTGCCCTACCCACTGATGGGGCTGTCTGACCCCAAAGCCGCCCTTCTTGCCATGTAACCATTGGCCCAGTACCAGGCTGGCTGGGAACAAGAAATCCTTGCCCTGACATGGGGGCTTTCTGCTTTCTGATCCTGCAGCTTTCACAGGCTGAGAGGGGAGTTCCGCTGCTACCACTTCCCCACATTGCTCTCAAACCACATCCATTCATGTCCTCAGTCTCCCATGGCCCCTGTTCCCCAGCCGAACACTGCAAAGATGAAAAGGTCTTTCTCCAAATGCTTTTCACTGCCTCCTGGGCCTGTTTTGGAAGTGAATCGTCTTGGCAGTGGGAGGCCGTGGGACGAATGCCTGCCAGCAGATGGGGAAACGCACCCATGCCACAGACCCAGCTGTTTGTCCAGCAATAGCCAACATGCTCTTAAAGAGCCTGGACCCTGCCCTTTCCAGCACAAGGGAGCAAACAGCCTCTTTAAGGCGAGGGAAAGGAAATACAGTGTCTAGCAGCAGCAGCCTCGCTAGCTGGGAGGCATCCACCAATGTAAACTGCCTGACTGTTGACTCAATTGCGAAAGGCGAAATCAGTCTAAATATAGGCGGGTTTAGTGGCATTTGCTAACCCAACAGGAGCTGTTTATTATTGCTTCTAGATGCCCCTGCCTGGAGAATAAGATGCTTCCTGTGGGAATATAAATGACCTTTGATTTGCTTGTTCACTAGCCCTCCTTTGTGCCACACACTTCACGCAGCTGAGGTGTTGTCCTTGAGCGCAAGTGTGACTCCTGGTGCAAATGATGCTCTACATTGTGTTTACAGGCTGAGCATGTGGATTCTAGCATCAGTGCCCCCCCTTGCCCTGCCCAAGGAAGTTGATCCCAGTGCATTCCTGAGCTGGGTGTGTGGCTCTGGCTCAGTGGCTGGGCAGGCGAGGAGCCAGCTGGCTGTTCCCTCCAGATAACATGGACCATGGTTTACCTCTCGATCCCACAACGCCGGCTGCAGCCACGCTGGGGAATCCTGCGCTCTCCTGGGTGCCGCTTCCACCTCCAGCAGAGCCAGGCTGCAGGGCACGGCTCCTGCGGGGCTGAGTGCTGCTCTCACCCAGGGCTTTCTCCCCACAGGGGCTCTGTGCACCACGGCCCTGCCCCAGTTTGCCTGCAGGAGGAAGCCGCTGTCCACCCTGCAAGCAGCAGCTGGCCTGCAAGCAGGAGTTGCTTGGGATTGATTCTGAATCAACACTCATCCTAGCCAGGCCTGTGTGCCAGCATCTGGCCCCTTTCTTGCCTTTAGTACAAGGGGAGGACAATCCCAGTGTACCACTGCACTCTGCTATGTCGGGGCCCTGTGCTGGGCTTTACACTGGCCTAAGTCCAGGGGGGTCCAATTGCTGGCCTTGTAGTGCAGACAGAATCAAGCCATGCAGAGCCCTAGAACACTAAGGCTACGTCTACACATGAAGCCTACATCGAAGTAGCCTATTTCGATGTGGCGACATCGAAATAGGCTATTTCGATGAATAACATCTACACGTCCTCCAGGGCTGGCAACGTCGATGTTCAACATCGAAATAGGCGCAGCGAGGGAACGTCTACACACCACAGTAGCACACATCGAAATAAGGGTGCCAGGTACAGCTGCAGACAGGGTCACAGGGCGGACTCAACAGCCAGCCGCTCCCTTAAAGGGCCCCTCCCAGACACACTTGCACTAAACAGCACAAGATACACAGAGCCGACAACGAGTTGCAGACCCTGTGCATGCAGCATGAATCCCCCGCTGCAGCAGCAGCAGCCAGAAGCCCTGGGCTAAGGGCTGCTGCACACGGTGACCATAGAGCCCTGCACAGGCTGGAGAGGCAGTGTCTCTCAACCCCCCAGCTGATGGCTGCCATTGAACGTTGAACGTCGAAGTAGGGCTCTATTCCGATCCCCTCATGAGGTTAGCGACTTCGACGTCTCGCCGCCTAACGTCGAATTTAACTTCGAAATAGCGCCCGACACGTGTAGCCGCGACGGGCGCTATTTCGAAGTTAGTGCCGCTACTTCGAAGTAGCGTGCACGTGTAGACACAGCTTAAGATGGGTAGGTGGGCCCAGCGCCTGCCTTCTCTCTCCTTCCCAGCCCTGCATGCGGTGCAAATACCACTCCAGTGCCCGTATTCATGCACCCAGCCTATCAGAACCACCCAGCAGGGGCCACGCGTGTGACAGTCACACCCCCAAGCCTGGAGTGTGGCAGAATTCTCACACTCCAGGGCAGTAGTGCCGGGATTCACGCTGGGGCCTGACCCGGACCAGGCAGCAGAATCTCACTCCCAGCCTTCCAGAGCCGGGCAGGGCTCAGCGAGGTCATTCAGTTCCACCTGCTGTGCTGTGCCAGGCCCAAGGGGAGTCACTTCGCTGGGGAGCTGCTGTAACCAGCAGGACTGGGACAGGACAGTGACAGCTCTGGCCTTGAGGCAGTGGTCCCAGCCCAAAGCCCCCTTCCTCTGTTCCCCTCCCCCCAGGTGATGGAGACTGGAGCCCACACTAGACCCTCTGCTGCCCCAGCCAGGCCTTGGGACAGGCTGTGCAGCCCCAGCCTGACCGATCTGCAGAAGCCCTCAGTGCATGGAAATGACATTTCCCCGAGTTCCTCAGCACGCTGAGCCTCTCTCCCCAGCCGATGTTCTCCATCGCTCCCCTGCCTGGACTGACAGCCCCACCACCCCCATGGGGCCAAGAGCCTAACGAATGAATTGAATTCTTCTGCTGATTTTGCAGGCGCTGCTGATAGTGTTGACATATTTTGGGCTGTATTTTGACTTGTGATAATTAATTTTACCAATAATTATAATGAACAAAACCCAACCCCAGTGCATGCAGCAGCTGGCGTGTGCTGGCATCAGAGACCGTCTGGTTTGATTTCACATCAGGGAAGGGTGTTGTGTGCGGAGGGGTGAGAATCTTGATTTAACCCTTCCTTTGCCCCCAAAGAGGGGAAGATTCCACCCTCTGCCCCTCCGTCTAGGAGATGGGTGCAGGAAGTAAGTCGCCAGCCTCCGCTGCCTCCCAGGGTGGTTGCAGCCAGATCTGGGGGCTTCCCTGCTGGACCCCCAGTCCTGGCTGCAGGGCTCCTACTGTTGGCCCTGCACCTGGAGCTCTGCAGCTGTGGCCCTCGCTTGGGGCAGTGAGGCTCAGCTTGGCGCCCCCACCCTAAAAATTGTTCCAGAGCCAGTGCCCCAGAAGGTGAAACTATGATTGGGTCAAATATGAGTAGGGCTCAGCTAAGCCAGGGGATTGCCAAAGGTGCTGGGCTGGTGGGGTGCAGGCTCCTGAGGATGCCCAGGGAGAAGGACATGAAATAGGAATCAGGAAATGGGGCGCCGCCTGCAGCTGATCTCTTTGCAGTGATGCTGCAATTCCTGATGGAGGTGACGGCTGCGAATGGAGGGCTGGGCATGGAGTGAGAGTGAGACCCACACACGCCACCCTGGCCTCAGCAGCCTGAAAACAGTGCTTGGGACTCAGGGGCAGCCTGGACTGAGGCCGTGGCCGTGGCAGGGGCTGCGTGCTGCACATCCAAAATGTGCAAAATCCAAAATCCAAGCTGTCCTGGCACTGTGCCACACTGCTGAACTTTCCTCACCAGGGCAAGGCACCCACAGGAGGCTGCAGCTGCAATGCCATGTACCGGCAACCACTTTTCTGAGCTGCAGATGGAGGGGAGGTGCAGGCAGGAAGTCTGCCTGAATTTCCCCGCTGTCTCCACAGGCCAGAGCTGGAGGCTCGGTGGGTTGGATCTGGCCCACGGGCAGTATTTTTCCTGGCCCTGTGCTAGGGCCTATGCTTTGCTCTTTGTTGCCAAACAGTGCAATGATTGGCTGGTGTTTTCCATTCCTTTGTGTGTCTAGAACACGTCAGACCTGGAGGGAAATGGAGAGGGGCTTCAGAGCAGTATTAACGCCCTGCCGGACATCTCCCTGGTAAGATCTTTCACCTTCTTGTCCCTGCTTAAGTCAGTGCTTCCTCAAAGGGAAATCCATGGTGCCTGAAGGCACCCATATTTCGCCTCATCTTCAATACTACCCCACGACTTACCCGTGGAACTCCCTGCTGCAGGGGCTGATTGACGCAAATAACAGCACAATTAGAGAAAAGGACTTGGGGTCTGCGAGTAAGAACAACATCTGTGGCTACTGGAGGTAAACTCAAAATTACCAGGACTTTTCCTCTAGCAATTATCATGCTCCTGGGGATATTCAGATTGCTGCTGAGGTCAGGAAGAAATTTCCATCTTGTCCCCTTCAAGCTTGTGACACATCTGATGCAGGCCACTGTGAGCGGCAGGACTCCTGGCTACAGAAGGGGAAGGATCCACCATCTCACACTGTGGTGCGTAATGGCTTTTTCATTCTGTTTTCACAGGATGACATTTCGTCATTCCCGGGGGACCTGCCCAGCTTTAAGCCCTCGCCTCCTTCTCCAGCTCAACCGTTGGATTCCTCCACTGCCCAGCTCCAAAATACAGCAAAAGCCACACCCAAACGCCCTTCCTCTGAATCCTCTCAATCAGGTCTCTTCTTCATGGCCCCTCGCAGCCCCACCCCTCCTCCCAGTCAGCCCAAAAAGGATGCAGCCAGCATGACTTCCGCCTCGGCCTCCGTACCCACCAACGACTCTGCCTCGAGCGCTTTCTATGCTGTAGTTTCCCCTGCCGTTCATAGTTCTAGGCAGCAGGTGCATGCCCACTTGTCTTTGGTCAACCAGCTCCCAATAGGCCCCTTTCCCAGAGTTCAGTCTCCAACCAGGCTGAAGACTCCCTCTCCTGAGAGCACCCCAGCCAGTAGCTTCCCGACACCTGCTCCTCGGTCCCCTCTGTCGCACCCGGAGGCAGACAAAGGCAGCCCACGGTCAGCAATCAACCAGCACTTTATCATGGTGGAGGTGCATCAGCCCAACAGCGAGCCAGACGTGAACGAAGTGAGATCCTTGCCCCAAGCCCGAGGTGGGTGGCTTCTCCTGGTGGACTGGTCCTGAGGTGGGGTGGCATTGCCAGGTTGCAATGGTACAAATTGCCACTCCGCTGGCTAATGCTGAAGGGACCTGTTCGCTCTGTTCCTCTTTTGCATTGCTCTGTTGGGACAATGAGACTAGCCAGTTTCACTCTGCCTTAAGCCACCCCCTAGTCAGTTTCCATTGTGGGTTCCCAGGATCTCTCAAGGCCTGGATGTTAGCCTTGCAAACACTGCAGTGGAGAGCAATTGACAGTGAAACCCAATAAAAAAGCCAGGGCTATCCTGCTGCCTCACCCAGGCAGCTAGATCGGGAACTCCTCACTACGCCAGCTTTGGACCTGAAAAGGCTGAGTGTTTTTCTGAGGAAAGATGGAGCTAGAGGGAAGGATAGGGACAAACCCTGGAGAACAGCCAGAGGATGGAGCAGTTTGAAGGCTGATAGTCACAGAGGGGCAGCTGTGTTAGTCTGCAGTCTTACATCTGTAAACACAGCCCTGCTTGAGATCCTCAAAGGCATTTAGGTTCTTCGCTGCCATCTGGGCCTTTGTTACGAAGGTCTTGTCTGCGTGGGGAAATGGACTGGAATAGCAATTCTGGAATAAGAATATCTAATGAGGAGCTATTCCAGAGTAGCAACTGCATGTTAATTAATGCTGTACCTTATTCTAGAATAACTCCCCCAAGTCCTTTACTGAAACCATGGGAAGGAGGTAAACTGGGGCAATACCCAATGTGTGTGCCCTGTGGTAGAAGTAACACTACCAACTCTCATGATTTTATTGCAATATTTTCCTGGTGTTCTTGAAGCCCCAGCTGCTGGAATCATGTGAGAATATGAGATTATATGTTAAAAAAAAATCAGTTCCTAGTCTTCCTAACTGTGAATAAAAGATTGAAATCACCTTTTCGTATTATTAACAATAATCATATAACTCCTGGCTTTTTATAGGTAGGTGTGGTATCATAATTATTATTCAATTTTAGGATCAAAAATCCAGAGGGCAAATCAGAAGACTTCTACATTCCTGTTTTAACCTTGTGATTTTTAAGCTGGTTTCCTGATGGTTGCGTGCTTGGCATTGGCGGTGCTGGCGGAGTGGGATGAGGGAGCTGGCTCTTGTTATAGAACCCTGCCTCCCTGTGCTCAGTGAACTTTTGTAAGCCTCCCCCCCGAGCTTTCGAGTGCAATTTTACCTGACCTTTCGTTAAACACCAAGCTGTGCTAGGCAGCTGATTGCAGCTGGGCTCCTGGGCAAGTCTTGCTATGTTTGTTAATAAAGTCAGTTTCTGATGGAATTCTGAAGGAAAGAGAAAGAACCCTGGGACTTTTCCCACTAGAGTCTGGGCTGAGAACAGCTTGTTTGGCAAAAAGCTAAATCTGGAGGCAACATTTAACCAGGCAATGGCTCCTTCAGTGTGTTTGGACAGATGGAGTGGGACAAGGGAAGAGTAAAGAGGAGATTGAGGGGAAGTTACCAAAAAGGAAACCCACGAGGTCCCAAAGGAGCAAGCTGCCATGGGTTGGCACTTGAGTTGCTATCAGTGTTGGCGTGCACTCAAGTCAAAGGATATTCTGTCTCATTGGCCTTCTGAGCAGCCCTGGGTGGATGGCTAAGGTGTCCCTAGAACCCACTTCCAGTGTGACCAAGAATCCAGGACTGGATTTCTCTGGCATGTGTGAGGTCAGATACAGTGAATCTCATTGTCACTAGGGGCTGCTTACACTGTCACTGGCTCACTTTACCTGAGCCCTATCAGGGGCCTTATTGTAAATGCAAATCACCCCCAAAGTTTGTCCAACTCACTGTTCAATTGGGGGAAACACCCAAAATAGCTTTCCGTGCCCTGCTGGAATGGAGTCTGGCCAGGGAACGGCAAAGGGCAATTTTTCATTTTCTCTTGGGTGCCACTCTCGTGTGGGTCTTCATAGTCACAGTAGACGCTGTAAATAAAGTCCTCAATTGAAACTATAAAGGGCACGATCCATAGTCTATGCAGACTGAAGGATGCCTACTACTACTACTTTGGTGCCAGACTCTGGAAACACTCCTTGCAGGTGGCTTTGCTGCCCTCTTGTGACACTGTCCACAACTGCAGCTATCAGAGAGGTGGCCGTGTTAGTCTGTATCTTCAAAAACAGCAAGTCTTATGGCACCTTATAGACTAACAAATATTTTGGAGCATAAGCTTTCATGGGCAAAGACCCGCTTCATCAGATGCATGGCGGGGGGGGTTCAGAGAGAGGAGAAAACAAGTCAGATCAGTCGGGGGCGGGGACATGGACCATTGTCAGATTCTAATGTGGAGGTGTGAACATCAAGAGCGGAGAAGCTGCTTTTGTAATGGGCCAACCACTCCCAGTCTCTGTTTAATCCTTCATTGATGGAGTCAAATTTGCAAATGAATTGCAGCTCAGAGATTTCTCCCTCTATTTTATTTTTGATTTTTTTTGTAGGACTGCTACTTTTAAATCTGTTACTGAGTGTCCAGGGAGATTGAAATATTCTCCTACAGGTTTTTATATGTTACCGTGCCTGATGTCTGATTTATGTCCATTTATTCTTTTACATAGAGACTGTCCAGTTTGGCCAATGTAAATTGCAGTGGGGCATTGCTGGCACATAATGACATATGTTATATTTGTAGATGTGCAGGTTAAGGAGCCCCTGATGGTGTGGTTGATGTTAGAGCCTGTGATGATATCGCTGGTGTGAATATGTGAGCAGAGTTGGCAGCGAGGTTTGTTGCAGGGATTGGTTCCAGGTTTAGAGTTACTGTGTTGTGGTCTGTAGTTGGTGGTGAGAATTCGTTTAAGGTTGGCACACTGTCTGTAGGTGAGGACACACCTGCCTCCCAGGTCTGTGAGAGTGAAGGTTCGTTGTCCAGGATGGGTTGCAGACCACTGATGATGCGCTGGAGAGGCCTTAGGTAGGGGCTGTATGTGATGGTCAGTGGTGTTCTCTTGTTTTCCTTGTGAGGCCTGGCTTGTAGCAGGTGGCTTCTGGGTACACATCTGGTTCTGTCAATCTTTTTCTTCACTCCTTAGGTGGGCACTGTAGTTTCAGGAAAGCTTGGTAAAGGTCTTGTAGATGTTTGCCTCTGTCTGACAGATTGGAGCAAATGCAGTTGTACCTTAGTGCCTGGTTGTATACAATGGATCGTGTAGTATGCCTTGGATGGAAGCTGGAGGCATGTAGATAAGCGTAGCAGTTTGTGGGTTTTCGGTATGGGGTGGTATTTATGTGACCGTCGCTTATCTGCACAGTAATGTCCAGGAAGTGGGTCTCTTGTGTGGACTGGTCCGGACTAAGGTTGATGGTGGGGTGGCAACTGTTGAAATCACAGTGGAACTCTTCAAGAGCCTCCTTCCCATGGGTCCAGATGATGAAGATGTCATCAATGTAGAGCAGGTAGAGGAGGGGTGCTAGGGGACGAGAACTGAGGAAGCGTTGTTCCAGGTCAGCCACAACTGCAGTCAGACATTGCAGATATCACTGCAATGGATGTCTTGATTTCCTATTTCACTCTCATCTGGGATAGGTGCTCTCTCTGGCCGCCACCGCCACAGCATTGCTAACAGAATCAGACAGCCCATCTCCTCCTCCTCTTCCAGGCCTCACCTGCAATCCCCGATTTGTTATTAGTGATTATTGCCCTTCCAGGAGAAACAGGGGCTTGGGATAAGGTCAGGGCTCCGTTGCCCTAGCTGCTGTGCACAGATATAGGCGACTGGCTGCACAGTGAAGCACGAACCATAAATACACAAGACAGACATGGGCTGGAGAAGGAAAAGGGGTGGAGCGATTTGCCTGGATAGTGACTGAGCCAGGGCTTGAGAACCCACAGTTCCCTTGAGTCCTGGTCCCAAGACTTATCCGCCAGCCTACACTGCCTGACTGGCTTGCTGAGCACATGGCTTGGGTGATAAGCAACTGACTTTTCATTTCCAAGACCCGTTTCAAGTCCAGCTCAAGCTCTTGTTATACACATTCACCCTGGAGGTGGACTATGGTCCTCTGTCACTGAGCCTGGGAATGGAGGCTCCTCCCAGAGCCTGCTGCTGAGGGCCACCAGCCCAATCCCCTGCACCCAGAGGTGCATTCACATAGCTTCTCCCAGTTCCTGGCCCTCCCCTAGATCCCATCCCAGCCATGGCCAAGGACAGCCTGACTCAGGCCTGCATACTGCACCCAGCAGCCTTGTCCCATCTAACGTACCCATCCCTCAGCTGGGGAACATCTTGGGACAGTCCTAACTGGGGGCTGAGAAGAGGTGTCCACAGCAGAACTCACCTCAGGTTGTACATTGGCCCCATTCCTGGCAGGGCTTTGGGTGTGGAACTAGTCCTGTGCAGGTACCCAGCCAGCCAGAACGGAGCAGTAAGACTCATTGTCACATAGCGTGTTATCTTAGAACATAATCGTGTCAAGAGGCACCCAATAGCTTGAGGTCCATTCCCTCCGACAAATGGCCTGAAGCCCTGGTAGAACCCTTCTGCCTTGGAGTGCCGCTGGGGCAGAATGACCCGCTGTCAGACGATGTGTGCGGAGGAGACCATGAATGATGACCTGTGCAGACACTGTCTGGAACTGTGGCCAGCCCTGCTGGCACATGGATTGGGTTGGATCACTCTATCTATGGGTTTGAGGGGTCACAGTGTTGCCACAGGGAGACAATCCTGCACCAGCTGGAGGAATGGACTGTGGACGATGTTCTCTCTAACCTTTTCCATCCATGTGCAAAATAATTTTTAATATGCGCTGAGGCATGTGCGAGTGGGCACCACCAGCAGAACCAAAACCTAGTGGTGAGCGTGCTGCTAATCAGCTGGGTGGCCCTGGAATCTCACCTGAGGAGCCACCCAAGCACCCAGCAGACAGGGAACGCTGGCTGGAGGTGAAATTCTCCCCTGTGCAGCAGGCTACCACATGGCTTCTATGCCGCTTTAATCCCTTTCCTCTTGGGATGTCTTCTGAGGGGTTAAGTGACATGTAGGTTTTTTGCTGGCCCTCTGCAGAGAGGAGCTCACCTGTCCTAATAGGTCTTTTCCGTTGCTGAGCTCTGTGAGCGATTGCATTTGGTTTCTGCACAGAAAGTGGCGGGGGTGGAGGGTTTCTGTAGTTAAGGCCGTATCTCTAAAACTGGTGATTTACAACCAATTTGCAGGTGGTTTTTTTATAATTTATTGCTGGTTAATAAATCTCATGCAAATAAATGCAAATTAGGGTCTTCAATCAGCTTGACTGACACACAGTGCAAGCTGCGTGGCTGCACACTGCGTTTTCCGACCTGCATTAGCACAGCTCTGCAAAACGTTGAGGCTTCATTTTCCTGGGGCTTAAGTCCCCGCTTTCAGTCCCCTGAGTTTGGAACCCCCTTGCTGGGGGAATTATTTCCTAACAAGCCCCTCAGAAATTCTGACTATGTCAAATCTCTTGGGAAATTGCAGTGAAAAGCTGAGAAACTGGAAAGGGGATGTGGCCTGGCTACAAACCTGGTTAGCGTTCCCTCCTGAGCTGCACGAATGACCATGTGCCAGCCTTCCAATTTGTGTCAGAATTAAAGATGGTCTAAAAAAGGAACCCCAGAACCCACCCAACCACTTGATCTGTGTTCAGATCAGGAGCCAGATCTGGGCCCTGATCTGAATTCAGAGCCAAATTTTCCAAAAGCCTGGGCTCTTAGGGTAGGTCTACACAGCAAAGCTATTTACAATATCTTGTCCTAGCATCTACCCAACTCAACTGCTACTGCGAAATCACTCCCAAACAGCAGCCAGCTTATTCGAAATCAGTAAACCTCATTCTAGGAGGAATAGCACCTCTTCATAGAATCATCGAATCTTAGGGCTATTCATAGTAG
This sequence comes from Carettochelys insculpta, assembly GCF_033958435.1. Taxonomy (NCBI): domain Eukaryota; kingdom Metazoa; phylum Chordata; order Testudines; family Carettochelyidae; genus Carettochelys; species Carettochelys insculpta. The sequence continues at coordinate 8,616,744 of NC_134157.1, forward strand.
GGTCCTAGCAATTTCAAAATAGGGCTGTGTAGACAAGGAACCGAGCCTGTTTCAAAATAAGGCATAGGGTGTCCGATGGTTCTGTTTCGAAATAGGCTCTGCGTGTGTAGACGCTGCATTTGGAAATAGCTGAGTGCTGTTTCGAAATGCATGTTGTGTGTAGCAGCATGAGTTTGGAATAAGCTTGTATTGAAATGAGGCTGCTGTGTAGACATACCTTTAATGTGCAGACCTGGCCCCCTTTGTGGGTCTCTGGCTCATTAGAAAACCTGAGCACTCATGATTTTGGCCTGCGCCCACACTTAGCCCAAACTGGGCCCTCCGCCCCCAGCCCCTATCTCCCAAGGACTTAGCACCTGAACCTTTGTGAGTAGCTTTCAATTGAGATGAATGTGGCAGCTCAGGACCTGTCCCTAAATCAGACCTGGAAACATTTGCATGTGGCTGCGCTTCGGGATTCGGTGGGGCCCAGGCCAGCCAACCACAAACCCCCCAGGCAAGTCTCCCCAGCTGCCTGAGGCACAGAGCAAGGCGAGGTCCTGCATGAACCCCAGACACCCTTGTTGAGGGAATTCTCCCCTCCCCAACCCTGGGGCCGGTGAGAAGATACAGGAGCCTCGCTTCCCAGGCAACGCCGCATGCAGAGGGGTCTCAAGTATATCTACACTTACACCACTCCAGTGAGTCAATGCAGATGCTACTTGCCCCAGCAGGAGGGTTCTCCCGCTGATGTAGGTAATCCACCTCCCCAAGGCTCCTGGGAAGGAGGCTGCAGTTGCCCTAACACTACCTGCACTGGGGGTTAGGTTGGTTTTACTACCTCGTAGGTGGGACTTGTTCACCCCCGAGCGACAGAGTGATGCCAGTTTAAGTTCCCAGCGTGGACTGGCCCAAGACTGGGGTGTTCATATGATGCCTCCTGCCACACCCCCTCTATGCTGTTCTGACCCACCTGCTTCCGTTCTCCCCCCAGCCTCCACGCTCTCCCAGCTCTCGGACAGCGGGCAGACCCTCAGCGAAGACAGCGGGGTGGACATCGGCGACGTGGAGCTGAGCAGCAAGGATAAGAGCCGGCAGCAGATCCCTGGGAAAAGCCGAAGCCCCGAGGAGGCCCTGAGAAGCGATGGGCCAGCAGAGGCAGTGTCCAAGCCGGTGAGCCCCCCAGCAGGGCTTGCCAGGCTGGGGGATGCTGGCGGTGAGGCTGGGGAAAGGTGCCCTGTACTGCACACGGAATATGGCTCTCAGACCCACTTGGGGAGGCAGGACGAGAAGCTGGAGCCCTTTGCGCCCTCTGGCTACAGAGCAGGCAGAGATCTTACAGCAGCTCACATGGACGTGCCTGAGCTAGCTTAGAGCTAGGTAGCTTGGTTAACAAAGCAGCAAAGCTGTGGTTAGCTGCCCAGCAAGCGTCCCCGAGGTCCCAGGCAGGCTTGTTTAGGTACCTCTTCACTGGTCTGGGGCCTCACACTAGCCAGATCGAAGCTAGCCCAGGTACGGCTCTTCCTGCAGCTGTCGCCCCTGGTTGCAGTGGAGATATCATGTACCCCTCGGTATGCAGGCCTTTGCCCCAGCAGTGATGGAGCTGGTAGCATTAGCCAACCCAGCCACTAGAGAACGTGACTGGGCCTTCACCCACACTCTACATCCACACAGCTTGTGGGCTTCTAGCAGGGGCCACTGGTGCCTGTGGGGGAGGGGTGCAAAGGGGTAGGGAGGGGGCATGTGGGGGCACCCCATCTAGCAATAACATGTTGGCTAGGGCATGGGGCGGTACACCCCGAGTGCTACCGTGAGTTCCCTGTGTGCTTTCGGGCAGGCGCAGCTACCCAGTGCAGTGGAAGTGGGCGGTATCTGCAGGGCAATGTGGTTATATATGGAGGGGAAGGCAGCAGCAGGCAGCCAGCCCCTGGGTACCACAAACACGGGCCAGTACTTATGGTACCAAGGTGCTGGCTGCCCAGCTGTGGGGCACAGCGAGGCTCAGGGCTGATGGCCTTTTAGAGACCGTCTCACAGATCTCACAAAGCTGCCGCATCAGATCTCTGCAGCTCAGAGTCCCTGCCAGGCTGGGGATTCGCCTCAGCCAATCAACTCCTTTCACTGCTCTTCCCACCTGGTCACTGAGCAGGCTGCAGCTGGAGGGATCACAGGCTCTAGGCTCCTCTGCCCAGGAAAATGGTCCCATGCGAGCACAGCCAGGGCACAGTGTCCCCAGGGAGGTCCGGTCTCTCTGGGGTGGGCAGCAGAGTCTGGAGAGGAGACACCCTAACACCCTAACCCCGCATCAGTCACATTGCTGTCTGTCCCCCCACAGCCCGGCCTTCTGGAGCCCACTTCATGTCTGATCCGAGTGGTAAAGAGCGCACCGACCCTGGGGATCGCTATTGAGGGCGGTGCCAACACCCGGCAGCCCCTGCCTCGAATAGTCACCATCCAGGTATGGCGGGCTGAGGATGGGAGCACCTCCATGCAGACGCTGCCCTGGGGCTCCACGTGCTCAAATGTCCTGTGAGATTTTCACCCCTGGGTTCTTCCAATGGGAACACACCCAAAATCCAGCCTCCCGCCTGTCTTCCACACCTGCTGGCCTAAGCCTTCCAGAAGGCCAGCCAGGACCGCTGACAGGAAGTCTGGGCCCCAGGGCAGCATAGTCAGTTGCCCTCCCTGTGTTCCCCTCCAATTGATTAATTACATAATTATATGGTACAAATGAGAAAGCAAACAGTATGTCAGTTCTAGTGTGCTGGGACACTTTGGTGTTTTTATGTCTCATTCTGTAAGCAAGTCATTTTTAAGCAAGATGAAACTCGGGGCTGTGTACGGATGCTGGGAAAGGTTAAGAGCTTGTGATGTAGAGAAACCCTTGAGGTGAAAAATACCAGTTTTTTCAGTTGATTGGCAAAAAAAATAATTGAAACACAAGGTTGTTTCAGGTTGAACTGAAAATGAAAATTTGTCAAAATCTTCAGTAAATTAAAAAGTCAAAAATGAATTTGGTGTCAAACTAAACATTTAGGGACTTTTACAGTTTTAAATGAATAAAATTAAAGGAGTTTTGAAATGAAAAGTCATCTCAAAGGGAAACTTTTAAACATTTTGGTTTGAGATGGTCAGAATGGATGGGAAACCAACGTGAATGCGTGAAATGTTGCAGTGTCGTCAAATCTGCCTTTGGCACTGACAAAGAAGCTACCAGTCCTGTAGCACCTTACAGACTAATGCATTTATTTATTAGGTAATGAGCTTTCCTGCATCAGACCCACTTCTTCAGATCTGAAAATGTGAAGAAATAGGCAGTACCCACAAAAGCTCATTACCTGATAGATAAATGTATTAGTCTTTAAGGTGCTCCAGGGCTGCTTGGCTTTGTGAAGTTACAGACGGACACAGCTATCCCTCTGGAAAAATAAGTTAGAGAGCAAAGTTTGCTCTGCTGTGACTATAACGCTGCAGCCCTGCCCCCTTGTGCTGGAGAAATGAAACAGCAGATTGCAGACACCTGCACACTGAGTTCTGCTGTTGGCTGGCTGTAATGCTCATTTGATGAGGGCTTTCCAGAAATGCCAGTGAAGTTACACTGTACGCAGGTGGGTGTTTGGTGTCTGCTCTTCACGGCGCTCTGGTTAAGATGAGGGAGCAGGGCTGACATATGAACCGTCAGACACCAAGAAGCACAAAAAGCAAAGCAAACAGTTCAGACAGCAGCCCCGGGGTGAGCAGGCTTGCAAGAAAGTCCTGCTGGGTAACCATATCCTATGTACCAAATACTAATGCAAATGCAGAATTCAGGGCTTGCAAGGACCACGCAATGCTATCAAACCAGCTCTGTTATCAGTATTAATTTTCATTACACCAGTGCTGAAAGCAGCCATCTGAGATCTGGGCTGCATTATGCCCTGTGTTGTAGAACCATGCAGGCAGAGCCAGTCCCTGCTCAGATTGCTTCCAGAACAAACAGACGAGCTGGACGCAGGGAGGAAGATGACAAGGAGGTGGCAGGATTTGCCACAGGCCAGTGGAAGAGCTGTGATTAGATCCTGAATCTCCTGCAGTGTTCCCTGTAAGCTGTGCATTTGGGCAGCCACTCTGGAGATGTTCAGCTGCCACCCAGCTGCTTAGCAGAGGGCCCACGGCTGGGCTGTGTTTGTATTGGTGGTGTACATTTGCACATGCCTCAGTGCACGTTAAAGTTATTCCACACACAGATGGAAAAAATCTGCTCGTGGGTGGAAAAGATTAAAGGAAGCGTTAGTCTTCTGCATCCCACTTTGATGCCCCTCTATCCTGGGCACTTTCTGTAAAACGAAGGCTAACCCAAGTCCCTTGGCCAGACCACAACCCAGGGGTTAGGCTGTCTCTGTAAAGGTCCCTGGGTTTTTTGGTTGGATACAGTGTTGTTCACTCTTTATCCTACACTGTTGTGTAACGTTACACAGAGCTGTTAAGCAGTTGTTGTGCCCCAGAGATGGCTGCATTTCAGTGTGGGCTAAGGCCCGGCTTTGCAAAGATCTTAAAGAGACAGAGTTGAAACCAATGGGAGTTAGGCACCTAAACACCATTCAGGATCTGGACCTGAGTGACCCTGAAGCATTTGGGGGTAAAGATTACTACAAGCGAGCGCGTCCCTCTTGTCTGTTTCTGCCCCACCACAGCGAGGCGGATCTGCCCACAACTGTGGGAAGCTGAAGGTCGGGCAGGTGATCCTGGAGGTGAACGGCACGGCGCTGCGGGGGAAGGAGCACCGGGAAGCCGCACGCATCATTGCTGAGGCCTTTAAGGCGAAAGAGAAGGACCACATCGATTTCCTGGTCACCGAGTTCAACGTCGCGCTCTAAGGGGCATGGCAGCCCCCCAGCCAAACCAACCAGGGAGCAGGTCGGATGGGGCTCTGCTCGGATCAGCACGCAGGTTAACACGCACTGCGCACCACCGTGCAGCAGCCCCCCTCCTGCACAGAGCCGGCGCTGGCCCCTGCCCTGCATACACACACTCCAGGCACGGAACGTGGATGGATGGCCCTGGGTTGTCTCAGGCTGGCACCCACAGAGCTGGCAATTGGCCCCAGGGCTGAGAAGGGCGGCATGGGAGTGGGCTACAGAGAGGTGAAGGCAGGGAGCCGAGAGGAGGCAAAGGAGCGTGTGGGACAGGGCAGAATGCTGACTGCAGCTGGTCCCTGCCTGGACATTATTCTGGGCACTGCCCTGCCTCTGGCTCTCTTTAGTGGCTCAGATTCATTCCCCAGCTTAAGCCAGATTCCAGATGGTCTTTCCCTGCATCTCCTCCTCGATGTGGGGGTAGGGAAGCCAGCCACACCCGGGGGAGCTCGCACCCCCATCCCACCAGTCTCTCTCCCCTCCATTATTTCCTCTGCACAGAAAACCCCTCCAGCCTGGATGCTTGGATGGGGGAAGGAGGGTGGGCCACAGGGGCAGTGTGCCATGCCACGCAGTAAGGTTAGTGTCACACAGGTTGGGCAGGGAACACCGGGGCTGCTAATGGCAACAGCCAAAGGCCAGAGGAGATGATCACTTGATTCCTGGCTTAATGTGTTCTCCCATGAGCTGGTCCTCTGTGGGCTGGGTGGCAGGCACGTAGCACAGAGTCCTTTCAAGGCTCCACACCACACGTCCCAGTGTACCGCCAGTAAGGGATGCCCTGTAAATCGCCAGCAGTGTCCGTGTATGTATATATACAGAGCTTGTGCTTTTAATTTTTCAATAAATCTAACAGGTTAAATAAAAAGGTGGTGGCTTGTGGGTCTCTCTCATGATCCTGGCTGGCTGCAATGGGGGGAGCCACGCTGGGGGGGCAGTTGCTTTCTCTGTTTCTCAGGGGTCCCCAGTCTGAGAATGGTTAATGGGGTTTTTCATTGCAACCGAGAGCAGGGCCCCATTGTGCTCGGTGCTACGCAGACACATAGCCAGAGAGTCCCTGCCCCACCGAGCTTGCATGGAAACAGCCAAGGCAGACCGAGTGTGGAAAGGAGGACAGAGAAACTGGTGCACACCCCCCATGCCCTGCCTTCCTTCTGCAGCTGCATGTGCACGTGCAGCATACACTGTGTGTGTGTGTGTGTGTGTGTGCGCGCGCGCATGCGTGCACACCAGCTGTGTGCTGCAGGCAGAGTAGGTGTGTGTGCAGCATGTACGTGTGCTACATGCAAAGGGGAGCGGGGTGTGCAGGGGTCATGCATGCAGCACACGAATGCCCTTTCCTGCTGTGCTGTCCTGTGCTGTGCTGTTCAGGCCACGCTGTGGGTTGAAGACAGCAAGATCTTTGCAGGCTCAGCTCTACTCTGGAGCAAGGCGGGGGCAGGGGGAGCTGGCACATAGAGGACTTTTCCTCTGCTGTAAGGAAGGCCCTTTGGGCAATGGGTCAGCCCCCTCCCCACAACAAGGACACTGCTGTCCTCCCTAGACCAACCGTCAGTGCAGCAGCTGACAGGCCTGGGGCCTGAGTCATTGCCAGCAGGTGGTACTGTGTGATTGCAGGTGAGGGCTTGCAAAAAGTGCTCTGCTCTTGGGACATGTTACTAAGCCCTGGGGAGGGCCTGGCTCCTGGGGGTGCCCATGGCAGTCGTGGGGTGGGGTGGGGTGGGGGTGGGCTGCAGGAAATGGGTCGCCCCGCGCACCATTCAGGGCTGTGTGACTCTGCCCAGCCCCTGGATGTCAGGCTGCTGCAAGGAGGCCATGGCTGACATTGTGGCTGCGGTCTGTTTGCTGGACCCCGCAACCAGGCCCAGCTGTACAGTGCCGTCAGAGGGCCCCCCATCCCCACAGTCCTGGTCAGGGCCCACGCCACTGAGGCAGGTGGGAATCTGAGTGAGATCTTTGCTTCCTATTCTTTTCGTGATGTGACCTTGAGTCTTCAAGGAAACAGGGACATCCCTGTGTGGGGCACATCCCAGGGCTTCACAGGCACATCCCTCTTCCCCAGCCCCTCTGCACTCATTGGCTCCACTTCTGGCCAGGCAGATGTGGTGTGGGGAGGAGGACAGTCACCCCCACTCATGGGCCTTGCAGATGGTGGGGGAGGGGGAGGTCGCATGGCTTCGTAAAGATTCCCAGATCTGCTTGAATGGGCCATTCTGGGTCCTGGTTCTTACACGCTCTGAGGAGGAGGTTTAATACTGTCTCGGAGCACCCCCCGGTACCTCCTAGGAAGAGAACCAGCAAAAGTGCAGCAGCACCAGACAGATCACAGGCCCCAGCTGCGTACATAGGGCCTCAGGTGGCCATGCACAGAGCTGTGGAAGGTAACGCACCAGCTGTTACGGGCACTGCCAGAGATATTCCACCTTCCAAGAACAATGCGGCAGGTGTCAGACAGCGGCTTATCCCGCCCAGGAGTCAGAGCCAAGACACCTCGTGCAGAATCACTGGGGCACCTGGCAAGTGTTGGGGTCTCTGGGATGAAATGAGCTGGCTGGTTCTCAGATCAAAACCATTCCCAGCGGCCCTGCGCTCATGCATGCTAATGAGCCCCTGGTTGGTTGCTGGCACTCTTGGTAAAGAGGCCAATGGTTAAAGTGCCATGGAGGCTGTTTCCACTTGGGGGAGGGTGTCCTGCCCCTACCCTGTCTGTCCCCATTGACTGCACGCTGTGCCAGAGAGCTCCAGTCTCCTGTGAAGTAAGTGTAGCAAGGAGACAAACTTACATGGACAAAGAGTCAGCCCAGAGAGAGCCAAAGAGCTCCAGCGCTGAGAGCCCCAGTGGCCCAGACAGTACCAGTCCACTCAGCAAGACTGCCTGGGCTGCTCAGTCTGACAGCCCTTGGCAGAGCTACTGGCCAGGCAGCGCAGTGCAGCCTTTCCTGGCTTGTGCCTCACTGGTAGGACAGTGTCCAGGCTCCCCATCCACAGGGCTCCAGCTCTGGCTCTGGGCAGCAACTTGGGAATAACAGCAGATGCAGCACCAGTCCCCGGAGCAGCCTTAGAAACCTTGGGAAAAGAGGGATGCAGCCTTGGCAGGGCCAGATGCCCCAAGGGATCTGGTTACTAATCTGCTTTGGGAATGGGAAATCTCACAGCCAGGCATAGAAGATCCCCTGCCCCTTTGGGCAATCCAGGGCATCTCAACCCGATTCCCACACTGGGTCACCCAGCCCGGCCATGCAATGCACAGAGGGCAACGGTGCTTGCTGAAGGTTTGCAAAGTGTCTCTCTCTCTCCTCCTGAGTGCATGTCCGTGTGCTGTGCTTGTGACAGCCGGGCAGGAATGACTGGCGCCTCCTCCAGGCGGCTGCCACATGCCTGGGCTCTGCCACTCCCACCTGGCTGGTTTGCTAAGTACTGTCTTCTCCACCTCCCTGCCGAACTCAGGAGCTGGGAACCATGGGTAGTGTGTCCTTTTCTAAAACCTCACTTGGGGAAGCACAAAGCACCTGTGCTGTCTGGAAGCAGCGGGAGGTCGAGGCTGGATATTAGGAAAAACTGTTTCAGCAGCAGGGTAGGGAAGCATTGGAATCCGTTATGGAGAGAGGTGGGGGAATCTCCATCCCTAGAGGTTTTTAAGTCCTGGCTTGACATGGTCCTGGCTGGGATGATTTAGTTGGGGTTGATCCGGCTTTAGGCAGGGGGCTGGACTCAAAGACCTCCTGAGGCCCCTTCCAGCCCTAGGAGTCTGTGAATAGTAACAGAGAGAAAGCCGTGCTAGTCTATATACTATTAGACTATATACTTAACAGAAAAGCAGTTAAGTAGCACTTTAAAGACTAACACAATAATTTATTAGGTGATGAGCTTTGGTGGGACAGACCCACTTCTTCAGCCCATAGCCAGACCAGAACAGACTCAATATTTAAGGCACAGAGAACCAAAAACAGTAATCAAGCTTGACAAATTACAAAAAAAAATGATCAAGATGAGCAAATCAGAGAGCAGAGGGGCGGTGGGGGAGTCAAGAATTAGATTAAGGCGAGTATGCAAAAGAGCCCCTATAATGATGGACAAAATTCGCACCCTGGTTCAAACCACGTGTTAATGTGTCAGAGTTGAATATAAAAGGGAGTTCAGCAGCTTAACCTAATCCTTGACTCCCCCCCACCCCTCTGCTCTCTGATTTGCTCACCCTCATCATTTTTTTCTGATTTGTCACCCTTGATAACTATTTTTAATTCTCCTGTGCCTTAAATACTGAGTCTGTTCTGGTCTGACTATGGACTGAAGAAGTGGGTCTGTCCCACCAAAGCTCACCACCTAAGCACTTAGGCTACGTCTACACGTGCAGCCAACATCGAAATAGCTTATTTTGATGTTGCGACATCGAAATAGTCTATTTCGATGAATAACGTCTACACGTCCTCCAGGGCCGGCAACGTCGATGTTCAACTTCGACGTTGCTCAGCCCAACATCGAAATAGGCGCAGCGAGGGAACGTCTACACGTCAAAGTAGCACACATCGAAATAGGGATGCCAGGCACAGCTGCAGACAGGGTCACAGGGCGGATTCAACAGCCAGCCGCTCCCTTAAAGGGCCCCTCCCAGACACAGTTGCACTAAACAACACAAGATCCACAGAGCTGACAACTGGTTGCAGACCCTGTGCCTGCAGCATAGATCCCCAGCTGCCGCAGAACCAGCCAGAAGCCCTGGGCTAAGGGCTGCAGCCCACGGTGACCATAGAGCCCCGCAGGGGCTGGAGAGAGAGCATCTCTCAACCCCCCAGCTGATGGCCGCCATGGAGGACCCAGCAATTTCGACGTTGCGGGACGCGGATCGTCTACACGGTCCCTACTTCGACGTTGAACGTCGAAGTAGGGCGCTATTCCTATCTCCTCAGCTGCGTCTACACGTGCACGCTACTTCGAAGTAGCGGCACCAACTTCGAAATAGCGCCCGTCGCGTCTACACGCGTCGGGTGCTATTTCGAAGTTAACTTCGACGTTAGGCGGTGAGACGTCGAAGTCGCTAACCTCATGAGAGCTGCGTCTACACGTGCACGCTACTTCGAAGTAGCGGCACCAACTTCGACGTTAGGTGGCGAGACGTCGAAGTCGCTAACCTCATGAGGAGATAGGAATAGCGCCCTACTTCGACGTTCAACGTCGAAGTAGGGACCGTGTAGACGATCTGCGTCCCGCAACGTCGAAATTGCTGGGTCCTCCATGGCGGCCATCAGCTGGGGGGTTGAGAGATGCTCTCTCTCCAGCCCCTGCGGGGCTCTATGGTCACCGTGGGCAGCAGCCCTTAGCCCAGGGCTTCTGGCTGCTTCTGCGGCAGCTGGGGATCTATGCTGCAGGCACAGGGTCTGCAACCAGTTGTCAGCTCTGTGTATCTTGTGTTGTTTAGTGCAACTGTGTCTGGGAGGGGCCCTTTAAGGGAGTGGCTTGCTGTTGAGTCCGCCCTGTGACCCTGTCTGCAGCTGTGCCTGGCATCCCTATTTCGATGTGTGCTACTTTGACGTGTAGACGTTCCCTCGCTGCGCCTATTTCGATGTTGGGCTGAGCAACGTCGAAGTTGAACATCGACGTTGCTGGCCCTGGAGGACGTGTAGACGTTATTCATCGAAATAGACTATTTCGATGTCGCAACATCGAAATAAGCTATTTCGATGTTGGCTGCACGTGTAGACGTAGCCCTCATGAGGTTAGCGACTTCGACGTCTCACCGCCTAACGTCGAAGTTAACTTCGAAATAGCACCCGACGCGTGTAGACGCGACGGGCGCTATTTCGAAGTTGGTGCCGCTACTTCGAAGTAGCGTGCACGTGTAGACGCAGCTTTAACTGTGTTAGTCTTCAAAGTGCGACTGGACTGCTTTTTGTTTCGATAGAATTCTGTGATTGCGAAATGAATCTCTGCCCCGCCCACTCGCTCTCGCTGCCCAATCCCCGGCCGGCGGCGGGGATGTCTGACCACTTACTAACATAATTAGACAATGCCTGAGTGCCGCATAGTCCAACTGCGGCCTAAAAGCAGCTCTGATTGGCGGCGTTTGTGCCATTATAGAACATACACATCCCGCCGAGCTCTGATTGGACACGTGCCCCGTATTATGCAAATACGGAAGCGAACCCCGCCCCTTGGCGCTCTGATTGGACGGATGTGACGGCTCTCTGCCAGTCCAGGGCACAACTCCGCCCTTTCGCTTCTCGTGCGGGAAATACGATGTATTATGCTAATGAGAGCGGAGGGTCCCACCTCCTGCCTGAGATTATGCTAATGACGTCCCCGCCCCTGCCCAGCTCGCGCTGAACACTATTGTTTGCAAATCTGGAACTTCACTGAGCAGGAAGAGTTTGTTCGGCAGCTGGGGCCGGAGGAGGGACTCGAACCCCCTGTGCTCAGGTGAGAGGCCAGCTGGGGGCAGGGCAAGCGGGGGGCCGGGGAGTGGGGCTGATTCCCCCACAGCCCCTGGCCTCGCTGCGAGGCCATGTGCGTGTGCAGCGGGAGGGTGTTGGGAAGTTCTCTAGCAGGTCTAGCGCTGGCCGGCGCCAGAGGGTTAATCCGGAGCGAGGCTGTAAAACGGGGAGAGGCCGGGGGCAGAGACTCGTCCAAAGGGGATCGAAAAGGACCCGGCTTTGCACAGCTCGCCCCGTGCAGAGGGGACACGTGGGCGGGGGTCGCAGCCCGCAGTGGGGTGGGGGCGCGGGTGGATTTTTGGTTTCCTGTGTCATTGTCTGATGAATGGGGAGGGTTGAAAAAATTCCAGCGCCGTGCAACAGATGTGTGTGTGTGTGTGAGAGATCTGTGTGATGTCTGCGCAACATATCTGTGCGCGCGCGCGTGCAACAGATCTGTGTGTATGTAAGAGATCTGTGTGTGTGTGTGTGTGTGTGTGTGTGAGAGAGAGTTGCGTTGCTGTGGTTACCCACAGACGAAGTGGTAATGCAGGCTGGCGGGGTTGTGTGAGTGTGTGAAGCTCCCTAGGCAACCAAGGAGACACTCCGTGAATAAATGGCTGGTTTGACAAGAGCCTGTGATTCAGCTAATCCCTTTCCCTCCTCCAGAAATCCACATACCCCCTCTCTCACCCCTTCCCCTTTGGGGCTCTTGGTTATTATGGTGGTTAATCCCAGGGGTGACGAGAGGGGGGTTGTCTTGTGGTTTGAGTAGGACTCCTGCCTCCTGTTGCCCCCCCTTGGGTGGGGTATTGTAATCTGGAGGTTAGATCAACAGAGCAGAAGTCAGAGCTCTTGTTTTTTGAGGTGCAAACGGCTGTTGCTAAGATCAGGGGAACTGGCTCTCAGGGCTGTTCTGCCCTGCCATTGAATGGGAATGTATTTCTGGTGGTTAGAAGGGAGTGGGGCTCAGTGCCCCAGGTTATGCATTCTACAAAAGTGCCAGCTGAGCAAACTGGTAACTGAAATCCAAGCTGTATTCAAAAGATTTTTTTCTTCCATTATGGGCTTTATGTGAAAGGATTTGTTTCTAAACAAGCAGCTATTTTAGGTATGGCTGTTACCTGGGGAAAACTTGTACGTATTTTTTTAAATGTCTCTTTCAGCTTAAAAAGTCCACTTCGCTCTTTAAAGCTGATGCTGAAAGATCACAGCAAAACAATTTCATGTTCATTTCATCAGTGTGCTCTGCACATGGACAGGAAGTGCAGCAATAAGTCAAGTCTGGAGATGAAGAGGGGGATTTCAAGACATGGGTATCTTGCTTTGCATGTAGTTGCCTGGAGGATGTTGTCAGGGCTGGTCTGGGTTTTAGTTCCCTTTATGTTTCTTTAGACAAAAAAAGTATTAAAAATGCTCGTTTGGTTAAATGTGGATCATTAACAGCACCCCAGAATCCATGAGATGGCCGTGGATGAAGGGTCTTTCTCTTACCTGAGTGACCACATTAGTGAGTGACCACCATTCCTTATCACATGTAGTCTGAGAATTTTCAGCCAGGGTTTCTGCCCCATTATTTTACCCCAGGAGTCAGTGTTCTCTGTAAGCTGGGTGCTTGTGTGGCCTCTCAGGAGACATTTACATGCCACCCAGCTGATTGGCCAAGTGCCCACTCCTCAGTTGTGTTTCTGCTGGCAGTGCACACTCACGCATGGCTCACTGCACATACAAAATTATTCTGCACATGGATGGAAAAGATTAGAGGGAACGTCGCCTGTGACCCATTTTCCTGCCCTCTGGGGGGTCCATCCCATTTGTTCCTTCCCAGCCCTGGTGTTGGCAGGGTCTCCCTTTACTGCAGGCTTTATCCTGAAGGGGATGACAGCTGTATCTAGCCAGGAATTAAGGTCAGCATCCTGAGCAGCATTTACTGGCAGGGAGACTTGTCAAACTGCATTAGCATGACTTGTGCAACCTCACACACTCACAGGGTGGGAATGACCCTCAAATCAGCACAGAGCACCCCAGCGTAAGCACATTGATCCCCTGCTAATCCCATTCACCATTGAACACCATGGGGGAATTGGGAAGCTTGGAAGGGGCTATCTGTTTGAAATAACCCCAACAGCACTTCCACTGTGATGGAGAGGCGGCACAGTCCAGGGCTTGCATGGCAGTCTGCTAGGTTTTTTAGGCATGCCGATTGCAGGTGCTGAGATGGGGCCGTTACCCCACTAGGGTCAGAGTAATGCAGGCAGGGGACACAAACTGAGGGTTGCAAAGCTGGGCTGATGCTCTGTCTTTATTCATGCTCAGCCGCAGCTGATCTCAAGTCCTGTGCAGCTGCAGTCACTTTACCTCTCAGGTTATTGACTCAGTAGGTCACAGCCTATTAAATTAAGGCCACAGCTAAAACTTGCGGACATCTGTGGTAGTCTTCCCATTGGGGTTTGTATCAGACTCTGTGTTCCTCATCTGTGCTCAAGTGAGTAGAGCTGATGGGCTCAAGGGCAGTGTTCACATGAGCACAATAAACAGGATCAGGTCCTTGGAGAATAAACACCAGATAATCCCCTCGCTTGTTTTTAACAGGGGGGAGGGGAAAGAAATGCTCTGCATCTCTCCTCTTAGATGTCAAACCAAGCTCCATGCATTATAGATCGTAGGGCTCCTTAGCAGGAGATAAAGCTACAGCTCTGGGCAAGTCCGAGTCTGAGAACCTGCCAAGCTAAAATGATCTCCTGTAGTTCCATTTGGGAATTTGCATCACGTCTGTTTTGAGAGAGGGATGGGGCTGGGGCTGGCAAAACATCCACATCTGTAGTGCTGGCTCAGAATGTTGTCAGCAAAGAGCCTTGTGTCGTTTCTGATGGTCCTGAGCTGACTCTTTTGAATGAAAGGCAGGGGCTGCATTCCAGCCAGCTGGGCCAGGGTCTTGATACACTTGAGTGCCAAGCTGGTGTTAAGGTGAGAGGTCAGAGTGCCTCTGAGTGTGGTGAAGCTGCCTGTGGCTGGAGAGGAAGTGTGGTCTAGTGGACAGAGTACTGAACTGGAACTCAGGGGAGCTGGGTTCTCTTTCCAGCTCATTCTCTGGCCTGCAGGATGACTTTGTGCAAACCACTTGCCCAGTTTGTGCCTCGGTTTCCCCATCTGTAAAATAGGGGCAATGACGCTGCCCTCCTTTGTAAAGCACTTTGAGATGTACCAGTGAAAGTGCTAGATAACAGCTATTATAAAAGACTTTGTTCCACAATAAGGTAACTGTTTCATTAATTAAGTATAATAGTTTGTGAATTAAGAAATCCGTATTAGGAACTCAGTGACAACCCCTTTCTTTTCTATGTGCCGAATGTGAGCGTACTGAGAATTTCCTCTTGCCAAATTTCAGACAGGGAAAAATTCTTATGGCCTACATAAAAATCCCCCAAACTAGAGGGTTCGACTGGAAATGCTGACGTGTCATTAATGATATAGTGACAGAGTCAAAAACGCAAATTGAACGGGGGAATGTGCTGAGACTGCTTGAGGCCTGGCAGTGTGAAGGTACCAGCTGCAAGGCGCTGTCTTTCCATCAAGTTTGCCTTTGCAACTTCAGTTAAAATGCAAGGGACACCAGTAGGTTTAAAAATCATGCAGAAAACTTCCTTCTCTATTAGGCCTAATGAGAGCTTAGATTATTAAGATGGAAAGATGGTCTTTTGCTCTAGCTAGTTTCCTTTTTGCATTTCTCTGATAGTGAGCAGTGAAAATAGGGTCAGATTTTCAAAGGTGGATGCCTAATGGCAGGCAGTGTGGCCTAGTGGAGAGAGCACCGGATGGGGACTTAGGAGACCTTGACTGTATTCCTGGCACAGCCATCAGTCTGGGGAAGGACTTTGGGCTAGCCACACCCCCAGTCTGTAACTCAGTTTCCACATCTGTAGAATGGGGCTAATGAGACAGCCACTCCGTTGAAAGCACTTTGCGGTCTATTAATGAGAAGTGCTGGAAGAGAGCTAGGTATTTCATTAATACTCATGTTTGGCCCCATGTACAATCACCTACAGAAAGGATCTTGAAGGTTGCTGAGTGCCCAAGGATCTGACCAGGAAGGATGGGAGATGCAGGTTCTCAGTGTCTTTAGAAAACTGGGCCACTTTTGAGGGACTGCCCACCCCATGCAATCAAACAGCACAAGTCAGGGCTCCAAACACCCAGAACATTGGCTGAAAAAGGAAGAAATTAAAAACAGAATGGGGGAGAATCTTCCCATTAGCCATCTGATTTCTGAACCTGTCTTATGGCACATCTCTGTTTGCTGGAAGATTAGCCCGGTCAGAATCGACCATCCAGGATTCAGTTTTGCGCACTTAGCGGGAACGCACTGAAATCGAACCCTCCGGGCTCGACAGCCGATGCGGCTACTCCTCATTCTCACGAGAAGTAAGGGAGGTGGGGATTTCTTCCTGTCGACCTCCCTGTGGGAGGAGAGCCTGCTAAATCTGTCTTCGGCACGTTGATGCCAGTGACACAATTGTAGCTAGAATGGCTTATCTAAGATCGACTTTCAGGTCCAGCATCAACCTGCCTGAATAGCCTTGGAGCCCCGCTGCACCACCAACCGCATGTTGGCCCAGTCAGCAGTCAGCCAGATCTGCTAGCGTCCCTTTTCAGCCAGGTGTCAAAGCCCAGATGCCTGGGCAAACCTGCGTGGCCGCGGTGTGCACCCTAGCGACAGCCTGAGGCACCAGACTCGTTAGAATATTTCCTTCCTTCTGTGCTCCGCTCCGCCGGTGCCGTGCGTGGACCTGGAGATGCCGACAGGCTCACAGACAGCCCCACCACTAATAACAAGCACTCGGAAACATGTGCTTTTGATAAAGCGTATGCTGTAGCCCAGCCCATGCGGGGCTGCCCCAAGCCCCAGTAGCTGGATTTAAAGGTGGGAGTTGCCTGCAGGATTCTGGTGTTGATTTTTAGGTCTTCCCTAGCGTGGAGATTTTAGATCCTCGTGCAGGTACGGAATTGTAGCTGCTTCACGGCATGCCCCAGTGGCTAAACTCTGGGGCAGACAAGGCCCCAGGTTGAGAAGGAGTGGGAAGGATCGGCCATTGCTCTGTTCTGGGTCAGGGAATCCAGGCTTGAGCCCTGGTAGCCACAGCCAAGTTCCAGTGCCTTTGTGCCAGCTGTGTCCGGTAGGAATTCAGAGATGGCTATGCTTGTGGCTGTCATCTTTCCATACTCACCACATCCTAGCACCCCCAGCCTCCCACCCCTCCCTCACAGCCAGCACCCCCATCCCCCCAAACAAATGCCAGCACCCCCAGCCTCCCGACACCCCCAAATAACTGCCCTCCCCCTCCCTCAGAGCCAACCCTCCCAGCCCCTCCGGTCTACATAAATGCCCTCCCCCACCCTCACAGCCAGCACCCCCACCCCCCAAATAAATGCCCTCTCCCACAGCCAGGCCCCCCCAGACCCTCTGTTCTTGTTCAGTGCCAGCGACTCACCAAAGCCACCGGAGCCGCTGCTAGAGCCTGTGCCAGGGCAGCCGCTGCTGCTGCCACACGCTTCTCCCGCCACGCGGCGTGGCTCGTGCACAGAGTGGGTAGACGGCACTTCCCACATGTGGCTCTCAGGAGGAGCCGCATTTAAAGCCTCCAAGAGCCGCGTGTGACTCGCAAGCTGTGGGTTGGCCACCCCCTCTTATGCGTTAGGTACGCATGCATCCGCCACCTCGCGGTGTCCTGTCCGCCACACGTGGCGAGCGGGGGACCTGTTGGACACCTCTGCTTTATGCCATCATCACACTGCATAAAACCCGGAGGGTCTTAATTTCTCTGGGTCGGTGGCAGCCTCTGAAGGCCTGGGGGAGTCCAGTGGTGTTACCTTATAGGGATGGACTTGCTAGAGATGCTTTCCGGGGGCAGCCTGATGGGCTCACAGCAATGTGGTGGGTTTCCGGAGCAGAGGCAGTTTGTGCCCAGTTTCTGCTTCCTGGGGTGCTGGCGCTGCCGAGATCTGCTCAGCCAATGATGGTTCCCAGCTCAAGGAGCAGAGGTGGGAGGACCTGTCAGCCGTGCCCCTTGAGAGGTCCTTCCTCTCCTCCAGCTTTACCTCTGGAGTCTCTCGTCCAGAAACACAGCCCCAAGCCTACAGCGCCTGGATTAATAGAGGCTGCACATTGTAGGGCTTGAAAAGCAGAAGGGGCCCAGCCTCTACCCATATGGAATTGAGGGCGGGCGGGAAGGAGGGGTAGGCTGTGGGCTTGAGGGATGGGAGTGTGGAGGTGCCGTGTTTGCTCGGGGAGGGGGTGTGGCCATAGGGGAGTGAGGGCCCAGGGAGGTGCTGCCTGCACCCATGCAGGGAGGCAGGCAGTCGATGTGCTCCTGCTTTCCTGGCCATGTTCTCTGCCATCCCGACGTTCTTCTAGATCTGCTTGTAGTTCTGTTTCCCCCTGTGCCACTGGCCTGGTCTCCTCTGCCTCCTGCTCGCCCGGATGTTCTTGCAGCTCAGGCGGAAATACAGCTGTTTCCTCATACTTCTGCGCTGCCCCGCGCCGGGCAGAGCCAGGTTGCCAGCTGCTGCCAGGTGGGAAAGGCTCTCCGTCTGGTTGTGAGCGGGACAGGTGCTGCTTTAGCACTCTTAGCAGCAGCCTCTGCAGCAGAGCCAAAGTCTGCACAGGTCAGCGCTGCTGAGTTCCCCTTGGCCCTGGGGCTGGGATGCCCGTGCCAGGGTGACTGGTTTGCTGTGCCCTCCCGCGATGTGCTGACATCACACGGGATCTGCCTGATTCAGAGGCTGCTCCTACTCCCACTGCCTTCAGCGGCTGTGGGATGAGGCTCTCTCGGCTCTGTGGCTGCACCGGAGACCCCCGCTGACTCAACAGACAGGCACGTTAGTGCTGTGTGGCTGGAACACGCCTCTTCCTGAACTGACTCACCTGCAGAGCCAGCCGCTCAGTGGAAAGCCCTCCTGCAGCTGGGAGTCCAGGCTGGGCTGTCACAGGACTCCCCGGCTTCCTCCCTTTGGTGCTGAGCTGTGCCCCTCCCACCTTACTCCCATTGCGCCCCTCACCACCTAGGCTGGGCCCACAGCTGAGGGCCATTGTGGGCGTGGGATGCCTGGTGGAAGCAGAGACTGTGGTGGCAAGAACACCAGGGGAGCCCACGAGGCCAGTGGCTGGCCCGGGATGCCCAGAGGCAGCGGGACTAGTCGCTGGGACCCATCACCAGGTGCAAGATCTGGAGTATGCTGCAGCACCTCCTCCCCAGACCTGTACTTTCTGTGCTTATGATTATACTGCCTGGCTCCTCTCATCTGTGGTCACTGGCCTTTCTATCACTCTTTGCTGCAGCAAAGAAACTTAACCTGCTTCCCTTGCTCTCCTACAAGCAGGGGAGGGCAGTCAGGGTGTCTCCTGCAATCAGCTCATTTCTTTCCAGGCCAGGAGTCTCCTGGCTGAGTTTAGGTTTTGGAGAAGAGGTGAGAAACTGTTCCAGTTTCAGGCAAAGGTCTCTCTGGTTGTAGCAATCCTGCGTATCATCTGTTTGTAGGCTAGAGAGAAAAAGCATATTTGGACCTCCGGTTAGGTTCTGTAGAGCAGTCGTCTTTCACCAAACCAAAACCAGTACCTGCGAGCTGGCAAGAAGAATTCATACAGAAAGAGGGTTTTTAATTGCTTTAAAAGTTGTCTTCTGTGTTTGCAGTATTGCCAAACCTAGGTACTGAGAAATTATGAGCTGGGTCTCCCACAATCTTGAGATTTTAAAAACAACATTAAAAAACCCAACAGCAAACAACTTTTGGAATTTATTGGTTTGCCCTGTGATTTTTGGCGCATATAAAGGTTTATAATTTCAAGGTTTTCTCTGTAAGCCGGAGAGGCAGAGATTTAATATTTAATAAAAGGAAATCGGAGATTCTCACAAAACGATATGAACTGCAGTAGCGGCTGGGCTTTCAGAAAACCACCAAACATCATGAGACTCAGTAAAACCATGGCAGAAACGCTGTTTGCAGCTGAGACTTTCAGCACTGTGCTAGTGCAGGAGATCAAGAGAAAGTGAGAAGAAGCAAGAGAATGTGGCCAGTCAGGCCCTGGGCTCTCTCCATGGGAAGAAGGAGTGTGGAAACTCACAGGTTCAAGGACGTCCTTGTGTTGGGTGAAGGAAGGGGGGGTGCTGCAGCATGAGGCTATACTGAGGCCTGTGTGTGACAGACTGGCCGGGAGATTGTGGATGAATGAGGACATGTTTGGAGGTTATCTAGAGATGTGGTGATGGGAAATGTTTGCCCGGGTGGGCATTGGGCTGAGGATGCAGTGTGTGGGGGCTTGGAGGAAGGGGATCTGTTATGGGATGTAGTGGGTGTCTCTGAGGGGTGTGGTCTGCTCCCAGGGTATAGTGAGATGTCTGGGGGTTCTCTGCTCATGGGACGTAGTGGGATGTGTCATTACCTGGAGAGGGCATGTGGGGTGACAGGATGTGACCTGGCTGCCCACTCTGGAAGGAAAGCTGGCAGCTCTGGAAAGCCACTCTGGCTCCTGCAGGCTGGGCCGAGACTGTTCCCCAGCATGCTGTCCCCATGGGGCAAAAACTAACATAAGCATCAAAAAGCAGCCGAGGGGCCAGCTCCTGGGCCAGTGTAAATCAGTGTCGCTCCACTGTGGTCACTGGAGGTGAGCCAGTCTCCGCCATCTGGGAATTTGGCCTGTTGTGCTGGGCACTGTGCAAACACAACAAACCAATGGTACAACCCCGCTGCACCCCGCTTCTGTATTCCCCCCACTGCACCCACCTCTGGTGTTTGTCACCAACACCCGTAGGCAGGGATATTTTGTAAAAGGAAAGAGGAGCTGGTACTCAGCTGGCCCCCATCCCCACCCAGTCCCATGGCCGGGGCTGCTGAGGTGCCAGTACTGGGTACCAGCCCACAAAAAAAAAAAGCACTGCCAGTAGGAAACACTAACCGTGTTAAGCCCTTTTTTTAGCATGTGCACAATAAGGCCCACAAATAACTCCAGGGTTCGTATCCTGCCCGATGCTCAGTCATTTCCTTCTATTTCTCTGTCAAAACACGCGCCTGTCCGGTTCACTGACAGACTCACTTTGTGGTCCTGAGCCCTTTGCAGCAGGCACGCCAAAGCCTTCTCTCCTTCACGGTCCTGGGCACTGTCCACCAGCTGCCCGGCTTTTACTCCACCTGAGGCCACTTTGGGTCTGCAGTACTGGGGAGCTTGATTATGGTGAGTCCACATCTGGGGCAGAGAACTTAGGAGCGGCCAGACTGGCTCAGACGAAAGGGCCATCTCTCCCAGTGTGCTGCTGCCAGGCGTGACCAATTCCCGGTGCCCCACAGGGAATGAACAGAAGAGGGCAGCCATCCCCTGTCGCCCATTCTCAGCTTCTGCCAAACGGCTCTAGGGACACCAGGCCTGGCCCCGCCGACTAGTAGCCATTGATGGACCTCTGCTCCAGGAATTGATCTAGCTCTTTTTTTTGAAGGCTGTTCATCTTTGACTTCAGGTTGGGCCTGAGGCGCGTTGGCAGAGCAGTGCGGGGACAGCCGGAAGTGGCAGAAGGTGCCTCCAGTTGGGGCCGAGGTGCATGAGCACAAGCGATGTGGGGGGGGTCTGTGGGGCCACATGCACCCCCAGGGTTGTGCTCCCCCGGCCCCACCATCAGCGCCACACCACTACTGGAGAATGAGGGGGCAGTCCTGCCCCTCCCCTGGAGTGGCCAGCACAAGCCTAGAAGAACATCCCAGAAGAACCCCGAGGCTGGGGCCAGACCCAAGGTCCGTCTCGCCCAGTGCCCTGCCTCAGACCGAGGTCAGTACCAGGTGCTTTGGCAGGAATGAACAGAGCAGGCAATCGCCGTGTTCCCTTGGACCTGTTTGTCCACTCTATCCAGCTGAACTGAAACTTGGGCTCTTTCCTTTGACCTCAGGAGGCTTTGGATCGGGCCTCTCCCCCTTCTCTCCAATACAGAACCCACGTAGGCGGCTGGGGCTCCATGCGCAAAGCTGGCCTGACCTGGAAGGGTACCAGCCGCATGGCCCACCCTGGGCTTTGGGATGTGAACAGGAAAAGAAGGAGCCCCATGTGCAGTGAAGAGCAGAGCCTTGCTGCTGTAGCGAGTACGTCTCATGGATGCGTCTGGCCCACAGCAGATATAAACAGTGGAGAGCAAGGATGATGGGTTCCCCCATCCAAAGATGCAGCAGTAGTGCTGTCCATCTGTCTCAGGAGCATGTGAGCACCTTATAACCTTGAATGAACTAATCACCCCCAGGCCCCTGTGTGGTAGGGTAGTGCTGTTTAGCTCCATTTTACAGGTAGGAAACTGAGATACAGAGAGGCCGAGTGACTTGCCCAACTCTGTGGCAGATCAGGAAATCGCACCTTAGGTGGGCAAAACCCTAACCAATGGCCCAGCCTTCGCTCAGACCACCACAGGGCACAGACTTGGGGATGGCTCGGAGTCCACCCGGCCCAGCTCCTAGGGGAAAGTGAAGGGAAGCATTGGGTCCATTCCCCTCGGTCCTAGAGCTGCACTGTCTGGCTGGAGTCAGCAGTGCTCTGTTAGTCCTGGCCACAGACAAGCACAGCACATTCCAGGCCAGGCAGAGGTTTCAAGTGCTGCAGAGGGTTGGCCAGTATTCTCCTCCTTGCCTCGCTAATTACACAGTTCGGGCTGGGTGAATTACCCTCTCTTGAATATGCCAGCACATGACACGCCCCCAGGATGACAATTACAGCGTGCAGTTCCCCGGAGTGACTGTTACCCCTCTCCTTGCCTCAGCTCCCTTTGTGTGTAATTATAGCGTGGGGCTCCACAGACCAACCGTGCCTCCTGCTGCCCGAGGCACCGAGCCACATTTTAATGCAAATATTTGTTCCAGAAATGGGCGAGCCTGAATGGCTCCACTTGGATCATTGCCAAAGAGTCGGGCAGCTTCTCTGCACCTGAAGGGAGCTCCCGCCTCTCCAGGGACTGCAGAGCTGGGTGTGGGGGAGCAGGGAGAAGCTGCGAGAGTGTGAATGCTCCCAGTAATGCAGCTGTCCTGCAGTACAAAGAATCAGTCTCTCCTGCATCGTGTGGGCTCCGTTTTGGGGTGAAGGTTTAGGCTGGGTTGTATTTTAACTGTGCCATGTTGCCCGAGTGTAATACCTTCCTATATGGCACCTCCTCCTGTCCCTTCTCTTTCTGAGCCCAGCTCCTTGGCTCTTCAAGTTCTCCAGTTCTTTTGCCTCTTACGGGGGGCTCAGTCCAACACCCTGAGATGTTGGTAGAGAGACGCAGGGTGCCCAGATGCAGGTGGTATTTCTGTGGCAAGGGAATGCTTCTTATGCACAAAATAGTTTGCATCATTCCTGCTTTTTCCATGTCCATGGGGCAGTCACTAAACGATTTATTAGCCTTGCCTCATGCCGGGGAGAAATTAGCACCTCTGGTATTCCTGCTGATGATCCCTTAACGGTTCCCAGAGCAAACTCATGAGCAAACAGTGATTTGTCTACAAGTTTGCAATTAACTCTGTGTGCACCTGGCACAACTCTCTCCTTAGCCTCCATCCAGAGCCCAGCATCTCCTACCTGTCACGAGAGCCTGCTGTCGCCTGCTCCCCAGGGAAAGCTGGCACACTTTAATAGAAAACTCCAGTGTACTCAAGGGAAAGGGTCCTGTGAGGTTCGCCTCCACCTAGGACAGCAGCAATGGTGAAGGAGCAGAACTCACCTGTCCTTAGCCACCCCTGCCTGTGACACCCTCTGAAGTCTGGTGCCAAACCTGAGTGCGGGAGCGCTCTGTCTGACAGCCAGCCTGTTTCCCGCTCAGTGACTTGCCTGTGTGACTGTTATTTCAGACACATTGTACTTGTGATGTAATTTGTGCTGCTGGCGAAGGGAGCTAAGCCAGCAGATCCACACAATGAAATCCTCTGTCTACAGCTCTTCACAGGCATTTTCTACCTGGTCCATGGAGCAGATGCAGCAGCAGGACAAAGTACACCTGCTCTGTCTCACCTGTGGTTCTTGCTCCTATCTCTTGGAGGGAGAGGGAGTTCAGTCTTCCAGCTAATTCAGGCTCCTGCCTCCCTGCTGACACTTACTGCAAGGGACCAGCCATCAGGTGGACAACCATCCAGGGACACTCACGGATCTAATCCTGTTGTTCACAGTAACAGCGAAAACCCAACCAGGGCTCTTGCCCATAGGGAAGAGTTGTCTGACTCAGTGCCCTTGACAATAGTTGGGGCCAGGACAAACCACCCTCTGAAGTTAGTCCTCTTGCAAGTTCCTGGAGATGTTGCAAATGAAGCAAGTCTGGGGTTGGTTTTATGTGTGGAATTTCTATTCTGTTTTCTTTATGTTTCTGAGGAACCGCGTCTTGCACGGCTCCGATTCCCAGCTCCTTTGGTTTGTCTCCCTCCTCCTCACATCTCCCTAGCGGTAGACTGGACTAAACAAAGACCAGCTGCCAGCACCACACTGGGCAAGAGGCAGCTCAAAGCAGCATAGGAAGAGATGTGGTTTTGTGGTCCAGGCACAAGGACCAGCAATCAGGCGATCTGGGGCCGACTCCTGTGTCTGTCACAGGCTTTCTGCGTGAACTTGGGTTGCTCGGTTCCCATCAGTGAAATGGGAAGGAGGATACTTCTCACCCCAGGATGTGGGGCTAAATCCACGTGAGCTAGTGAGATGCTCGGAGGCTGTGACCTTGCAGGGCTGTAGGAGAGAACCAAACAAAATGCAGCTTCCTGGGCACAACGCCAAAAGGAACATTTTCTATTTAGAGGAGCCTCACATTCTGCAACACGGGAGGAGCAGAGTCTTAAAAGCCAGCTCAAGTATTGTGGCGGGTAGAACATCCACAAACACAGCCCATTAGCAGCCAAAGGCCACGTTACCTTTTGAATCGTTCGTTGGCACAAGTTGGTGGCTCTCCATTCAGGTCCCAGTGGAAAGACTACCCTGTCAAACAAGCTGTTATTTCATATATGCTGGCTAGGAGGGATTCAGTGGTCCCTGTAAGATTAACACTCTGGCTGCCGGCTAGATTAGCAGATGTGCTAATTAGCAGAACACCTCAGCCTGCAGCATGTGTTTCTACAGACAGAACGTGTCCACACATGCCTGAGTGCACCTGTGACCGCCCACAGGCGGACTTGAACCTGCATCTCTGGGCCGCGTCTACACTACATGCCCCTGTCGGAGAAGGAAAGCAGATGAGGGCGATTGAGAATGCAAACGAAGCGCCGATTTACAAATCTTGCGCTTCATTTGCATAAGCTCGCACGATCTGGAAGAGACTTCTGAAAACAAAAACAGCTGTGTAGACGGGGTTTCCTCCGCAAAAACCCCCTGTTTTCAGAGGAACCCTTCCTGAGAATGTGAGGCACAAGAACTCTTTCCAAAAAGGTTTGGGTTTTTTTTTTTTTAAAGAACGCTGTCTACACTCCTGGCTTTTTCCCCCCCAAAAAAACACAAGTTCTGAGCCACCTGGAGGGAGCTTGCCCTACCACTGCCTGTCTGTCCCTACTCTGTGGACAGCAGTCTCGAGGGATGAGCGTCCAACATCGAATTCACCAGAGATGGTGGATCCATTTTAAAGCTGTGCGTAAAACGGAGTCCCCGGAAAGGATTATTGTAGCATGCCAGAGGAGGTGAAGATGGCAGGTTGTACCCGACAGACACCAGCGACTTGTGCCAGCCTGCAGGGCTCGACAGGGTTAAGCAGTTTTGACTGCGCGCACACACACGAGAAGTTGTAGGAAATCTGCCTGCACGCTTCCTGCTTCTGCCTTCGAAAGCAAGATTGGGGGCGGGGATGCAGCGTGGGGAGGGATGTGAGTCTGCCAGGCTCCTTAGTCTGACAGCATGGGCTGGAGAAGAGCCAGGGAGACAGAGGGGGAGACAGAGGGACTTTAAGTAAGAAGGGATCTGAGCTGGGTGGGTCTGCATGGTTCTGAAGATCCAAAGCAGAGAGCCAGGCCAGGCTCGTGGCTGCGGAAGGGGCAAAGGGAGAAGGCAAACAGCTCTAGGTAAGTGTCTCTAACCCCCCAGCCCCTCTGCTTCTGCTCCCTCCGGGCTGCTGGCAACAGGTTTTCCGGATGATGAGCACTTCTCCAGCCTGGAGGCTGGACTAGCCGGGGTCATCACTCAGAGCCCAGTCACCAGGCAGCAGAGCTGGAGGGGAAGAATGGGGCTGCGCAGTCTAGTGAAGCCAGAAGGGTGATAGGATGTAGCACGGGGTGGCCCCCCGTACTGGAGGGAGGCCAGGCAAAGGGAGGTGAGGGAAGCCCCAGCCCCACAGGCTGCCTGTGCGATTCCAGTGCTCTCATCGCCTCGCTATCCAGCAGTGGTGCTGGCTCCAGGGGGCAGCTGCTGGTCCCGCCGCCCGCTGTCAGCTCCGCCGTGCTCCTCAGGCCCTGGGGCGTTGGCTGGTAGCTGCTCTGGCCACGTGGTATCTCCATCGTCCTGCCCCAGGCGGCTAGACTTTCGGTTGCCCTGTCCTGCCTCCGTGGGGGTTTCTAGCAGCACATGGGGGTGTCTTGTGCTAAGCATGAGGCTGCCAGGCCTGAGTGCTGTGAGGATTGCAGCCTCGTTTGTCGCTTCTCAGTAGCCGTGGTTCAGTGAGTCATGTGGGCCCGAACCCCCGTGGGGGTCCAGGTTCAGACTCTCTCCATGTTCATTCCCAAGGCTGAGGTTTGACCAGGGGGCACCAGACGTGCCAGGCCCTGGTAAAGCTATGGGGGGGCTCTGCGCTCCTGGAGGGGGCAGGGCCTCGTGGGAGGGGTGATGCTGAGGGCAGCCAGACCTCCATGCTGCCCTGAATGCACCATGCCCCACCCCTCCCCAGGCAGCCCCCAGAGCCTCCTGGAGCGTGCCGCGTGGCACTCTGGTGGCAGGGGGCAGGCAGCCACTGTGGGCCCCAGAACCAGGAGTTGGGGAGGGCATCTCTGTGCCCCTGGAAGGGGTGGAGCCTCAGGCAAAAGGGGTGGAGCCTCAGGCCGTCAGCCCTTATCACCACCCAGACTGGCGGCAATTCAAAGGGGGCTGGGGCTCTGGCTGCCGCCACTGCTGCAGTAGCAGTGCCCAGGATCTCCAGGCCCCTTTGAATCTCTGGGCCCTGGTGCAGCCACAGGAGCAGTGGTGGCTGGGGACCCCAGACCCTTTCAAATGACTGCGCCCCAAGGCAGTTGCCCCCTTTGACTCCTACCCCCCCCCGTTGGTGGGCCTGTGTTTGACCTAAGCTGGAGACCTCCTAGAAGTCTTGGGGGCATGTTTCGATCCGGCAGGGTTGGCTTCGGCCTAGCTCAGCAAAAGGCAAGAATTATGGGCTGACTTTACAGAACCGCCAAGCGCTGGAATTGCTCTGCCCCTTTTGAAACTCACGTCACTCGTGGTGTCCCCGCACTAGTCAAGCAATGCGGACACTTGCTGCCAAAAGTTTCCACTCACTGTAAGGTGACAAGTATCCCCGCTGTGTTAGCCTGTAGCCGCAAAAACAACGAGAAGTCCTGGACACCTTATAGACTAACAGATTCATTGGGTCATGAGCTTTTGTGGGCAAAGACCCACTTCATCATCAGGTGGCCTAGGACTCTCGTTGTTTGCACTCCCTGTGAGCAGTTTGCTTTGTGGGCAGGAGAGCTTTCCTGCCACCACAGCACGGGTACACTAGTACTTCCCGGCAATGATTTTGTGATTTAAGCATTTCTTAGGCACCTGTGAAGGACAAAAGCTTCGTTGCTCAATTGCCAATGTCTAATCCACATTACCCGGAGAGCGTCCATCACTAGCAGCCCATACTGATCGGCAGAGTGACGCGGTAGCAGGTTTTCAAAGGCTTTGCCTACACTGGCAATTGAGCGACAAAGAGACATCTGAAAATGTGAGGAAGTGGGTCTTACCCGAAAAGCTCATTACCTAACAAATAAATGGGCTGGTCTGTGAGGTGCTAACAGCACTGCTGGTTTTTTGTCAAGTGGTTCCTGTCGCTGAAGCTATCGTCGTCGTGGTGCCAAATAAAAGTGGCTCTGAGGTCTGTCTTTTTAAGGGTGTGGGAAGAGGGGAAGATTCTTCTGTGGGAAGCTGGCTGATGGTGGCAGGTTGGGTGACTGGGCTCTTGGTGGGTAGCTGAACTTTGGAGGAGATTTAGCTGTTTGGTTGGAGCTTTGCGCTGGCTGTTTTGTGCCTCTGGCTCCCTCCGGGCTGCCCTGCCACAGGCTGCACTGCTGGGTACTGAGAAACTCTTGCATTTTCATGGCAGACCTGCCCAGGTGCACCCTTCCACTTCTGCTGTCTCCAGCAGTAGAGACCTGAACGGTTCTGACGGGGGCGAATCGCCATGGAAGGCCAGGCATCGTGTGGGGAGGGAGAATCAAAGTCCAAAAAGACTCCACTGGCTCCTCAGCAGGATGTTCATCTGTGTGAGCTGGATGGATTTCCCTCCTCCCGCTCCCACCCAAAAGCCCAGTCCACAAATGCTTCTGGGCATGCTCCTGTCTCTCTCGCTCGCCGCAAGTTGTCCGGTAGCCCCCTCCCTGAAGTCAGGGAGCAAAGCACGACTTGCTGTGAGGTGAGGTTGGCACAGCTGGGCTCCCAGTGACCCACTTGTCTGAATTAAAAGCCCTGGGCCTCTCTTCATGGCCCCATTAGGATCGCTTGCCACGGCCGCATTGATACAGGCATAGGGCTCAGGCCACAGGCAGCCTGCTGCACAGTTGTCCCCTGGGATTTCTGGCCCTCTTCTGCCCACCTTCAGCTGGGCTCTCTCAGGCAGGATGCTGGAGTAGGTGGACCACTCCTCTGATTTGTGCGGTAATTTCTATGCTCCCATAATTCTTTGCAGCTGATATTGTGTAACCCACACACCTAGGTGTGGGTCACTGTCCCATGCAGTGGCCCCTAGAACACTTACACAGAGAAGGAATGGGTTCCCTTTACAGCCTTAGCTGAGATGCAGCTGGCTTTTAGCTCAAGCTGTAGAGCTCCCCGCACTGGGGTCCAGAGGTCCCAGGTTTGAGACCCCCTGCGGGTGGTTATAATTCCTGTTAGCAGGTTCTCCTAAATCGAGGTGGCTGGCCTTTTCCCATCAGGGGCCACTTGGCAAGTTTTTACATGTTCTGGGGGGCCGAACACGAAATAGGCCCAAACCAGCCCATCCCCCATCCCCAGATTTAACCCCTCACGGCCCCAAACTGCCTCCCAGCCCCCAAACATAACCCCCTGCAGCCCCAAACCCAGGATTGACTTACCTCACCCAGGAGCACTGCATGCTGCTGCCTCCCACTGCACCTTCGCCAAGCCACCGTCTCTGCCTCAACATGGCTGCGCGGCTCCCCCCAGCCCTCCTATTCCCTTCCCCTGTCGTGGAGTACGTGTGGCTCTCTGCCCTGCTGCACTGAAATAATGGGGTTCAATTTAATTGGTTTAATGGCTGGATCTCTCCTGCCAGCTGTTAAACCAATTAAATTGATTTGTACTCTTTCAGCGCTGCAGGGCAGGAAGCCAGAGGAGGAGTGAACGGTGGCAGCATCCAGAACTGCAAATGGCTCCTTAAAGAGCCGCGTGTGGCTTGGATCCGCCCAGCCGGCTTTCAAGGTGGCGCCGCTGCTGGCTCCGCGGTCCGGATGAAAAGGCTCTGTGGGCCGGATTGTGGCCACATGTGGGCCACCCCATCCTAAATTATTCACCAACAATAGCCCAAGCAACCAGCAGTTGTCCAGCAGGGATGCCACCTCCTGTTGACTGATCTAATACAGTCACTAATTCCCAATCCAATTCTACAGCACCTGCTGCCCCTCCATTGCTGCCAATGTGATCTTAGCACCAAAGCTAAAACCTATTCTAGCTAATTGCAAGTGAAATTGATGCTGGCACCCTGGTTCTCGCCCCGAGCCATAGCCTAGCACTCTACCCGGGCGAGCATCCCTGCAGTAACCTTCTGTGCAGCCCAGGGTCATGGGCCAACTGATAGTAACAAACCAACATGTGTTTGCTG
This sequence comes from Carettochelys insculpta, assembly GCF_033958435.1. Taxonomy (NCBI): domain Eukaryota; kingdom Metazoa; phylum Chordata; order Testudines; family Carettochelyidae; genus Carettochelys; species Carettochelys insculpta. Next base: position 8,646,015 of record NC_134157.1, read on the forward strand.
GGATGAAGGAGAACATTTTGATTAAGGAAACTAATTTGAGTCTTTCCAGGGGCAGGGCTGTGCTAATTATGAGCAACAGTGAGAGAAGAAGCTGTTTGGTTGATGAGTAAAACTGAACAAATGGGTCTTGGCAGCGTCCCTGTGAAATGAAAATGACCTGGATTGCCACTTTGCCTGGCATAGGGGTGGGGGTGGGGGGTTCACACTGGCTGGGTTGTAAGGAGTGTATCGGGAGCAGATGCTTTTTCTGTGTGGCTTACAATCAGTTTGCCACCCTGCCCACGCAGGGTGTGTGTTGATGGCTGTGGTTTGATGCCCTGAGAGAAAACAAAATACAGTGCCAGTTTAACACCAGTTATCTCTGGGTGAAGTTGTTTTCTCTTCTGCTGGGCCTGATTGTAGCTGGGAGCCTTGTCCAAAACGTGACACAGGTTGTAGCAATACAGGTGGCTCCAAACCGGCTCCTGCAGTAGCTTCTGCAAGGGCTGTGGATTTCTGGAGAAGTGCTGTGGAAAAGGAGCAGTAAAGGAAGCAGAGCCGGGCAACCTGGGCATGAATCATCTTTCCTGATTCCTGCCTCAGTGCATGCACAGACACCTACTGCTTATGCTGCCAGCTCCCTGCTTTCCAAAGCAGCCTCCGGTTCTGGGCATCCAATTTAAGGCACCCGGGGCCTGATTCTCTCTGGTGCTGAGCATCCACTATTGGCATCAGTGGGACTTGCAGGTGCTCAGTGCCTGTAAAAACCAGGTGTCTGCCTGAAGTTGGGCATCTGAAAATCACGGACAGCTTTTGACAAATCAAGTTTAAAGCCCCAGGCCAGACGGAAGCCTCCCAGAAAACCCAGGTACGGTTATCACCTGCTGTGGGTGCTGCTTCCCTCCCAGTCACCTGTGTTTGGGCCACTGCTCAGACGATCCCCCTGGCAGTACCTGGGAGCATGTAGACAGGACAAGGTGCACTCAGAGGGAATCTAGCTGCCTTCTAATGCGATTTCACAGGTTGAATCCAAGAGGAGGGTTAGAACCATGTGAGTAAGTGCTTCTCCAGAGCCCAGGAGTGGTTGCCTGAGGTTATGTGTACAGCTCTGTAGCAGGAAGCCAGGCAGGATAGAGATGGGGATGACCCTAGGCAGCAGCCACACAAAGGGGTGACTCTAGGGGTGGCCGTGTTTGCCACATCCCAGCGAAGCTCCCTGCAGTGTCAGCAGAAAGCAACTTGCCCTGTGGTTGTTTGCCACACACCTGAGGAGCCTGGAGCACCGCTGCTCACATGCAGCAGGTGAGCTGCTGTGGCCCAGGTTATGAAAACCACTGCCCTCCCCGACTGGTGCCAGCCCTCTTGCTGAGGAGCCACCCCAGTCAAGGTCCTGAACACTGCAGTGTTTGTACCGCACTCCTCACCGCGGTACCTGAGTGTCTTGGGGCACTTGTGCAGAATGGGCTGAGATCCCTTGGCAGGGCTGTGTTGGGAGAAGCTGGCATCACTCACACCTGTGCTAACCCTGGACCGTGGGTGGGTAATATTAGCCTCCAGTGTCATGCCTTTGCTCTTGCTGGTGATGAGGGGCGAGGGCAGGAGAACCCGTGAATGGTCCCACTGGGTCAGACCAAAAGTCCATCTAGCCCAGTATCCTGTGTTCTGACGGCGGCCAGTGCCCATCCCCTGCTGTGGGCTCTGAGCCTCCCCGGTCAGAGGCAGGTTCCCACTGGCTCCGAGCTGCAGCTCCGGCCCCGAGCAGCTGCCCGTTAGCGTGAGGTAGCTGCGGTCTCCGCAGGGTGCCTCTTGCTCACCTTGTTGCAGAGGGGTGCGTGTTTGGAGCAGGTGCGGGTGCTGAAGGCTGAGAGGGAGGTTAGACAGGGTGAGGAGTGGGGCACGAGGAACCATAGCCAGGTCTGATTTCCCCCTGGGGGCGGGATTGGAGAGGTGTCGGTGCTGCCCTTCAGGGTCCTGACGTGTCAGGAATCTGGCAGCACAAGAACAACAAGAAGTCTTGTGGCACTTTATAGACTAACAGATATTTTGGAGCATAAGTTCTCGTGGGCAAAGACCCACTTCACCAGATGCATGAGCGGGGGTGGGGTTTCAGAGGGGTATTTAAAGAGTGGGGTCCCAGTGAGAGGGAGGGCCAGAGCTGACAAGGTCTATTCAGCAGGGTGGAAACGGCCCAGTATCAACAGCACTTATCAAAAGAGGAAAAAACAAGTCAGATCAGACAGGGGGATGTGGGCCTTTGTCAGAGTCTAATAAGGTGCCACAAGACTTCTTGTTGTTCTCGAAGCTACAGACTAACACGGCTCCCTCCCTGATACTTGGCAGCACAAGATAATTCCTGCAACCTGACTTCTTCCCCTCCTTAGAGAGTTTCTTTAGCACTGTGGCTTGGCTCCTTGGCCAGCGCTGGAGCACGGGCTGGCAGCCAGGGCCAAGGCTGGGGATGGTGAGCCTGTGGCTATCGTACTGGCCCAGCTTGGAACGGGTGCAATGCAAGGTCTGTAGGGAAAGAGGGGAAGCTGCAGAAACTGCCCACCCCCCACAGGGCGAGCAGCTGGCAGTGAGTGGAGGGCCGGGAGTCTTGTATCTAGCTGCAGAAGAAGCCGCAGGGGCCTGTGTTTGTGCGGGGAGGGGTGTAATGAGACAGGTGGGTGTGTTTCACTCCGGTCTGCACTGCGAGCTGGGGCAGGGGCTGTATCTGACCCAGCTGTACAGGGCCCAGCCCAGGGAGGCCCCAATTCTGGACAGGGGCCCAAAAGTGCTACAACCACAGAGAGAGGCCAGTGACTGTGGGGGCCTCACCGGAGCCCCCTTGGGGAGGAGCCTGATTTCCAGTGGCCGGATTTCTGACAGGCCCTTTTAAGGCCACTCCATTTGGGCTCTCGACATCACTAGTCACTGGCAAAGCCAAGGCCACAATAATAAGGCATCCACCGGTGAGGCAGGGAGTGAGCATTGTCCAGTCCTGCCCTTAGGTCATCAGCGGAATGAGCCTGCTGGGTCTCAGCCACCGTCTCTTTCAGGCGCTGTCTGACTTGCCCTACGCACAGCTGCATCTCCGCGCAGCCAGTCAACAGTCCGGCTGTTCTCGTATTTCGTCCACCTCTCTCTTGGCTGCCATCCTCCCGCTTTTTTGGCTCCCTTCCCTCCAAGCTGGCCTGGCCTTCCGGGAATAGACCCTGGCTGATGACTTCTCGCCTGAGCCTGCCCTGCCACCAGAGGACTGAGAGAGTGGCGGCCCTCAGACAGCTCCCGGCCTGCCCCCACGTCCTGCCAGGCCTGAGAGCCGTCGAGTTCTCCACCCGGAGACAAAGCAATTCTGCCCCTCGTGGGTGCCGTGCCCGGGCCCTGAGGTGGGCTCTGTGGGACAAGTAGGGCCCTTCGTTGTGACCCTACAATGAGCCCAGCTGTGTTCCCAGCTGAGCGGCCTGGCCGGTGCCTGTGGGGGTGAGTCCTTGCTGGATTCCCTCTACCAAGCAGGTGTCTTTGCATTAGCTCCTTCCCTCACTCATCCTCGCGGGTGGGCATTGGTGCTTGGCCCCAACCACAGTGCCCAGGCGAGTGGCTGAGTTCCTGCCCCCAGCGCTGCCCCCGGTTCGCCCCATCTGTGGTCCCCTAGCACCCCAGGCAGCATCCCCACTCCAGGCACTGCTACTGGGTTCACAACCCCAGAGCTGCTGCTCTTGGGTCTCTGAGCAAACCAACTCTGAACGCAGGACCAAGGGCTTAAGGGCAGTGCTCTGCTGAGACCTTTCTGCGTGGTGCTGCTAGTCACCAAGCAAACTGGGGCTCCATGGAAGGGGTGAACTGGTAGGAAAATGATTTGATTTAGTCCAGGGATGAGCAGATGAGTGTGTGTGTGCCCTCTTTGGGACGGTGTGTGTCCTGCCAGGGGTGGTGGTGCGCAGCAGCGTTCCCTGTAAGCTGAGCGCTAGGACGGCATCCCAGGAGACATTCAGCTGCCACCCATCTGATTAGCAGAGCACCCACAGCCGGCAGCCTGTGTTTGTGTGAGTGGTGCACGTTCTCACATGCCTTGGTGCACATAGCAAAATTTATTCTGCCCCAGATGGAAAAAATGAGAGGGAACTCTGATGCCCGGTTGTGGTGCAGAATTGCTCAGCTGTGTGTCATGGGGCCTATACTGTTAAGGGTGATGCTGTAGTAGCCCAAGGGGGCCTGTGTTTTTGGAGCAGGGGAATCTCAGTTCTAACGTAAATGACACTAACTGAGCAGCCGCAATGCACAGCGGTGGTGGTGGTGCAGTCCTATGTCAGTGGCTCTGAGCCAGGAGCCAGGGCCACCTTGGGGGTCCAGGAGCAGGTTTCAGTGTGTCTGCCAAGCAGGGCTGGCATTGCGCTCCCTGGGGCCCTGGGCAGGTAGCCAGAGCCTCAGAGCTTGGAGTGAAAGCCTGGGACTCTTGAGTCCCACCCCTCGGGGCTGAAGCTGAAGCCTAAGGAATGTGGCTCCACCAGGGCCCTCTAGCCTGGGGCCCCAGGCAGCTGTCCTGTTGCTACCCCCTTTGGCCCCTGGCTTTTGTATGCAGAAAACCAGTTGTGACACAGGTGGGCTGTGGAGTTTTAATAGCATGGGGGAAGGGGGCTCAGAGAGGAAAGGGTTGAGAACTCCTGTCCTGGGCAGTTGTGGGCTTGTTCTGACCCCTTCTTGAGATGAGGCATTGGCTGAGGGGAGATCCTGGGGGCTGGGTCACAGCAGAGAGGAAAAGGTGAGTGGATCAGTTTGCTGGGGAGATTTTGGGAGTGGAGATTTGGCTGCTAAAGGGAAGGAAGTGGTCTCGGCCCAGGGCCTGGCACTGGAGACAAGAGCTGAGACCAATGGCGCTAATGCTGGGGACACTGGAGCGTTTGTGCAGCTGGCAAGCTGGAGCCTGCTGGCACGCTAGGGGCTGATGGTGGCAGGGGCGTTTTAAACATACTCTGGGATGTAACTGCCAGGCAGGCCTGGAGGGAGGGGGCTGGTGGTGGCTGGGGAGGAGGGACGGCTATGTTACTCTTTGGTTTCTTTTTTCTCCGGCCCAGTCTTGGGTTTGCACGTGGCTGAGAGCAGCCTGCAGGGGACTGTGAGTTCCCAGCTGGGGGGCAGCCCGCTGGCATCGGAGCCTGGCAGGGTGGGACGGGAGGGCTTGGCTGGGTGCTGCTCGTGAAAAGCGAAAGTGGATCCTGCGCTGGAGGCCAGTCATGTCTGGTGCACAGAACAGGAAGGGCTGGGTCTGCAGCCAAGCCGAGTTCCCCGCCACCCCAACGCATGGCTGCGGCGGGGACTGGGATGTGTCGGCTGCCAGGGCCTGCTCTCTCCTTGGCCACCCTTCACCAGGCGGTATCAGATCGGTGGGTTTGTCAGTGGACACTTCCCGGGTGGGAACTAGGTGAGACCCAACACTCATTTCACACAGGCCATCGCGGATTGGCTGGTTGCTACCTCCCTGGAGCCAGTTGCAAGCCAGCGAGCTAGGCCCTGAGGCGTACCATGTCCCCAAAGCCACATGGTGCCCGCCACAAAGGCGATTAGCGTCCCCAGTGCCGCTGCTGGAGCCGTGGGCCGCTGCCATCAGCTGGAGCTGCGGGGCTGTGTGCCCGCTTGTTTTCCAGTCCAGCGGCCTCCCCGTTCAGCAGCTTTACTGGTCCGCCGCAGGCTGGATCAGGCAAACAGCCTGCGCTAAGGGGGGAAAACAGCCGGGTTGACCCTGACTAGTGAAGTTAAAGAAGAGGCGCAAGGTTCAGGGGTTTCAGAGCAAGAAGATGCTTGCTATTGGGTTATTGGGAAGCCGTGGCTGGCCGTGTAAAGGCATGCAGCGCTGGTGCCTGGTGGCACAGGACAGGGCAGTGCGAGGCAGCGTCACGTCCAGTAGTGTATCCAGCAGGCGTGCGCCATGGAGGCAGGTGAACGTTCTGGTTGTCGAGCTATTGGTGACAGTTGCTGCCTCCACTGGAGCTGGGCAGATCAGCGCCTGGCCCAGCTGGGGCAGGATCCACCGCAGAGAGGGGGAGAGAATCCCCAGCTTTGAGCTGAGCTGGCCAGGAATCGCCGAGGGCCCTCTGCCTGCTCTCGGATCCCTCCATTGCAGCTGGTGGGTACCTGGGGAGTTTGCCCAGCCCTGTGCCTGCCGGAGAGACCAGCACCGTGGCGGCAGGCGGCCTGACCAGAGAGAGGCAGCACATCACCTGCTCCTTGGGCCCCCAGGATGAGGGCAGCAGATGCCCTTGTTCCACAGCCCCTTGGTGATGTGTGGGAAGGTGAAAATGGTTGGCCCATAAGGCTGGAGCCGGCCTGGTGAGGGTTGCGTGGCTCAGGGCGCTGCCGAGGGCCGTGGGGCCGGGCTGGGGCTGTAGCCCAGCAGAACATATGACTAAGCAGCTCCGTGCTGCTCTCCCAGAACCTGTCTGTAGTGGCACCACTCCCTGCGGCCAGGCCAGTGTTGAGAGGGGACTGGGGCCAGGGGGCCCACACGGAACGGGCAGGATTCCACCTTCCCAGGTTCCACCTGGGACGTTAGCTTGGATGGAGACCCAGGGCGACGTGAGATGGTGCAGAGATGTCACAGGGCCCATGTCGTGATGCCCTGGTACAGGCGGCACGTTGTCATGACACCATTCCTGTGGCACCTGGCCTGAGCTCGGAGTTGGGGCCTCCTGCCCCCTTCCCCAGCCTATCCATGAGGGCCACGCCTCCCTTTGGTGCTGGGGGCTGGGCAAGCTGAGGGGGGACACTTCAGGCAGTAGCTGACATCTGTGTGCTGCAGGGGGTTCGGGGGACAGGGAGAGGGACTATCTGAATAGAGCCCACGGTGTCCCTCCTGGCTGCTGCCATTAAGCCTGTCTCCCTCCCTCTGCCTGTCTCCTCTTTGCTGCAGGCAGGGTACTGAAGCACTGAATGGAGCTGCGATGTGACCTACTTTTCCCCGGGAAGGAAGGCGCCCCCAGCCCCTGGAGCTTTCTCTGTGCCTGCACCATGAAATGATGCAAGTGAAGCCCCTCTGTCCCAGCGCCCTTCTGTACCACCTCGCACCCTTTTCCAGGGACAGCAGGACATGGCCAGCTCAGCACCTTGGGCCCACTGGGAAGAGGCGGACCTGGGCCATGGCTCTGGGCAGCGGCAGTGCTGGGATGAGGAGGTGGAGGAGAAAGGAGTCGTAGGACTATATGAGGAGGGACTCGTCAGTCACGCTGGCCTGTGGGAGGAGCCCTTGACCGAGGAGCCCACAGAGCTGGAGTGCCTGGAAGACATCGGACTGACCACGGAGCCACCTTCCCACCAGGGGCTCTTGGCACAGACTGACAGGAGTTTCTATCTTGGCGACCTGCAGGCATGTGAGTGGAGAGGGCCCAGGCAGGATGGAGACAGTGTCACAAGCCCACCCTCTGGTGAGTCAGCTCTCTTCTCTGTCCTCCTCTTCCTCTGGGTGTCTGCAGGGATAGCAATGGTCTCTCAGAGCAGTATGACCCCACAGTGGGAGAACTGGTGGTGCCAGGGCATGGGGGGTTCTCTCCAGATCCAAGGAGCCTGCTGGGAAATGCAGCTCATTGCCTTGAAGAACACAAATCCCACAGGGCTTATGAGTATAGGTATTGCATCTAAAGGGCAGCTGCTTCTGGGGTGAAACTCTTCACCTATTGTGCACAATACAACAATTTAGTACAGGAAGTGAGGAAGCACTCTGTTGAAACCGCAGTTGGCGTATGGCCAGCACACACATCCTAGTGGTGTCCTTCCACCTGCAGAGCAACACGCAGGGTCTTTCATGATTACAGGGGCAGGGGCCTGAGTGTAATAGCCTGATTCAGCATTACAGCACCAAAGCAAAGAGACCGCATCCTAGTGAAATTCCCAGGCCACTCGTGCCATGCTCCTGAGAGGTCCCTCATCCGAGCACTGACTAGGTCTGATGTTGTTTAGCTCCTGAGACCTGGGAGGATCTGTGCAGAAGGACTGCAAGCTAGAGAAGCCCCCTTGGTGGGAATCACCAGCTCTCAGGAGGTTCACATAAACAGGTTTTCTCCTGACATGTCTGAGACACAAGAGGGGAGTAACAGCTGCACCATGTGTTGTGCTGGGAATATCTTCCTGCATCTACCTATCAGACTCTTCTACCTCTCTGTGGTGACAGAGATGGGCTACAGTCCAGATGTGTGGTGGCTGGAGCTCTGGGCTCCTTTGAAATGCCGTGGCAGCACAGCTCTAAGAGTATGGGAGGCGGCCCTGTGACGAGTCTTAGGCCACGCCCCTTCTGCCCTAAGCTCCACCTCTTCAGGGCACAGAGCTGGGCTGCTCCTCCCATCTTGCCCCCGGGGCCTACAGTGGCTGTCTGCCCTGCTGAGTAAGGACCCCTTCAATCAAACAACCTGTCGTGAATGAATGCAGGGAAAGGGTTAACCCTTACAGAGACAGCTCTCAGCAGGGGATGGTCAGGTAAGCCAGTGGGAGGGAGAGAGACTTTGTTGAACTGAGAATAATTGCAGTCTGAGCAGTCTTTGTCTGTGGGGCTGATGCGGAGGAGACAGAGATGATTGCCCCTAAGCAGTTGGAATGAATCCAGTACATCTCCTGACTAGCAGTTACACGCAATCAGGTTATGGTTATTTTGGATTTGGTGTGGACTATCTTTTTTCAGTGGCTTTGATTAATGATTTGATTCCTTCCCCTGAATCTCAGGGAAGTAATTCTCTGTGCTGCAACCGGTATGATTTAATTGCTCTTGTTTTGTGAATAAATTACCTTTTTAAGCAAATGATTTGATCCCTGGGTCTCAGAGGAGAGTATGTGTCTACTCATGCCTTAAACTGAAAGGTCAGCTACCAGACTGATATGCTATAATATAATATAGTATAATATAGCTGTACCTATCTCATAGAACTGGAGGGGACTTTGAGAGGTCATCAAATCTAGTCTCATGCACTCACAGCAGGACCGATCACCATCCCTGACTGTTTTGGCTTTTTTTCATCTATTTGCCCCAGAGCCCTAAATGGCCCCTTCAAAGAATAAACTCTCAACCCTGAGTTTAGCAGGCCAATGCTTACACCACTGAGCTATCCTTCCCCACCCCCAGATTACAGCTCTTTGTTCCCAAGCTTACTCTTAAGGGACAGATAGGAGCTGGGATTTATCCTTCAGGGAGACATTCCCAAGGCTTTTTTTTTTTTTTTCTGGTCCTACTTGGGTGGTGGCAGCTCTGTCCGGGCCAGGGAACCTGTGGCCTTGGGGAGGAGAGTTTTTTTGGCAAAGCCTTTTATAGGAAAGGTGTTCTAAGTTTTTCTGGGACCTCACTTTCTGCACTCGGAGTGTGGAGTGGGGAACAGCCCTGACTACCTCCCATCGACCCCGGTATTCCTCACAGTTATGAAGAGTAAGGAAAGTCAACAGGAGAATTTCTCCTGTCGACATCCTGCTGTGGGGACAGTGCAGAATAATCGATGTAAGGTACATTGACTTCAGGTACTCAGTTCACATAGCTGGAGTTGCCTTTCTTACATCGGTTTTCTCCGCTCGTGTAGGCCTGGCCTTAGGAGCATCCCTGGAAGTCAGCAGAAGCTAGGCTGCTACAGCACTTTTAAAGAGTTTACCCAATGGCTAGTTGACTTGGCTTGGAGGATAAAAAGAAGAGGTCTAGAGACGTATGCATGGTGCTGAAGCCGCCCTTTGGGCTGCACTGATCTTGTAACAGAACAACAAGAGTGCTCGGAAAAGATTAAAAGGTAGTGTGCTTTAAAACAGCAGGGCTGGAAAGAATTACATGTTCGGTGCATGTCACGGGTACTTTGGAAGTAAAGTGACCTGTGGGACTCACTGCAGCAGGAGACTCTGGGTTCAAAACATATGGGTTGTTATTGAAAACCCCGAAACAAAAATATCCCTGTTTGTAACAGTAACAGCACCACATAGTGCTGACAGAACACTTTTAACCAAGGAGGTCTGTGTCTTTACTGACACCTACAGATGGGGAACCCAGAGGTCCCCAGCAGGCCAGTGGCAGAGCCAGGAATAGGACCCAGCTCTCCTAAGCAGTGCTGGGACTTGGGCTCCAGGGTGAAATGTAAGGAGCAAAGAAACCAGGGAGCACTTGCTGATGGCAGCACTATGGTTTGTTTTCCAGATGATGGCGAGGCTCCCGAGCATGATGGGACACAGGAGGATCCAACCTCCCCTGGCTACTGGTACCCAGAGAGAGACAGGCAGCTGGTCATGACCGAAGAGGATGAGGACAGAGCCAGCTCGAGGGACATGGATAGGCCAGAGTGGGAGGCCAGGAGCGAAGGGGAGGGCTACCCAGAGCTCTCCTTTGAGGGCCAGTATGGCTCAGAGTTCAGCACCAGCCCCGATGGACTCCAGGATGCCCAGGCTCTGTACAGGAACTATGGCAAGTCCTTCAGCATCACCCCGGATGGTGAGGAGGCGCTTTCGGGACACTCAAGTGTCAGCCCGCCCCCCTCCAGCACCCTGCCGGAGCACCCCCACAAGCCAGCCCAGAGAACCAGGGCCGACGCCTTCGAAAGCATGAGCCAGCTTGGAGAGAGACTGGAGTTCCCTGGAGAAACAGGGCTCTCTTCGCCCGCAGGTGGGCACCTGGCCAGGCCTGAGCTGAGCCCGCCAGCCGATTCCACCCGCTGGAGCCTGAGCCAGAGCATCCTGCACCATTCGTCTGTGGAAGACCTTCAGAATGCCCCAAACGTTGACGCGGAGACCTTCCCAGAATCCTCCTATGCTGAGAGCATGGAGGACCCTCCCCAAATCTTCTCCAAGGCAGCTTCAGCTGGTGGAGCGATGGCATCCCGCCACTGCCCTGTGCCTGTGGCTGAGCCTTTGGAGAGCTCCCGGCCCAAGGCAGCAGGGGCTCCCAATGCCCTGCGGCAGCCCAGCAGCCAGCTGCAGGACAGGGCACGGACGCTGAAGAAGATGGTTTCCCCAGCCCTCCCTTCCAAGTTCAGCAGGCAGTCCAGGTCCCTGAGCCCTCCGAGGAACACGAGGCGGCAGGCAGAGCGCTCTGGCTCGCTCAAGTCAGGCACTGCCAGGCCGTCCCAAGCGGCAGCTGACTCCTCACGGTATGGGCGAGGCCAGCTCAACTACCCACTGCCAGATTTGTCCAAGGTGGAGCCGCGGGTGAAGTTCCCAAAGGACGATCAGAGCTACCGCCCTCCGCGGGGCAGGACTCAGCCCATGAGGGCCGGGGGACCAACAAGCCCTGTGGTCTTCAAATCTCCAGCGGAGATCGTCCGGGAGGTGTTGCTGAGCAGTGCAGAGGGATCCCCGCAAAAATGCCCTACCCCTTCCAGCACCATGGTGCCCGAGGAATTCAAGTCCCCAAAGCAAGCCACGGAGCTAGTGCAGCAGCTGCAGGTAACTTCCAACCCACCAGCAAGGGAAACCTCACTAGGACCCGGACCAGCGAGCTCGGTGCAGGTTCAAAACCCAAGGACACTGCCTTTTGAGAATGGCAAGAAGCTGGGCAGAGAGAGGTGGCAGAGCTCAGAGGGGATAAATGTTGGAGGCTTCACCTCTAAGGTAGCATCTTTGGGCGAGGAGGTGGTGCTGCCCAGGGGCAGATCAATGCATGTTGATGACTGGGCATTAGAGCAGTAGGGTAGCCAGAGTCACTTCCTCGGGGGCATACTGCATGCACAGCGGGAGCTGGACTTTGGTGTATTGATTCTTGCTTTGCAGACTAAATTCTGCAATCCCCATTGTCTGAAGCCCGGGGTGCACGTTTCTGCTGCTCTCGCATGCACCGTGCCCGTGTGTGTGTCTGTGCATCCCAGGCACTGTCAGACCCAATTGCTAACTGCTCCTTCCGCGTCCCCTGGCTGGACGTTTACATTGTAAAATAAATACTCAGTGGCAGGAACTCCCCTGTGTGACCCTGTCATGTGCTTTGCTTCCAGGAGGACTACCACAGGCTGCTGACCAAGTACGCTGAAGCGGAGAACACCATTGACCGGCTGCGGCTGGGAGCCAAGGTACCGTGGCCAGGGAGTCACAAACTGACCAGATATTCTCTTGAGAGATGCGCCCCTCAGGGCAGAGGTTTGGCCCAGCTGCTGTTGGGTTCTCGAGAGTGGCCTGCGTCAGAGATTTATGGTAGCAATAAGGGTGGGAAACGTGTTGTTAGTTGCATTTTACAGCTAGAGAAAGCGAAGCACCACCCTGTGGTCAGGCAGCAGGTAGACCTGGGGATAGACCCTACATCTCCAGCTCCTCAGTCCAGCACTTTAACCATTGGCCCACGCTGCCTCCTGGCCAGGGATTGCTCAAACCATGTCCTTTTCAAGGTACCGTAGCAGCCCTGGTCCCAGTCAGAAGCAGAAAGGGCCTGGGCAGACAGGAAGTTACAAGGGAAGTTGCCCAAGCTCTGTGGTGCTCTGGCAGAGGTTCACTCAGAGTCGAAGGCCAGGGGAATGTTGTGGTTGGCTCCCATTTCTCCTGGATGGAGTTGTCCACATGAATGCTGGAGCGCTCTGAGCAAGGCATGGGAGCTGCTCAAGGGGCCTTTACCCTCCTGGGCCGTCCCCCACAGACGAGGCAAGTTGTCTGCCATGTGCTTCCATTTATCCAGCTCAGGTACTGTTCTGAGACTGACACTCCTGCCCCATTGCCAGGGTGGCCCGTAGCTGGCTGACGCTGATGCTCGGATTCCCCTGAAGGTTCAGACACTGCCCCCCAGCTCATCTGCTTACAGAGGCTCTGTCTTCAAGTTAACGTAAATCCAAGCAGACTGGATTCCTACCACCCCCCACTACTGCAAGAGTCTGATTTCCATCCCCACCCTTGGGGCTTAGTTAGTCTGACAGCGCTGCAGACACGGCGGTTAGCTGCTCACTGGGAAGCTGGCTTCCAGCAAAAGGCTCCATCTCAACTCCCCAACCCACCCAGCAACCCAAGCGTTCAGGTTGCTGCATCCGCACGCGCTTCCTTCCCCTTTCTGTGGAGCTGCTGAGCTGTGGTTTAGCTGGGGCAGCGGTGGGGGAGGGCCATCAAAATCTGGCGCAATATCACGTTGCGAAAGTTCTCGCGCTGGTTCCACCCCCACCTTCCTTTCCCATTAGAGGCCAGCCCCCAAAGAGAGGCAGTTGGAGCCGCTTGCTTATTGCAAAACACCTCCACAGCCGTTTGCAGCAGCTCCTGCATTCCTGCCTCTGGTGGGTTCGCTTGCTTGCCATATTGCAGCTGCGGAGTTTGTTGCTGGGACCCTCTGCAGAACGGCAGGGTTGGTTCTCCGCTCCCCTGCTCCTTGCAGCCTTGTGCCTGGGTGAAACCGCAGCAGGGAGGCACAGGCTGTGTGCAGAGGTGCTCAGGGGAGCGCTGTCCCTGGCAAGGGTTTCCTTGCTTAGTACGCAGCTGAACCCAAGGAGTCATTCGCAGTCGGCCCTGCCATTGACTGGGAAAGTGGTCTGCTGCAGCCCAGCTGTTTCACTCTCTCTAAGGCCCCCATCCCCATAGCATCTTGTACATGTCTGCACAAGACCTGGGGGTGCTAGACCAATGCTGTCACCCCCGTTTCCACGTGGGGCACTGAGGCACAGATCCTCAGCTGGTGCCAGTTATTCCCACTCCATTACCTCCAGTGGTGACTTGGCCTCAGGGGGCCTCCTGTATTCCAGAACTGGATCTGTGACCATCAATCCTGACCTCTAGTGTAGCACCAGACATACAGTTTCTGCTGCAGAAGAGCAGGGAACTGAGGCTGGCAGGAGTTGTAAACACTGGGAAGCCCGTCCTCTTGCTGCTCTCTTGTGTTCTGGGCTGTCTTTCGACACCTCTCGCCTGTAGCTCCATGCAGTGCCTTCTACACACGCCTGCCAGGCCCACGGTGGCTCTGGGCTTGGCGCTGCTGGAGGAGGCTAGTTGCTGGCTAGAAGGTAACATGATGGGACATGCTGAGTGTCGGGAGAGGAGCAAAGGTCCAGGTCCCCACTCGTGCAGAGGGAGAGGACCTCTTCCAGCAGACAGGATGGGTGAGAACTGATCTCCTGAGGAGCAGCTCCTCTGGGGCTCCCATATCTGTAGCCCAGCCTAGAGGTCCCCCAGGGTAATGGGTCTGGCAGAGAGGCCAGATGTCGGGTGGAACCTCTTTTTCCCAAGGGATCCATCCAGCTCTTAAAGTGACAGTTCTCCAGGCTTTCTGGCTGACCAGCAATACACGCTCACCTCTGCGTCTGCTGGGGAAGGTTGATCAGTGAACTTAGGGGCTGAGGAAACCAATAGTCCCTCTATTTTCCCATCCGTGTGCGCAATAAAGTTTGTTCTGTGCACCAAGGCATGTGCAGCTGTGCACCACCGCAGAAACACAGGCTGCTGGCTGTGGGTGCGCTGCTAACCAGCTGGGTGGCACCTGAATCTCTTCTGGGGGGGGCTGCCCAAGTGCTCAGCTTCCAGGGAATATTAGCGGGGTGTGGAAGGGCTAACGTGCTCCTCCAGAAGGGAGGATCTCAAAGCACATTACAGGTGCTGAAGTCCCCCGCCCCGCGGTAGGGGTTCTCCCCAGCCCACACACAGAGGAATGGAGACACAGAGGATGTTAAGAGCCTGATTTTCAGGAGAACCAAGTACCCCTCCCCTCCCCCGATCACGTCAATCACAGGTGCACAGCACATCTGAAAACCAGGCCTCAAGTGGCTCGCCCTAAGTTGTACAGCAAAATCAGAGCTGGGAAAGAGCCCGGGAGTCCCGGCCCCGCAGCCCTTACCCTAACCATTCGGAAAGACTAACCCCCGATTTAGGCAAAGCAGCGTTAGCTTTGGCATAGACCAGAACTAACCACCGGTGGAGAGCATCGCTTGCTAGTCAGCATTCTGCACCAGATCAGTGCCACCGGCCCCCGGGGGAAGCCAGCCCTTCGGCCCCTTGCAGGCCTTTTGCAAACGCTGGCCTGTGCACCCAAGCAGCAGATGAGCACACTTGGGGTGAAGGGAGACGGGGAGGGTTCCGGGCCTGCAGTTTAAGTCAGGTAGATCACTTGGGGGGGGTCTCAATTCCACCGGTGAGGAGAGTAATGTAAGTTCCTGGGTGGGTCTGAGCCCCAGTTGCGAGCGCAAGCTTGGGAGTCTGCTAGAGAGCAGAGCTTGTCTTGCCTGGCCTCCGGGCCCCTTCTGGAGGAGCACTGTGCCGTGTCTTTAAGTAAGAGAGAATTTGGCTGTTAAGCCGCTGACTTATCCCAGTGATTAGTTTATTGGCCCAAAGGGAGTGGGTCTTGCCAGCACAGGGGCTGCAGGCTGAATCACTGGTAGTGATTGGCAATGTGTGTATTTAAATAGAATAACCCCACGTTCCCAGACATGCGCACGGGCATGCTTCTCGAGAGGAAAGCGTCTCTAAGCCTGGCTGTGCTTCCATTTGCTGGGTGCCTAGACTGGAAGTGGGGGATGCCATAGCATCAGCAGCCAGAGCACTGAATGTGTTGGCCAGGGGGCCCTCCCCGTACACTGGGTCTTTTCTCCACCAATCAAACGTGTCTCTCTCTGCTCGCAGAGCTCTTTGCTTCCTTCATTTCAAGTTCTTCCCTTTGATGAGCAGAGCACGAAGGCTGCTCCTCAGCTAATGGATCGTCCCGAGCCCCATGGTGCGTTTGGGGCAGGGGGACACTGGAGAGTGCATTATGGAATGCAGTAATCATGCCATCCCCTGCCGTGTGCATGCCCAAGTGATGGCACAGGGTATGTCCCAGGTGATCCCACTGAGGTATCTCAACACCGGTGTGGTTGGTGTCTGTGATCTGCTGGTGTCATCTATTTTGGGTATTTAAATACCCTTCTACTGTAGCATCAGAGCACCTTGCAGTATTCCCCTGTGCTCCTGGGAGGGATGGGGGAAAGGGCATTGCTCTTATCCCCATTTTACAGATGAGGAGCTGAGCTACAGGGAGTTAAAGTGACTTGCCCAGGGTCATGCCAGAAAGTCAGTGTCAGAGGAAGGACTTGATCCTCGTTCTCCCATGTCTCTGCTAGTGTAGTACTACTGGCACACCCTTGTGTGAGGCACGCACTCCAAGTGAACTCGAGGCTGTAATTTTCTTGCTGGCCTAGAATCAGGGTTGTCCCACCAGCTTTGGCCAGAGGCCTCCATTCTGCTCCCAACTCCGGGTTTGTCTGCGGGCATCCTGCTGGCACTTCTGAAAACTGAACAGTCAGTCCCAGACTGGAGCAGAAGCCAGCTGTTGCGCCCAGAGGCCGACTGGGAAGGAAGAATGGTCTGGTGGGTAAGCCTCAGAGTTCAAGTTCCTGCTCCAGCTCTGGCTCGCTAGGTAGCTGGAGACAAGTTACTTTCAATGCCTCCATTTCCCTTTGTAAAGGGGCATAATAATCTCCCCCCTTTTGTCTGTCTCCTCACTAGCTTGTGCACTCCGTGAGCAGGCACAATGCATGCACAGTGGGGCCCCAGGCTCTGTTATAAACAAATACAGTGGATATATTATCCATCTGCACAGGACACGTTCTTTCCCTTCCCCCTCCCTGAGAGCCAGCCCCTTGCTGCTTTCTGGCATGAAGCTGGCTGGCACCAGCCTGACATGGAATAGAGCACGGCTGGCTATTTGCAAGGACAAATCCATTCAGCAAATTCACCTCCCCGGTGGGTCTGTCTGTTAGCCCCAAACATGCTGTTTGCGCAGTGGTGTGCTGCAGCTGAGGGACAAGCTGGGCCAATGCTCGCCAGGTGACGGGGGCTCACAAATTGCCTAGTGCTGCAAAACAGTTTTATCATCCTCTGCCTGTGCCATTGCAGGAGTCACCGGTCCAGGGGAACGTGTAAGAGCTCACAGGAGGTGATGGATTGGCAGGAGTGTCTAGGAGACGTATTCTTTTTCTGTGTCAGTTCATGCATCCTGTATGTTCTCTGCTCTCCCATAGCTCTCCTGTTGCTGGGCCTTCTCCTTGATGTCTGACATGCGTGTTGAATGGTTGATATCTCCTGGCCACTCTCCATGGCTAAAGTACATGAAGAGGAGAGCTGGGTGAATAACTGAATCTTTTTTCATGGAACTAAACTAAAAAATAAAAAAACTGGTTAGTTTCTAATCAAAACTATGGTGGGTTTTTTTTCTAGTTTTTCTCACTGAAATGACAAACCAAAATCAAACCATGAATTGCAGTTTAACGGAAGTTTCAATGCTGATTCGAAACTGACCGTTGGAAGGGTTCGGCTTAGAAACCTTTCCAAATTCTTTTCCTTTGTTCTTTTGACTGAAACAATGAATCAAACATCACCTCAACTTGTGAGTAGCATCCGTACCCCTCCCCACTCTCCAGGAGTGCATTTTTCAGGGAAACTTTTATTTGCTGCAAAACTTTTCCCTGGCTCCCAGCATGTAGCGTGGCTGTCTAGCTGGGAATGAAGCATCTCACACAGAAAGCTGTGTTCCTGCTGGTCACACTAGCCATAGGCTGTGCTGGAGAACTCCTGGGAGCAGAGCTAAGCTGTGCATTAGCTACCAATGCTATGTGGACAGAAACACATCAATACCTCTTCCATGGTAGAGGGTCCTCAGTGGCAGGTAGTTGAATCAAAAGCCCAAGGAGTTTCGAACAAGCAGCTCACAACAGTGCTGTCCTGGCCAGTCTCTAATAGACACGTGAGAGGGCAACAACAAGCAAGAACCCATCCAGAAGAGTGCAGATGGGCACAAGCCCTGCCCTCTCCTCTCACCAGCGTTCCTGGCAGTTTGGGTGTGGGGAAAAAATTTGCTACCCAAAATTAAATGAAAGGAAGAACTTTGGGCAGATGCCTCCTGTGTCTTGGGGTAACATGGGGCAGGAGGAGATGGGTTCCGGGCCACGCTTCATGGGACGGGAAAGAGCATAGAGTCAGGGTTACTGAGATCCAGCTAAGTCCTCTGCCAGCAGAGAGGAATGACAGCTGGAGAGAAGGCTCCAGAGGAGGAGGGCAGAGACAGGTTTCCTGGCTCTGGGGCTATGATACTCTTTATGTGGGGATTGCATTTCATTGCGAGGACACGAAATGCAGCTTAAAAGAGAAGAGCTGCCAGGCAACAGGGCTGTCGTAGTGCCAGCTAGTGTGTGCGTTCTGGCTGCTTCTTCCAGGCTGAAAAGAGAGCCGAAGAAAGGGGCTAGCTGGAAAAGAGGGTGGGGAGAGATTTCTGCTTTCAGTGCTCTGGGCCAGAGATGTAACTGGCTGTGAGTAGGCATGTGTTTTTATCCCGGTATTAGGACAAAACTCTTTCCCCAGGAGGGTGGTGAAGCCCTGGAATGTGTTCCAGAGAGGTGGTGGAATCTCTGTCCCTAGAGGCTTTTAAGTCCCAGCTTGACAGTCCTGACTGGGATGATTTAGTTGGGGTTGATCCTGCTTTGGGCAGGGGGCTGGACTCGATGACGTCCTGAGGTCCTTTCCAGCCCTAGGGTTCTAGGATTGTACAAACACGCGTTCGTGGGCATGCCTTTGCGTGTGGACGTCAGCTTGTTCACATGGGGGGCACATGCATGTTTGTGTGTATTCTTGCTTGTGCACGTGTGCGTGCATGGAGATGCTCATCATCTGATTCCGATATTCCACTCCACACCCGCTCCGTCCCCTCCACCCAGCTGCACCCAGCCTTGAGCCCTGCACTGGTGTTTTTGGAATAGGCTTCAGTTGCTTTCCTTGGAGCAGAAACTGACGTCTTCTAGGACAACATAAGCAAGGGGAGGGCCTGATGGAGCCACATTTACTCATCTCTGCTGTCCTGGCCCAGCAAGGCTGGGTGGACCTCCTGTCCCTCAAACACACCACTAGTGATGCGCAAGGCTGGTTGAGCAGTAGCTGAGGGCAGCAGAATGATTGGTGGTGGGGCTGGCTGCTGATATGAGAGCCCATGGCTGTTGCTGCTGGACATCCCAGGAGCTCTGAGCCCCTCCCTGCTTGGGAGTCATCCTGCAGGTGCTGAGGGTCAACGCCAGGAGTGATCTGAATTCGCTGCTCTCTCCTTGCCCTGCAGGTGAGCTTGTATGCCGACCCGCCAAAGCCCAGCCACTGCATCCACATGGGGACTGTGGCGCACGGCTCCAAGGCCATGGCTTTCAGCATCCCCCAGATCCGAACAGCGGAGCTCAGCGCCACGCCGGCTCCAGCCCTGCCAGGGGCTCTGCATGAAGGTGCGTTTGAAACACAGCAAGCCTGGTCATGAAGCTGCTTTTCCCCTCGTTCTGCCGCCCCCTGCCTTCCTCCCTAGCTGTGAGCTGCTCCCTGGTGCCAGCTGTTCTCCAGCTGTTCGTGGATGGAGGCGGCTCTGCACCTCATGCCAGCGGAGAAACCTGGGTGCACTCCAGCTCCCGGTCGCTGGAGGTCCTGTCCATCATCACGAGCGCATGTGCTGGGATGCTGCTCGCGCCAAGGTGCAGGATCCTTTTACCTGGCACCGTCTTGCCCCAGGCCTGTGCAGCCCACACATTGCGGCGTCTCGTCCTCACCTGCTGAGCTGCTGCAGCTCCACCCTGGCCGCCTGTGTGCCCTCCGCCTGGCGCGCTTGCGGCTCGGCAGGGGAAGGGTGCGACCCGGAGTCGGCCCAAGCTGATTCAGTGCTGATCGAAGCGGTCACAGTGCTAGTGACTTCAGTGGAGTTGGCCCCATTGGTGCCGGCTGTAAGTACCCACCACCGTCTTCTCGGCGGCGTCAGCAGGACTGATCGTTCCTCCTGGCCCAGCCCAATGGCCGAGGCAGAGGCTGATTGAAGAGGAGTCTTGCGTGCCAGAGACTGACACCTGGCTGCTTCTCACCCAGCTCGCTGAGCTGCCGAGAATGAGCCAGAGGTGTTGGATCTCGCTGCCCTGGAGCCAGGTCCCTGGTTAGTCTGGAGACAGGGGCTTGTCCCTGATGGGTTGGAGATGGGCCCTCAGTTCTGGAGCCACCTAGAGTACGGAAACAGCACCTCTGGGATCTTCTTACACTTGTCTTCCATTCCAGGGTCATCCTGGGCACCAGGAGAGCAGACTCCATCCTGTCCAGCCAGTTCTGGGCTCCCTGGCTTGGCTGGGGTTGAGGCCTGCGCTTCCACGGAGAGACCACTTCCAGAGAATCCCCTGGCTCAGACACTGGCTGCTCAGGCGAGGACATTTGAGACTCAGGCAAGTTGGGCCCAGTGTGAGCAAACTGCGTGTGTGGAGCGAAAGCCACTTGTAGCTGGAGGCAGGGGGCTGAATTTGTCAGATCCGAGGGAGAATCCCACCACGGCTGGGGGTAAGACGGGAGCCAGGTGGAAGCGGAGGGGAGGGAATAGGAGGCTAAGCTCCATTTTAATGCTGCTGCCGTTGAGCATTAGAATAACCTTCCGGCAGGCCAGCTCCAGGGAATGGCTGCTAATGCCTTTTCCCTCCTTTCCAGGTGGAATCTTTCGAGGGACTGGTTCAAAGGGGAAGACTGATGCCGCAAGCCCAGCTAACGGTACCCCCAGCTTTACCCTTTGCTTCTTTTACTAGCCCCTTTCTGGAGACCCCAGTCACTTCCCGGAGGCGCCTGCCAAGGGGCAGGTGTGTCTAGGCCGGCCGTGTGCACGCAGCCTGTTCGGTCCTGGAGAATCCCCGAGGGGCTGGCGAGCTCCCATCCTCCCTCTTCCAGTGGGCTCCCAAATAAAGCACCTCGTCCCCATGCCCCAGGCTGTTCAGTCTTGCGGTCCTCCGCCGTCGCCTTGTGATGCTTTGCAACATCATACCAGGGTGACGGGGCCAGCAGCTGCAGTGGCACGAACATGGGGATGCTGCTGCAGCTGGGCCCAGTCCCAGCCAGGCAGTTACACAGCCGGGGCCCCGCCCCAGGAACTGGTCTCGTTCTCGTATGCGGGGGGCAGGGGCTGTGTGCTGGAGCTGGGGTGTCCCAGAGTGAGACTAGCTCTATCCAAAGCTTTCACTGCACCTGCGATTTGGCAAGTCTGTTAGCTTGCTGCACCAAAGACACATCTGCCCAGGAGAGATTGAGGTGCCGCCCAGCTGATTGGCACAGCGCCCACAGCGGGCGGCATGAGTTTCTCCTGGTGGTGCACGTCCCTACACGTCTTGGTGCACAGAACAAAATTTATTCCACCGATGGAAGATTAAAAATCAGAAGGCGCAGTGCTGTAGAGTAGTCAGGTTTAGTTCACATGGGTGTGCTAGAGGCAGTGTTTGAATGTGCCTCTGAGCCCAGTCGGGTCTGGACATTCCTAGCCATTGCAATACACTGATTTTACGACTGGCCCCAAAGAGGGTAAAAGCCTGCTGCGTATGCACAGCTAATGGGGCGACCCTCTAGCTCAGCTGACAAGAGACTCGAGCTTCTGATTCCGCAGGCCCCAGCTCTCTCTTCCCAGAGGACTTGTGATGGCTGCATGTGTGTGGCTCCGGCGTTCTTATCCAGGATTCACAGGCTCGGAGTAGCCTGGCTGGCATTCCAAATCCCACCCTCCCAGGCTAGGCAAAGACTGCTGCGGGCGTGTCGTCTGGCAGAGAGGCTTGTACTCTGGCGGGGGACAGCAAAGGCCAGGCTCAGTGTTTCAATATGTTGCCCCGGTCGTAGGGGTTTGCGAGGCTGAAGGAGGCGCAGGATGCTCTGGAGCGAGCGTATCTACAGGCCCGGGAAGAGTACCGCCAGCAGCAGCAGCTCCCAGATGCAGCCGGGCCCCCTGGGGACTTCGATCCAGACAGGTATGGGTGTTCTGCCCACATTTGTTCCTTAAACACTGTCTGGGTCAAATGATTGATTGCTACCAAGAGGTAGCATTACTCAATGGTTAGATCACCAACTTGTGACTGGGGAGACCAGGGTTCAATTCCCTGCTCTGTTACTGGCACCTTGTGACCTTGGGCACATCACTTAGTTTCTCGGTGCCCCTCTGTACAGTGCAGATAAGAGCACTGCCTGGCAGGTAAGTCTAAGTGTTAGTATTGCACTGGTAGGGGCCAGGTCAGTGCTTCAGATTATATAGCTAGAGCCCAAGGAAGAGCATGTGGGTTGGCCTGGGAAGGGCTCTGGGACTGGAGTTTAAAATCTGGGATTTTCTGAGCAGCCGGCTGCAAAGAGCCGCGAATGAACACTCACTCCCAGGCAGATGAGCCTCTGCAGTCCAGCACCAGGATTAACAGAGTGTGGTGCGGCTGTGTCCTCATTGTGCCACTTACTCCAACCTGCCTCTGTCCTGATTGATATTTCGGGATGTTAGTGAAGGGATGAGGCCTGTGAGTCCTGAGCAGTAACTTGCTGCTTGTTGCGGTCTAGTCCCGTACTAGCTCGGTCAGCTGATTGCTGCTGGATCCTCATTTTCATGCTCTGGGGCTGCAGACGATGACCCCGAACCACTTGTGCACCCTGCACGTGGCTGGTGAGAGTGGGCCAGATCCAGTCTCAGCCCCCTCAGTGTAAATCCAGGGTGGCCCCACCTACCCCAGTGGAGGTAGTCTTGACGTTCACTTACATGGACAAAGCAGCACCTACAGCTGCTAGACAGGGGAAAACCACACCTGGGGTGAAGCCAGCCAAAAGCACCAGCTGTTGGGCACTCTTAGTGCCTGTTGGTCTGGCAGCTCTGCTGCCCATTGGCCTGGTTCGGAGGCAGGGCCGTCCTTCCCCGTATGCAGCATACACAGCTGCCCTGGGCGCTGAAAAATCTGGGACAGCACTGGGTCTTAATGCCAACAGCCTTCGTATTCCTGTTCTGTGGCTCTGCTTCCTCCGGAGAAGATCTAGTAAATTTAACAGTGGAACAGCCAGCCAGACCTCTTTGCAGCACACTGAACCTGGGAAAAAGGTATCACATGGTAATGAAGCCATTTAATAGGCATTTGCCAACCCCAGGTGTACGCTGTCGAGTTCCGAACGTACCGTGTTAGCCTACGGCACTCGAGCTTACCATTCACCTGAAAACTATTTCATTAGCGTGCTGCTGAAGATCATAAAATCACATTGTCCGCCCCCAGTCCCAGGCTGCATAGGGCCTCGTGAATCCTAAAGATGGCCCTGCCAAGAGCCGTCCAGCGTGGGGCAGTTCTTACGTTTCCTGTTTATTGCCAGCGCCCCATGCTGAGTCCAGAACTCGGAGATGCTAGGCGCTGTACGCACACACAGAGACAGTCGCGTGCAAGCCAATCAGGCCAAACACAGGGAGGCTTGTTAACGGGGGAAGGGCACAAGGAGTCAGCAGCGCAGCCGGTAGCAAATCAGGGACCTGAACTCAGATCGCCTGGGTCCTCAGCTGGCACGTTACATGCCGGACCAGCCTTCCTTTCTGAGCTGTTGGCTCTTTGTTCCCACCTGGCCGTGGCTGCGAAGGCCCTCACCCCTCGGCTGCTGTCCTCGTGTGTTTTCAGAGCGGTGGAAGGGGACATTTTCCGCCTGGGAATGCGCTTGGAAGAGCTGAAGGATAGGATTGACCAAGCCGTGCAGAACCTGCCCCCCACGAGGAGTTGCTCTGAACCAGTCCTGTCTCCCAGGTGTTTTCCAGCCCCGCTCTCAGAGCCGCCGCTCTCCTCCCCAAGGCCGTCACTTCGAGCCCCGATCCCAGCCGTCTGCACCCCCTACCCTGAGGTAAAGTCTGCGCTGCTCTGGATTTCTGTGGCCTGAGGTTTCCCAGGCAAGGTGGTTGCTGGCCTGTTTCAGACCCAAGGCACTACAGAAATCTGCCCTGGAAGTGCTTTCAAATGAGCCCTCCTTCAGCACCTCAGCCAGAGCGCCCCGAGGACTGGCGCAGCAGGGATGTCCTGCGTGGAGCCGCGGCTGCTGCAATGTTCCCTGCGTGACTGGGGTAGCGGTGAGCTCACCCCAGCCCCCACCCAGAGCCTGCGGTCTCCTCAGCTCCCCTCAGCACCTCCTGCGGGAAGAGGGTGGAGCTGGAGGAGGGGTGAGCTGCCCTGCCGGGGCGGTGGAGTGCCGGTTTCTCTAGAGGGACCCGCACTAGGAAATTGCTGAGGTCTTCTGCAGCCAGCACGTCCGTCTCATTCCCTGCAGTGCCTCCTGCTGGCAGAGGTGCTGTGGGGTGGGGGCTGAGCATGCCGCTTTCGGCCCCACAGGCCCCTGTTCCAGAGCACGCCCTGTCCCCGGTGCGAGTGGACGCAGAGGCGAGCTCTGCAAGCAGCGAGCTGGCGGAGGAGAGAGAGGCGCTTCCCACAGCCCTTCGACACAAGCAGCTTCAAGTGGAGCAGGACTTTGAGAACCTGCTGGACCAGTAAGTGCTGCCCCTGCACACCCAGATCCTAGAGCTGGAAGGGACCTCAAGAGGTCGCCAGCTTCAGTCTCCTGCCCTCATGGCGGGGCCGAGCACCACCTAGATCATCCCCCACCTCATGTCACCAGCAAACCCAGATGGGACGTGAGCTCCAGAGGCTGATGCCTTATCCCTTAGGCAGTAGGCTGGCCGGCTGAAATGGACACATGCTACGTGCCAACAGCCAGCACTCGTGCAATGCACGTGCCCGGCATGCAGCAGTTGTGCACAGTTGTGTACAGCAGTGCAGTAAGTCTGTGCCCGAGGGGAATGTGTTTCGGCGTCAGGCCAATCGGTGCTTTGCTGGCGTCAGCTCTCTGAGGCAGTCGCACAAAGGGCCCTGCAGGACAGGGCTCTGCATACACCCCCTATATCTTGGCAGTAAGAATAGCTTCGCTGCCCACCCCATGCTGGAAGGGGGTGTCACGCCTCACGCTGTACTTGTAACTGGGGAGGGAAAGGGTTGTCGTTCAGGCTGAGTGCTCGAGCATGGATTCCTTGCGGCACGAAGGGCACTTGGTTCCCGCCTGTGGAGGCCTACGTCCAACCTGCCCATGGACACGCATCAAGTTTAACAGCTTCAGTCGTGCCCCACAGAAAACCAGCACATGACACAAGCCTGGCGGGGCAGCCCCCTCTGCATTGCCAGAGCTTTTGTGAACCTCCTCAGAGCCTCTGCCAGGTTGGACTGAGCAGGGAGGGAGGAGCTTTTTCCCTTGCTGCACGTCAGAATCATAGACTCCTAGGGCTGGAAGGGACCTCAGGAGGTCATTGAGTCCAGCCCCCTGCCTAAAGCAGGATCAACCCCAACTAAATCATCCCAGCCAGGACCTTGTCAAGCCAGGACTTACAAACCTCTAGGGATGGAGAATCCATCACGTCTCTCGGTAACGCATTCTAGTGCTTCACCACCCTTCTGAGGAAATAGTTTTTCCTAATATACAACCTACACTTCTCCCTCTGAAATTTGAGATCATTGCTCCTTGTTCTGCCATCCGTCACCGCTGAGAACAGCCTCACTGGATCCTCTTTGTAATTTCCCTTCAGCTAGTTGAAGGCTGCTATCAAACCCCACTTGCTGTTCTCTTCTGTAGACTAAATAAGCCCAAATCCCGCAGCCTTTCCTCCTGGTCATGTGCTCCAGCCCCCTAATCATTTTCATTGCCCTCCACTGGACCCTCTCCAATGTGTCCACATCCTTTTTGTAACGGGGGGCCCAGAACAGAACCTAGCTCTGCTAGAGCTGCCATTGCCCCATTAGCTCACGCATCCAGCTGCTCACCTGGCCTGGGAAACTGGCTGCTGATCAGATGGGAGCTGGCGCGTCACTGTAAAGTGCAGAGCTCTGTGAACTGCTTGGGCCCTTGTGCTTGAGCGAGGTCTGGGTGCCAGGGTGTGGGATTGCTGCCACTAGGAAGGGGAGCTGTGGCTGGCTAGAGAGACACCCAGTCTCTTTCATACCACCAGGTACAACAGCTTCAAGTCCTTGCCTGAATCTCTGAGCTTGGAACAGCTGGGCCTGGGAGAGACCAAATCACCCCAGGAAGTGGATGGTCCTGCTGCAAAGGACACTGGGATGGACAAGAGCCTTCACAGGATGCTGCCGTTAAAAGAAGGGATGACTCATGTGACCTCTGAGCCGTAAGTAATTCATGCCCTATGTATCATCATCATCATCAACAACAACAACCATAGGCTCAGTGCCCATTGGTGTCCGATGCCCTTCTCACTGTTTCCTTCCATCTTTCCCTGTCCAGTTCAGAGCAGGTTAGTTTCTGTAGACCGGCTCCGCACCAATCTACTATATCATCTGTCCATTCTCTGGAGGTCTGCTTCTCCTATTCGAACCATCCATTATGCTGAATACCAGGGACTTGATTTTTCGTTCATTGTTCATTCTGCAAATATGCCCAAATAGTTGTAGCTTCCGTCTTATAACCTTCTGCAGTAGGTTCTATTTCGGCTGCATCTTCCTATATATTTCCTCATTGGTGACCTTCTGCACCCATCCTGTTCTCAGAATCTTTCTGTAACAGTTCCTCTCCAACGCTTATATTCTTTTCTTCTAATCTTTCATTATCTCCCCGTCTCACATCCGTACAACGTGCTGCTGAATACACGTTTTCAAGATGCTCAGCTTCGTTCCTAAGCTAATCACTTTGCTTTTCCAGATCTTATCCACTGCCTTCAAACTCTCTCTTGCTTTCGCTGTTCTAGTCGCTATTTCCTTCTTACAGTCTAGATCATACATTAAGTTGCTCCCCAGATATGTGAAGTTCTCTACATTCTCTAGTTCAGTCCTGTCTACACTAACTAGGGAGACAGGGGAAGCGATGAGGCTAATTTAAAGGGATAGGACCAACTACCCATAGGCTCAGAATTCTGGAACTGTTGAAGGTAGGGGAAATTATTACAATGCTTTTTTGTTATTTAAAAAATAAATGTCTATTAAAGCTTCTTTTTTCCTTTCCTTGTTTAATTAATGCCCTGTCACATTGGAAACGCGAAGGCTAAGGTGCAGAGCTTTGTTTATGCTAAGTTGATTGTCTGTGAAATAGTTTAGGTTACTAATTTTTGGTCTGTCGTTATTATGGTTCAGAGTTAACACATGTAGGTGAACGAGGTAGTTGATGCCTCTCCGGGGCTGCTGTTTCTCAGGAAGGCTGCACAGCATTTTGTTGCATATGAAAGATTTTCTTTGCAGTCCTGAGGAGTAGACAGGCCCCAATTTTCACAAGTGGCTGCTGATTCTGTGTGTCTCAATTACCTAGGGCTCAGTGTGCGATTTGCAGCTTCAGTTCTCTGTCACTTCATAAAATCAGCCTGTTGTTATTGCTCGGTATTTCTTGGGGAGATAGATTTTAAACAAATGGCCTTCACGATGTGCAAGACGCCCTCGAGCTGGGTTCCCGAAATCAGTGGCCACTTGCGGAAATATTTTGTTCTTTTTGAAAAAAAATAAGTAAATTAAATCTTCAATTTTTTGCAGAGTCTGACAGTAGCCACAGGGCAGTGCTAGGTTGGTGTATTACCTCAAGCTAACCCTGATAGGTTCTGTTGCTCTGTATTTTGCTGGTGGGGGTATCCGCTGTGTGTCTGGATGTGACCTAAAAAAGAACTGAGTCCCTGACAAAAGAAAATAAAGCAGACACAAAGACATCTTCTCTCTCTGCCTTCCTCTCCAAGTCACAAGCAGAACAAAGGAGCCTTCTGCTGTTACTTACTGTGCTTTGGAGGGCAAGCAGGCTGCAGACAGGAGGAGGACTCTGTCCCCTGGAGCGAGCCCATTACAGAGTAAATAAGGAGAAGGAGGGCAAGGCCATGAGGAGGCAGAAATGGGGGCAGAGAGCTATGCCTGCAGACTTGAACAAGTTTGAGTGACGAGGGCGAGAAGCAGGGAACTGACTCTTTGGCTGTTTACGCGTAAAAAGCCTGAAGGCAATCCGAGACCACAGGAGAGGCCCAAATTGTGCCAGGCACTGTACGCATCCAAAGGAAGCTGCGGTCCCTGCCCTCAATAGCTAACAAGGGAAGATACAAATCCACCCATTGCTGAGTTCCCACATAGCTGCAACATACAAGTGCAGGTCCTGTAGCCCGGGAGTTAAGGTCCTTTTCCTCACAGGCTAGACTTTTAGAAGAATGCTGCATAGAGGTGGTCAGAAAAGTCCCTGTGTAACATGTTCTGTCCACTGTCACTGGCTGGTGAAAATGGAAAGGTTTTGCAGTGATGATTTTGATGTCACCAACGTTCAAAGAGTCCAGATTGTCAGGGACAGGAGATGTTTGCACATCAGAACAGCCAGACTGGATCATACCAAAGGTCCATCTAGCCCAGTGTCCTGTGCTCTGACAGCGGCCAATGCCAGGTGCCCAGAGAAATTAACAGAGCAGGTAGTCAGCGGGTGATCCCTTCCCTGTCACCCATTCCCAGCTTCTGGCAAACAGAGGCTAAGGACGCCAGTCCTGCCCATCCCAGCTAATGGCCATTGATGGATCTGATCCTCCATGAATTTATCCTGGATCTAATCCTCCATGAATTTATCCTGTTCTTGGTTGAACCCTATTAAAGTCCTGGTCTTCACAAGCTCTTCTGGCCAGGAGTTTCACAGGGTGACTGTGCGTTGCATGAACAAATACTTCCTTTTGCTTGTTTTAAAGCTGTAGCCTGTTAATTTCATTTGGTGACCCCTCGTTCTTATGCTGAAATGGAAACCTGCCTGGTTTCCTGCCAGCATGCCCACTCAGCTTCCCAGCAGCCTGCCTGCCAAGCTCCTACCTTCTTAGGTTCCCAGGGCTCTCCATGTTTCTGGGGGTAGCTCTCCAGCCAGAACACTTGGGAATAAGGGCTCCCAGGGATAGCCTAGCACTCAGGGACCAGGTCTCCCATCCCGATGGCAGAGCACTCTGATTCATTTCTGGATTGGCGCTAACCCAGATTTGGACTCTGGAAATCTCTGGGAACCAGACGGACCTTTTCCCACCCAGCTCTCACGGTGAGCGTGGAAACAGACTCCTACCTGGAGTAATTCTGCTCCCATTGCTGATGGTAACAACAGGGCATCACCATTGGCTCCAGTGGGAGCAGGAGCAGCTCTTGTAGGTGCACTGCTCCCTGAAAGCTCCTTGCACTGCAGTGGGGTGATGGGCAGCTGTGCCCCTTGACCTGGGAGTGCTGCTGGGAGTGAAAGGCCAGGTGGTGGCACTGCCCCTTTCTTGATGGACGGTTCTGACTGGTGTTGCTCTCTCACCCTAACAGGCAGCCCCGGGAGAGGAGGGCACATACCCTGCAGCCAGGAGAACACCAGCCGCTGGGCAGGAGGACCAGCCTTTTGTCCTTGGTCCAGGGCGAGGAGTCCCTGCCTCGGAGCTTGCCTATCACAGCCAGGCCCCAGGATGCAATCCCCAAGTCGTCCCTTGGGGGGCAGCAGGAGACACTCTCCCGCCAGAGCAGCTTGGTGGGCAGTGCCATTTCTGAGCACCTCCCACAGAAGCCTTTCCTCCAGGCCAAGTCCTCCCAGTCTGAGGTACGCAGCAGGAGGGTGACATGGAGGTGGGGCTGCCACCTGCTCAGGGTCACTGCATTTGGGGCACAGATCCAGAAGCAATTCCTGAAAAGAAGGGCCTACGTACGTAGGGCTCTGGGACAATTTGTAGAGTTGGGGGTGGGAGGGGGCTCAGAGCCCTTGAACCAAACTCCAGCCCCCTATATAAGGAAACCACTCCAAGCCAGGGGTTGCTGCAGGCCCTAGTGCCCTCCCCGCAGCCTCCTGCACTCATATATATCTATACACGGACATTTCCTTCTAGCTGCTGATATGCAGCCACCACTGGTGTGTGGTCCACCTCACACTGGAAGCCCCCACCCAAGCGAGTTCTTAGAGAAGGACCAGTTCCACATGAATGCAACTCTCCAACATGGAATATGGCCTGTTGCCTCTGGAGTTATCACCCCAGCTCCTGCAGGATGGACCTTGGGGTTTGTTTTAATGACCATGTGTTCCAGGACCTTAGTCTTCCTTCTCCCATACAAAGCAGTGGCTCCAGCTAGGTAGCGCCCTGAAGGGCCTGAGAGGGCCTTGTTCAGTCCTGACTGCGAGGGAGGAGCACTGCTTCCTGACGGACCAGCACCTGGCCTCAGCGTGCTGCTCCTTGATGGTCTCCCCTGCAGCTACAAACCAGCTCGCCCTAGTCACGGGGGGCAGGAACCTTGGCACTGATCCCTAATTGACCTCGTTTCCCTTCTGCTGCAGGATCATCGCATCGTGTCTCCCGAGACGGACAGCGGGTTCATGGGGTCGGAGGCCAGCAGGGTGTCCCCACTGACACGCACCCCGGAGCATCACTTCTCTCCCACTGCGTACGGGCTCTGCTCTCTGTTCAGCCCCTGCCTTAGCTTGTGACTGCCCCCACCCGTCCCCTGCCCTTGGAGGCTGGTAAAAAGGCTCCAGGACTGCAAAACTGTGATGGGGTGGAGGGTAGAGACGGGACGAGCCTGAGTACATGGGTCACAGGGGGGACTGGCTGTTGGTGAATGTGGGGAGGTGCCAGAGCAGGTGATCAGACTGGGAAGGGGATCTCAGGACACACGGTAACCAGTGAACTGGGGACAACGGGAGTATGGTGAAAGTGGTGAGAGGGTCTGGAATACACAGCACAGCAAAGGGGGTAGTGAGGGAAGTGGAGGGAGGTAGTTACAGAGCTGGGCTGAGCAGTGGCTGGGCTGGGGGTGATGAGGGAACAGGGGGTAGTTACAGAGCCAGGCCGAGCAGTGGCTGGGCTGGAGGTGATGAGGGAACAGGGGGTAGTTACAGAGCTGGGCCGAGCAGTGGCTGGGCTGCGGGTGATGAGGGAACAGGGTAGTTACAGAGCTGGGCCGAGCAGTGACTGGGCTGGGGGTGATGAGGGTACAGGGGGTAGTTACAGAGCCAGGCTGAGCAGTGGCTGGGCTGGGGGTGATGAGGGTACAGGGGGTAGTTACAGAGCCAGGCCGAGCAGTGGCTGGGCTGGGGGTGATGAGGGAACAGGGGGAAGTTACAGAGCTGGGCCAAGCAGTGACTGGGCTGGGGGTGATGAGGGTACAGGGGGTAGTTACAGAGCCAGGCTGGGCTGGGGGTGATGAGGGAACAGGGGGTAGTTACAGAGCCAGGCTGAGCAGTGGCTGGGCTGAGGGTGATGAGGGAACGGGGGAAGTTACAGAGCCGGGCTGAGCAGTGGCTGGGCTGGGGGTGATGAGGGTACAGGGGGTAGTTACAGAGCCAGGCTGAGCAGTGGCTGGGCTGGGGGTGATGAGGGTACAGGGGGTAGTTACAGAGCCAGGCCGAGCAGTGGCTGGGCTGCGGGTGATGAGGGAACGGGGGAAGTTACAGAGCCGGGCTGAGCAGTGGCTGGGCTGCGGGTGATGAGGGTACAGGGGGTAGTTACAGAGCCAGGCTGAGCAGTGACTGGGCTGAGCATGATGAGGGAACCATCCAGCTGGGTAAAGCAGAGGAGCAGCTGGGCTGGTGGTAGCTAGGAGACTCCCTTAATGACACCCATTGGTTTGCCTTGTTCCCAGGCCCCCCGGCGTGTTGAGAAGATCTGCCCCTACATGCAGCCCGACTGCTCTGCACGCTTCTCTGCAGAAAGTGGCTACCCCGCTGCAGTCAGAAAAGGAACTGCTGGGCACATACCCATCCACCAGACAGCTGCCAGCCCGGGGTGGTCCCCAAAGACACAACCTCCCCCGTGGCAGCATCTCCCAAACCAGCTCTCCTACCCAGTGGGCAAACAGCATCACCAGCGAGGTGGGACCAGACGCAGACATCAGTGAGTAGAATATGCCCATCCCTGGGGTATCTCGGCACCTCTAGTCTGAAGTACACATTGTCTCTTGTAGGGGCAGAGTTCTTCTCCCGGCTTCCTATGGTGAGAGGGGCTGCCACTGACAGAAACAAAAAATACCAGTTTTCTTCTCTGAACACTTGGAATGGTCCCCCTGTGTCTCCTGTGATTTTAATTCTCTGAAAACCCCAGGAACATGCTGATTTTCAAAAACTACTTTTTCCTTTAACAAACTATTTTTTGAAAACCAAAACTGGAGGGGGAGGGATTTGGTTTTTCAATAGACAAATGGAAGAAAGTGGACCAAAATGAAACTTTTCCCACCCAAGTTTTCATTTTTCATCTAAAAGACTTGGACCAGGGCTAGCAAGGCCTGTGGGCCTGCTTGGGTGATGGTGGTTTAACAGGCGTGATGGGGCTCAGGCAGCCAGAGGGAGCAGTAGCAAAGGTCCTCAGAGACTAGCCACTTCCAGGCCACTTCGGGGAGCTGTTCTGGTCCCCTAAATTAAGGCTGTGCCACCCAGTGACTGCTGCTCACCCTCACTGCCCATCAGCCAGTGGTCTTTCTCCTCCTCATATCCCCAGCTTTTGGGCAGCAAGCTCACCGGCAGACTAGCTTTCAGGGCTCCCAGGGTCTTGCATCCGTCCTTTGGTTTGTGGCTTGAAAGAGTTCCAGCCTGGGTCCCCTTTTTACTCAAGCACCTGGATGAGAGGGAAGCCCATGACGTGTCCAGGGAGCCTCCATCATGCAGTCAGGTGGCTTGCCCAGCCCTACTCCTCTGGCAGCGAGTGGGTCTGGAGGCTGGGTCTGGGGAATGGAGCCTTTCAGCGCTCGGCTGCTGGTTCAAAGGCTGCTCTAGTTGGTGGTGGGCTGAGCTGGGTGGGATGTGTTTGGGAGGCTCCATTCCAGGGGGAGAGGTGCATTGTGCATTTGCGTCTCTTGCTGGCAGTGAGGTCAAGGACTGAGTGGGCCATGGAGACAGAATCTTCTCCCACCCAGAGGAGTTGCCACCACCTCACCAGGAGGTGTGGGTGTGAAGGTGCCTGAGTCAGACCTACAAGTGGCTCTGGATCACCGGGGAAATATAGCGATGTTCCCAAAGGTCACAGCCATTTAATGTCCCTCACTGTCTCCTTCCATCCCCAGCCCACACGGACTCCGAGGCGGAGCGGCACAGCCGGGCCAGTCAGTGTCCCAGCAAAACAAGGGGCTCCACCACCCCATCTCCTGCCCCAGGCCCGGCTCACCACGACCTCCTGGGCTCCCGCCTGGAACGAGAGTGAGTGCGCTGCGCATCGGGGGCAGGGCTGTGACAGCCGCAGCAGCCGCTTTCCCTGCCCTGTGTGCTGCTGGGGGAGGGGATGAGACCAACAGCCCCGCTGCAGCTTTGGCAGACGCCTGGCAGTATTTCTCTATTGTCGTGGCCAGCTCCAGCTCCGAGCCGGGCTGCTGCTGGGCCAGGCCATGTGGGCCCTGGATTCATCTCCCGATGGAGCGCTCTGATGGGAAGCTGTTGTGACACTAAGTCACCCCCAGGGCTTTCTGGCAGTGGTACCATAGCATCCTAGAGCTGGAAAGGACCTCGAGAGTCATTAAGTCTCGTCCCCCGCCCTCAGGGCGGGGCCAAGACGCATCTAGACCATCCCTGACGGGTTGTTTGTCTAACCCACTCTCAAATGTCTCCACTGATGGAGATTCTGCAACCACCCTGGGCGAGCAGTCAGTGCCCGATAGGAGCTCAAAGATCACTGCATGTGTAAGTTGTCATCTTTCCATATTCGTCACTTTCCCTTGCCCAAATAAATGTGCCCCCGGAACCAGGCATCCCAGCCCCTTCCCCTCCAGCCAGGCATCCCAGCCCTCCCCTCTAAATAAATGCCTCCCCCCCGGAGCCAGGCCCAAGCTCCCTGTTCTAATTCAATGCCAGCAATTCACCAGAGCTGTTGGGGCCGCTGCCGCTGCCCTGCTCTTCTCCTGCCAGGGGTGGGGCTCTCAGGAAGAGCTGCATTTAAAAGCTCCACAACGAGGTGTCCTGTTCACCACACATGTCAAGTGGCAAATGTGTTGGACGCCCCTGCCCTGGGCAGTTAATTCCAGTAATTAAACACCCTGACAGGAAGTTTTTCCTAATGTCCGACCTAAACCTCCCTTGCTGCAGTTTGAGCCCATTGCTCCTTGTCCTGTCCTCAGAGGCCCAGGAGAACAATTTTTTTTCTCCCTCCTCCTTGTAACACCCTTTTAGGTACTTGAAAGCTGATATCCTGTCCCCTGTCAGCCTTCTCTTTTATGCACTAAACAAGCCCAGTTCTTCTAATCTTCTCTCGCAGCTCGCGTTTTCTAGATCTTAAATCAGTTCAGTGGCTCTGGGCCATCCCGAGTGCAATGCCTGGAGCAGGCCTCTCCAGAAAGGGCTGTGTATCCAGCACTGTCATGAGATTTCCCTGGAGCGTCCTTTGCTCCAAGCTGCCCCTGAGTGTAGGAGACGGGGGTGGGGTTGATCTGCTGTCTCTGAGCCCGGGAGATCTGGGAGGGTGGGGTGCTCTGCCCTCTCCTGGCATAATGTCAGCAAACATTTCTGCAAGCGTTGCTAGGACGCTGCCTCTCTCGGGCGGACGCAACTGTGGCAGGGGTGGGGCTCAGAGGAAGCTGCTGATTTCTGTGCAAGGAGGAATGGGGGTGTTCCTTGGGCAGTAGGGGCTCTCCGCCACTTGCAGCGCTCACCCGAGGAGATCCCTCATCTCCAGCTCTGCCCTGCTCTAGGACTGGTTTATACTGGTCTGCGCTGGGCTGATGGAATAGTTCCAGTGCATGTTGCTTTAGCAAGGCCCATCACTTGCTTCTTTGGGCTCAGACGTGCTGAGAGGGATGAGGCCTTGGGATGGGCAGAGTCCAGTGATCTCTCCCATGGGAGTGAGTTCAGAGGCAGCATCATTTCTCTCCTGGAGATGAGAGATCTCAAAGCCCCAGCCGTCCGCCTCACCAGTACAGGGGTGTCCCTGGAGCCAGCTGGCAGGAGAAAGGAAGCGGAGAAGAGCTGGATATGACCATGCCAATCCTGGCCTTCTCCACCACGTGCGTATCACCCTGATCTGTGTGGTCTCCGCGTGAGGACGGGGGATCCTTCCTGTGTGCAGGCCATCCCTGGGCCATGGCGCAAACCATCTGGCTCATTCACTGTGGGCCAGATCGGATCCTGCTGGGCAAACCACGGGCCTAGGAGTGAGTAACCAGGGCAGCTGGGGGAGTCTGACACAGCGTGTCCCTGGCTCTACAGCACAGCTAAAGCCATGCCACCTGGGCAGCCTCTGTGATCGCTGCCCCGGAGTGGTGCTGTAGGGAGAGCAGTGCAGTGGAAAGGGTCAGGGCATTCCCATCACCCTTGCTAGCTGAGTGGCTGGGTGGAGTTGCGTCTGCTGGCTGGACTGAAAGCCTTTATTTCAGAGCAGGCATTTTCCACAGCAAGGAGGATAGAATAGAGGAACTGGTCTCCTGTGAGGCTAACTGTGATCTGGTTGGAACAGCCCCTCTGCTCACTGCCTGGCTGCTTCATTGCAGCATGGCAGGTAAAGTGTTAAGTCCTGTACAACACCCAGGAGTCAGGGGAGATGGGAATGCAAAAAAGAAACCTGCCCCCTCTACTCTCCCATCCCCTGTGCCTGGCGAGAGATCCCGATTGGAGCCAGCCCTTTTCCAAGCTTTCTAAACACCCAGCATGGGGCGAGAGTACATGAGGAGGGGATGCCTCTGTGGTTTCCAGACCCTTGCAAAACTAGCTCTGTAGGGTTGGCAAACCTTGGGTGAGCTTCCACACCTTTCTCTTTGCTACCTAAGGCAGACACCTTCACAGAATGCCACAGTTGAGGATGCGAGTCCCCATTGCATAGCCAAGGCCAGCTCTGCACTGGGAAATGCGGAGCTACCAGCTATGGACAGATAGAGCTGCCAAGACATGCACCAAGCAAAATACCTATCAAGCCATCCTGCTTCCAATGGTGCTGGGTGGTTGTGAGTCACGGATAAAGTACCCTTGCCACCCCAATCAGCTCTGTATGCGCTGCCTTTAGTCTGTTCACAGGGGCAAATGGTGGGACAATATTCCCAGTGTCAAATTCCTTTCTCCCTGCTGGAGATCTGGGCTTCAAACCAGCTGCATTGGTGTGGGTCTCTCATTCGTACCACTGGCTAAAGCATACACCAGGCTGGATTTTATAGCCAGCTACCGCAAGGCACTGTTCTCTGGGCGGCCAGGACAAATGATATAAATCACACCGACATCAAATCTTGAAAACCTGGGAGCCGGCGGCCTGCGACAGAGCAAGGTGACAGGAGAGTTGCCTTGTTTCTGTGAACTGCTTTGAAGCAAGATGCAGCCTGCTAGGGTCATGGGTGACTTCATCTGGCCCACATGTAACCAAGTTTGTGGTTCTGTACCTGTGGTCACCTACAGGGTGCACCAAATCTTCATCTGTCGACCCCCCGGGGGACTCCAGGGACTTGAGTGTGGGCAGACGTGCTCACCCCGGACTGGTGCAGCACCTCGCTTGTGGAGCCGTCAGCTCAGAGCTGCATGGCCGAGTCTTCTGCACTGCAATTCCGTTCTAGTGCGGAAGGCGTGTGCAGCTGCTGTCCTGCTCTCAGCCGCGTGCACGTGCGCGTGGGCATCGTAACGAGGGGAGCAGTCGAGGTGGACGTGGGTTTAAGTCCGAGTGCTGTCTCCTCGCAAATACTGTCGACCTCTCTGCCTTTCCGGTATTCCTCCTGGCAGGGCAAGTACAAGCCCCTAGTCCCTGTTGCCAGGGCTCCACTGCTGCTGGTACTGGCGATAGCTCCCAGCTGCGGAGATGCAAGCTAGTCCTGGCACCGCAGTCACCCCTTCGGGCTGCAGTGCCCTTAGAGGGGTTACTTTTAACTCTCAGGTGTGCAGAGTGAGGAGCAACACTGAACCCCCCTCAGGGCTCTGCGGCTCTCCATTGCAAACAGCTGGGAGGAGTAGAGATGGGGCTGGCCGTGTGATTTTGGGCAGTGGAGAGAATGGAGTGTTCCCCATTTTCCTTCTTGGTTGGACGTTTCTCTTGCAACCTGCACGCGTGAACCCTGTATCCACTTCTCCTCCTAGCCAAGCCATCCGCGCTCTGCAGGACGAGGTCTCGCGACTTCGGCAGCGACTGGAGGAGAGCTTGCACCAATCCCGCGGCTATCCCCAAGGAAAGTCATCCCCACGCGCTGCTCGGAGCCGGAGGCAGCCTGTGCGGAACGGCCCCTCGGTCCGGATCCCAGCCCCCTCAGGGTAGGTGCCAGCCTACCACACAACCAGAGAACCCTAGAATCCGAGGGCTGGGAGGGGCCTCAGGAGGCCATCTAGTCCAGCCCCCTGCCTAAAGCAGGATCAACCCCAGCTAAATCATCCCAGGCAGGACGGTGTCAAGCTGGAACTTAAAAACCTCTGGGGTGGAGATTTCCCCGCCGTCGTGGTAACGTATTTCAGTGCTTCACCACCCTCCTGGGGAAGTAGTTATCCTAATACTCAACCTACATATCCCCCACTGTAACTTAAGACCATGGCTCCTTCTTCTGCCATCCGTCACTACTGAGAACAGCCTCTCTCCATCCATTTTAGAGCCCCCTTCAGGAAGTCGAAGGCTGGTATCAAATCGCCCCTCACCCTTCTCTTCTGCAAACAAAATAAACCCAAATCCCTCAGCCTCTCCTCATAGGTCATGTGCTCCAGCCCTGTAATCATTTTGGTTGCCCTGTACTGGGCCCTCTCCAATGCATCCACATCCTTTTGTACTGGGGGGGCCCAGAACTGGACAAAATACTCCAGATGTGGCTCACCAGTGCCGAGGAGAGGGGAATAATAACCTCTCTGGATCTGCTGGAAATGCTCCTCCTAATGCACCCCGATCTGCCATTAGCCTTCTTGGCTACGAGGGCGCCCTGTTGACTCCTATCTAACATTGTGGCCTTATTGCCCACTGTGCCTTTCCTCCACTCTCAGCCAGCCAGAGCTCAGTGACCCAGGATGGCTGAGAGCAGCCACCTTGTCCAGTTCTCTCTGGTGCCGGAGGAGATTTCTGTCCCCACCCACCCCCGTGGAACTGGTCTGTTTTCTGCTCAGGCTTGAGAAAAACTGCTGAGCTGAGGGAAGGGGGGAAGGGCAGCCCTGGGGGGCTGTGCCTGAGGCAGGGGCTGCTCAGGAGAAGGCTCTTGCGCCTGCAGTGGGGAGGTGGTGTGAGGGGCCCAAGGGGAGGCAGCGCCAGACAGGTGGGAGTGGGGAGTAGGGAGGTCAGGTGTGGGGTATGGGAGTCCAGGCTTGGCTGCTGCTTGTAGCTTCTGGGAACACAGGCCCTGCATAGCTCCTGTCGAAGCTTGTGCGAGTTAGGCTGGTGTCATGCTGACAGGATCAGGCCCTTTATCACCTGGCAAAGGGCCGAGGGCTCAGGCAGGGTCTGGGCCCTTTCTCGAGCAACTTCTGGGAGAATGACAAGCTTGTCCTGGATCCCAGGAGAGGGCCTGGCTTATTTCAGCCATGTGCCGAGCCACGCCGGCAGCTGGGGCAACCGGTGGTTGCATTAGTGCCCTGAGTCTCCACGGCAGCCTTGCCAGCCTCCCCAAGCCCCGTCTGCAGCCTGCTGAGCACATGGCAGCTCGTCCTCTCCAAGCTCAAATCTGGGTCTCCTCAGGACACCCGTCTGTGAGCATCACAGAGGCCATGACTGTCTCTCGGTGCAAGCCAGGCAGCGGGGAGGAGTTGGTTCCATCCCTCTGCACCCAGAACCAGTGTGCTGAGCCTTGAGCTTGCGGTGTCCATCTCTTTCGCAGCCAGTCCGCAGCGAGGAACCCTGGCAGCGGTGGGGAGCCAGCTCCAGAGATGGAGCCAGCAAGGCGGGTGAGGTCAACATCGCTCCCACGGGACGGGCCTCAACTGGAGCTCAGTAAGTTGACCCCTGGGGTCACAGGCGCTGCATCGCTCCTGTCAAAGCTTGTGGGAGTTGGGATCGGCCCAGCACTGCAGGGGCACCAGGGTCTGCATTTCCTTCCGCCCTGCTTTGAATCCCCCTCCCAAGAGGGATTTTAGGTGTCCTTCCTGTGCGTGCAGGCGGTGAGAACTGGCACATGCTTGGGCATGTTGACGGCCTCATGCCCAGAGCCACCCCTCCGGGCCTCCAGGAAAGCTGGAGTCTGAACCTGGATCCAACCTCTGCAGCTTCTGCCCTGGAGCCTGTGGTTCTCATCCACGTGCGGGCTAGTGGATGCTATGAGCACAGGCACATGGTATCACCGGGTGAGAGAAGGGGGAAGCGAGTGAATCGCACAACCTCACAAGTGCTGTGGGGTTGTGTGATCTGTTCACTGCTCCCTCCTCTCACCTAGTGACTCCACATGCCTGAGTTGGGTTAGCAGCACAAGACCAAACCTTCCTCACCCCCAACTAGCTCTTGTAGGGGGCCACGCCGCCCCTCGGTGTCTGGAGAACAGGCCCAGGCAGCAATGAAGGGCCATGCCCGAGCTGGTTAGAAACCCATTCAGGGGGTGTAGCACCGATGTGGACAACCACTGAATCTGGTGTTTGCTCTGCTCTGCAGCTTCGGAGTCGGACTGGTCCCCTCTGCGGGCTCAGGATGGGAAGCCCAGGACGACCTCCTCCAGGCAGAGTCTGCCAAGGACGCTGGACACGGTGTCGTTCAAGGGCCCATACACAGGTGGGTGAGCGCAAGCCGGGCTGAATTCTGCCCTGCCGTTGCTCCTCTTGTAACACTGGGGGCAGCACTGTAGTCTTAACCTGGATCCCTGCTCCCTGCCCTGTGCATGCACTGACTTGAGCTTGCGTTGTCAAGCGTGAGAGATCTGCCTCTCCCTGCCTCAGCTCCGTCCTGAATTGCAGCATGCAGTACCCACTCCCCCAGCCCTGCCGGGCACCCTCGGGGAAGTGTGCTGAGCCAGCTCCTGTTGGATTTCACAGGGACGTGCTACCGCTTATCGACCCCTGTGGCCCCGGAGCGGAGGGAAGACACAGGTCCCACATCCTGTCTCCATTGCCAAGGGACCAGGACACAGGCTGGTAAATATCCCCACTGCTCCTCCTGGGTCAGACCCCCAAACATGACACCTCTGAGATGCTTTGCTTATATTTGCAACCCAAGAAATACTAAGCGTTTGCTCTTCATTAGCGAACTCTGCCTGAGATTTGAGGGCTTCACAACTATCTGCTAGTGATGCTCTTAGCTACTTAAGGCAGGAACCAGTGAAAGAAGGAGGCTTCCCAGCACCCCATGAGAGAGATGCAGAGATCGCTCCTGCTGAAATGCAGATGTGTGGAATGCCCACAGAGAAAGGCAGCAGCGAGAGTCCCAGGAGTAACCTGGGGGTGGGGGGACCTCCTTCCCGCAGGAAGAGGAAGGAGCCAGATTCCTCTGAGGGTGATGCAGAAGCAGAGTTCGCTTCGCCCACTCTGCCATCCGACTGGCGATTTTCAGATATGGGGTGAGGCCAGAGACCAGGCGAGTACAGATCAAAGCATGTGGCATCCTTCCCTGTTGGCCTGTTAACTCAGCCCAGTGGCATGTCTGTCTTTCGCACTCTCTGTTGCCACATCTGACCCTGTGGACACTGTTGGTTATAGGTTAAACCTCTCTAGTCCAGCAGTCTCTCCTCCAGCAACATCCGTAGTCCAGCATGACTTTAGTTAGCTGGATGTCTGCTGGTTATGGGTGTGGCCAAGTTTCCTGCGGTTCCATATAGTTTGTTTACAGGCACCAGTCCTGCCTCTCACTGTTCTGTGCTGTTATT
This sequence comes from Carettochelys insculpta, assembly GCF_033958435.1. Classification (NCBI taxonomy): domain Eukaryota; kingdom Metazoa; phylum Chordata; order Testudines; family Carettochelyidae; genus Carettochelys; species Carettochelys insculpta. Next base: position 8,686,286 of record NC_134157.1, read on the forward strand.
TAGCTGTAATTTACCCCTAAATGTCTTCAAAGAACCCAGTAAGCAGTGGACGTATTGCAAATGTGCTAGACAATATTGACCTCCCATGGTCCAGCAAATTCTCTCGTTCAGCACCAGTCAGGTCCAGAGGGTGCCAGATTAGAGAAGTTCAACCTGTACAGTAAACCCTTGAGATGTGCGCAATCAAGTTGCACCTGTCTCAGATTAACCCAACTGCCGCCCCTGACAGGAGTGGTTTCCTGGTCTCCAGAGTGGCGGAGAGCTGGGAACCAGATGGAAGCCTGGCTCCCGGCTACTGGCTCCCCTCCACTTGCAGAGCTGGAAGACTGAACAGGGCAGCAGCCCTGGTTAGTTTCCTGGCTCCAAGGAGTGGAGGGGAGCTGGAAGCCATCCTGCCCCTGATTCCCGGCTCCCCTCCACTGGCTGGAGCCAGGAAATTGACCAAGGCTGCTGCCCTGCTGTTTCCTCTCTCTGAAAGCAGAGGGGAGCTGGGAGCCAGGCTTGTTCCTTGCCACTCTGGGAGCCAGGAACCTGACCAGCCTGGTGCCCATCTCCCCTCATTTTGCATGAAAATTCGAGTTACATGGGGGTTGCAGAAACACAACCCCCAAGTAACTCAAGGGTTTACTGTATTAGAGAAGTACCCCACATGATTTACAGGATGAGGTAGAAGGACACTGCCAGAGCAGCTGTGATCCTTGGATTTTCCTGGCCTGGAGGGCAATCATGCACTTGTCGCTTTGTGCTAAAGCCAGCTGTAAGCGTCTGCGAGCTCCGTGTTGTAAGATTTGTTCATCTGGTGTCCCAATGCTAACAACAGACATCACACAAAGAAATGTGCAGTCTGCCGGACAAGCAGCCACCTGTCTGGAACCATCTCACTTGGCTGAAGATTAACATGCATTTCCTTTTCTGATTATCATGTCACCCCCGCCAGCATTCTGGGTTCATTGCATGCAAGGTGTGAGCCCCGCAGGTAATTTACCTGGATTTTTGCACATTCAGGGCTGTTTCCGTGCAGCAGCAGAGAGCACATCTGTGTTTCCTCCAGTCGCTAATAGGAACCTGCACGGGAGCATTTGCATGTTGGCACCCAGAATACATTGCAATCAACTTGGGTTTTTTTGAAGTTTTTACTTCCTGCAAATTGCCTTATTCTTGTGTAATAAGTTTCCGGCTCCCAAACAGACTGAAAGCGCCTGTGTGTTTCCACTGCCTTTTGCACTGTAGAGCTTTGTACGCACTGTTTAATCTCAGTGGGTTTTTTAGGCAGTGCATCAGGAGAGGACACCTTAAGACCTGCTCAACAAAGCACTCCAAGGAAGACACGCTGTCCAATCTGTAACACTCCCAGGAGCCCCGCAGCTTCTGAAACCAGGGACAAAGCGGCGCGTGGTAGGTGAACACTTTGTTCTGTGTGCATGTTTCCATTCTGTGAAGAGCTGCTCTGCGTGAGGAGTGGCCCTGGGGAATGGTTCCTCTCCCGGGGCATTCCATGGGCTTTGTGAGAATATGCTTATGAATGCGACATAACTGAAATATGCTTTATGCAAAATGCACCATAGAATCATAGAGTCCTAGCGCTGGAAGGGACCTCAGGAGGTCATTGAGTCCAGCCCCCTGCCCCAAAGCAGGATTAACCATAACTAAACCATCCCAGATGGGACTTTGTCAAGTCGGGACTTAAAAACCTCTAGGGATGGAGATTCCACCACCTCACTCAGTAACACATTCCAGTGCTTCATCTGGTGAAATAGTTTTTCCTAATATACAACCTAGACATCCCCCACCACAACTTCAGACCATTGCTCTTTGTTTTGCCAACTGTCACGACTGAGAACAGCTTCTCTCCATCCTCTTTAGAGCTCCCCTTCGGGAAGTTGAAGGCTGCTATCAAATCACCCCTCACTCTTCTCTTCTACAAAATAAATAACCCCAAATCTCTCAGCCTCTCCTCATAGGTCATGTGCTCCAGCCCCCTAATCATTTTCATTGCCCTCCGCTGGACCTGTTCCAATGCATCCACATCCCTTCTATACTGAGGGGCCCAGAACTGGACACAGTACTCCCCACAGTACAGCCTTGCCAGTGCTGAATAGAGGGGAATAATCACTTCTGTAGATGAGCTGGAAATGCTCCTCCTAATACACCCTAATATGTCATTAGCCTTCTTGGCTACAAGGGCACACTGTTGACTCATATCCAGCCTCTCATCCACTGTAATCTCCAGATCCTTTTCTGCTGCACTGCTACTCAGACCCTTGGTCCCCAGCCTGTATCAATGCTTGTTGTTGGTTGATACTCATCGAAGGTATCATTGGAAAGCTTGTAATCTACTGAATATAATTATCCCATTTTTATGCATGTGTCATTCCTGTACATGAAGTTAGAAATATGAAGTATAAACCTGTGTTACTAATGTAGTCATGTTGAGTGATGCCCATTAGTTGCACTCAGGGAATTTAATGGCCCAATACACAGGACAATGATCTGTGAATAGACTTGTTTATCCTGTCAGCCTTGGAGCGGGGGCCATGGTTGGTTCTACCAAGACATGGCCATATCACCTGTCAACATTCTTTCTAATCTTTCCCACCCACATACAGAATAGATTTTGTCATGTGCACATGTGTGAATGTGCAATGTCTGTAGAAAGAAAAGAACAGCTGTGGGCACTCTGCTAAGCAGCTGGGCGGCGTTTGAATCTCTACTGAGTAGCCACACAACTGCACAGCTTACAGGGAACACTAGCTGGGACCTATCTTGGAGGCTGGACTTTTGCCATGAAACAGAGGATTCCAGCCTTTGGCAAACTCCAGATAAAGGTGGGACATCAAACAATGGGGGTGGCTGCCGGTCATCAGGATGCACCTAATTACCCCCCAGGATGACTGCTGAGAACATCTAAGACTGAACAGGGAAAGGAGTGAGCCCAGACTGGAAGGCTGACCAGTCTGTGAAGGAAGATTATCAGAATAACTCTGAGGGTGAGAGACCACATGTAACCAGTTCCTCAGTGTATTAAGCTCTGTTTTATTTTGTCTAGCAACCTACATTGTTCTGTCTGCTATCTCCAATGATCACGTAAACCCTGCCTTCTCCACAGCAGCAGCCCATGGCCCTGAGAGCACCTCATCTCCCGGCTCCCGCCACAGCCACAGAACCGAAAAATTGCAGCAGCAGCCTGGCCTTTGGTACCTGGCAGCCCCACCCCCTGGAACAGCTGTCAGCTACATCCCAGCAGGGCTCCTGGTGCCTTACTTACCCTCTGCACTGTAAGAGCAACTCATAACATTTTGGTTGGGGTTACTGAGGGGCAGGAGTTCCTTTTGGATTGTGGGAGGCAGTCTAGGATTTCTAAGGCCAAAGCAGAGCCTGGAGAAAGGAAAGATGGTCGAGTGGTTACAGCACGGAGCTAGAACTTGGGAGAATGTTTTTGGTTCTATGCCCTGCCACATACATCTTGCCTGACCTTTGTCAAATCACTTAATCCCAATTTTTAAAGATATTTAGCCATTGCTCCATGCAGCATTGCCAAGCTTACATGATTTAGACATATGGAAGCTTCAGCTGGAGTGTTGGGCCCAATTTTGAGCACCGCTTGTTAAGAAAGATCTGAACAGATAGGTGAGGGAACAAAACTGACAGGTTTGGAAACCCTGACCTTTGAGGAAGGCTGTCGGGGGGCATGAGCCTTCCAATGTGGAAAAGTTTGTACAACAAGGACAGTGATTGGTTGTTCCTCATGTCCACCGAGGACAGCACAGCGAATAATTAGCCTAGTTTCCAGCGAGGAAGGTTCAGGTTAGATATTAGGCAACTCTTTCTACCTTGAAGGTGGCTGAGCTCTGGAACATTATGGAATCCCCACCCTTGGAGGGTTTTCAGAACAGGTTGGACAAACACTTGGCAGGGTTGGTCTCAGGTTGCATGTTCCTCCCTCAGCGCAGGGGCACAGACTAGAGCTGGGGTGGGCAAAATGATGCCCGGGGGCTGGAACGAGCCCACTGAACATTTCTCTCCGGCCCACCTAGCTGATTGGCAGAGGTGCGCAGCTACAGCCAGCAGCGTGGGTTCAGCTGCGCTTCCCCGCACCTTCTCCTGTCTGCCGCCGAGCTGCTCCTAGGAGTCTCCCGCCGGCTCTGCAGAGGGGAAGAGGTTGCAGGGGGGAGGGTCGTGCTGAAGTCAGGGTGTTGCCCTGCCCCTGTGCCCCATCTCTGCAGAGCAGGGGTCAGGGAGAGGGAGACACACAGAGAGCTGCTCCAGTCTGAAGCGTGGAAGCTCAGTGACGCAGGAGTGCAGAGCAGGGGAGGGGGAGGCGACAGAGCAGAACACATTTCCCTGAGAGAGACAGAGGGTGGCTTCTCTCGCACTTACTCAGCAGCAGCCAGCACCCGCACGGTGTCCCTGTCACACACAGCCTGTCTGCGCCACACACACAGTCACTGTCACTAGACACCCCAGCAAACACTCAATCTATTGGGCTCTGCGGCCCGGCTGGCCTGCCCCCCATCACTCCAGCGGGTGCACAGGGGCAGATACTCCCGCACACGTTCCATCACACACAGGGTTTCTCTTTCGCACTCACGCTCTCTTTGTCTCGCTCTATAGCCCCAGCCCTTCTGCCTGCCCCCCTCCACGGGGCCCCGAGCCAGCCCAAACCCGCACCAGACTGGTAGCGTGGCCCCTCTGTGACACTTACTGCCCCACCCCTGCCCGAGAGGCTCCCGTAGGGTCCCGTCTCACCATCCGTTTCTGTGATCCTGCCTCACTGGAAAACGCGACGGAGGCGCCTCAGTCTGAAGTGCCGAAAGACGTGTCCAGGTCGGGGCTCTCTGTGCCTCAGTTCTCCAGCTGTAACAAGAACCCGCCTGTTCCTCCCAGCCGTGCTGTGCTGCTTGATGGACCACGAGCTGCCCCACTGCCACGGCAACAGAGTAGAAAGAGAACCGCTGAGTCCTGAGTGAAATATTTGGGTCTCCCTCCATTGACTCATCCAATGGCCACGTTCCTCCTCCGAGCGCTTGCACAGAGCCGGCACTGCCGGTGTCCTGGTCCGTATGCCCGCAGGGGCCAGTCCCACACTGTTAGCAGCACACATCTAGGGCATGCGCCGCAGGACACATGCCACCTGTGCGCGCTGCCGCCACCTGAGCCTGCCGCCCGCCGCAGGCCTAGCAATAGCTCCAGGGAGGAGTCAGGCGGGAGCTGGTGGGTGTGGGTCACTGCTGCCCCTGTCGGAAGGGATTTGACGTGCGTGTGGGTGCACAGCTGCAGGCCAGCAGAAGGGGCATTAGGATTTAGCTACCCCTCACGAGATCAGGGCTCTCAGAGCTGAGTAGGTTAAGTTACTGAGTAGGTCGTGTTTACAAGCCTTGAATTATGTCTTTGTTTATTTTCCAGCTACTGCTCTCCAGCAGCACCGACCTCAGTCTGTGGCCCAGCTGGCCTGCCCCTGCATTACTCTGGCGGGTACACGGCAGCAGAGCTGAAGCCCCAGGCCACCTGGCAGCTCGGCTCTAGTCGCCGACACTCGCTGATGCTTGACTTTGGCGACCTGGAGGACCTCAACTGGTCCCTGAGCCAGGCCGTGAAAGCTGCCAAAAGCATGAAGTTCACCACCAAGCAGATGAACAAGTCGCTGGCCTCCGAACTGAGCAAGGCCCGAAGCCTGAGGGGAAGCTGCCTCTTCTGACGGAAACTGGGGCAGTTTGCCCAAGCCCTGGAGGGGACTGCTTGAGCCAGCAGGCTGAGCCTTGCAAAACAGCTGGGGATGATCCCCCCCGCAGCCATCTGGGTAACTGGTTTGCCAAAGAGTGACTAGCCTGTCCCTCAGTTTCTCACCCGTTCCTGGTGGGTGGAGAGCTGTGCTCCATTGCCTGAGGAGCTCATGGTACGCTGGAATCTCTGCACTGGATCCTGAGGCGTCTGCACTGGAAGCTAAGCTTGCAGAGTCCTCTTTCCACTGTTCTCCAGAGCCGCCCCCACAGCCTGCACGTTACAGATGCCTTAAGCTGCAAACCTCTCTCCTGCTCCGCTTGAGGGCTGCTGTTGCACTGGGGGATCTCACCTGCCCCTCTCGGCTTGGCCAGTGGCTTTCGGATGGTGTTGGTTTGCTTAAGGAAACAATTTTGAGGAGGAGGAAGACGGTGACGATCCTCAGGACACGAGACTGTGCAGACAGCTGCCGTGGCCTCCCCAAGCCTCAGGCTGGCACTTTAGAATCCCCTGGCCTCATCTCTAGAGAGCGCTCGAATTTTTTAGTGTTTTAACTCCCCTTCGCCATCTTTCCACTGGCCATCTTGGAGATGGACACTGGCCAATGGCTTACCATCCCGCTGTGAGGTCCCACTCCTAACCCCTCGCAGAAATTCCCAGCCGGGCCTTACGCCATCTCCCGTTGCTAAATCAATCGATTTCCATGTGGGATCTGTCCCAGTACATCCCGTCACAGGACTGCTGAGGCACAGCCCAGCTGGGACGAGCTCTGCTTATAAGCTGAGCCTTTGCAAGCGTCGCCCCTGTTTGGTGTAGGTCGTAGCACATTAGGGGTGACATCCCCGCCAGCAAAGATTACCTCAGGCTGCTTACGAAGGGCAGGGGACATGTCTGTCTTCTACCTTCGGCACAAAGTTGAAGGGAGGAGACTCACATGCTTATGTGGAATTTTATTGGCTTTCTGCCCGTTGGCTGCAAGCTGTTGGCCTCGGAGGCGAGGTGGGAATCAAAAGGCCTTTGATGCTGCAATCGGGAAAAAGGGGATCGTTCACCTCCTTTTTCTCCATCCGCTTATCCCTCCTCCCATGCAATTCACAGCTTGTGCAATGAAGGGAAAAATTGTAGGACGTACCCATCAGGGCAAGCCCTAGGCAGCGTCTTCACCCGACCAGGGGTTAATCCAGCCCTGTTTGACAGGCTCCAAAGCTGTGATCACGTGTCCATTAACTCTTTGAGTGCCTTAGGGGATGCAATGCACAAGCGGGGAGGGATCAGTCTTTGGGCAGCAGCGCAGGGTTACAGGAACATTGTCCAAGAGAAGTGCCTCTCCCAGCAGTTTAGATGATTGCAGTGGATGCAGTTTTTAGCAACTTCTTTGGTAATTTCCGCCATCTCCGCTGTTTCCTGGTTTGCTGGCGGCTCAGCTGGAGAAAAGCCAGCACAGATGGCCAGTTATGTTTTTTGTTTCTAAGGCCTGGTCTTGAGAGGCACTGAGCACTTTGGCTTCTCCTTGAATTTGAGGGACGTTGTAGGTGCTCGGCACCTCTTGAAGGTCAGCCCCACGGTTAGGTCCCCACACTGATTCTCCTGGGCCAGCCCAACGCTGCTGGTTCAGGGGCTTTCCAATGCTGCATCACCTGTTGTTTTAATCTTGTTTTCATTGGCGTTGCTTTTGTGCTTCGCAACTCTCCATTTCTGTGGAACCAACTGATGGCAGCTGAAGAACCAAAGCTGCCATCAGTTCCAGCAGGGAGCACGCCCCTCTCAACCGCCAGTGGCAAAAGCTGGCAGAAGAATGTGCAAGGGCACGTCACGGAACTCTTCCATTTCTCTACCATTTTGGTGAAGAATTTCAACATTTTTCACTTTGGAAGAAATCTGCAACCAGAAATATTTCAGTCTTTGGTTCTTCCCCTTTTCGCTCCTGCATTCGGTTTTGCCACGGAAAGGACAGAGGCGGAGGGGAAAAAAGAGAGCGAGGGCTGGAGGGAGCAATAAATGGAACCTTTAAAACATGTTCAGAAGTTGGAAAATTTGCAGCAAAAATACCACACAGGCAAAAATGTTCAATGGGGGGAATATGATTTTTTTCCCATTGGAATGCAAATGCAAATGGAAAAATGACAGCCATTCTCTTGACATCATTAAGGTTTTGCATGGGTGTAGGAGTCTGTCTTTCTGTCCATCTGTCTTTCCATTCGTGCTCACAATACCTAGCTATCTGTCTGTCTGTCATCTGAATTCAGGATTGTCATCTAGGTTTAGAAGCCCTTTCTTATAGAATCATAGAATCATAGAAGAGTAGGACCAGCCCTCTGCCCTCATGGCAGGACCAAGCAGTTTCTAGACCATCCCTGAAAGCCATCTATCTAACCTCTTCTTAAATATCTCCAGTGATGGGGATTCTACCACCTCCCTTGGCAATTCGTTCCAGTGTTTGATCACCCTGACAGTTAGGAGCTTTTTACTAATGTCCGACCTGAACCTCCCCTGCTGCAATTTCAGTCCATTGCCTCTTGTTCTATCCTCAGAGGCAAGGAAGAACAAGTTCCCTCCCTCTGCCTTATGACACCCTTTTAGATACCTGAAAACTGCTATCATGTCCCCCCTCAATCTTCTCTTTTCCAAACTAAACAAGCCCAATTCTTTCAGCCTTTCTTCATAGGTCATGTTCTCTAGACCTTTGATCATTCTCGTTGCTCTCCTCTGGGCCCTCTCCAATTTCTCCACATTCTTCCTGAACTGCGGTGCCCAGAACTGGACACAATACTCCAGCTGAGGCCTAACCAGCGCAGAGTAGAGCGGGAGAATGACTTCTCGTGTCTTGTTCACAACACACCTGTTAATGCATCCTAGAATCATGTTTGCTTTTTTCGCAACAGCATCACACTGTTGACTCCTATTTAGCTTGTGGTCCACAAAACCCCCAGATCCCTTTCTGCTGTACTCATTCCTAGGCAGTCCTTTCCCATTCTGTATGTGTGACACTGATTGTTCCTTCCTAAGTGGAGCACTTTGCATTTGTCCTTATTAAACTTCATCCTGTTTACCTCAGCCCATTTCTCCAGTTTATCCAGATCCTTTTGAATTATGACCCTATCCTCCAAAGAAGTTGCAACCCCTCCCAGCTTGGTATCATCTGCAAACTTAATAAGTGTACTTTCTATGTCAATATCTAAATCGTTAATGAAGATATTGAACAGAACCGGTCCTAAAACAGACCCCTGCGGAACCCCACTAGTTATACTTTTCCAGCCGGATTGAAAACCGTTAATAACTACTCTTTGGGTACGGTTATCCAGCCAGTTGTTCACCCACCTTATAGTAGTCCCATCTAAGTTGTATTTGCGTAGTTTATTGATAAGTATATTATGTGAGACCGTGTCAAATGCCTTACTGAAGTCTAGGTATACCACATCCACCGCTTCTCCCTTATCCACAAGACTCGTTATTCTATCTTTCTTTCTTAAAAGAAAAAAAAAGTTTGAGCCATAATTGGGCACTGTCCCTTTAAACCATGTGGTCTTTCTGCCTGGTTAGTTTTAGCATTTAACTTACATCAAGCATTTGATTCCTTAAAGCAGCACCTGTTTTTTGTTGGCATTTTTAGATTCTTTCTGTTGGTGGTAGCTGGGGTGTGGCAAGGCTACTTTCTCATCAGGTTTTGGGGGCGTGTGTGTGTTTTTAACATAATCCTTTGGGCATTTCGCTTTTGACATGTAATTTATTGTTTTTTAAAACTGTTCCTACTGTGTGTGCACTTTGAAATCTGCTAGGCATAGGGAGCAGATTCTTCCCCTGCCTCTAATGGTCCTTGCCTATGCACTGGGGCTGGCCTCCGGCTGCTGATTGTGCAGTAGGAGTCTGTGGCTGGTCTGCTTATGGAATTGATCAAAGCTCTGCAGTCAGGAAGAATAGCACAGGCCATGTTCAGGAGGGCTGGCTAGCATGGATCGAAGCACGTGCCTGGACAGAGGAGGAAATCTCTGAATGAAGGCACGTCCTGACATTGCTTCCTATGGTACATTACTCACTCAAGTTTAAAACTGAGCTGGCTGTTTGGTCCAGTCTGGCTTGAACTGCCAGAGGCTGTTCTAGCAGGGACTTTTCCTTATTCCCATTTGGGCAGCTGCTTCTTGAATGGGCCATTCCGACTCAATCAGCAAGAGTCATGCTTGCTCTAGTTTCCAAATCAGCAATGCAGGGAGAGTTTGACCATCACTGGCCTGCCTGACCCTCCAGCGTCATCTGAACCGCCAGAGGAGATGGATTCTGGCACTGGGAGCTAAGGTCATCTGGGTCATTGCTCTGGTTTTAACACCAAATAAAACCAAATCCCCATGTGGACACTCATTGCTTTTGAACCTGACTTGTCATGGTAAATCAGCCGTCACGGTCGATCACTGGAAGATATCTGGAAATGGATTAGAGGAGCGTGCAGGACCCTTGGTTTAAAATTCTGCCTTTAGTGAGACCAGTGCAGGCTTGTGTGCAGACCTGATTTTCAAGAGTGATCGGTGATTTTTGCTGCCCCAGCTACTGGCTCCCGCTCTGAGCCCTTTTAAAGATGGCTGAAATTCAGAGGGCAGGTTATTGGCACCTCCAAAAATCTGCCCCCTTTCAGATGGCTCAAGCAGGACACCGTGCACTTAAGGCAACCCTGAGCACTAGTTGCTTATCCAAACCTTGACCCAGGCCTCAGACCAGTGGTGGGCAACCGGTGGCCCATTGGGGGTCTGTGTGCAGCCCACAAGACCTTTTGTTTCCCATTGGCCAGGTGCAGGCTTGCCAGATTCTGCAGGTTTCTGTCCACATTAGTAATACTGGTAGAAATAAACTTCTGTAAAGCAAGGGCCTGTGAAATGAGGTGCCTGGTGCTTGCACTGTGAGAGCCGTGTGCTCCCTCTGCATCCAATCAAAGTGCTGCTCCAGTTCAATGGCCACACCCTGCAGATTCTTGGCATGGAACTGCAATTCGCAAAATACCCTATCCTTGTAGTGCGTCTTGGTTATGGCAACGATGCAGCCCTGTGAGATGAAAGAGGGCCACTCAGGTGGCCAACTCGGTGGCCTGGGTTGACCATTGCTGTCATAGACCATGTACTGCAGCATACAAAAAGAAGCACTTATGCTTTAGCCTCCGTGAGAGATAATTAACCACAGCCCAGCTCCACTCAGGGCCCATACCTCTCTCCCTGATACACATTTTGCCTGGCATGGACTGAGTCTTACAAGGCTCAGTCTCAAAGTAGCTTTGTGCACATGAGGCATATGTCAGGCTGTAGCTCAAAATCCCCACTGAGGACCAACTCCCATTGACTTCAATCAGAACATTCTTTGACGGATGGGATCGGGGCTGATCTGAGAAAAATGATGAAGTGGTTTTTGGCATTGAGCCTGCACTTGGGCTTTGTTTATAGGTAGAGCCTACACCAAGTGTCCCGTTTTAAAAATTATTTATTGCTTGACTTTTAAGTATTATTATTATAATCTGGTTCTGGCTGTTTTTAATGCACAAGGCAAGTTATCAAGTCTCACTCTTGTTAGGGACCTCACAGAGCCATGAAATTATGTCTCACCAGTGAGAATGTCCTGGAACAAGAGAAAGTTGTGGTTGATTTCAAAAGCTTCAGCCATCTTGCACAGTGAAACTCATCTCAACCAACCACTGAAAAAAACGGGGCAGTGTAAAAAAGTGGCCTAATAAAGACAGAGAGCAGAGTTTAACTATGTTCAGTGGGGGATATTTTGGGGCAGCCTCTGGAGATTAACTTCATAAAAGTGTAGGAGAGTTTCTCGCCATAGAGACAATGGAACCCACTGAGGACAACCTCTGCTATATAGTGAGGGAGAACTGTTCTCACTGGATTGTGAAATCTTTGCTTAGAGTGAAGTTGTTCTGTGCAAGGTTTTTACGAGAGGCTCCTGGGTGACGGACCAAATTCAGGCCTGGTTTTTAAGGCTGCAGAGCCATTGAGTTAGAGATGTGGCATATGCTGCTTTGAATTTTGCACATGTACTTGATTTCTTATCACAAAGCTGGCTGAACAGTAGGCACGAGCCCCCGAGCTCTTGGAACCAGGCCACTGTGATTAATGCCCCTGTCTGGCAGAACACAAGAAATGTGAGTGTTTGTGTGCGTGTGGGTTTTCTAGCAAATGCAATAACCAGAAGTGAAGGTCATGTTTTCCGCATCTCTTGATTTTGTAATGAACTCGCAGAGCCATTTGACAGTATTTTGTAATGTGAGAAATGCCTATTTTTTAACAAAATAAGTTTTCGTTTTTCAAACCGAGTCTCTCTCATGTGTTTTGGGCACTGCCTGAGCGTTCAGAAACCCAGCCTTCCAGTTAGCAGCCATCTGCATATCCCTACAGTGCCCGGGAGCCCAAACCGAGATGAAGGCCCCACTGTGCTTGGAGCTGTACATACGGCTAATTAGAAACAGTCCTGCCTCAAACACCTAAGTAGCTAGGCTAGTGCTGGGGGGGAGCGGGGAGCGCGGACTGTCCGAGGTAACCCAACAAGTCAGTAGCAGAGCTGGGAATAGATTCCAGGGAATGGAATCCAAGGTGCTCAGGGATACAGATCGATGCCTGGGAGGATTTTAAAAGCCATCTGGGCATTTGTCTCCCATGTGAAGGAGAGGCTGGGGTGTGTTTGAAATCTGGCGTGAAGTCCACACCCTGCCCACTAGACCCTGGTCCCTCTCTCCCAAGCTGCACCTTCAATGTGGAGTCACCCATGGAAAGGCTCCTTTGCTTCTGACTCCAGACTGGGGACGTTCTGATTTCATCCCCAGGGTAGGGGCTCCCCAGGGGTTCCAACTCCTCCCAGCATTGCTGAGACCAGGGTCTGAGCTGTCTGGTTACCCTTGCGAGCTGGGATCTCTTCTACAGCCAGCCCAAGCAAAGGCACATCTGTGGCTTCAGTTCCTGGGCTCTTGTGCTCTATCAGATGAACTGGGCTAAACACCACGGAACAGGCAGGATGATGGGTGAGGCGCCCTCTTGTGGCCTCACCCTAGAGGTCTGGCACCCGCACCGTTAGGATTACCCCATGTAAAGCTACCGAGAGGTGGCTCAGTGTGTGTGTGCGTGACCTCGGCTTTGCCACTTCCCGCACTCCGTGCGTTTCTTGAACCTTCCCATGATGCGCTCCGTCAGGCAAACCCATGCATGCAGGCTCGTGCTCAGCAGCCCTCCAGGAGCAAAGCTGTTCATACGCCCGGCAGAGACGGCGGCAGAGGAGAGGGAGGTGTAAGGTAAGAAGCGATTTCACCTTTGTGCTCAGGGTAGTGTCCCTTCTGCTAGGGCTCTCGCAGGCCTCCCTTGTAATAGCGCAGGGTCGGCGCGTGGGCCCCGATGAAGTCAGCGGTGACGTTTATCAGGGCATAACAACGAGCCAGCATGGGCTGCTCATAGCCACACCCAGGGCCTCTTCAGTGCTGGCCTAGACCCAGCAGGCGGGGAAGGGCTGGCTGGCCATGTGCCAAGGGTCAGGCAGTGCACAGCTGCTGTCCTATCTCGCCTGCCTGCCCGCTCTCACACACCTGGGTGCGCAGCCATGGAGTGCCAGCTGAACCACCCCTTTCATGGCTCTCCCTGCTGGCTAAGAGTCTCCACGGTGCAGCCATGAGGTTGTGGGCGTCCCCCATCACAGACACTGCCCTCCCCCCTTTTGGTCAGATGTGTAACCCCCTTGCACCCACCTACCACAAGCACCCTCTGCCCCAGAACCATGCAGCTACCCCATGAGCATCCAGCCACCCACGTACTGGTCTGAGGTTGCTGGGCAGGTGCTGATGTGCGCAATGCATGTTGGGGGGAGGCGAGTCGGGGGGGGGAGGAAACAGAGTGGGGAAAGGAGGAAGCATCCCCATCACAAGCCATGCCCGGGGAGGCACGGCCTGGCCTGGCCTGCCCCGCTGCAACGAAGGGGCCGCCAGTGGCTCCTCCACAGCTGTGTGTCAGTTTCTCTTCAGGGAGTGGCCAAAATTGTCCTCCAGTCCCTTCCACGCATTCAGCACTGCAACAAAGGCTAGCCGTCCTTTCGGGAAAGCAAGGCAGCGTGGTCTAGTGGTCAGAGCACTGGTGTGGGGTGCCGGAGATACAGCTTCTAGTCTGGGTTGGCCACTGGTCTGCTGGGTGATCCGCGCAGGACATGGGCTCGCACGCTGGCCCCCCCATGCCCTGTTGGTACATGATCCTGCCCTCCTGTGGGAGCCATTGAGGTAAGATCCTGTGAAGGAGCAAGGTGGTATTATCTGAGCAGTGACTGGGGTTGCAGCCAGTCCTGTGCTCCCAGGAGAACATCCTGCAAAGCAGAGCACTGCCGCAAGCCTGCAGAACCTGCCCTCTGAGGCTGTCGACGCTGATGCCCCCTGCCAGATGGGGAGTGTTGAGGTGGGCTGGGACAGGCAGAGCATGAGCAGGCGGACGGATACGGCAGTGCTGGTGCAGCCTGGTCAGGCCTACCCTATTGGAACAACACAGCCAGCGTGGCGATAGCTTTTATTGGCCCAACGGCTGTTGGCAAGAGAGAGAGAGGCATTCGCGCCACTCGCGGCTGGCAGAGACGACGACATTTGTGCAAGTTTTGCCGGCTTTTTAACTCAGAAATTGAAGAAAATGGGTCCAAATGTGAATCCCCAAAGTTGCAGTATTGGCCACTCTTTGTTTTTCAACCAGCTCTGCTTCAGAGCCTGGGACAGCGTGCGACCCATCTGTCCTTCCCTCCCGCCCACCCAAAAAAGACACTCTAGGCGGCCTTTTGCACCATGTATGGGAGCATATTTATTTATTGACCAAGTGCTTTCATACAGAACAGCTCTACAGAGATGAGACATGTTTGTGCTTAACACTTCTCAAACATTTAGATTCCAGTAAGTTTCAAGGTAAACAAGTTCCAAGACAAGATGCTTTTAAAATGTTTCCTTTTGGATAAATTATTTGTTTATATAAATAACTGTAACAGAAATAAAACAGAGGGAATAACAATGGCCAATAGACAAGACCCTGAAGCAAGTGCAATGCTAATTTAAAAAAAGGAGGGGCCGGGGCAAGGAATAACTAACAAATTTCAGTGCAAATGTTTACAGCCTTTTGCCCTTGTCTAACGTTTTGGGCCAGGAACAGGGGAGATGACGAGGGGGAAGAAAAAACCAAAACACCGACGCAATGGCGAGCTTACTTGGGACAGGCAGTGGGATGCGGGCAAGGTTGGGGGGGTCAAATCCTGGTGGGGGGAGAGGACCCCTAAACTATTGCAATGCAGCTGACGCCAGAGGTGATGGGCGAAAGGAAAGAAAGGTAACAAGGTCTAGTTTAATCACTATACGCCAAGTTTGTAAGAACAGCACAAGACACCTTAACTAATATACACGCAGTCCGCTGAGAAAGGAGGACATGAGGAGGCCGGGTGAGGAATTTTGGCGATTTCCACAGTCATCAACGTTTCACTACTGGACAACAACAGCAGAAACAAATCGAGAGGCAGCGCTACGGGGGCAGTGCAGGAAGGACCGCAGGGCGAGCCCAAGGAGATGACGGCCTGTAGCTATTTTTTTTTCTTTTCTTTTTAAGTTCCATACTGAGACATAAACGGCTTTGGGGTAATTAGCAGGCAAAGAGACTTTTTGACCCCATATGTTTCAAAAAATGGCTGTCTGTGTGTGTGTGTATATATATATATTGTCTTTAAGGAATGAAGCAAACTGAGGCTGGGTAAGAAAAGGGTTAAACCATTGGTGAAAGGATTCGGATGGTGCTGTGATATTGTGCAGCTCTAGATAGCAAGGAGGACTGGGCACCAGCAGGTTCAGACTCTGCCTCTAGGGGGCGCTGTCTTGTGGCGAGAGTTAGCGCTAAAATGGTCTTTCTGGCTGGAGAATAGCGCTAGGCTTCACAATGAAGGCTGGGAAGGGGGGGCTGGTTTCTGATCTTGACAGACCAGTCACTGAATGGAGCTCAGCCATGTTCGCCCAGCTCTGGCTCCAACTCGCCATGTGCACCATTTGGCTTTTACCCCTTTCCTCTGAGACATCAGGAATCGGAGTCAGGCCACCAGACTAAACAGAGCACAGAGCTGATTGGGACATGCAAATCTAATCCCACCTCTCAAACAAAGTCCTGACCGGCTGGGCTGAAAAGCCCCACCCACATATGCAAAGGAGGGCACCCCTCTGGCAGCAATCGGATTGATTTGGTCAGATGCGCTCACCTGAAGCTTGCTGGGGGAGGAGGGACAGAGTTGGGCAACATTGCTCAGCATCAGGGGATGCCTCAGGAGATGTCGGGGCAGGTGTGCTGCACTCATGGGTAAACCCCCCCCAGTGTTACATAGTTTTTCCCATGAAACACCCCCACCCCACACACACACAGCCAAAACCCAAGGAGAATAGCCTAGTTGCAGCAAAAATGCAAACAACCCCACCAAGTCCATATTTGAGCAAATCCCCATCTAGAGCTGTTGCGGTTGCATCCGGGTTAGGTGAAAGATAACATAGCTGTAAATAATTTGTGTGCCTCCAGCCAGCCTGAAAAAACACTTGTAGACGTCTTCTCTAGTGGTGAGTAAATGGGTTAGTTCACATTGGGTTTGGGTTGGGGGCTTGTGGGGATACATAGAGGATAAATAACTTTGCTTGTATTTATTTTTTTAAACACGTGTTCAGTGTCTGGTTTCCCCCACATCCACCCACGCTCTTGCTTAAAATGAGGGGAACAGGGGAGGGCTGGTTCTCAAAGCATGGGGCTGGGCATGGGAGGTGGTACAGGGTTCAGCGAAGTAAGGGTTAGCGGGACAGCCAATGGGTGGGCTGCCGTGAGCCAGGAGGGTGGAGTCATCATCATTTCATTGACTGGGTTTGGTTTTAACTGCTGGTTTCTTCATCTGTTTTATTCAGTTTCTTCAGCGTGTCCAGGAGTTTCTGCGGGGTGAGGATGTGAGTGGAGCCTGCAGGAGGCAGAGGGAAGGATGGGGAGATGGTTAGTGCTCAGAAGGGCCAGCTCAGCAGAGCCATGGGCAGCCGTGCTCCCCACCCCCACAGGCACAGCGGAGGCGGTTGGCCAGACACACCTTTAAGTGTTTGGGGCCCTCAGAATCAGAAGGCTCCAGGATGGCCAATCTGAATGTGACCTGCTAGGTTGAGCCTTTGCAGCTGAGCATATGCACCAGCTGGCACAGGCTCCTCGTTCTGCTGCCAACAAGAGGTGTGTGGCTTGACAGCAGAGGCCCCCTCACTCCATGCTCCCTCGTGGCCCTACGGGTGGCCCCAGGCACCCACGTCCATAGCAGGGATGGGGCTGACAGGGCCCAGCAGGTGCTCTGTGTTAGTCTCGGCCGTAGAGCGCACGCTACAGGTGCTACCGCTCTGGAACCGAGGGAGAGCGAGTGACAGCGGGTGTCATGGGCGAGGAGCGTGTACGCCTCCCCCACAAGGGCACTCCCCTGCCACTGAGCTTGCCCTCCCTCCCCACGGGTGGTCTCTGCGTTGGCAAGGCGAGCGGAGGCCGACTCGGATACCTGCGTCCTTACCTTTCATAGCCGGCACCCTACATTATCGGAAATGCTTGCAAAAATGGAAGCCTATGGAATTACGAGTGTTTCCATTGCAGAAAACAAGAAAGGAAAGTAAAAGAAATCGATGGAGGCCTTTCAGCAGAGAACTAGGTGCAGCAACAGAATGAGGCATGGAACATGTGGTGGGACATGGATGCCGAGTCAACAGAACGGCCCGGAGTGCATGGGACGGCCAGAGGGGGGCGTGGCGGATGAGGACTGAACATGCAGTCGTGGCCTTCAGGAAAAGACACCACCACCACCATGGATGCTGCCATCTTGGGCAGCAGAGAAGACCCAGATGAAAAGTGCTTGAAAACGTGCACCCCTTGGAAGAGGGCGAAGAGGTGCAGAAGAGGAGGGGAGGTCACCAGAGCTAGACTCACGCAGGCTGGCAGAGGCGCCTACGGCTCAGCGTAAGGGAGGAAATCGACAGGCTTGGCCTTAGGACAAAGCAGCTGCTTCGGGCTACATGCTCCATGTGACAGCCTCCACCACCCAGGCCCTGCTGGCAGCGTGCTGCCTTGGGCCCCGCTGGGACGGCTCTGCAAATCAAGGTGTCTGCGCAAATGGGCGGGGGGTTCCTTTGGCCAGCAGAGAACAGTGACCTTGGCCAAGGAGGCTGCCAGAGGTGCCAGTCGCTTGCTGGGGGCAGCGACTGGGGTCGTTGGAAGGGGCTGGAGAAGAGGGGAGCCGGGAACAAGCCTGGGAACCCTTTGCGTGTTGCACTCTGAAGCTGGGAGCTGGTCATGGGAGCAGGAGCCTCTCCCAACTCTTCCTTGTGGCACTCATTCAGCGTCCGAGCAGCTCTGTCCCTGGCCAGGCCAGTCACCAGGCTAAGCCAGCTCAGATGGTGGGCAAGGGATGGACGTGCGCAGCGGCCGTGTCGCTGACCTACCGCAGTACCGCAGGCTGGGCCTCGGCCTTGCCCCCTCCTCCTGCCCTCCCGTGTGCAAGTTAACACAGAGGTGGGCGTATGCCCTGCGGGTTCCACCCCCGGCCCAGGGCAGCCAGGGGGGAGCCTAGCGCTGCACTGTCACACAGGGGGCTTGCCAGCCTGCTTCCTTTGGATTTCTGGGTCACTGATGTTACGCCACTCTCGCTCCACAGCTGTCGATGGTATCATCCCTCCCGACCCCCTGCTGTAAGTAAAGTCAGAAACAGCCCCCCAATAGGCCCACCTCCTAGTGTTTACGCGGGAGTCCACCTCCGGCCCAGCGCCAGCACTACACAGCCCTGCCCACTCTGGCGAAATGTGCAGCGCCTGCCGGAGCCGGGGCTGGGGCGCCCTCCTGCAACCATCCTCCTGTAGCCCTTTCCTCTAAGTACCTCCGTGCTGCACGCACTCTGGGGACTCCCCCGACCTGGGACTGCCCTCCTGCCCCCGCCGCAGCCAGGCGCTTTGTGAGGAACGCACGCACGCGCTCGCCAGGCTGTGGGAGGAGCCCTGTCCGCCTCATGTCACTGGATGAGTTAAGTCTTGTTACCTCCCTCTTCTGCTCCGGCTCAGCAGTTACCCCTCTGCACCCGCTCACACGCTCACCAGACACTGCACACGTCAGCTGTGCAGAAAGAGGGTGGGTGCATCGTCTACCCAAAACGCCCGGCTAATGCAGAGGGGTGCAGCCAATGCTGAGCTCAGGCATCCCCAGGCTTGGCTGCTCTGCAGAATACTCCTTCCCTGGCTGTGTTGCACGAGGGTGGAAGGAGGGGGCCAGACGTGTGGCTGTTCGGCTCATTTCTCATCCAGCCAAGGAGTGCCCTGCGGACATGGCCCCCACATCTGAAGCCTCTGTGATAGCGCACTGGCTGCTTCTCTTGCCTAAGGCATGAAACTGTGTGTGGGGTCGGGGGTGAGAAACAAGGTCCTCTCACGCTGTTTCTCTAACCCTGCTCCCTGCAGCGTGCACAGCAAGTAATATGTTGCAGCTCAGGCAAATCCCAGCCCGCCAAGCAGAGCTGCTCTATTTCCTTGGGGGCAGACAGCATTAGAGAGCCCCGAAGCCTCTCACCCCATGCTCCTGGCCCTCTGGCTTGTCAAGCACCAGAAACAAAGCAGTCCCTGGAGGAAAGCCGACCATCACGGTGACTTGTTTTTCCCCGAGCTATCCTCCTGGAGACAGAGAAACATGACTGGCACGTTCTGAACCTTTACCCCATGAGAGGAGTCGGCTGCCTGCCTGCTCACCCTGAGCTGGAGTTGTCACCTGTGTTGCACAGGCCTCAAGAAAATGATCTGCTACAAAAAAGCCCTGGGGACGTGAGGAGCCCAGAAGCCCTATATGTGCGAATACTGCATTGCCATCCCAAAGCAGGAGTTAGGCTGCAAAGGTACAGGCTCATCCATTTTAGCTGCCTTCCAGTCTGAGGCCTTAGGGACCTGTGTTTTCAAAATTTCCTCTGCAAGCAAGTGGGCTAGAAACTGTAAAAGCCCAACGTGAAATCCATGCGTTTCATGTCATCCCTTGACTCCTGGAGCTGGGGCTTTAGGTCAAACAGCAAATGCTGTGAAAGTTGGCAGTACCGGTAAAATACTTGTCTTTTCAATAGGGCTTTTCACGTGGTGATCTCAAGGCATTCCAGAAATGAAGGTGAATATCACTGACTCACATCCCAAGGGTAGTTAGGTGCCTAAACTGAAATCGGTGAGAGTTAGGCACCTAACTGTGACTCAGTGACCCCTGAAGCACTTGGGAACAGCTGCTGCTACCTGTGAGCGTGTCCCTCTCTGCTCTTGTGCCACTGCCTCACTCCAGTGAAATCAATGGGCAGCGGGTGCCTAGACACCTTGGGGCTCTTTGTCCCCATTTGACAGCTGAGGAACGTACAAGCCAGAGTCATGTACTTGAGGTCTCACCACCACTGAGGAAGACTCAGGGGCAGCACTGGGGTTTCCTGGCTCATCATTCCCACGGTCTGGCTGCAGGCTGGGCGGTCTAGCAGTTAGCCCATGGCACTGGGCGTCAGGTGTTCTGATCCCAGTGACTAGGTGCTCACACCAAAGCACGAGCACTCGGCAACGAGATACCGTACCAATGCGTTCTAGTGTGCATGGCCCCACCGCATGGGAACCTGCACTGCATGGCCCAAACCTGAGTTAGAGTTGCTGGGCGCAGCCTCTCCTTTGGTTATTTTAAACCCCGTCGGGCCTCTGGCTGGAGGCTCCTCGGTACTGCAAATGGCCTGGGTGACTCTGCCACCCGCTCTCTGCATGGAGGTAATGGGCCCTCTCTTCTCGGCAATGGGGACGTCTCAGTGGACGACGGTGTCCAGTTGTGGGCACCTCACTCTAAGCAGGACGCGGACACACTGGAGGGCCCAGAGGAGAGCAGCAAAAGAGATAAAAGGCTGAGACCACCTGACCTACGAGCGCTGGATGAAAGAGCTGATTGGTCAGGCTTGAGGAAAGCACGCTGGGCTGGGTGGCTGAGCGCCACCTCCAGATATGTTCTAAGTTGTTCTAAAGGGGGCAGCGCTCAATCATTTTCCAGCTCCACTGCAGGCAGGACAAGAGGTGATTGGCCTGAGCTGCAGCCAGGGAGCTTTCCGATTGGATAGTAGGAAAAGTTTTCGAAGGATCTGGGGCGTTCCGCTGTGGAACAGGCGTCCAAGGGGGCAGGGGAATCAGCCCTGACGGGTTCTAAGAACAAGCTGGACAAAGAGTGGCCAAGGATGGGCTGGGTTCCTTACTCTTGCTTCAGTGTGGGAGTCTGGACCTGGCCTCTAGGAGTCGTTTCCACGACCACATATCTGGGGCAATGTGTGGGGGTGCAAAGGGGTCACGTGCCCCCCTCCCAGTTTGCCCTCCCCATTCACTAGCAGCACGATGTCGCTTTGGGTGAATGTGAGGACAGATCCGCCTCTCCCTCGGAGCAGCACAGCCTTAGGGCAGGACGAATGTCCTAGCTTGTGCTGCTCTCGGGCTGGGACGCTCGGGGAGGAGCAGGGACCTCCCCGGCACTCACTGGAAGCGGTTTCCAGAGGAAGAGGTGAGAGCAGAACCAGGCAGGGCCTGGGCGGAGAAGGGGCACGTGACTGGTCCACCACCCTCACTATTGCGCCGTTCTCTGTGTTTGGGAAAGTCACTTCTTGTCCCGGCTCAGAAGCCCACCCTGCCCAGGGGGCTGAGGCTTGGCAGTCTGTGGAGACATGGAAAGTGCTGGAGGACAAACGCCATTGCTTGAGAAGCTCCCGGGATTAGAGACAAAGCTTCCACTGTCTGATAACCTCCTGACCGGCCTGGCCTGACACCCAACCCCTGAAAGCAATAAATGCTACGCAGCCTGCGAGGCACACGTCCTCGGCACCCAAGCGCCACTTCCACGAGGGCACTTGAGCTTGGCTGGAAGATGCTTTCAACCCCTTTGCTGTTTGTGTCCCACAAAAGCAGAGCTCAAGAGCACTGCTCGAAGGGGGCCCGGACAGCTCAGCACAGGCGTTTTGGCTCCACTGAGCACTTCCCTTCCCCGCCTCGTACCAGGCCGCAGCCTTGGTTGGGCCGTGTGGGGGACAGGCAGGGAGCCCTGAGTCAAGCTGGCATCTGGAGCGCAGGCTGAGCGAGCAGCCTGGGGACACCAAAGAGATGTCATTGCTATGGATGGTTTTAAACACAAATGGCTGTGGAGTCACGCGGTGCATTTGTGCAGGAAACCTGCCTCCTTGAATGCTGCTCCCTGAACCACAAGACTTGGCACTGAAGGAACATTGGCCCAGATGCTAATGTAGCGTCTGACAAAGCCAGTTCGCTCCCTGGCAACAGACCAATGCTCGCACCCAAGCTCTGGCCATGAGCGCCTGTTGGGACAGCGCAGGACAGGACTGGGGAACTCCAGGAGCCACAGCTCTGGGTTCAGAGGCTCAGAGCAGCCGACAATCAGATCCTGTTTACACACAACTAAAGGGAGCCCTTGGGCTCCTGGCCACCCTGATGATCACTCTGACCAGCCCTAGCACGTACTGGATGCAGCAAGAGGGAGGGAGGGAGAGAGAGGCATTGTTTCTGCCTTGCAGCGCTGCGGGGCAGCACCAGGGACAGGCGCATTTGGCTGATGGGAGCTGACAGGCGGCACCTCGCTGGCGAGAGGCAGGAGTAATGAACCGCCAGCCACATCCGCACCAGTGCGGCTCCTGTTCACCTTCTCCGCTGCTTCTCCCAGACCCAGGCACTTGGAGTATTTCAAGGAGGGGGAAACAGCCCCTTTAGGAAATGGGCAGCACCAGCTGCCCTCTGTGCATCCGTGGTGGGCACAGAACAATGCCTTTTGCGGCATCCCCAGGGTTTGCACCACGCTCCCCCATGCCTAGGGGCTGGCCCCACTCCCAGCTCCTCCAGCATCGAGTCCCATCCTGTGGGCAGCCCTGTGGGCTCCTGCTGACCCCACCTGCTTTGTGGGGCCCTGCCACAAAGGGCTTTGCTGGCTCTTGGGGGTCCTGCCAGCCCTTGGGGTCCTGTCACCCCGGCCCTATGGGATCCACTGTCCCTTGGAGTTCTGCTGCCCGCCAGCCCTGGGGTCCCATTGCCAGCCCAGCACTCTGCATCTGCCCCCAGCTATGGCCCCAGCCTGCGGATGCCATTTGCAGCAATGGAGTCCAATCCATTCAGTCCAGGAGAGCTGGTAACCTGATCTCAACCGGTCTAAAGGAGGGGTGCAGTTCAGCACCCCCCACCTCAAAAATAGTCCTTGCGCCGCTTGGAGTGGGGGCAAGATGGGGACAGTCATCTGACATACAGCAGTGAGTTTGATCTGCTGCTCACAGACGGCTGTCATTGACTGCGACAAGGCGTCTATGTGGTCCTTGCCACCTTGACGCTATGGTCTGTCCTAACCCACCATTGGCCAGACATGCTCTCTCTGGAGCCGAATTAGGGGCCTTTACTGATTCAGCAAAGAACGGAGAAGCAGCGTGTGGCTGCCCAGCTGTTCCTCAACTAACATCATATACGCCATCATGTGCCAACAATGCCCACACCCCACGTACACAGCACAGACTGCAAACACTCTTTGCCAGAGAATGAATGGACATAGAGCAGGTATCAAAAATCTCCAAATACACAAACCTGTGAGCCAGCACTTTAATGGAGAGGCCCATTCTGTTAAAGACCTGAGAGGTTGTGTTCTACTGAGTAGGGACTTTAACAACTGTCTACAGAGAGCGTGTTCGGAACTAACATTCATATTCAAATTTGACATATCAACACGCGGTTTGAACAGGGACAGCAAATACCCGATCCATTATAAGGACGTCCTTTGATGTTTAACCTAACACTTAACTTCCCCACTCCCACTCTCACGCACACCCTCTGCTCTTCTGATCCACCAACCTTGATAACAATTTTTGGACCGCTGTGCTTTATATTTTGAGTCTGTTCTGGTCTGGCTATGACCTGAAGAAGTGGGTCTGTCCCATGAAAGCGCATCACCTAATCAATTATTCTATTAGTCTTTAAAGTGCTACAGGACTGCTTTTTTGTTTTGATAGAATACAGACCAACACGGCCACCTCTCTGTCACTATTCAGCTACACATTGCTCTGCTCCTGCTGCATCCACATGTGCACCATCTGGGCCTAACTCAGGCTGTAAATCCATGCATGCAGGCAGAAGGTCTGCAAATCAAGAGTCCACCTCATGCCCTCTCCCCACTCAGATGCCTTAAGTGCAGGCATCGCTCCAGTCAGGTGACAGCCAGCGAACCCGGGCCTCCTGCATCTCTACGACTCTGTAATGGGTAGCTAATGGCATGAGGATGCCAACAGGTTCTGGCCAAAAAGAGATTCATGGTAGAGGGTTAATGGAGGCGGCGCTGGACACGTTTTCAAACTGGTAGTAAGAACTGCAAGCATTTTCTCATCACCGCACCAGAAAACAAAAGGAAAAAAAAAAAGAAAAGAAAAGAGTGGAAATAATAATTAAAGGAAAAGAGTGACGGAAGTATCAAAGAAAACCCTTCCAGGAGGAAGAGTTTCTTTTCTTTAATAAGCTGCTTTTACTTTGTTTCTTTGGCTCTCACTCCATTGTTGGAGCCTGATCCTCAAAAGATACCCTAGTGGAGTCCCTGAAGTCGGGGTGCCTCAGGTCCATGAGAAATTTGGTGGGAGTAAGAATGTGAGTAGAACCTGTGAGAGAACAGAGGTGGGCTGACTTCTTGAACAGAAATAAATTAAAGGAACATGCCAACTTAGGCCTAATATTCATAATACACAACAGGTGAGGATGGGTGAGAAAGCCAGTGGGAGAGACACAGGGAGAGATGGGGATACATGGAGGTTTGGGTGAGCAACACTGCGTGCATTAACACATGAGCTCAGAGGCTGGGCTTATGCGGTCACCACTGGGCCTCCGTGGTTATCTGAGGAGTGTTGTATGAAGACAACAGCAAGGGCCAATCATCCGTCTCCTTCCCCAGCCCTAGCCTCAGGCTGCCGCTGAGCTGCACAGCTTTCAAGAGGCACACCAGAACTAAAGCCAAATCCAGGACCTCTGAAGTCAATGAGAGGCTTTCCATCAACTCCAGAGGATATTGTGTCAGGTCATTACGCGAGAAACCTTGAAGGAATCATAATGGCCTGGATCTTAGTCAGAACCCTGCTTAGCAAGGAGGCCTGAAGGTAAACCGCTGCCATCCAAGAAGGGTTTGAGATGCACACCGTCGTCAGGGAACATTAAACACACATGCAACAATCAGAGTCACAGACAAGGTTAATGGCAGATACGAAACTATGAGGAGAATGCTGAGGGCACCCAACACACGCAAGTGCACTGAGAGACGGCTGGGCCAGGCGGTGGGGTCAGAGGGGGAGCTAACGTGAGTAAGGAGTACATGTTCCGGTGGAGAAAATCCAGTGAGCAGATGAGGTGCTGGTTAGAGGATCCACGAGAGGTGCCACCAGCCTATGTTTCGTATGTGCCACGCTGAGGAGTGACGTTTTAAGGACGCAGTCTGGAATGGATCCTGCCAAGCCAAGAGCGCTAACTGGGCACAAGTGAATTTCATACTCAGGAATGGGAGGACCCAGGAGCTGTCATTCAAGCAAGGTGTTGGGTTTCCCTTAGCCACCACACCTGACCCACAACTTCTCCTGCTACTCCAGACCTGGCCCCACCCAAAGCACAAAGTGCCCCCAGTGCACATCAGTCAGGACCTGGCAGGGACAAGGCCAGCCTGCCCCTGTCAGAATCATGCACTAGCCAGTCCCTCTCCCCGGAGTGTTTGTGACTCCTTACTCCGCCACTGCCAGCTGGATCTTGGCTGTACCCTGGGATGTAAACACATTTCACTGCCCCTGTGGCAGCAACTCCAAGCCTCTGCGCTGGAAAAGGAGACCTGTGGAGATGTGTATGTTTCCTGACCACAGAAAGCCAACAAGATGCAACTGGAATCAATCGACTCTCATGCTTCTGGGCCAAATCAGACCACTTCAAGGGATAGGAAGGAAACTCACTTTTTTGTCTACCTCCTCACCCAACCACAGGAATGGCACTGAAAAACGGGCTGGGGGGCGAGAGCTCACCTTCCCCTTAACCAATAAATATCAGGGCTTCATACCAAATGGACCGAAGGGGAAAAATCCATTGCAATCAACTGACTGCACAGACTGTGCTGAGAGACTGTGTCATACACTTTCAAAGAAACTGAGCAACCACCTGTCAGCCTCCTATATAGCAAACAGGAAAATATCAAAAAAGCACCCTCAAAACCAGAGACTCTCATTGAAAAAACAACCTCCACACAAACCTCCATGTGGCTGGACTTTACTAAAGCAAGACGGGTTTACAATGCACACTTCACTTCTCTACAGAGGAAAAAGGACTGTAAACTACCTAAATGCCTACTTGCCACATGGAACCACAATAGTGGTACCCTTAACTCACCCAGCAATATTGTCAATCTATACAAGTACACACTCGAGCCCAGCAGAAGAGTTGGCCCTATCTTGGGACTCTCTTTGTGCCCCACCACCCACACAAACATGGTACAGTTCTGCAGGGATCTGGAAGCCTACTTTCACCATCTCCAACTCAAGGAATACTTCCAACGCGACACTGAACGGTGCCCTGAGCAGAGATACTCTCCTGCCAACAGTACAAGAAGAAGAACTCTGCCTGGACTCCTCCTGGTGGTCAAAACAACAGACTGGGCCAATGCATAGAGCGTTCCTGCTGCCACACACAGGCAGAAATTGTGGAAAAGCAGCATTGCTTGCCCCATAACTTCAACTGTGCAGAACACAATGCCGTCCACTGCCTCAGAAGCAACTCTGCCATTATAACCCAAGAGGCTGACAAAGGAGGTGCAGTTGTCATCATGAATAGGACAGACTACCAAAAGGCAGCTACCAAGCTGCTCTCCAACACCACATTCTACAGGCTACTATCCTCTGACCCCACTGAGGAGTACCTAAAGAAACTACACCATCTGCTCAAGATAGTCCCTACAAAAGCACAGGAACAAATCTACACAGACACACCCTTAGAGCCTCAACCAGGATTATTCTGCCTGCTACCCGAGATCCATAAACCTGGAAATCCTGGATGCCCCATCATCTCAGGCATTGGCACGCTCACTGCATGACTGTCTGGATACGTGGACTCTCCACTCTGATCCTACACTACCAGCACTCTTAGTTATCTTCGAGACACCACCAACTTCCTGAGGAAACTGCAGTGCATTGGTGACCTTCCTGAAAACACCATCCTGGCCACCATGGATGTAGAGGCCCTTTACGCCAATATCGCACTGGAGGATGGACTCCAAGCTATTGGAAACAGTAGCCCTCATGATGCCACGGCACAACCAGTGGCGGAGCTTTGTGACTTTATACTCTCCCACAACGCTTTCAGATTTAGGGACAATTTATACTTTCAAAACAGTGGCCTGGCTATGGGCACCTGCCTGGCCCCACAGTATGCCAACATTTTTATGGCTGACCTGGAACAGCGCTTCCTCGGCTCTCATCCTCTAGCGCCCCTCCTCTAGTTGCGCTCCATTGATGAAATCATCATCTGGACCCATGGGAAGGAGGCTCTTGAAGAATTCCATTGTGATTTCAACAGTTTCCACCCCACCATCAACCTTAGCCTGGACCAGTCCACACAAGAGATCCACTTCCCAGCCACTACAGTGTAAATAAGGAATGGTCACATAAACACCACCCTATACCAGAAACCTACTGACCACTATGCTTACCTACAAGCCTCCAACTTCCATCCAGAGCACACTACATGATCCATTGTCTACAGCCAGGCACTAAGGTACAACCACATTTGCTCCTGTCCTTCAGACAAACACCTATAGGACCTATACCAAGCTTTCTTAAAATTACAGTATCCACCTAAGGAAGTGAGGAAACAGATTGACAGAGCCAGATGTGTACCCAGAAGCCACCTGCTACAAGACAGGCCCAACAAGGAAAACAACAGAACACCACTGGCCATCACATATAAACCCCAGCTGAAACCTCTCCAGTGCATCATCAGTGATCTGCAATCCATCCTGGACAATGACTCCTCACTCTTACAAACCTTGGGAGGCAGGTCAGTCCTCCCCTACAGACAGCTTGCCAGCCTGAAACAAATTCTCACCAGCAACTATAGACCACAATACAGTAACTCTAAACCTGGAACCAATCCCTGCAACAAACCTTGGTGCCAACTCTGCTCACATATCTACACCAGCGACACCATCACAGGACCTAATCACATCAGCCATGTCATCAGGGGCTCATTCACCTGCACATGTACTAATGTGATACATGCCATCATGGGCCAGCAATGCCCCACTGCAATATACATTGGCCAAACTGGACAGTTTCTAGGTAAAAGAATAAATGGACACAAATTAGACATCAGGAATGGTAAACATATAAGAACCTGTAGGAGAACACTTCACTCTCCCTGGACACTCAATAGCAAATTTAAAAGTAGCCATCCTACAACAAAAAAAATTCAAAAAGAGACTCCGAAGAGAAACTGCAGAGCTGCAACTCATTTGCAAATTTAACACCATCAACCAAGGATTGAATAGAGACTGGGAGTGGCTGGCCACTTACAAAAGCAGTTTCTCCTCTCTTGGTGTTCACATCTCCACATCAGCTGCTAGAAGAAGGCCACATCCTCCCTGACTGAAGTGAGCTTGTTAACTCTGGCCCTCCTCTTGATTGGTACTCCCTCCTTCTCATGAGCCTGTCTATTTACACCTGCCCCTGGAATTTCCACTCCAGTGCATCTGACGAAACAGGCTTTGCCCGCAAAAGCTGATGCTCCAATAAGTCTGATAGTTTATAAGGTGCCACAGGACTTCTCATTGCTTCTGTGGATACAGACTAATACAGCTTCCCCTCTGATACTATTAAATATTGGCCACTGCCAGAGCCAGGATGCCAAACTCAAAGGGTCAGTGACCCATAGGGGCAAACTCTGAGTGCGCAGGTGGGTAGGGGAAAATCAAGCTTCCTACACTGGTCCTTCCCACATGGTCATCTGGAAACTGGATTTTGCTTGCTCGCCATCAGCACAGCGAGGAAGGGTGTTCAGAGAGAGGGTGAGACACAGAAGCATGGGATGGAGCCAGACTGCGTGATGGAGCTGGGTGTGGCTCTGCCCGAGCCACCCGTGGGACTCACCTATTAGCACCTCCCACTTCCCGCTGGCTTGCGTCACCTCATAGGCACAGCGCATCTCGCTCAGGCTCACGCCTCCCAGGATGAAGATGATGAGGCGAGGGCCAGTCCTGTACTCACCGGGGGCCTTGTTCTTGTGCCAGTGTCCATAGCGGGCACTGGAGAAGGAAGAGGAGAGGGAGTGAGATGAAACACAGCATAGATACCCTGCATGGAGGCCACTCGGAAATCACACCACACGCTGTTAATCAACTCCCGTGGCTGCTCATTACTCCAGTAAAGCAAAGGCCTCCACAACCAATTCCCCAGGGTGAAAGCTCTGAGCTCGTGTCTGAACACATGACAGGGAGTCAGGGCTCCTGGATTTCACTCCCTCTGCAGTTCTGAACAACTACCTTTAGGGGAACCTTTGCAGGGAGGTTAACAATGCTGCCCGCCCTCCTGGGGCTGTTGGAAGGGCTTATTAGGGGTTGGGTTTTTTTGGAGGGGGGCAGTTAAGAAGTGCTAAATATGACTAGAACACAGGCAGCAGTAGTAAAAGTTGGTACTGTTTTACAGGAACAGTGAGCGATCAGACTCGCTGCAGGCATGGCTGGGGGTCCTATCCGCACAGCAAACAGAATGAGAGATCGGTCCTGGGCCAGGCTAGGCCTGCAGCAAGGGGCTGCATTGCTGGCTGCCAGGGCCGCTGAGTATCACGCACACTGTGTGGAACAAGGCAAGTTCAGGCAGGCAGCAAGGGGTTAAAAGGTATCCCAGGAAGATAAGCTGTGGCTGGGGGACTCAGCAGTCCTGTCAGTTCCCGGCCCTGCCACATGTCATGTTGGGCAAGTCCTTTATCTCCCTGTGCCTCGGTTCCCATCTCTACAAGGGCTCTGACAAGGGCTTATGGGGAGGACACTTCAAACCGGGTGCTCCCATTGGCCAGAAACAAGCCAATGGGATTGCACTGGGGGCGGGGGCAGCACGGGAACCTTCTCCCACCTCCAGCTGGCTCACAGTGGCTGCAAGACGGAGCCTTCCACCCACTTTGCTCAGTGGGGTGTGTGCAGAGTGGGGGCGGGGCAGGGAGCTTGCCTGAGGCTCCCCCATGTCTGTGGGCTGGATCGGGGGTCTTGGTGGGCTGGGCCGGGCCACAAGAGCAGAGATGGCCTCACTGTGAGCCCCACCAAGTCCTGACACCACCAAAGGGGGCAGAGAGGCGAGGCAGATACGAGGGTCCAAGCTGCACCCCTCTGGGAAGGGCCCTGCTGCCCGCGGCCGTACCCACCTGACAGCAGTCGTGCTGAAGGAGGCCGAGGAGCGGGTGGAGATGTAGGGGTAGTGCTTGGTGTCCAGCTTGTCCTCAATGGTGTCCTGGCGAGAGAAGAACCTATGTCAGCAATTTAGCGGGGGAGGCAGCGTAAAGCTGTCTGGCTTGGAGCTCCAGTTCTGCTCATCGGGCAGCCTGCTGGACCCAGCTGTGGCGGTCGCTCCCAGGGGACGGACCCTTCCCCCTGGCGCCTCAGCAGAATTCCTCCAGGCCTGTCCCAGTGAACAGAGCCCAGCAACCCCGAGCTGCAGCATAGTCTAGAACAGGGTGTGCAAAGGGGAGGGGAGCACCTCAAGGGTATGAAATTTTGCAAGAGGCAGGGAAGCATGTTTGGCTGCTGTATCTCAAGCTCATCCAGCTCATTGAAAATGTCGAACTACATGATTGTTTTTATGGCTGAGTATTCACATTTATATATCGATTAGTACAATTTTTACATGCTACACACAGCAAACGCCTCTCCAGCAGCCCCGGAACCGAGAGGTTGCCGGATATTCAAATATTCTGGATACTAGAGAGCTATACCTAGCAATGCCTAATGCTAAAGAAAAACAAGATTAGGTATTAAAAAACAAACAAAAATGTCTGCAGAGCACTTTACTTACCAACAACAGGAGCACTGTACACTGTCATAGTGCATTTGCTGTATTTATTTGTATTTACTTTCCCTGCATTGTATGTATGGAAAACATTACTAAAATTTACTGATGGTGAAAATGCTGGTTCTTTGAGAGTTCTGGAGGACAGAATGCCGGACAGAAAAGACTTTATTGAACTTATTTTCTTGCACACACCAAAAGGATGTTTTCCCCTATGCATACAACCGAGATTTCCAGCAGTTTGGATTATATTAGACCAGGCGGGACCCCTGCTAATTGCAGCAATGAAAAGTGGCCCCGATATAACATGTTTACTCCCCCCTGGTCTAGCAAACTTCCCACTGTGCCAGCCCAGGCAGGGATGGAGGAAATGACCCTTGGGGCCCTTCCAGCCCAGCATGTCTGTGATTCTGTAGGTTTCCCTGCTCTTTCCCGGGCTGCCCAGCCAGCCCAATGAGCACGTCCCTCTCTTTGCAGCTGCAACTAACGTGTGTTTAGAGCATGGCGAAAACCTAAGCCATGTGCCTTGCTGACCCGTTCTGCAATAAAATCCCAACGGCTGTCCCTTGCCCTGCAAGTTCCTGGTGCCTCCATCACTCCTGACTGAGCACTGGGGGCAGAACAGGAGCCAGCAGCTGTTTGGCTCCAGAATGGGGGCTTTGTCTCGAAGCCACTTCCTGTCACCCACTGACAGGCTAACGATTATGTTCAGCTCCCCCCATGCTGTGCCATGCACCCTTAATGAGCCATTGTCATCTGCTCTAAAGACACTACCCTCCCCCTGCAGAACTGGGGCAGGGCTGAGCCAGGGGTCACAGAGCTCTGATTAGTGCCTCCTTATTGCCACTGACTGCAGTGATGCAGGGGAGAGCCTGGCTGGTGGGGAAAGCTTGGGCAGTGACTCAGCCAGGGATAAACCCAAACCTCGGGCCACCGGCAGCTGCTCTGTCTGCTCTCCGCCCAGCTTAGGGGGTGGTTCCTAGCACTTGCCAAGGGGTCATTAGGTTGATTATGTGGCAGTTCGGAAAGACGGGTGGGTTAACTTTTTTCTGCTCACAAGAGCTCCGTGTTCACCCAATTCCTCTGTCACCTCTCGTCTCCCTGACACCCCCATTGTAAAATATTGGCTACCCTTCCAGGCCCCCTACTGGGGGACTCAACTCCCCCCCCTGCTTACGCCCCCCCCCCCGCCGCACACGCAGGGCCTTCACAGCATCAGTAACACCCAGAGCATTGCCAGACTGGGTCTCAGCAGGGATCCATCTCCTCAGGCTGAAGGTCATTTAAAAATCTTCTGGCTGCCAGGGCCTGGCTGCAGACCCCTGGAGGGGGTGCGGCCTTGGGCAGAAGGGGCGGGGCTGGGGACCAGCCTCTCCCAGCCAGCCATTCAGAGCTGCATAGTGTTTGCCTCCTGGGGTTCTGGCAGCAATTGAAAGGGTCTAGGGCTTGCCAGCAGCCCGCCGGGCGCTGGGGCAGCTCCCTCTTTTGTTCCCCACCCATCAGCCGTCCACTCCCCACTCTCCCGTCAGCTGCCCTGCTGGTAGGGCCTTGCCACAGCAGTGCTGTAATGGCAGCTGTGCATAGGCCAGTCCCAGCAGCTACTGCTTACCAGTGTGTCGGACTGGCCTGTACCAGCCCACTTTGACCTCTGCATCTAATTCACTAACAGACTGGGAACTCTGGGGCAGCAACCACCTTTTTATTCCACTGGCCCATAGCCTGGCGCCAGCGGGCCCTGGGCCATGGCTGGGGCTCATACAAGTCACAGCTAGTCCTACCCTGGAACAGGATTCCAGGACCCTGCCTGGCTCTGCAGCCTGGAAGGTCTGAGTGGGTGTGAAGTGACAGAAGTGGCTCCATGCCGGGCTGAGCACATCCCCTGTTCACAACAGCACAGTGTTCAGTCAGCACCAGCTTGTTTGCTGCCCGCTGATTTTTGAGTTCTCGGCCGTTCTGACGTGATGAATTATAGCTGTGTGGCGTCCAGCTGCCCCACAGGGCGCACGCGAGTCGGGGACAACCTCCGCGGCCATGGGGGTTCTGGATGTGACCTGGAGACAGTTTGTTTGCTCTTGCCTAGGGGCAAGGCTGCCAAATTCTGCTGCTTTCCACCTGTGTAGTTCTTGTCCTACCAGTATTACTAAAGCGACAGACATGTAAGGCCAGGGCAGGCGGAGTGAGATGCATGCTGAGTGCTCACAACACTCCCTGGGAGAGCCACGTGCTCCCTCTGCACCCAACCAAAAGGCTGCCCCCCCCCCCACTCGCCCCGCACAGATTCTAGGTGCACAAGCACAATTAGCTCAGAAGCCGCAGCTTGCGACCCCGATCCAGGTTATCACAACCTTGCACCCCACGGAGATGAACGAGGGCCACTCATGCAGCCCACTCACTAGCCCAAGTTGCCCATTGCCGGCATGGACACGGGTCTCAGCATCCTTGACTATTTGGCTATTAGAGGTAACTCAACCAATCACCACTTCTACTCTACAGCTCATTTGCCTTCAATGATTTCATTGGCTGAATGAGGGGACTGCACGGCTGGTGGATCACTTGGCCTCTCTGCCACCCACACAAATGTCCCAGGACAATCCTTCCCAGCCCCACGAGACAGCCAGTGTGCACAAGTTGCCCTTCTCCACAGCACACACCCTGCTGTGCCACCCACACAAATTCACACAGCCACCACACAGCAACACAACCAGCACAAACAAGAACCCCACACCTCACTCTGAGTCGCAAAGGTCTGATGAGTCAGTGTGAAGTGACAAAGCCAGAGGAGAGGGCTTCTCCTTTAGAGCAGCATCCAGCTGACTCAGCCCTGGGACCAGCCATCTGATACCATTCAGCTCTGCGGGGGTACACTAGTGAGGAGGAATTGCACCAGTACAACAGCACAGTCCTGGGTCACTACTAACCAGTAAGTCTCGCCCCAAGGGAAGTGGCAAATTGGGGAATGGGGAGTTATGGACTAATATGAGTAGGGTGGGGAAATAACTGGCTAGGATTTACTCCTCTGCAGCCAAGCTGAGGATCAGCAGCTGCTGGACATGCAGGGGACGGGGCTCCAGCATTCTCCTTTGGAAGGTGTAAACAGTTTCAAGCTTTCTTGTGTCAGCCGCAGGCTGGGTCCGAGTGGACAGAGCCACATTTCCAAGGCGCTGGCTGTGTTCCTCCTCAGGGCTGTCTTTTGCCTTTGGGTGGCAGCATAGGGAAGGGTCCTGCACCCCTGAGAAATTAACACCTGAACAGCTTGGCCCCAGTTTGCCCGCCAAGGCTGCACAGCTGCAGTCTGAGAGTAGGTTTATTATTACAGTGCTTAAACCTGAAAGGTCAGATTGGAAACCGTCCTTGTTCAAACCCAGCACTGCTCTCTGGGCTGGGCAGGATCAGAAACGTTGACGTGTTCCTGAGGTGAGTGGGGATGGAGTGTGGTTATGTCCTTACTTCCCCCACCACAGCATCCCCACCCCTCGCCATGCGACAGCAGAGGGCGGGGATGTGACTCGCTCGCAAAGAGGCCAGAGCGTGGGGC
Source organism: Carettochelys insculpta (assembly GCF_033958435.1). NCBI lineage: Eukaryota > Metazoa > Chordata > Testudines > Carettochelyidae > Carettochelys > Carettochelys insculpta. Next base: position 8,720,631 of record NC_134157.1, read on the forward strand.
CTGGCTTTCAGAAGTGACTCCCCCACCCCCCAGCTCCACCTCACGCTGCGCTCCTGAATGAACACAGCCCGAAATGGAACGGGGGTTGTCTCCCAGCGTGCTCTCTGACAGCCCGGCTCTGCTTGCTGAACGGAGGGATGCAGCCCAGCCAGGCCATGTTCCAGAGCAGGGGTGAGCAAAGTGGGGGGCAGGCCCCCTCAGGGAGGAGGCCTGAAATGTCATAAGGTGGGGGGGGTGCAGCATGATTGGCTGCTGGGTCTCAGGCTCAGGCATCTCACTAAACGCGTTGAAGTATGTTACCGTTTTCATGGATGCGTAGTCACATTTATATACCGATTCGTCAGAGCATCCTAGCACACTAGAGCTGGGAGGGACCTCGAGAGGTCATCCAGTCCAGCCCTGCCTGGGCCACCCCCCATAGCTGTCTGAAGTTTTCACATTCCACAGACTTATCTTCTTACACGTGCCAAAAAGGTGGGTTTTGGTTTGGGGTTTTTTCCATTGGAACATAACTGCCATTTCCACCAGTGACGAGTCCATCAGACGGGTCGGAGGCCCCTGCTCACTGCAGGGCTGAAAAGGGGCCCGGCGCACACAGCTGGCTCTCCCCTGTTCTAGAGGCCCAGCTGCTCCTGGAAGCAAGCGAATGCCTCAATTAATCGTTTGGTTCATGGTAGCGCTTAGGAGCCCCAGTCAGGGACATGACGCTGTTGTGCTCAGGGCTGTGTAGGCACAGAACAGCCCCTGCCTCAAAGTACCTGGATCTTGCTGCAGCCACATGGCAGCTCCCACCAGCAATATTCCCGGTGCCCTCCTTGGCCCTGCACCCCTCTCCGATTTACCTCCATAATGTCCTTCACGACCGGGGTCCACCGCGAGAGCTGGTAGGTCTGCTCGCTGATACGCTCCTTCCGCTCCGGCTTGCTCCTGCGACGCAAGGTCGACTGCACACAAATGACACAGGCACAGGGTCCTTCCAAAGCGGGCTTGGGGCAGGAGCCTACAGGACCCTCTCTTCCCCCCTAGAAGTGCTCCTGCCACTCGGCTCTGGGCTGGAGGAGGGGAAGCAGTTTGCAGGCCCTGGCTTGGGCCATGCTGGCCCTGTGCCTTCAGGGCTTTCCTGGGCCAGCAAATGGGCGTTTCCAGTGGAGATAAAAACACTGAGGAGTTCCCCTCCTGACCTCTCCCCTCAGGTAAGATCCCTGGTGCAGAGAATCACACTGCTGGGGGATTCACAGGGACAAGGCACTATCACTCAGACCCCGCCACAGGACTCTGCAACCAGCTGCTAACCTCTGCTGGTGCAGAGGGGCTGCTGAACAGAGAGAGGGGTCACAGCCTGTTTTTATGACGTCTCTGGGGCTGGGAAGTGGCAGGGGCAGGCCTGGGTCTTGCTCCCTGCCTCTCTTCCACATGGTTCTATTGATTCTCAGTCACTGACATCTTGGCAACTCTGGGGGGTCTCAGACCCACCTCAGACAGGTCCTGGCATGCTGGAGCCACAGCCCTCTGACCCAGAGGTGACAGCCCCAGCTGGCCCCATATGCACTAATTCTCCCTCATTCCCTCCGTGCATTCGCTCCTTCCTGTCCTGTTCTGTGGGGTTGCTCAGCACCAGCCATTTGGGACGTAATTACAGTCCCAAAGCCGTGAAGAATTCAGCCGTCACTTTAGTGGTCACTTCCTGCTGGTGTCTACCAGAGAGCAGCTAACCCTGATCCAGGCTCGTTAATGGGAGGAGGTTATTGGAGCCCATCATGGAGAACCAGAGCCAGTCACGCCCTGGTAGTGCAGGCAGAACAACATGCTTGCAGCTGGGGCTATATCGGCCAGTTGGAAGCGAGCCTGGGCGGGGTTGGTGCTCAGCACAGGACACAGACTTGGAAGTCCTGGTTCAGCAGGGGGCTATTGCACACTTACGTCTGTGATGATGGGCACCCCGAGGTGGGCCATGTTGGTGATGATCTCGCTGTCCTCCGGAGGGATCTGAGCGTGCTGGATCAGTTTGTTCAGGTTCTCCTCGGTGATCCCTAGGAAGGCAGTGGGGAAACAGTTTCCCAAACTGACACTGGGGTCAGACTTCACCACCTTTCAATCATCAGCTGGATTCCTCATCATGAGGCTCCTCACTCAATGCAAGAGGGCCCCTGTTGCTCCGATCCCATCTCCCACTCCCCACCTTCAGTCACTTGCTACCCCCCCTTGCCGCTGCAGCTCTAGGCATTGGTCCTGCATCTGGCACCAGCTCAGGAAGCTCGGTGGTGCAGGAGGCATCAGAAGTCCTGGGTTTTGTCCTGGCTACGCCCCTGAACTAACCACTAGGTGAGTGCGTAAATCGCTTTCCTGGGCCAAGCCTCCATTCCCTCCTTCCATAAGAGGAGGCTGGTACTCTGCCCTTGGCGGGCTGCATGCTGCTGGAACGTTTGCAAAGCGCTGTAAGGCCAAAGGGCGAAGCGCTGAGCAGGGTTTGGGAATCCTTGTAAAGGGCACGACGGTGGTGAGCACAGGGAGTCACATCTAATCTTTGTGGCTAATGCCCTGTGCATGGGTTAAACACTTCTCTAGGTTCTGGGTGTAAAGCAGCACACCCAGCATGTGACTTCCCAGGCAGTAGCTCCAATTCCTTGTCCAAGGGGGGGTCTGGCCCTTCCCACCAATTGGCAGTGGCCTGTTATCCACATCCAAAGAGCCAGCACTGGGCTCTGCCCCCACCTCTTTCCTTCCACTCCCCTTCTGTACCATATTGCCTTCCTCTCGCCCTCCCCTCATTGTCTGTCCCCGTTCACCTGTGCCAAGAGGAGCCCCCCTGCCCCAGCCCCATCAGCAGGTTCTCCCGTACCATTCTTCAGGAAGATGTAGAGCAGGATGATGCGGATCTTGTCGTAGGTGCTGACGTTCCCGTCCAGCAGGATTGGGACAATGGCCCTCATGGGGTCCTTGATCTTCTCCCCTTCGGCATCGGTGCCCATGGCCAGGTCCTGCCGAGAACACACACACTCATTACCTCTTAGTCCTGGAGTCACCCAGGGCAGTGACGCAATCTGCCATGGGGAGCGCTGAGTTAGCATCACAGTGGGGCGTGGAGGCTGGGGAAGGAAGGATTCTGCACAGGGGGCTGCAGGATCTTTGGGCTCTGAGGCTGCATTTGAGCTGGGGCAGAGAGCAGGTGGTGGCAGAGGGTGGGTGGGGAAGGAGGGACAGGGAGGAGGCCAGCACCTGCTCGACTCGACAGAGCTTATCCACGGTGCCTTGGTAGTGCTTCATGCAGTCCTCAGCCAGGTGCAGGTGGGTCGAGTACTGTGGAGACACAAAAGGGTCAGGCACAGGCCTAGCAGTAGCAGCAGCACTAGGTTCCCCAGCACATACAACTGGCTCAGTGGTCCAGGCCCCCAGCGTTGGGAGACTGCCCCGAGCCCCTCTCTCCCACCTCCCAGGCACGCAGCTCTGGCAGGGAAATGGACTCTGCTAAAACATCCTTTCCCGCTGTGACTGCAGAGAGGCCCCTGCTGATGGCAGAACAAGTCGGGGATTTCAAGCTTCTCCGCCTGGCATAACACTGAGGGGGGTGGTTCTTCTTCCTCCTCGCCCCAGCCTCGCCAGAGCCTTCGCCTTTTTCCATGCTAACACATAATACTGGACAACAACAGGCTGTTGACTAAGACATAGCAGAGACACCTGGGTTTTAGAACCAGCTCTGCCACTGACCTGCTGGGGTGACCTTGGGCATGTCATTTTCCTTCTTGCCTGTGCTCTCTATTTAGATGTTAAGCTCTTTGGGGCCAGGACTGTCTCCTGCTATATAACTGTACAGTCCCTTGAACAATGGGCCCTTAAGTTCCACTGAGACCCCTAACTCTACTGCAACAATAACCAATAAATTCAGCAAGGTATTTCCTGCGACTACCTTCTGTCTGAGGATGATTCACTGCCCAGCCTCCTACACCAGCCCTCTTTCCTCCAGCCCCCTCAACCTCACTTGTTTGGGACCGGAGCTCTCGTCATATAAGGGCTCCACTGATCATGGCTGGCCCTAGAGCTCTGTTCAAGAACTGCTGCCCTAGCCTAGGGAGAAAGGCCGGCAGCTCACGTGGAAAGCTGCTCCAGCCCAGATGCCCTCTTGTGAGCAGCAGCGCGTCTCCCTCAGTCATTTTACCTTGCTGAGTTCCTTCTGGTACTGGGGCATCTTCTTCAGCATCTGGGACAGGTCGCGCATGGTGGTCTGCAGGGAAAGGAGAGGGCATGATTTCCGCAGCTGTGCCTTTGCCAGTGAGGGGAGGAAGGACAGGAAGATCACACCACTAGGAGCAGCTCATGCAGGGCTCTCCAGGTGCCTGCTGGTGGTCATCAGGACATCCCCGACGCTCCTCCAGGGGCATGAGATAAACTTTCATGCTTCAGAGCCAAACTTGGCTGGGGATCAGGAGGAAACCTTCCCCCAGCTGCCTGTTGCCGAGCTTCTCGCACCTTCCTCCGAAGGAGCTGGTGCTGACCCCTGCCAGAGACACGACCCTGGACCTCTCCAGCCTGGAGTTCCTGTGTCCCTCAGTGTCCGGCACTGTCCCCTGGCTGATGCGAGACACCGAGAGTGATGGAGCATTGACGGGATACCGTCGGGCAAGTCTTGTCTTGCTAGGATGTGATGCTGATACCTCCTCCCTTTCTCCCCTCGTAGCCCCCCCACCCAGAGCTTACGACCACGTCCGTGGGGAGCTGATCAGTATTTGGGCCTCTGGTAATGACGTGGATGGCCCACTGCCCTTGCTTGCTTCTAGAAGGGCCCACTTGTGGCAGGTGGGAGGTAGGGGCCCTTGGCATCTTGCAGGATTGGGCTCAAGCTTCCATGCAGACCCACCCCTTCCCCTGCCCAGTCTTTGGGAAGGTCTCACACAGCTCCAGTGCTGGGGGTGGGCCCACTTAGCAGGACAGGGGTCCTCACACAAGCCAGGGCATCACCTTCTCGCCTGTGCTCATCCTCTTGCTGGAGGAAAATTCCTTTAGCGAGCGGGTGACCTCCCTGGAAAGAAGGGGGCACACGGATCAGCCACCAGCTCAGTGCCGACTCAGCCTGGCCCCCGCCCTCCACTGTCCCCTGCAGCTTCGCTCCTCCCTTTCCCAAGCCACTCCCTGCCCCACTGGAGTTTGCCCCTGAGGCCTGGCTCAGGGGGCAGCAGGTTAAAAGCCCAGGAATCCAAGCCCCACAGTAAGACGGGCCCGTCTGCAGCGGTGAGACCCCCCAGTTCCTCTTCGTTTCCAGCGTGCGCTCCCATCCACCCCAGAGAGCGACTGGCCGGCCCTGTAGCACGTGGAAGGCAGCCGCCTTCACCAGACGCTCACTCCCTGAAGGCAGGGGCGCCCCAGACGAGCCCTCTTGACAGGTGCTGAGCTGGGCAGGAGGCAGCGGCTGGGTAGCAGGGCAGTGGGAAGGGCTCTGCAGGTTTGGGGTTTGCTGAGAGGGAGGAGGAAGCAAGAGGGCCGCAATGTTCTGGCAGATCTGGGCACCCCCCTGCCTCCAGCAGAGCATGTGTAGCAGCCCCAGGTTAATGCCATGGTGTATTTCCAGCCCCGAGCCACATGCCAGCACTCCCCACACTCCGGGGCTGCCCAGAAGGGGTCTGCACACGCAGCGCAACAGCGGTGCCGAGCTGCTGTGCCTGGGGACCAAGGGGGCGTCTGGCTGTGAGACTCAGGGCAGGTCTGGTAGCTGGTGCAGCCAGAGAAGCACTGCTGCGGCCCAGACCCGCCTGACGCGGGGCGCCAGGCAAACGAGACGGGCGGTTTTGCTCTTTGTACCAGTGTGGCGCGACTAGGGGAGTGGACAGAGGTGCGAATCCTGCTCACACTAGTGCACTAAACAGCAGTGAAGCCGGGCTACCGGGGCAGCGGCCCCGATCCTGGCCGCACGCTCAGCTGGTTAGCTGCCCCACCGCACAGGTGGCCCCTGCTACATTGCTACCTTGAGTGAACTGATGTGGGCGGAGCTAAAATAGACCTGTCTACCCCCTTGGAGCTGTCTGCTCCAAGCTCCATGCAGACGAACCCTGAGACAAAAGGGGGCTGGGGCAAAACTCCAGCACAATTTTCAGTCCCTGGTCAAGAGAGGCTCAGGTAGGAATGGCTGGGGCTGCGGGGGGATTGCAGGGCAGTGGTGGAGCCGTGTGTGGAGGTTCGGGTAAGAATGGCTGGGGCTGCGGGGGGATCGCAGGGCAGTGGTGGAGCCGTGTGTGGAGGTTCGGGTAGGAATGGCTGGGGCTGCAGGGGGATCGCAGGGCAGTGGTGGAGGCGTGTGTGGAGGTTCGGGTAGGAATGGCTGGGGCTGCGGGGGGATCGCAGGGCACTTGTGGAGCCGTGTGCGGAGGTTCGGGTAGGAATGGCTGGGGCTGGTGGGGATTTCAGGGCAGTGGTGGAGCCGTGTGTGGAGGTTCGGGTAGGAATGGCTGGGGCTGGTGGGGATTTCAGGGCAGTGGTGGAGCCGTGTGTGGAGGTTTGGGTAGGAATGGCTGGGGCTGGTGGGGATTTCAGGGCAGTGGTGGAGCCGTGTGTGGAGGTTCGGGTGGGAATGGCTGGGGCTGGTGGGGATTTCAGGGCAGTGGTGGAGCCGTGTGTGGAGGTTTGGGTAGGAATGGCTGGGGCTGCGGGGGGATCGCAGGGCAGTGGTGGAGCCGTGTGCGGAGGTTCGGGTGGGAATGGCTGGGGCTGGTGGGGATTTCAGGGCAGTGGTGGAGCCGTGTGTGGAGGTTTGGGTAGGAATGGCTGGGGCTGCGGGGGGATCGCAGGGCACTGGTGGAGCCGTGTGCGGAGGTTCGGGTAGGAATGGCTGGGGCTGCGGGGGGATCGCAGGGCAGTGGTGGAGCCGTGTGCGGAGGTTCGGGTAGGAATGGCTGGGGCTGGGGGGGGAACGCAGGGCACTGGTGGAGCCGTGTGCGGAGGTTCGGGTAGGAATGGCTGGGGCTGCGGGGGGATCGCAGGGCAGTGGTGGAGCCGTGTGCGGAGGTTCGGGTAGGAATGGCTGGGGCTGCGGGGGGATTGCAGGGCAGTGGTCGAGCCGTGGGTGGAGGTTCGGGTGGGAATGGCTGGGGCTGGTGGGGATTTCAGGGCAGTGGTGGAGCCGTGTGTGGAGGTTCGGGTAGGAATGGCTGGGGCTGCGGGGGGATCGCAGGGCAGTGGTGGAGCCGTGTGCGGAGGTTCGGGTAGGAATGGCTGGGGCTGCGGGGGGATTGCAGGGCAGTGGTCGAGCCGTGGGTGGAGGTTCGGGTGGGAATGGCTGGGGCTGGTGGGGATTTCAGGGCAGTGGTGGAGCCGTGTGTGGAGGTTTGGGTAGGAATGGCTGGGGCTGGTGGGGATTTCAGGGCAGTGGTGGAGCCGTGTGTGGAGGTTCGGGTGGGAATGGCTGGGGCTGGTGGGGATTTCAGGGCAGTGGTGGAGCCGTGTGTGGAGGTTTGGGTAGGAATGGCTGGGGCTGCGGGGGGATCGCAGGGCAGTGGTGGAGCCGTGTGCGGAGGTTCGGGTGGGAATGGCTGGGGCTGGTGGGGATTTCAGGGCAGTGGTGGAGCCGTGTGTGGAGGTTTGGGTAGGAATGGCTGGGGCTGCGGGGGGATCGCAGGGCACTGGTGGAGCCGTGTGCGGAGGTTCGGGTAGGAATGGCTGGGGCTGCGGGGGGATCGCAGGGCAGTGGTGGAGCCGTGTGCGGAGGTTCGGGTAGGAATGGCTGGGGCTGGGGGGGGATCGCAGGGCAGTGGTGGAGCCGTGTGCGGAGGTTTGGGTAGGAATGGCTGGGGCTGGGGGGGGATCGCAGGGCAGTGGTGGAGCCGTGTGCGGAGGTTCGGGTAGGAATGGCTGGGGCTGCGGGGGGATCGCAGGGCAGTGGTGGAGCCGTGTGCGGAGGTTCGGGTAGGAATGGCTGGGGCTGCGGGGGGATTGCAGGGCAGTGGTCGAGCCGTGGGTGGAGGTTCGGGTGGGAATGGCTGGGGCTGGTGGGGATTTCAGGGCAGTGGTGGAGCCGTGTGTGGAGGTTCGGGTAGGAATGGCTGGGGCTGCGGGGGGATCGCAGGGCACTGGTGGAGCCGTGTGCGGAGGTTCGGGTAGGAATGGCTGGGGCTGCGGGGGGATTGCAGGGCACTGGTGGAGCCGTGTGCGGAGGTTCGGGTAGGAATGGCTGGGGCTGCGGGGGGATTGCAGGGCAGTGGTCGAGCCGTGGGTGGAGGTTCGGGTGGGAATGGCTGGGGCTGGTGGGGATTTCAGGGCAGTGGTGGAGCCGTGTGTGGAGGTTCGGGTAGGAATGGCTGGGGCTGCGGGGGGATCGCAGGGCAGTGGTGGAGCCGTGTGTGGAGGTTTGGGTAGGAATGGCTGGGGCTGCGGGGGGATCGCAGGGCACTGGTGGAGCCGTGTGTGGAGGTTCGGGTAGGAATGGCTGGGGCTGGTGGGGATTTCAGGGCAGTGGTGGAGCCGTGTGTGGAGGTTCGGGTGGGAATGGCTGGGGCTGCGGGGGGATCGCAGGGCACTGGTGGAGCCGTGTGCGGAGGTTCGGGTGGGAATGGCTGGGGCTGTGGGGGGATCGCAGGGCACTGGTGGAGCCGTGTGCGGAGGTTCGGGTAGGAATGGCTGGGGCTGCGGGGGGATCGCAGGGCACTGGTGGAGCCGTGTGCGGAGGTTCGGGTAGGAATGGCTGGGGCTGCGGGGGGATTGCAGGGCAGTGGTTGAGCCGTGGGTGGAGGTTCGGGTGGGAATGGCTGGGGCTGTGGGGGGATCGCAGGGCACTGGTGGAGCCGTGTGTGGAGGTTCGGGTGGGAATGGCTGGGGCTGTCGGGGGATCGCAGGGCACTGGTGGAGCCGTGGGTGGAGGTTCGGGTGGGAATGGCTGGGGCTGCGGGGGGATCGCAGGGCACTGGTGGAGCCGTGTGTGGAGGTTTGGGTAGGAATGGCTGGGGCTGCGGAGGGATCGCAGGGCAGTGGTGGAGCCGTGTGTGGAGGTTCGGGTAGGAATGGCTGGGGCTGCAGGGGGATCGCAGGGCAGTGGTGGAGCCGTGTGCGGAGGTTTGGGTAGGAATGGCTGGGGCTGGGGGGGATCGCAGGGCAGTGGTGGAGCCGTGTGCGGAGGTTTGGGTAGGAATGGCTGGGGCTGGGGGGGATCGCAGGGCAGTGGTGGAGCCGTGTGTGGAGGTTTGGGTAGGAATGGCTGGGGCTGGGGGGGGATCGCAGGGCAGTGGTGGAGCTGTGTGCGGAGGTTCGGGTAGGAATGGCTGGGGCTGCGGGGGGATCGCAGGGCAGTGGTGGAGCTGTGTGTGGAGGTTCGGGTAGGAATGGCTGGGGCTGCGGGGGGATCGCAGGGCAGTGGTGGAGCCGTGTGTGGAGGTTCGGGTAGGAATGGCTGGGGCTGCGGGGGGATCGCAGGGCACTGGTGGAGCTGTGGAAGTCAAAGAAGACCCAGACTAGAGCAGTGAGCGCACGTCGGGGCTGGGGTGTGTTGGCAGAGCTGGGCTGAAATACTGAGGCAGTGCGGTGCTCTCACTCCTCAGCCTGCCCCGGGATCAACTCCTGCCGGACGCACGAGTGTGAAGGAACCTGCTGGATGGACTGTCCCGCCAGCTGTGCCTCGCGGGCGGGGGCCAGGGCAGGCACTCACTGGGACACCTCCGCAATGTGCTTGTGGCGTAAGGTGATCCAGAGGTCATCGTCCTCGTCCAGGAGAACCTCCTTCACCCGGGCCTCCCCAATGCCACTCGTCTCGTACCTGGGGAGAGGAGCAGAGCTGTCACGGAGGGTGGGGGGCAGAGACACACAGCAGCTCCTCTCCCCAATGGAGACAACTCCATCCCTGTCCACACCTCTCCTCAGCCCCATCAGCACCTGCGCCCCCAGCCAGAAAGGGCAGGGACAAGACCGTGCATGTCTCACACGACACCCACCCCAGCACCCAGAGGTGTCTCTGCAGGGGCACGGAACCAGTGCAGCCCACAGGAGGTGTGTCAGCCCCAGGCAGCGCTGTGCTCCATCTCCAGGTGGGTCCCACGCTCGGTAGGACTCTCCTTAGGACAGTCTGGGTATTTGTACAGGGCCTGCAGCTCTGGGGGTCTGGTCTGAGCCCAGGGATCTGAGCTGCTACCACCACACAGACAGTAGGACAACAGGTGACAGGGACGGGCTCGTAAAGTCTGCAGCTAGTCATGGCTGATTGCAGGGAGCTCTGTCACCTGCTCGCACTCTGGCGCAGAACCAGAACAGGACGTCGTGTGCCCCCTGGAATGGACTCGGGGGAACCCACGTTCCAGGCTCTTGTGGCTGGGTTCAGAGCGGAATCACAGAACACTGGGACTGGAAGGGATCTCGAGAGGCCATTGAGTCCAGCTCCCTGCCCCAATGGCAGGACCAAGTACTGTCTAAACCATCCCTGACAGACATCTATCTAACCTGTTTTCAAATATCTCCAGCGATGGAGATTCCACAACCTCCCTTGGCAATTTATTCCACTGTTTGATCACCCTGACAGTTAGGAACTTTTTCCTAATGTCCAACCTAAACCTCCCTTGCTGCAGTTTAAGTCCATTGCCTCTTGTTCTATCCTCAGAGGCCAAGAAGAACAAGTTTTCTCCCTCCTCCTTATGACTCCCTTTTAGATACCTGAAAACTGCTGTCATGTCTCCCCTCAATCTTCTCTTTTCCAAACTAAACAAGCCCAGTTCTTTCAGCCTCTCTACATAGGTCACATTCTCTAGACCTTTAATCATTCTTGTCGCTCTTTTCTGGACCCTCTCTAGTTTCTCCACGTCTTTGAGGAACGAGAGAGGAGACAGGGGGGCGTTTGCTTTCTTTCTGACTTTGCAGTCTTCTCTCACGTAACCTGACCCATGCCCCTGGATCTTCCCCACTTTACGGGGCGTAGCAGTGGGGACTAATACACAGTGGGAGAAGGGCAGCAAAACATCAGCCAATTTCACCTCACTCCACCCAAAGAAAAAGAAAAACCAAGGGGCCTGCAGGCAGTGTGGCCTAGTAGATAGAGCACTCCACTGACACTCAGGAGACCTCAGTTTTATTCCTGGCTCTACCAATTCCCAACAGCAAATTGATTCGTCTCTATTTCATCTCCCCATGTCTGTCTTGCCTACTTAAACTGTAAACTCTTCAGGTCAGGAATATGGTGTCCCGATGTTTGTGCAGCACCTGATACGCTGGGGACCTGATCTCAGTCAAGGTCTCTAGGAATTACCAAAATACAAATAGCTATTAATAACAATAATAGAAGTTGACAATGGAAAAGGCCTAAGCCATCTTGCAGCTGCTCACTACTTTTCTTTTTATACGCTTGAATAGGAGCGTGATCTGTGAACTGTGAGTGGGTATTTTTCAAAGGACGCGGCCCCAGGGCTAGAAATGCCCTGTTGCTCTTTAAAGGGCTTTGCACTTCAAGTACACTGAACTTCTCAGCTGGAGGCCTCCCAGTGCTTTGCTAGTGGTAATTATTTCACACAACTCTGTTCACTACGCAGTAGGAAAAACCAGTCAAGGTGAAGGGAGGTTCAGGCCAGAATACCCAGATGTGACTTTTGAACCCTTCCAGTTTGGGTGACCCCTGTTTTACAGGGATGCCAAAGATGCACAACTCCAGGCCAAGCCGTTGACATCTTCAGGCTCCATCAGGCCGGGAGCTTCAGCTCATGGGCTGTCGCCACATTACTCACTTGTAGACGTCATTCTCAATGGGCAGCAGGTCGTAACTCATGGCCTGGAAAGTCAGCTCATGCAGCACAGGCGAGGTGGGGTCAAAGCCCCGGTCCAGGATGAGAAGCTGGGAGCGAGCTTTGTCTGGACCCTGCCGAAACAGAGAGCAAATCGTTGTCACTGAGGAGTGGGGTGGATTCCCGTTGATCAGAGTCACTAACATGGGAATCCAAGGTCCCCTCCTAAGATGTGCTCGGGTTCAGCCCAGGCTATTGGACTGGATGCAGGGATCGCTGGGTGAGTGATGCTCTAGAAGACAGAGCTCGGCCCCTGCCAGCCTAAGTTTTCATGCGTGACCTTAAAGCGGCACTAGAAATGTTCCACTTTGGAGGCAGACAGCAACTTCCTGTTCATCGTGGGTGTTTGCACCTGTGTCTCCACCTGCACACACAACAGACATCCCCACGGTGCTGCCCCAGCAGTCGGCTGTCCGGAGGACATCGGTGTGCCAGGGCAGTGCTCTGTGCCTCGGGCTCAGGGAACCAGAGAGCTCCGGGTGCATCTACTGCAAGAGAGCGGTCAGCAAAGGGCCTCACGAGGAGTCTTTATGCACAGGCAGGGCAGTAGCTGATCTGAGTCAGTGTCTAGGCTGAATTTATGGGACTAGGGCTCAGCTTGGATGTGCACTAATGGGAAAGCCAGGCCCCTATGTGGGATTTCACCCATTAGGAGAACTTGAGCCTGGCTGTGTGACGGAGTCAGCCCAGAGAGCTACAGAAGAGTAGTTCTACTGGGGAGTGAGAAAGTGGGTGGGTGTCAGTCCGCCCACAGCTACAAGATCCTCCTTCAGAGGGGGGGATCCAGTAAAAGAACACGGTCCCCCCAGAAATTCGGAAGACAACTAATCAGAGAACAGGGATGCGTGTGATGGTCATAGGGCTAAAGTGAGGGAGCCAGAAGGGGCTACTGAGCCAAGACCCCCGGACAGTGCCCACCGCACCACGAAGGCATCCAGGGAGCCCGTGGACGCTGCCCAGAGGAACTCTGCCCAGGTTCGCGAATGGACTGAGGAATGGACGTAGGCCCCAAGGAGAGTGGTAGAAGGGAAATATACTAGCCCCGGATTAAGGTGGTCCCTGTTCCCAGGGTAAACTAACAGAGGATAGCCTAGAACCAGCAGGAACTTGCCAGAATCCATCTGGGCAATCAAGCCAATTAAAACACTTGGTGCCAATTAGGTTTCCAGAGGCAAGTGAGTCAGGCTCATCTGCTGCCTGGGGCCAGTTAAGAATCAGTTCAGACTGTTTACAAAGGGCCCTGCTTCTGGCAGCTCGCTGTGGGCAAGGAGCTGAGGAGGGCAGCTGTAGTGCAGGGTCTGGCAGGAGTGTCTCTGAAAGAAGAGCCTGCGGGTAAGGCAGGTGCTGGGGAGGGCAGTGGGGAAGTGGCCCAGGGAATTGTAGCTGTCCTGTGGTGTTACTGGAGCTGGCTGCAGGCATCTGCCTTCACATGCTCCCTGGGCTGGAACCTGGAGAAAAGGATGGGCCTGGGTTCCCCCTTCCCCATTTCAGCATGGGAACAGGACTGGTTTGGGTAAAGGGGGTTGTCCTGCCCTGTACTGCTGGGAGGGGGCACGGAGAGTACGGAATGTGGGCTCCCCTCTTTCCCCCATGTTGGCCAATGATGAGAGCAGCTCAACAAGCAGCAAGCTGGTGCTGTAGAGCAGGGGTGGGGTGGCCCCCAGCCTGTGGTCCGGACCTGGACCCGGACCCTGAGGCTTGGGGCTCCCCTCTGTAGAACCTGGCCTGCAGGGGGATGCAGGGTTGGGAGCCTGAGCCTTGTGGGGCAGCCCAGGCAAACTGCAGTCCGGACGCAGACCGTGGGCTTTGCTGGGGGCCGCAGGCAGGCAGCAGCTCCAAGCTCTGCTGCTGGTGGCCGCTGTCCTCCCAGCCAGGAGAAGGGAGGGGAGCTGCAGTGGCTTCGGCAGCCTGCCTGCAGGCTTCATACTGCTGCTGTGATTGGGAGGCAGACTGGCTCAGTGGTTAGAGCAGTAGCCTTCTGAATCAGGGTTCGTGAGTTTGTGCCTTAGTGGGGGTCTCAAATGTATTTCACACCAGCTCCCAAGTACCTCGGGCTGGGGTGATGTAGGTGGTGCTAGGCCCTGCTGTGAGGGCAGGGGACTGGACGCGATAACCTTTCGAGGTCCCGTCCAGATTGGGATTCTGGCCAATCAGAGTAGGAGCAGGTGCAGAGCCACGTGTCTCTGGGGGTGCTGCAAAGCTAAGCTGTACCCCTCATCACCCAGGCCCCAGCCAGCTCCTGTGCCCCACCCCCATGCCCCAAATCCTCTTGTACCCTTCTTCTCACCTCAACCCACACCCCAGCCTGCTCCTGCACCTGCTCCTACCTCCTCCCTCCCAGACCGGGGACCACATCACTACAGTGGGGCTTTTTTTGCTTCCCACTTCCAGGGCCCCAGACTGATTGTCTAGGGTCAATGACCCCCAGCCCGAAGGAGGCTCCCCACCGCTGCCCTAGAGAAAGTGCCTCAGCTAAGGGCTGCTGTGAGCCTCCGAGATGAGCAATCCGCCTAAGACGCTGGCGCCACCCAGACTGAGTCCTGGTTTTCGCTCTGCTGCTGCTGGTTTAGGGGGTGGACTCCATCCGCTTCGCCTCCCACGCTCTGAATGTTGTCTCTCAGCTGCAGAGACCGTAAGCGCTCCGGGGCAGGGACTGGCTCTAACCAGCCTAGCACTCTGCAGCCCTGATTTTGGTGTGGGCTTTTAGGTGTTGCCCTAATGCACATGGTTATGAGTGAGCTAAGACTGCAGTTATCTACCTTCAGCTTGTACCTGTAGCATCTTGTCTTACTGATACGTGGTCGGCTCCTGCCACTTTACATCCAGGCCCAACATCCAACGAGAGAGAGGGAGAGAGCCCCCGGGTTTTCACCGAGCTGCTGAAGCTCTCCAGATCACTACAGCTAGTACGTGGCACCCTGCGGCCGGTACTCACCTCGCCCATGGTTGGGTCGTCGGCCTTGTAGGCATCCAGTTTGTCTTGGATTAGCTGAGCCAGCATGGCGTTGTCTTTGTAGTCTCTAGCGGAGGAGGAGGAGAAGAGACGTGCAAAGTTATTGCATTCCTCAGGCATCTTCCGGCCTCTCATTAACGCTCCTTAGGTGAGGGAGCCGGCTCAAAGAAAACCCTCCACGCGCAGGTATCTGAAGTCCCGCTGTTTCAGCTGCTTCGGCTTCCCAAGCACGGGGGTGTTCATGGCCCAGGTAAGCTAGGAGAGTGGCTGCATGGACTCCTCTCACCAACCTCCCTGCAACCCCCTGGGAAGGCACATGGGAAGGTGTGGCCTGGCTGGGGCTCTCAGCAGGCCCAGGCAACACACCTGTGTGGCATTCGCAGACTGCTGCCTCCCCCACCTCTCCCTGGGCAACACTCACTGTCTTCCCAGCACCTTCCCTGCCTCACTTCTGAGTCAGACTCCCAGGTGCTGCGCTCGCCTGCCTCTGCCTCTGGGGAGGAGGAAGGGGGGTGGCGCTCGCGTGGGGCCAGTGCAGAAGGAAGGACAGGCTTTGAGCTGGGCAAAGATGGAAACTGCTCTAAGGAAGTGGAAGCGCAGGAGGAGAGAGACCATGGCTGCTTGGTAGAACAGCAGATGACGGAGTAATTCCAGCCCTGCCCTACTGTGAGGGACGTAGGGTGGGGATCTCCATGAACAGACACGCGGAGGTGAAGCCTCCGGTTCGACCCCCATCCCAGGCACAGCCTCACCCTCGGTATCGGACGGCTGGGTATTCCTTCAGGGTGGCGCAGAGGGTGGCGATCTGCTCTGCCAGGCGTTCCAGGATTGGGTTCTTCATCTGGGTCTTGTGGGGGCTGTAGAAGCTTTGGAAAGAGTCGGCAGAGTCCAAGGAGTAAACCTGGAGGGGATTGGATGGTCCAAGTTGGGCTTAAATGTGGATGCAGCCAGGCTGCTGCTGCTGTGGGGCGGTAAGAGAGGGCACGTACCCTGGGGCAGGTGATTCAAAGGGCCCCAGGGCTCCTGGCTACCACCGCCGCTAGTGTGGCAGCCACATCTGGAGCTCCAGGCTCTTTAAATTGCTGCCAGAGAGCAGGCTGTGCGGCACTGGGCAGCTCTGAAGCCTCAGTAGGGGCGTTCCAAGGGCAGGCTGCCCCCGCCCCTCCCCTTCTTCCCAAAGCCCCGTCCCTTCCAGGATCATGGAGCCATGCTCCCCCGCAATGCACACCTTGCCCGAGGCCCGTGGAGGCTGTCTGCTCCCATGAATGCAACAAGAGGAGCAGCCTAGCAACGACAGGGCTAGTGGGCCTCATCCAGCTAATGGTAACGGCACCGAGCTCTTACGCAGCACGTTTCCTCAGCAGATCTCAAAGGAGGCCAGACAGGGAAACTGAGTCATGGGGCAATGACAAGATTTGTCTAAGCAGGCCAGTGGCAGAGCCAGAGCCAGAACCCGCTTCACTTGAGTCCCAATTGCCTGCTCTACCTGCTAGGCAATGCAGCCTCCCATCTACAGCAGTACTCTGATTGGATTCGCAAGGCGCTGTACAGCCCTTCACACCGCCCAGCCCACTACTGGTGCACGTCTGTAGGGAGACCCAGCAGCCAGAGCGCGCTTGGCACAGGCTGGGGCACAAGCACCAGCTTTCCTGCAAGTGGCTGGGGCACTGCTGCTCACCTCTCCTCACCTGAAAAGCACTGGAGGGGGGCTGATATTCCCGAGAGCCAGGCAGAAGGCAGCTTGTTCTCATCGTCTGGTCCAAACCTGTTCCCCCTCCCTCCCTGCAGTGGAGCTGAACGCCTGCCAGACTCATTGCCCGGTCAGGCTAATGTCTGGGAGCCTCCTCAAAAGGTCTTTGGCAACTGGGCTAACCGTAGGCCGTGGTGGAAGCCCCAGCGGGCAGGCGACCTGTCCCGGCAGAGGCAGCACACGGGCTTGTGGGAAGGGGCACAGGCGCTTGGCGCTGATGTGAGCTGCCTGACAGATGACTGGGGGATGACGCTGGCTTATTGCTGGGGGCGGGGGCTGTTCTCCCCACCTCCCAGGCCCAAGAGGGAGCTGTGGGGCCGTGGACCTGACCAGGTCCCACCACCGTTAGTTTCTTGTGCTGACACCGGCATGTTCTGAGGGGGCACCGGCAGTGCCAGCCCACCACGGTAAGACATCTCCCTCTGTGCCCACTCCAGTGAGGGCAGGTTACTGTCCCAGTCCGCAGGACTAGCAGCTCAAGTGCTTGGCTCCAGAGCACCCGGTTCAATCCCAGGTGCGTTGGCAGCAGCACTGCCAGGGGCCGCAGCAAAACTAACACCACTGTGCCCCCATTGTGGTGCTGCAGCAGCAGGCTGCTGGGCAGGCAAAACAGCCACAGGGGGCCAGCCAGCAGGGGGACTGCGCACGGGGTGAGGACAGACAGATAATTGCCACTCTCAGGGGAGTCTCCTATGTAACTAGATGCAGCCGGCTGGCTGGAGAGCAGGGAGGGCGGCTCACTGCTGTGCGTATGTATGCGAATCCCTTCCAGCAGTCACAGTGCCCCGGTGCCCGGTCAGAGTCATAGCAGTGCAGCTTCCAAGGTCCCCTACAATAATCTGCCCATGCCAGAGAAGAGCCTGCCCACTGCAGCAATGTAGCAACAGTGCACAGGGGCCTCGGGTACAGCTCGGGCATCCAACGCAGGGAGAATGTTCAGCTTCGGGTCCAGGCTCCCACCCTTCCAGAGGGTGTCTGGATCCCAAGATTGCTCTGGGCTGGCTGCAAAGAGAGGGGTTGTTTGCAACAAGTGGGTCAGGGTTTGTGGGTGGTTTGCACACGCAGGGCGCTTGGCCCCAGGCCTCTGGCTCAGGTCTCCCTCTAAAGACAACTAAAATGATAACTAACAGATCCTCAGTAAATCCCACCCCAGCACTGCCTCTACTGTCGGTATTATTATTAGCTAAAGTACAGTGCCACCCAGAGACCCCCAACTGCAAGCAGGGCTCCAGTGTGCTAGGAGCTGTACAGCCGCAGGAAGGAGAATTTTTCCCTCCTGCGTATGCCCTTTTCTGCTGCGGTAAGGGTAAAAGGGCCGTAAAAGCCCTGGTTCAAATGGGGAGAAAATTCCCACACTGCAGAAACTGGGCACCAGCTTCCCTGCTCACGCTGGCCCGGAAGGCAGCTAGGGGCTGGGCTCACACTGGACGGGATGGGGCTGTGATTCTGTATTTGGCTGGAATCAGCTGCGTTTCAGCTCAGAATCAAAAGAGCACAGCGGTGGCCTTGTGCTGCACCAGCTCCATCCGCCAGGCCGGCGGTTACACTGTGGGCCTCCCGGGGACACAGCACAGTCACCCTCCAAGGCTCCGCAGAGAACAGGTGCGGGACAGAGAGGTGCAGCAGCTTGGCTGTGCTCACACAGCAGGCCACGGGAAGGGCTGGGAATCTGGTCTCACCTCTCCTGATTCCCTGTCTCATGCCCTGTTCATGCTGCCTTTCTCCCTAGCATCAGCCTCCCAGTGTAAACACCCACCCTGCCCGCCAGGATCCCCCGGCCTGCAGAGCAGGGGAGGCGCAGCACAAGCAGGTCCCTTCCCTGCAGTACCGGCAGCGTGTGGCTGTGTTTGTGTGTGGTTTGTCCTGCACTGGGGGCGCAGCACAGCTTAGGGTGCCAAATTCTACTGCCAGCTGCTGGCACAGGCTGGCTCACCGGCGGCACGTTTGGTTGGCCCAGTGAGGTGCATTCGTGCGCCATGGCACTTATAGAGTTAATGGCTCTGAAGGCCGACTGCCATCTGTTCCCAATCATGTGGGCTGCCCCAGCAGGGCAAGGGCTTGCTCTGCAGCAGATGGCATGAGATTTTTACCCCTCCCGTGCCCTGGAGTCATTGGCCTGTCGCTGGTGGTGCCCAAGCTGCCCACCAATGGCAGGCAGTCGCAGAGGGTAGGGGGAGGAGCCCAGGCTTAATACACAGGAGAGGATCAGACCTGAGAAATAATCAGAGGCGACAAGGCAGAGAGAGGCAGTAAAGAACCAGCCCTGGAGAAAGGGGGTTGTTATTTAATAGCTCGCTTCGGGCTGTCCTGTTAACCCTCCTCCTCCACGGAAGGCGAGGCTGAGCAGATCTGAGGGTGCCCACGCCCCGACTAGCAAATCTAGAACGCCCCTTTCCAGCCCTCCTTGGCCATTCACCCAGGGCTCCCAGGGAGGGAGTGCTGGCCTGAGCCCCACCCGTCTCACCTGGGACTCGTAGGGGAGGAAGGCAATGTTGATTTCCGTCAGGGTCTTGATGACTTTGGCTGCGCGAGATTTTACCAGTTCATTAAACAGGGCATCCGGGCAGGCTGGAAAGAGGAGAGGAACCAAAACGCTCAGTAGCCGTCTGAAATCCTTAGGCACCTCATGCCCACAGGCCAAACTCAAGGTCAAACCTAACCACACCGGTACGGAACCCAGCCTGAGACGGGCCCCGATAAATCCATAAGGGGTGGATGGCCTCGTTGCAGTGTCCATAATGCATCCTTTGGCTAGGTCTACACTATAGAGTTATTTCAAAATAATTTTGCCAGCGTCTATGTTACGCCCTACTTTGAAATAAGTCTGAAATAGTGGGCGTGTTCCTTCAAAATCGGTAACCCTCGTTGCAGGAGGAGCACGGCCTCTTTCGAAACAGGCACTATTAAACACAGAGCAGTGCTCTTTCGAAGTAAGCCACAACAGCGCCCAATGGCCCTATTTCAAAATAGTGCTATGGACCCAGAAATGCTCCTTCGAAATGTGTTTTGTGTGTAGCTGTGTTATTTTGAAATACCTCTGCAGGGTAGCTGCAGCTTTACTGTCCTGAGGACCAGCAGTAAACCTGGCTCCTGGGGGACCCTCGCACAAACTTTTGCCCATGCTGAGCAAATCTGGGCTGGTGCCAGAGTATTAATAACGTCTCCTCTAGCACGTTCCAGCCCCGGCTCCCCATACGCATTGTTAGTGGATTTGGCCTGCCTGTGACGGGCGCGTAGGACATATTTCCCCACAATGGAGCCTAATTAGAGGGTGCAAACATCTCCCACAGGCACTGCTGAAAGCACCGTTGCATGAGTCATTTAGCTGAGACTAGACCCGGTGCTTACACACGTATGGAGGGAAGCAACTGGCACGGCACGGGGGTGAATCGGACTGGCACACAGGGCTTCCCCTAGCTTTGATTTCTAGGATTCTTGGGGTAAATCTCAGGCAAAGTTTGCTGCAAAGCACCTGCATGCAAATCGTTCTTGTCTCCTGCTTCTCCTCTGCATTAGGGCAGCAGTGGTTAGAACACTGGCCTTGTAAACCCAGGGCTGTGAGCTCAACTGAGGGGGCCTCCCAGGACTGGGGGCAGGTTATATTTAAAAAAGAGAAATCAGACAGGATGGTGACAGGTCCTGCTGGGAGTGCAGAGGACTGGACTTAGGGCTCTCTCGAGCAATGTGTAAGGAGCCCAGACTACAAGCTGTCTTGGATGGGGACAAAGGCAGCATACTTACAGTCCGTGAAGAAGACATGGGCGGCCCTGTACTTGGCAGTAGGGGCATCCTTGAAGTCATTGATGAGTGAATGGACAGACTACAGGAGGAAAGAAAAGAAACCCCGTGAGGCTGGACACCACAGGTGGGGATTAGCATCACTTCACCCATTGGCTGGTCTCAAGAATAACACCTGTGCCAATGCTGGGGAAACATCAGCTGGCTCTGAGCCATCAGCAGAGGAGACCCATTTACAGTCTTCATTGCAAATTCCAGTTCAATGGGCACCCAAAGACTGGGGACCCCACTGGGTCTGAATGTCCACCCTTCTGCCTCTTCCTGTCCCTGCTCTCTGGCTCTGCTTCCTCCGCAGAGCAGCTAGTTAAAAGGGGGGAAACGTCACAGCCATTAGCAGCAGAGCCTGGGACAGAGCCATTTAACAGGCATGTGCCTACCCCCTCCATCTCTGAATTCTCTCTGTTTAGTCTATGAAGAACCTTAGTGTTAAACAGGAGTGGGAAAATTCTTTGGGGTTGGGGGGCCCCTGACCCACAGAAAAATCAGCCGGGGCTACAGGTGAGGAGACCAAAAACCCTCACGGATGTAGCATCCAACTAAGAGGCGGAAAAAAGACACTCACATCGCTGCACCCAGAGGCTAGGGAGACGGGTGGTGGATTTTGTGGGGGGTCCCTAGCGATGGGGAGAGGCCAAAATGATGAGCTCAGAGCATGGGAGGAGGCTGACGGGATGGGCTGGAGAGGGGGGATGTGGGCTCCAGGCAGGAGTGGGATTGGGGTGGAAGGGCTGGGCCAGAGATCCGGTGCAGGAAGGGGCTGGGCAGTCAGTAGGGGGCAGGACAGAGGTGGGACTGGGAGGTCTGACTGGGAAGAAGGGTTGAGGGGGGTGGCAGTGAAGGGTCTGGGCTGCAGGGTGGGTGCAGGGTGGGCTGGGGGTGTGGAGAATGGTGTCTGGAGACGGGGAAGGAACAGGCTGGGGGTGGAGACGCAGGGTTGCATGAGAGGAGGCAGGGGATTGGCGCAGCTCCGACGGGAGATACACGTGGCTCTGCAGGCAGCATAGCAATGCTCCCCACCTGCACCACCTCCACCACTCCCACTGGCCACAATTCAGCCAATGGGAGTAACGGGGGAGGGGTGCCGGCAGGGTGCATTTCCCTGCAGTGTGCAGGGGCTGCTTTCCCCCACTGCCAGGCAGAGCCTGTGGACTGGTTCAGGCCTCAGCTTGCCTGGATCGGGCCCATAAGGTTCAGGACTCCCCACACACAGAGCAGGGAGCCGAGGCCGGTGCTTCAGCCACAGCGTCCCACCCCTGGGTTAAATTGAGTTTCAAAAATATGTGTGTTGCTGAATATTACACAATCACATCGCTAACCCCCCGCCCCACCGCAGTGTTATCAGGCACAGGGGCACCAGTTTAACAGTACTGCCTAGAGCCCCATATAGCCTAAGGACGTCCCTGCATAGGCATACCTGCACACCTGGGCAACGCATGACTGAGTGGAAGTTCACCCACCTGCCACTAACTGGGCTCTCTGACCTGAGGACGTGCTTTCAATTTTTGCCAGCTCTTTTCTGCAAGTGAAAAATATGTCCAGGTACCCTGATGTTAGCCAGAAAGGGTTAAACTGACCCACAGCCACTCAGTGGATTCAGCACCATTCTGGCTAGAAGAGGATCATTAAAGCTGGAGAGGGAAAATGCAGCTGGGATCATTGTCAACCAGAATCAAAATAGCTCGCAAAACCATGCTGATTTCATCAGCTATTCAGTTTTGGAGAAAACTGTGGAGAAAAAAATCCCTAAAACGTTGAAACAACCCATTTTTTGACATTTTCTGAATGAAACATTTTGGTTTTTCGTTTTGAGGTGGGCTTTTTAGCTTGTATTGTACCACGTTTTTGTGGAAACAAAACATTTCAATCAATCCAAAACTACCTTCTTCCTCCCTTGGAATTTACCTTGGTGGAGCATTTTGATAACTTGTAGTTGATGGATCTCCATTCCCAATGACTTGGGGCTTCATTCCAAATTGGAATGGGAAAAAAAATCAAATCTTTTTTTTTTGTAAAACTGAATTTCCTCCCTCGGCACAGCTCTAGTTATCATTGCTGATGCTTTAAGTTCTGTAAAGGGCACAGCCATGCATACTTATCCTGGCCTGACAAATACCCC
The DNA here is from genome assembly GCF_033958435.1 of Carettochelys insculpta. Classification (NCBI taxonomy): domain Eukaryota; kingdom Metazoa; phylum Chordata; order Testudines; family Carettochelyidae; genus Carettochelys; species Carettochelys insculpta. Next base: position 8,742,980 of record NC_134157.1, read on the forward strand.
ATTCAGCAAAAGTGCTGCAAACAAACAGGATTGGCTTTCCCCAGTCTCTGGTACAAGACACTCCCGTGCTGGCGATTCACCTTATCCGACGGGGTGATGAGGTACACAGCCTCCAAGCTGGGCAGCGGCTCTCGGCGCTTATTGATGTCTTCCACAACTGCTCAGGAAACACAACCAGCACAAAAGGGATTGGTACAATGGGTGAGAAGTGATATGCTGCCTATTCTCAACTGCATGTACGGTGTATAGATCCATAACACTGAGGACCTGGATTCCCTTGTCTAAGAACTGCTTTTTGGGAACGTCTAACCAACACGGGAAGCCCAAGTGCAAGAAGAGCTGTGATTCCATCATACTAACAAAAAGGTCCCCAGCCATCAGCTTACTCCTATTGAGCACCTGAGGGGTCGGGGAGGTGTCAAAAGGACAGTACTCTACCGGCACTGGTGCTTATTGCTCCATTCTTCGAGGCAGCTACTCCCTGAAAGCACAACTGTATTCTGCAGGAACCACTCAAAACATTGCAGCTGTGAAGCTGAAGAGTTTGGGGCCTGTCCTGGAGTTTCCCTTGTTTCCTAGAAAGGGTTGATTTGATTAGAGAGAGCTCTTTCCATTTTTGAAAGTCCAATTAGCATTATTCCCCTGGAATCTCAACCTTTGTGAAATATGCTCTGGAGCATGAAGTCCTCCATTCATAAAATCCTAGAGCTGGAAGCTCCCTTAGGAGGTCATCTAGTCCAGCTTCCTGCCTCAAGCAGGATCAGCCTTAACTATCGTGCACAAGACTGTGCCAGAGCCAGAAATACCAGCTTCCCCCAAGGAACCTCATCCTTATCCAGGAAAGGTTGTGATGACTGAGTTGCATATTGTTTGCGTGTGTGCTGCTGAGCTTCCAGCTATGCAAAATGGTTCATCTCAACATTGTGGACAACCACTCCCATGGTGTGGCACCGTGCAAGGGGGTTAGTCACTGATTGCTCAAAGCGCTAAGAAATGACCCTCTTGCACGAGTTTGTTCAGAGCCCCTTTGAAGCATTTCACCTGCCTTCCACGCTTCCAGTTGCTGGATCTCAATTCAGAATATAGAATTTGTCTTGATAGACAGGCCCCAGACATACGAATTACATGACCTGCTCATCTCAGTAGAGTGCAAATCAGATGAGCTCTGATACTGCACAAACCAAACGTACATGTTGGGGACACAGTCCTGCCCTTTGATGTCCAGTAGTTGTCATAGATGTCTTCAAGTGGAAACTTGAGCTATGTAACGTACTGTTGTAATGAAGCTGTTCTCAGTAGGTGACCGACAGCAGAACAAGGAGCAGTGGTCTCAAGTTAGAGTGGGAGCTGTAGGTTGGATATTAGGAAAAACTACTTCACTAGGAGGGCAGTGCAGCATTGGAATGAATTGCCTAGAGAAGTGGTAGAATCCCCATCCCTGGAGGTCTTTAAGTCCCTTCTTGACAAAGTCCTGGCTGGGATGATTTAGTTTGGGTTGATCCTGTTTTGAGCAGGGGGCTGGATTCGATGACCTCTTGAGCTCTCTTCCAGCCCTAGAACTCTATGAACAGGTCCACATGTCACATGGGAATATGTTTAAAGTGGACAAGCATCAATTCACAACTCCCTCAGCCAGCAAGATGGTTTCTGGTGACCGGCTAAAGTTCTATATCTGTCTGTCAGTCCTCTGAGCCATACAGTCCCTTACAAAACAGCCTCCTACATCGCCCTCCTGCACTGCTGAGCTGCAGAAGTTCCTTTTCCTAGCAATCTGTCCCAATCCTTCCAACTCCCTGGGATTAAAGTGACCCTCAGCGCTGGCAGATAGACACAGAAGCTCAGAAGAAATCAGGATCTGGATCTGAGGACTAGTTAAAGATGAAATAATTTTTTTATTAAAAATAATATTATGATGCAGGAAATTGTATCGGCCCAAGAATCCAAAGAGCCACAGAAGCTTCAGGCTGTGGTGTCATTAGAAGAAATTTTTGGACCACAATGGGCTGTTCTTGGGAGCAGATCTTCACATATTGTAGGTTGCCACAGCTCCCTTGCTGTCAATAGCACTGTGGCAATTTACACCAGCTGAGGATTTATAAGGACTGAAGTGTATTGCCACTGCTGGCTGCTCTCTGATTCTCCTCCCACTCATGGTGGTGTAAATCTGGAGTAAATCCATGGCAGGCTGATGCGGGAGGAGAATCAGGCCCCCTATGTGAAAATAGGACCAGGAGTGATGGGCTCAATCAGCAGCCAGAGAGATTTAGGTTAGATATTAAGAAAATCTAAGGCAACAGGCTTCCACGAGAGCCTGACACAACCCCATCTTTGGAGGTTTCAAAGAACAGGCTGGACAAGCCACTGGCAGGGACAGCCTAGGTTTACTTGGACCTGCCTCAGCATGGGGGACTGGTCCCTTCCAGCCCAACATTTTTACAGGTCTCTGCATCAAGATCAAAACTGTGGCTTGGTCAGACAAGGTGTTATGACAAAAAGGCCTCCTTAAAAAGCCTTTGCAGCCCCCCAAAAACTATCCCCATCTGGAACCTCCCCCTCCATGTCACCCAGGAAGTCTGGTGGGTCGATCAGCACACCTTGAAGGTTCACCTAGGTTATGAACTTTCTTAAGCAAAATTTCCATGAGCTTCAAGGAGCCCAGTATTGACTATTGGACTTGGCTTTTCATTATTTTCAATCATTCTTTCCATTGCCCTTGTGCTTAGAGCCGTGGTTCCCAACATTTTCACTAGTGCGAGCCCCCAGTTACGCTCCCAAACCATCTGCGCACCCCCCTCAAAGCCAATTCTAGCCACTATGTGTACTTCCGTAAATGAAAAAGGACACCGCACCATTGATTGTCCGACAGCAATTAATAACATTATTGGAAGAGATTTAATTTAAAAATAATAATTGTGTGACTTTGCAATTTATTTAGAACTTATTTTCTATGATCATTTTTATTTATCTTTTTTTTTTTTCATGGACCCCTTGAAATACTCTTGTGGACCCCAGGCTGGGAACCACCAGCCTAGAGGCTTTGGGCTAGGCACTGAACACGCAGAGACTGAAGAGGTAGTCTCTGCCCCAACTGGCTTTACAATCTGGGTTGTTCAGAATATTCTGACCCTCCTCAGGTTGCTATCCTGGGACATTCCCCTACCCCCAGCATCTTGGTTTCCCTGGGGGAGTCCCATAGGCTTATTGCTATCATCTGCACTCTGAAGTTCTGGTTCTGTTTTCACTTGCCTTGGTGTAACTCAGACTGAAGCGTGTGGAGTTACCCTGATGTAAAATTGCTGCAAGAGGAAAATGGGGCCCCAGGTCCAGCATGTGGCATATTGCAACAGGGCTGTGTGCTGGGCCATGAAAACCAGCGTCCAGTGGTCAAACTCCTGTGCAATTGAATGGCCCCATATTTAGGTTTTATAGTTTTTCCCTCTGGCTTTTTTAATGGCACACGTTGATATTTATGGGGCTGAAACACAATGACATCAGGTCTCCTGATGGCATTTTCAGCCACCAGGGACTGGAACCACCCCCCTCCCAGCGACAAGCTCCTTGCACTAGCCAACCTGCGTGAGTCACTGGGGGAAGTCTGTGAAAAATCTCACCCCAGGCACTACGACATGGGCACACAGCCGATTGGGATCCCATGGAACACTGCACCTCCCGCTGGGAAACAGGGCAGTGTTGTCCTTTGCCCGGTGGAAAAGAGACTCCAATCCGGCTGCAGCCCGAGCGTAAGGGGTTACACTGGCCTGGTCACTCGGGGCTTAGTTGCAATCTGGAGAAAAAGTGACACCCTAAAGCTGCTGGCTGTACAGGAACATTCTTGGTGTCGCTGGAGCTAGGAGAGATGGGTGAGAGCCTGGCGACGTCCAGTGGCAAAGCACTGTCCGGGAGAGATGGGCAGATGAAACAAAATGGGGGCAGTGGATGGCGTGAGCCCAGTTCTCCCAGCCTCTCTCTTCCTGATCACCAATTTCCCAGTGCCAGCCGGCCTGTGTGGCTCAGCTGGTGTCTAAGGAGCAGAATGGGAGTGCTGGGGGGGTACTGCACTCACTTGTGATCCCCTCCGTCATGATGTCGGTCATTTTGCAGCAGGAGGAGAGCATGCGCATGCTGAGCTGATCCACCACCAGCACCTGGAAGGGGAGAGAGGCCAGGTGAGCAGGAGCCCATGGGCATTGGGATGCACGTGCTGGAATCCAGCACTGCTGACATCAAAGGGAAAGTGACCCTGGCAGAGCCCAGCACTGTGATGGGCCAATGTGCAGGCACCTCCTACCCAGTGCATCTCCATGCAACATGCAGCATAGCCAGCTTCCCGAAGGTCAGAGCTGCGCTAGGATCGAACTACCAGCATGAGGCTGCCACAGAACGGTGCCAAGGCCTGACCACAATGCCCAGCAGCACCTCTGCTTGGCCTGGCCTTGATCCGGCAAACGGGGCAGACGAGCTGTCCTCTGCCTCAGCCATTTGCTTTTGGGCTCCTCACCCTCATATGTCAAACTACCCAGAGAGCAGCCCCTGGCCAGCGCCAGGAGGAAGGAAGCCTGGTGCAGAATCCCCAGCAGGGCTGGTGCTGCTCATTGCATCCTTCACACCTTGGCAAATTCAGCATCCCTCACGCATGCTGGACCAGCGACTCCCACCCCATCCCTTCCTCCCCAGGCACCGACTCCCACTCTAGTCAGGGCCTGCTTGACCCCTGCCCCAGCCCACCTCTTTCCAGCCCTCCCCGAGCGTGTTGTGTCCTGACACATCCCCTATCTGCGGGGGCCCTGAACACCCGCAGGCAGCTGGTAGGCAGCAGCAAGAGAGAGGGAGGAGGAGGCAGAGATCAGCTGGGCTGCTGGCAGGCAGGAGGCACTGGAGGAGGCCAGCGGGGAGAGCTGGGCTGCCACTGAGTGTTGAGCACCTGCTAATTTTTCTCTGTGGTGCTCCAGCCCCAGAGCATCCTCAGAGCTGGTGCCTGTGGCTTCCGCCATGTTGCGGCCTGCCCTACCCTCCACACACCTTCCACTCGCCCTTCTTCTTCACCTTCCGGATGACATCGTGCATGATCTCTGCAAAAGGAACAGAAAAGGCGGCCTTTTAGTTCTGCACTTTGAGTACCGTCCAATCCTCTGCTTGGATGCAGGGACAAAGCGGAATGTTAACCAGATTTTTCTATCTACAGATTTCAAAGCTCTTCCCAAAAGAGGGCAGAACCATTATCCCCATTTTACAGGTGGGAAAACTGAGGCACAGTCCTGGATTTGCCCAGGGTCCTCCAGCAGGGTTGTAATAGACTTGGGACAAGAACCTAGGCCTTCTGAGCCCCCACTCCAGTGATCAATTCAGTGGTTGACCTGGTCTTGTGAGAGCTCCCCATCTGGAAGAGGAGTGTAAGGAGGTAGGGTTCTTTGTCAGCGAGTGGGTCTGTGTGGATGACAAGTGGAAAGACTGGAAGGGAAAAATTCCCTATCGGAGACTTTTTTACACCACCTGACCTTCCACCACTTCTGTGTCATCTAACTGCTGTACTTGGGATCAGTCACATGTTCAGAACAGACTCACAGCAACTCCAGTTACCTGCCTCAGGGCCTTTCAGGCACTCTGGGGCCCGCCTCCATCCTGTCCAAAGCAATGATGAACTGCCCTGGGGTTTGCGTGCCGGTCCCGGTGCCAGCACCAGTGTCGTGTGTGTACTCATGGGAACACAGAGACACTGCTGGGCCAGCAGCCTGAGCGCAGCAGCAGGAGAGAGAGGGCCCATTGTGTGAGAGAGACACCTCTCAAAGAACAGCTTTGCAGGTGGAGGCTGAGCTGGGCAGAGAAAGAGCCTCCCATTTCACGAAGGACTTTGATCTTGCAAAGTGGGGTTTGTTCTGATTTGGGCCAAACCAAAAAGGTTTGAAATTCTCCCACACAGGAAATGAAACCCCAGAGCTGTGGACGTGGTAGGAGCCCTGCTCCAAGGTAGTGACCTACGTGGCACAGCCCTGTTCTCCCTGACTCTGCAGGCCTCCATCTGCTGAGCTGGCCCCAGAGCCAGGGAACTTGGAAGCCCAACTGCCATGGAGCTGCGAGCATTAGGGCTTGGGAATCGGGACTTGCAGAGCTGCCAGGCTGCCACCTCCCTATCGGCCTGCCAGACAAGCAGGTGGGCCGGCAGGAAACCAGGCAGTATCCAATGGGAGCCTCCCTGGTGGGCTCGGCCTCCCCAGAACTTCTTTGAAATCCAACTATCTCCAGGAAAATGCTCATTCTGGGGAACCAGCAAATTTATTCTCCCCTCCACCCCACCCCCGGCCTGCAGAAAAGAGTGTTTGTCTTGATTTTAATGACCAGCTCTTGTTCGCGGCAGCAACTGGGTGTGTGGGTATGACCTTCCCTTGGCACTGGGGTCGTATGGGGAAAGGCTCGCGGGCAGTAGCTGCAGGGATCTGGTCTGTGAGAATAGGTGGGGTGGGGTGAGGGAATTGGGCATCACGCCCAGAAGCACACGGTAAGCTTTGGAGCAGGCCCTGCAAACCCAACTATTCTTCAAATACACAAAAGGCTGCCATGACAAAGATGGCGGAAAGCTGCTGTGTCTTGCCACCCTATTTTTAATTTATAAGTGGGGGGGTCATACCCTGAGGCTCACTGTGTGAAAGCGGGGCACCACTAAAAATTGGATGATGGCTAGGAGGGAGGGGCTGGATCATGCGTCGGAAGGCTGGAGACACAGAGGACTTGTTTAGGCCGTGCCAAAGAGTGATAACTTTAAACGCAAGTTTGGGCTCAGGGAATATGGACCACCCGTGGGATCGCTTAGGTCTATCTGATCCTCCAGTAGAAGCCAGGCAGTTGAGGCTGGACTGGACAAAGGAGGGCAGGAGGCGATGGGTTCAAAGCACAGCCCAGCAGATCTAATCTCAGGGAAAACTTCCCAGCTGTAGGAAGAGCAGCACAATGGAGCAGGCAGCCTGGGAGGCTGGGGAAGCTCCTTCCCTGGAGGTCTGTGAAAGGAGGCTGCAGAGCAGTCTCTCTTGGCTGCTTACAGTTTGAGCTAAAGGCCAGCTGGCTCTCAGCTAAGGCTGTGGAGGAAATGCATTCTTTCTCAGAGGAAGTGGTGTGGGTGCCCCTGCATGGGAGAGGGAGAACCCTATCCCAGGTATGTGGGTTACACACGTCTCCTAGCTGAGGAAGCACACCCCAAGCTTCAGAAACCCAGTTGAAATCACAGAGGAGCCACCCGTTGTAACCACCCTCAGGCAGATTCCAGCCTGGGACCTCTGGGACTCAGTGCAGAAGCCTCCACCGTTTGCGCTAAAGCCAGCTGGCTCTCGGCGAAGGCTGTAGGAGAGTCACCTTCTTTCTCTGTGTCTTTGAAGTGTTGCACTTCTGCTGCTTTGCTTTGCTGGAGTAACATGGACTTACTCTGTTACTATTCTTTCTCTGTGTAAGTGATCTCAGCGCCATGGGGCAGTGAACCACACCTAGGTGTGTGGGTTACAGTGGGAGCTCTCTTCAATCTCTCGGCACAGCCCTGGGTGCTGCTTGGCCACCCCACTGCACAGGAGCTTTCTAATCCAACAGGCCGTGAAAACAGCCAAGGATTTAGAGCTCCTTTTAGAAACAAGCTGCTTGAGCCATTCCCTTATAATCCTTCGCAATCGCATTTCACCTCCCTTTTAGGTCTGTCTTATGCAACCAGAGGCGACAGCATCTCCCAGTCCCTCACACGCTCGGCTCACTCCACTTTCTCCCATGGTGCTTCTCTCTGGCCTTTGCTCCCACTCCTAGTCTAAGCTCTAGGCCAGGGTTGCCAACCCACAGAAATTTCATTTATGGGCAAAATGGGAAAAAATTTACAGACACATTTTTTTACAGATGTAATTTTTATGCTCTATTAAGCCAACATAAATGACCCAAAGTGAAAAGTAATGGTTGTCTTTCATACACCACAAGCGCAATATGCTATTTAACTCACTTTCATTTAGCTAGTCGTGGTCCTGGAAGTTTTCCATTTTGTCATCGTACATCCAAGCACTGCCACTGTTAACCACAGCAGAAATAACTGTCCCAAATCCATTTCTGACTGTTATTAATCCCTCAAGCATAGGAGTGGAGACTCACTTCAACCACTGAGCTAACTAAACACCTAAAATGTTCATTTTCCTCTGCTCCACAGTAAAATGGCTCAAGCAGTACAGAAACAATGTAATTGCGAGAGAATAATGGCTGGTTTTTGAGAGTTTATGGCACTTTTACAAAATTTATGGACACCTAAATTTTTCTATGGACTTTACAGACACATCTAATTTTTTCTAATTTTTTTACAGATCATCTGTGAATTTACTGGCTGCTGGGAGCCCGGCTCTAGGACTACGGCAGGTCAGCAGCAATGGGCCTTCCGGGTATTAGCCCCACCTAGGTTGCTCTGGTTCTGCTTTGGCCTCATGGTCTGACTTGCCTTTGCACACCTGTTATGTCTGACACTTGCTGGGGTTCTCAAACCCGGGGTCACGGTTGATTGCATTTGGAACCCCCAAACCTAATTACCTCATGACCCCCACAGGGTCACCCCCAAAGCAGAGATAGAGGGTGGAGGTTGATCCTTTGTGGCCCCCCTCCACATAATTACCTCATGACCCCCACAGGGTCACCCCCAAAGCAGAGATAGAGGGTGGAAGTTGATCCTTTGTGGCCCCCCTCCACATAATTACCTCATGATGCCCACAAAGTCACCCCCTAAGCAGAGGTTGGGGGTGGAGGTTGATCGCTTTTGATACTGTCTCTAACCCCAACCTCAGCTTTGCCTCCAGCATTTAGAATGGGGTAAAATCGAAGAAATACATTTTTAATTTACAGGGGTTGAGGGGGGTCATACCCTGAGGCTCACTGTGTGAAAAGGGGGGCACCACTAAAGATTGGATGATGGTTAGGAGGGAGGGCCTGGATCATGCGTCGGAAGGCTGGAGACATAGAGGACTTGTTAGGCCGCGCCAAGGAGTGATGACTTTAAACACAAGTTTGGGCTGAGGGAACATGGACCATGAGTGGGATCGCTTAGGTTTATCTGATCCTCCAATAGAAGCCAGGCAGTTGAGGCTGGACTGGACAAAGCACTGGAGGACTTACTGGGAGATCCACCCTGGAGCAGCGCTCTGCAACTGGTGAGCCGTGGAACACTGGCGTACTGCAAAGCAGTGCCCAGGGAGCCTGAGAGCCGTGCAATGGGAGTGCCACCCGCCACTCTGAGCATGTGCCCCATCGCTTGCTGGGAGGAGCTCATGGCGGCAGCAGCAGCGGTGAGTGGCCAGCATCGAGTTAAAGCAGTGGGGATAGGGGCTGGGGGTGCCTGGCTCTGGAGGAGGGGAAGGGGAGTGGGTCATAGCAGTGAGCTGGGGGTGCCTGGCTCTGGAGGAGGGGAGGGGGAGTGGGTCGTAGCAGTGAGCTGGGGGTGCCTGGCTCTGGAGGAGGGGAGGGCAATTGGGTCGTAGAAGTGAGCTGGGGGTGTCTGGCTCTGGGGGAGGGGAGGGGGAGTGGGTCGTAGCAGTGAGCTGGGGGTGCCTGGCTCTGGAGGAGGGGAGGGGGAGTGGGTCGTAGCAGTGAGCTGGGGGTGCCTGGCTCTGGGGGAGGGGAGGGGGAGTGGGTCGTAGAAGTGAGCTGGGGGTGTCTGGCTCTGGGGGAGGGGAGGGGGAGTGGGTCGTAGCAGTGAGCTGGGGGTGCCTGGCTCTGGAGGAGGGGAGGGCAATTGGGTCGTAGAAGTGAGCTGGGGGTGTCTGGCTCTGGGGGAGGGGAGGGGGAGTGGGTCGTAGCAGTGAGCTGGGGGTGCCTGGCTCTGGAGGAGGGGAGGGGGAGTGGGTCGTAGCAGTGAGCTGGGGGTGCCTGGTTCTGGAGGAGGGGAAGGGGAGTGGGTCATAGCAGTGAGCTGGGGGTGCCTGGCTCTGGAGGAGGGGAGGGCGATTGGGTCGTAGAAGTGAGCTGGGGGTGTCTGGCTCTGGGGGAGGGGAGGGGGAGTGGGTCGTAGCAGTGAGCTGGGGGTGCCTGGCTCTGGGGGAGGGGAGGGGGAGTGGGTCGTAGCAGTGAGCTGGGGGTGCCTGGTTCTGGAGGAGGGGAGGGGGAGTGGGTCGTAGCAGTGAGCTGGGGGTGCCTGGTTCTGGAGGAGGGGGGGCACTGGGTTAGAGGGGGGCCTGGGGGGGGCAGGCTTTGTGGAAGGGGAGGGGATTGGGTATCTATATTGGGTGTGCTGTGAAATTATAACAAGTGCTGAAGTGTGCCGTCAGGTGACAGAGGTTGCTGAGCTGCCCTGGAGAATGAGCTAGGTGACCTTTTCCAAACTCATTGTCTACGACGGCATGGGACTCTTCTCCGGCCTATTCCACTGCAGTGCCCCCTGCCTGGGCGGCTTTCAGCCCTGCTCTCTAGCCTCACTCCCTCTTTGCGCCTTTCCAAAAAGTCTATTCGACCCACCCTCCTGGCCGCCACCCTCCTGCTGCTGCCAGTAAGAGGCTGATGCTTATCCACCCCACGTCTCAGAGTCACACAGGAGTGATGGACCCAGAGCCAGAGTCTGCTCAGCGCATTCAGAAGCACGCCCCGAGGATATCCTCATTCGGGGGGCCAGAGCCTCGGCTGAGGAGCTCAGGGACCCCCTCACTCTACACCACAGTGCAAACGCTCACGCATGTGCCTGGCCCTTTGCATAGCAGCTACTCCCCGAAGCAGCGCCAGAGCATGCCAAGGTCTCTCCCATCTACTCCTCTTGCAGCCTGGAGAACAAGTCCTAGTGCAGCACAGGAGCAGAGATGAGGAGTGGTAAGCACCAGGACTGTGCCTCACAGGTGGGTGGACAGAGTCAGCAGTATGATGTGCAGGCAGTGAAAGCTTCCATGACTCTATGGTTCCCCAGGTTTGCCCTTCACGACTGGTTAACGCAGAGGTCTGGGACGCCCTTCCCAGTGGCTTGTCTGCACACCTTGCCTAAAGCGGCTTTCTTCTTCATGGGCTCTGAGTTTGCATTTCTGTCCCTCCTTGTCCAGGGCATCTCACCTCAGTAATTGCTGCAGAGCCCCACTTTGACTCTCAGATGCTACAGGCCCTGCCCTCTGCCTCTTCCCTCCTTCCCCCCACCTCTGGACATTTCCCAGATGGGGACTCTGCCAAAGCTGCACTTAACTCCAAACCCTCTTCACCTCTGGCCTGAGGCCAATATGAAATGTTTCAGCCCAAAGAGTGGGATTTCCAGAAAATTGTGCCTGGAAGCAAAGGAGGGAAGTGCATGGAAAGATTCTCTCCAGCTCTTAGCAATGCTTCTGTGAAAGCAAGTCCAGCCTCAGCAAGGAAAGAACCAGCCACAGGCGCTGGGGCTAAAGAAGTTATCCCTTCAGGCACTAGCCAGTCTTGCCCTCCAGGGACCGGTGCTTAAGAAAATGTTACTTCACAGTTGGTAAGAACCAGAACGTTGGCTACCGCAAAAATTCTCTTTCCCCCAGCTCCTCTGTGCAATCCGTTCCTCCCAGAACTCTGACACGTGGCTGAGCTGTACAGCTAAACCAGCGCAAAAGAGAGCACAAGCTACGTCTACAAGAGAATGCTACATCGAAGTGGCGTATTTTGATGTAGAGGTATTGAAATAAGCAACTTCGACACGTAGAGTCTATGCATCCTCCAAGGCTGGCGCCATCGCTGTTCAACGTCGACGCAGTGACGGAAAACATCGAAAGAGGCCCCCCCGGAAAGCGTCTACACATAAAAGTGGCTCCTTTCAGAATAAGGGGCCAGGAGAGCCTGCGGCCAGGATCACAGGGCAGACTAGCCCTCCCGGGGCAACAGCAAGCCATTCCTTTAAAGGGCCCCTCCCAAACACACGCAGCCTGAGCAGCACAAGGCCTGCGGAGCTGACACCAGACTCGCAGACCCAGAGCACGCAGCCATGGACCCCCAGCAGCAGCCAGAAGCCCTCCAGGCTGTCGCTGAGGCAGCAGCCGCCCTGCTCGGCCACCCAGCAGCTCCTGGAAGGGAAGCCCTCCTCGGGGGGATGAAGTTGATGCCCCAGCCAATGGGGCTCTCCTAGTCCCCCCCACACCCTGCCGCCAGGTGCTCCGCCAGCTGGGAGTGCCTGGACATGGGCTAGTGGGACGATAACCACTGGCTCCGGAATTTCAGGATGCGCCTGCAGATGTTTCTGGAGCTGTGCCAGTGGCTCAGCCCCACCCTGAGGCACCACGACGCTCATATGGCCCCTACCGTGCAGAAACCGGTCAGCATCGCTGCCTGGAAGCTGGCCCCTCCAGACAGCTGCCGTTCCGCTGGACACCAGTGTGGTGGAGGCAAGGTCACAGTTGGGGCTGTTGTCGTGGAGGTAAGGAGGCCCAGGCGGGGACCCACTGGGGGTGGGGAGAGGGCCGGGGGGAGACCCGGCGGGGGGGGTAGGCACCCCCTGCACACCCTCACAGGCGCTTATGTCCCCTTCCTGCAGGGGGTCTGTGCGCTGAATGCTCTGCTGCTCCACAGGCTCGTGCGTACTGAGGACCTGCACACGGCCATGGTGAGGTTCTCTGGCATGGGGTTTCTCAGCTGCTTTGGGGCCCTGGACAGGACCCACATGCCCATCTGTGGCCTGGACTACAGCAGGGGCTGGTTTATAAACAGGAAGGGCTACCACTTGGTGGTCCTCCAGGCAATGGCGGGCAGTTGGGGCCGCTTCCCACACATCTATATTGGCTGGCCCGACTGCACCCACAATGCCTGCATGTTCCGGAACTCGGGCCTGTGCTGCTGGATGGAGGTGGGGACCTACATCCCCCACCATGCCTCCTGCCTGATGGCAGATGCAGCCTGCCCCCCTTCCAGCCCTGATGCATGCAGCCCTACACAGGCCACCTCAGCACCAGCCAGGAGAGGTTCAATGGCCACCTGAACGACACCCACCAGGCGGTGGAGCTTTTGGCCGCCTCAAGGGTCACTGGTGCTGCCTCCTCACCTGCCTCAACGTGGGCCCTCCCGAACATCCCCCAGGTTGTGGGCGCGTGCTGCACGCTCCACAACCTGGTGGAGAGCAAGGGGAGGCATTGGTGGAGGGATGGGCTGCGGAGGCCAGCACAGCCTACCCCCAGCCAGCCACCACCCCTAGCCACCAGGCCCACCACATGGGAAGCCGGGTCCAATAGGCCCTGCAGGCATATTTTGACCAGGAGGCATGGAGTGAGTGCTGCCCTGGCCATCCTGGGCAGGCCTCCCACACACTGCCCCCACCTCCTGCACACTGTCCCCCTAAAGAGCAGATGTCACACAGGGGTTGTTGAACAATAAAACTGGGATTATATTATTTATAAACAAAACATGGTAACCAATTCTTTAATGCAAACAATCTCTTTTGAAAAACTATGTATGTGGGGGTATCGCTACCTAAAGGGGGGGAATAACCATTTACAACAGAGGTGGAGGGGAACTACACACAGAGGAGGTAGGCCTGGGTGGCCCAGTTCTCGGCCCCTCACTGTCCCTCGTCTGGGGTCCCCATCAAGGCTGGGTGGGGGCCAGGAGTCCCAGCAAATATGGCCAGAGTAGCTCTGGAACCCCATGGTCCTCCCCAGCAGGCTCCGGTGCAGGGGGGCTGCCAGGAGGGCTGGCAGGTGGCGTGGCAGGGGGTGGCAGCCAGTTTGCTATGCACTACAGGTTGACTGCGATGCGGTCAAAGATCCGCATGAATGACCCCCAGGCCTCCTGGCACCAGGCAAACGCCCGCTCCTCCAATTGGAGGCTGCACTCTACCACCTCCACCTGGCGCCGGAGGGTGGCGACGACCTGGGGGTCAGTGGCTGCTCACGGTTGGCTCTGGCGGTGACGGGCCAGTCCAGGCGGTTGTCCCTGGCCCGGCTGGCTGCTGCGCTGTTGTGGCTCTCGGACGGTGCAGCTGCGGTTGGGGCGGATGGGGGGGAAGAGAGAGGACAGCCATAGGCACGGTGTCCCTGTGGGAGGGCCCCCGTGTTCACCTCCCCACCACGGATGGGGCATGGCGCTGTCCACAGGAGCAGGTGCTGATGGACCCTGGTGGCCTTGCCGCTGTGCTGGGGCCATGGTCTGGCTGGCCCATGGCAGGCTAGGGTCTGTGGGAGTATGGAGGGTCCCCACCCCCACCTGGTGACCCTGACCCATTACCCAGGGGTGTGCGCCCTGTGGGGTACATACGTCATGGTCCACTCCCGCGGTCGGGGGACACCCATCAGGCAGACACCCAGCTGGAGCTCGGGGAGGGGAGGTCTGTGTAGAGCTCCCCGTCTCTGGACGCCTCCTCAGCGGTCCTGGGAGCTGGAGCCTCTGGTGGCCTCTAGGGTGCGGGCTCGCCTCCGGGCCAGACTTCTGGTCTGAGGCCTGCTGGGGCTCCTCGGCCACCATGTCAAGGACGGCTGGGCAGGAGGCGGTGTACTGGGGGCGCAGGATAGCCCTGAGCTCCCTGTAATAGGGGCAAGCGGTAGAAGTGGCCCCAGACTGGCTGGCTGAGTCCCAGGCCCAGGTGTAACCCTGCTGCAACTCCTTCTCCTTGCTTGGGACGTGATCTGGAGTGCGGGCAGGGTGACCCTGGGAGGCCAGGCCCTCGGCCATCCGGGTGAATGGTTCTGCCTTCCACCGCTTGCTCCCCATTACATGGAGCACCTCCTCCTCACCCCAGAGCCCCAGCAGGTCTCAGAGCTTGGCGTCCATCCAGGAGGGGCCCCACTGCCTCTTCCCCCCCGACCCCGGCTGGACTGCTGGGAGCCCTGGATCCCAGCAGGGCGGTGGCCCTGGGGATGCTCAGGGGGCTGGCTGACTGCCATGGGTGGTGGGTGGGCAGCTCGGGGTCTCACAGAGGGCATGCAGGGAGAGTACATGTGGCTGCTGCTGCCTGCACACCCTCAGCTTCCTGCCACAGGAGGTCCAGGTCTGTGGTGCTTTATGGGCTGCTGCACGCAGTGATCATAGAGCCCTGCAGAGGCTGGACAGCACATCCCAACCGCACAGCTGATCGCTGCCATGGAGGAACCCCCTATTTAGAAGTAGCGGGATGCGGATTGTCTACACATTCTCTACTTCGACGTTGAACGTAGACGTAGGGCTCTATTCCCATCTTCTGCCAGGGGTAGCGATTTCGAAGGCTCACTGCCTAACATCAATTTGAATTTCGCAGTAGTGCAGAGTGTGTGTAGACGTGATGCTACTTCGAAGCTGGGCCGACAACTTCAAAATAGTCAGCTCGTGTAGATGTAGCTTTAAAAAGCCCAATTGGCGGAAAAGCAACATGAGCATGCAGTTTATCATCTTCCTCTCTGCGTCCTTGGCTTCCCAGACAGTTTTGCTAACTCATGCAATCACAGACATATAACTGGGGGAACTAAATAAAGAATTTGGCATCCTGTGGTTTTTTAAAAACTGCTTTACATTAAAAAAAAAAATCCAGGAGAAGTCTGTCACTTAGACACGGATCCTGCAAGTACTTAACACTGTGAACAATTTTACCCACTGACCTCAAAGCCACTGCTCACGTGCGTAACTTGCACACATGCTTATTGGGTTCCTGGAACAAACCTCCAGTGAGGATTAGGGAGAACTAAAGTTCAGAATCAAAAGTAACCAGTAACCAGGGGTACCTTAAAGAGGATTTTAAGAAGCGATTATCACCTGCACTCTGAAAAACAGACACACCCTTAAGCCATTTGGAAATCCTTGGCCTCTGACTATATGCTTTCATTTTGAGCCAACAGTGGGTAGCCTATGGGCACATACTGCACAAGTTCCAGACAACAGTGCCTGTCAGACATACCAACTACAAGAAAGGGTCAACTTTACAGACAGCGAGGAATTCTGTCCAGTCTCTGGGAGAAGGAGTGGGGGGAAAAGAAAACATGGACACAAGCCCATCCTTGATAAAAGAAATTCTTTCAGGGTAGGTCTAGCCTGCAAAGTTATTTTGAAATAACAGCTGTTATTTCGAAATAACGATCCTAGCACCTGCACAATACAACTGCTATTTCAAAATATGTTCAAAACAGTGGTTGCCTTCTTTTGAATTTGGTAAACCACATTCGACAAGGAATAAAACTTATTTCAAAATAGTGAAGTGCTATTTCAGAATGCATTTTGTGTGTAGCAGCGTTACTTCAGAATAAGCTATTCCGGAACAGCTACTCTGGAATAGCTTATTTTGGAATAAGGCTGAAGCATAGACACATCCTCACTTACAAAGGGAATAGTTATCTCTTACACTGGTCTTTCCTCACAAAGAAACACGTTGCAAATGCTGTGTGCCAGTCACTCACAATCTATCTGACATGCATCCAGCTCTGGGTTGGTACGTGGCCTCCATGCCATAATTTATCCCTAGGGATCTATACAATGAAGTGCAGCTCTTGCAGGACAGTTGAGACATGCCTCCTGGCAGAACAGCTCAGTGAGGTTGGTTTGTGGATGGGAGTTAACCAGGGAAAACCCACATGGGGCAGAAATGATTGTAAGGGCTCTCTTTAGAATTGGCTGAATATTTTCTGACAAAAGGTTACTTTGGAGGACGCTGATTCATATCAAATGAAGTGTCACAGAAATGTAGGTTTGGACCAACTTTCATTGGAAAAAAAAATAAAGATCAGAGTGCCATGTTCCAAACATTTCAAACTTTTCTGAACAGCCCATTTCACCTTTCCATTTTGAAATGACTTTTGGGAACAAAACATTTTCATTTCATTGAATCATTTCAATCGAGCCAAAGTTATTTCTTTGTTCAGAAGATCATGTCACAGGAAAGGTCTGTTTTTCTTTGCTTTTGTTCCATTTTGCAGTGGAGTTTCTTTTCAAACTCATAGAATTTCCCACAAAATGGAAAATCTTGCAGCCAGCCAGCTCTGTTCCTCTCCCCTCTGAGGCCATAGGAGGATTTTGCTGGGACAGATGCCTTGCTGCATGAGACAGAAACTCACGTTTACCTCGGACGAGTCCTGCGAGGGGTGCGCCCCCCCCCCCACTCCTGGCCCTCCGGACCTCTCTGTGGGCCCCCAGCCCCGCGCCCCCGCCCACCCTCCTCCCCCTCCTCATCCCAGCCGGCTGCATACCCTGCAGCCGGTCCCTTTCTGAACCGCGCCTAGACATCTCTTGTACACGCTCGTGCTTCACACGCTCCACTTCCCCATCCCCATGTTCAGTTTCAGTCCAAGTCCCCAAGACAATGTATTAAACCACAACCCAGTGGAGCCTATGGACTCTGGAATTTTCCTCTGCTAACAGAAGGCCTGCAATAAAAATTAGCTTAATAATTGATAGACTTAAACGATGCCTGGGCCATTCAGTATTTTCTTCCTTCCTTAGCACCTTTTGTACTTGTGGCCTGGCTTGGGAAAGAACTGATACCACAGGAGGGGAGCTCTATACCCCACACCACCTGGCTTTTTTTGGTGGCTGGCAAGTGGGGAGGAGAGGCTAGGGGGAACTTGTGTAAGCACCACACCATCTTTTAGGGCAGCATTTCTTAAACTCTGGTGTTCAGTGAACAACGCGCAGGTGTCCTGTGAGCATTTGGAAAAATAATTCAAAGCTTTGCAATAAATAACCCTCTTATGATGAGAACAGCGATGGAAAATGCTGCAACATAATCTTATTTCTACATCTTGAGAGAGCGGCAGTAGTCTGGCAACGCAGTAAGGCTGACTTATGCCTCTAATCTTCTCCTAACTATATGGTGGTGTAGCAACTAGCAGCCCCAGGTGGTGTGGGTGCTACACTGGCATGGCAGGTACGCTGTCCATCAGCTGCTTGATGTCAGCCAAGTGGCATGTGTGGCATGTATCATAGAACACTAGGACCGGCAGGGACCTCGAGAGGCCATTGAGTCCAGCCCCCTGCCCCAATGGCAGGACCAAGTACTGTCTAAACCATCCCTGACAGACATCTATCTAACCTGTTCTTAAATATCTCCAGCGATGGAGATTCCACAACCTCCCTTGGCAATTTATTCCACTGTTTGACCACCCTGACAGTTAGGAACTTCTTCCTAATGTCCAACCTAAACCTCCCTGGCTGCAGTTGAATGTGATATTTATTGAATGTATTATTTCCACCTATGTGGAAATAAGGTACACTTCTTTCCTAAAAAGCTGGAAGTGAGTGAAAACCCTACTCATGAGGAACTGGTACCATCAACGAGTGAAGTAAATTTTCATAGCTGTTCTGTGCAAAAATTATCATCGTTGGGTGTTCTGTGGTCTCAAAAAGTTTAAGAAGCAGGGGTCTAGGGCTCATGTTCAACTAGTGAGACTAGGTCCTATCAAACCAAGTGCCTGGGCCAGAAGATCCGGCTGGGCCAGAGACACAATTCTGCCAAATGTATACATGTTAACAATTTAAGACACCTCCAGAGATTCCCCTGGACCACAGGTTCAAATCCAGCCCATCTTTGCGGGGACTAAGTTACCACTCTCTGGTGACTGCCCAGTAAATTAAGTGTAATAAATTACTGCTCCCCATTGAGTCTCCCATGGATGACTGTCAATATCACTAAAACCAGGGCCCTCACTGACAGCCTGAGCAAGGAGACCCAGGGCTGTCTGGACCAGGGGGTCTCGCCCTTTATATGGGCACCTGTGAGAACCTCCACCTTGCCTCTGGAAGAGTTAGTGGGAGCACATGAGACCAATTAGCTCACCTGGTTGCACCTGGAGGCTGGCCCAGGCC
This sequence comes from Carettochelys insculpta, assembly GCF_033958435.1. Classification (NCBI taxonomy): domain Eukaryota; kingdom Metazoa; phylum Chordata; order Testudines; family Carettochelyidae; genus Carettochelys; species Carettochelys insculpta. The sequence continues at coordinate 8,761,655 of NC_134157.1, forward strand.
CAGCTAAGGAGGAACCCACTTAGGGAGGAGCTGGGTGGCTGGTACAAAGCAAAGGGGATGGACAGGAGAGTGGAGTGAGTAGGAAGGGGAAAGAGGAAGTCCAGGGGAGACCTGGCTTTGGGATCTGCTCCTGTACACAGACATCTGGGGAGACACTCAGCAGCCAGTGGGGAGCCCTGAGGCCTGGGCTTTTGAAGAGCGAGCTGAGGAAGGTGTGGAGGGCAGCAGGGGAAAGGTAAGAGGGAGGAAAGGTCAAGCTTGAAGAGGGCAGAAGTGGGGTAGAGTTTGTACCTTTTGCCTTAGGATTTATTGGGCGATTCCAGGGGGCAGCCCTGGTCCTGAGAGAAGGGAGAACTAGAGAGGCTGGGGGAGCAGCTGGCTGTCAGGTATGGTAGGAAGGGCCAGGGAGGCAGCAGCAAGGATTCTGGCAGGGCTGTCTGTCCCTGCTGGTTTCAGATCCTGGACTGAGACCAACGAGGGGGCTGAGGACCCCTGAAAGCTCTGAGCAGAGATGCAATGACCACGGAGCCCAGAGCTGTGGCCAAAGACCAGATGTAGGGACGCTGGACTCCTTATCATGGCTACCTCTCTGTGACTGGACTCCTTATGTTTGGGACCTGGGAGGGGGTGAAGCTAAAGCGTGCCATAGTGGCTGAGTCTTAGAAGAGGCAGCGGTGATCATCGGATGGGTGCTAGAATGCAAAGCACTGCTGCCATGGCACACCCAGCCAGGAGGTAGGGCACCAGCTGGGAGCATGCCTCCACAAGGGATAAAGCCCTGCGTCTCCCATACCACAGTGCAGGCTTCTGCCACGTGAGCTCCAAGAGTAACTCCATCAGCTGGCAGCAGTAGTTGTACATCCTCCATGTGGACCAGTCAGCAGAGAGGGGTCATAACACATAGCCAGGGCGTTACCTGTGCTGTCTCATCCTGTGGAGGAGAGGACAGTCTCTGGGCCTCTCCGCTCCACAAATGTCATCAGCACTAACGTCAGGAAGTTATTTACTTTTTAATGCTCGGGTTACAAAAACCTCCAGAGATTGAAGTGCCCCTGGAAGAGCTCGAATGTACCCCACTGCCTTCACCCACTGGATCTGCCATTTCAGCTTGCTTGCTGGGCACGCTCCAGCTATCTGCTGCTTGCATGGCACAGCAGGGAGCATCTTGTCCATTTGCTTGGGCTGTATGCTCCAGGTAGGATCAGTGCCTTCCCTAGGGACATGGACATGTTCCCTTCCCTGGGGTGCTGACAGCTGTACCCAGCAATGGAATCAGTTCTCCCTGGAACTGGGATAGGGCTGGGGAGTTGCTTGAGTGTGCAGAATGCTGCTGTCAGGCAGGGCAGTGGGCTGCTGCCTTGGATAGGTTAGAGCCCGTGTTCCCTCCTGAATGTCAAAGGCTAGATCTAGGCATGCATTGGACAACATGCTGAATACACAACAGCACTAGGGCCCAAGCTGGAGATGCTTCCCCTTGGGCCAGGCTGCCATTCCTTCCTTCCAAACTCCCCCCCTTTTCCAGAAGGGCAAATCTCTGCCTCTGATTGCTCTGCAAAGGGAAACGGATCAGAGCTGTCTTCCCTCACTTACATGGAGGTGAGGCATGTTATATAGCCCAGGGACCAGCAAAGTCACCTCCCCAGCAGGGTGCATTCCACTGAATAACACTGAGATCCTGTAAAGAGCCTTCCGCTGCAGGGCAGGTGGGACTGTGGTAGTGAGAGGGAGAGCAGGTGACTGGGTGATATACTCATGGAAATAAACATCCTGGTGTACAGCTTTCCTGGGTATAAGCAGGGAGGGAACTAACTCTGCACATCCCCTGCCCCTGTCTCGTGCTTCCTGGGGTGAGAGGCAGAGCTGCTACTCCACCCTAGCTCAACCCCCTCTCACGAACACCCACCATGTATTTCCTCGTGGGGAGCACACAGCAGGTCACAGCAAGCTGGAGCACAGGGCAGGAGATGGGAGAAAGGACACTGCACTGCAGACATCGCAACATTGTTGTGGTGACTGTGAAACAACAGAGGGAGGGAGGACTTGGCAGTGTGGGTAAAGTCCCAGGCTCAGGCCAACACGCCCAGACAGACATTTCTAACTCATGCCATCTACTCCCTGTATCTGTATCCCAGTTTTTTTGATGCTTTCTCTTTAACAACAAACCCGGGGATAACCATGCTGCTTACAAAGCACCATGCACACCAGAATGCTCTGCAAAGCACCAACTGCTTAAGTGCACTCAAAAGCAATCAGCGTTCAAAACCCTGAGGACCCATGTCACAAGCCAAATATTTGCTGTCTGCATCATAAAACCCCACCCTGCCTGCGCAGCATCCCAGTGTGTAAGGGGCATGAAACTGACAATAACAAAAACCAAATACATCCTGGAAACAAATATCTGGTGCCTCCCTTTAGTAGATCTCCAAGTGCTTTACAAAAGGGGGGCACTGTTGCTATGTTTCAGATGGGGAAACTGAGGCACGGGGTGACAACGTGACATGCCCGGCAGAGGCGAGGCAGAGCTAGAAATAAAGTCCGGTCTCAAGAGCCCCAGTCTAGTGCTCTCTGCACTGTGCTCTGCTGCTTCATTACCATTTCCATGTAAGCAGGACTGGCTAAGGTGCAGTGGGTGCTCAGTGGAGGGTGTCAGGTGCCAGGATGCTGCAGATTAAGCCTCTGGCTCCTGGATGCCTTTGTCCCCTTTGGCATCCTGTGCTCTCTCCCTTGAATAGCAAAGAGGAAACACAGAGCTTCCGTCCCTTTCCATGGGGGAGGCTCAGAGGCAGCTGGGGACCAGGAAGCACATAACAATTAAATGTGCTGCTCTGCGCTGGTGCAACCAGGTGGAACTACCTTGGCGTCAGTGGGCAGGTGCGAGGGTTGGGTGAGGGTCAAAAGGGTGTTACTCAGGGATCAGACTGTGCACGTTTCTACAAGAGCCCCTGGTGGGGGCGGGTTCATTGTGGAGCTAAAACTCCGGGCACAGCTTTCGGGGTAGAGGAGGCTGCACTGAGTGAGCCTGCAACTCTGGACTGTGAATGAAGCCAACACGCTTGCCCAGGCCTGGAGCGCAGAGTGGGATCTAGAGCAGGAGACAGATGCCTGCCTAAGCTGGCCCCCTTTCAGCCCTCTGCTGGCTCCCTCCTGCAGTTCTCTATCTCATTGCCCCTTTCCCCAAGACTGAGGGGGACAACTGCTGCCCTTGGTGCCCCACATGGAGGAAAGCTTCATAGAAGCTCCTGTGAACCAGAGCCACTGAGCTGGGCCCAGAGAATCCATCTCGGCCACCTGCCTTAACTGCACAGCTTCTCCAGCTAACCCAGTTGTGGGACTGGTAAGGGGTGCCTCCTAGCTGTGAGCTTTACCCTGGGTTTGGGCCACACTGGGAACCAAACCCACTGTGGGAGTAGGGGAGATGGTGTCCCGGAGCAACCCCTTGGGCTTGGACTGGGTGAGGGATACTGGAACTCAGACCCCAAACTGTTTCCCCTGCACCTGACTCGAGACAAAAGGAGAGCTAACAGAGATTCCCAACCATACTGTCTGCACCTCCAGCAAGCAGAACAGCTGAGGCCACAGCAGCGACAGCACCGAGGTTTCTTTCAGATTTCTAGGCAAATGGATGCTTGGGAGGCCATCAGCTGGGGTCCCCCAGGAGGTAGAATCATAAAATCATAGAAGCCAAGGGCTGGAAGGGATCTGAAGAGGTCATCAAGTCCAGCCCCAAAATGGCTCTGTGGCTTCTGCATAGGTATGGCCGCATCCTGTCTGGAGGTCTCAGGATCCAAATGCCAGCTCGGAACTATCAGTTCACATATCAAGTTGCAAACATCTTCTGTTGTGATCTTTGCTGGGGCTGCAGGGGTTGGATGGACCTGCTGTCCGGGTACTAGTCTAGGGTTGGGAGAGCCAGGTCCAAGTCCCTGTTCTGCCGCAGGCGCTGTGACCATAAGTTCCTTAGGGTCAGCCTTGGCAAGGTGTTGAGGGGTCTCAAGCAACACAGGCCATTGGGCATTAGCCACCTCAATACCTGTAGAAATCTGGCCATGTGCGTCTCTGCACCTCACTTCCCCGCCTGTACAATGGGGTGAACAGTGTTGCCCTGCCTCCAGCAGGGTAAATCCACCACAGCGTCTGCCACTCAGCAGTGCAGACCAGATTAAAAACATTGGACAGGTGGTGTTCTGTACCCTCCCCCGACCCCCAACAGAAAAAGAAACAAGAGGAGCCCACAACTCCAGGAGCCCTTTATGCTGATGCCCAATCCCAGACCACCCAGCCAGCCCCTCTGAGAGCACAGCCGTCTGCACTAAACGAGGCCTGGGGCCGTGATGCTGCTGCAGGGAAGCTGCAGGAAGGTGCCCATGTGCCCAAACCCACACCTGAGGCCTGACTTGTAAGGAAAGGGGTTGGGTGGAGGTTACTCCACTAGCTTCCAGCCTTATGCAACCTGCCAGACACAGGCTGCCCCCCTCCCCTCCCAAACAGTAATGCCTTCACTCCCCACCCACCCGGCTGAGTCAGCTGTTCCCACCCCCAGGTAGCTCTGTGCATGCTGGAAATCAGCAGGAGGGATGTCAAGCCACCAGGGATCACGCGTGGAGCTGGAGCTCGTTGGCCAGTCCAAACCCAGCCTGCCTGCTCCTGACCCAGTCTATCGTTCCCTGGACGGGAGGATGACCTTGTTCTTCTGAGTCAGCCTCACAGAGCCACAGCTGTAGCCCTGGGCTGCAGCATTTTTCCCAGGCATTGCAGTGGCTCCAGGAGCAGGATCAAGCCGATGGTGAGGCTCTAGCCACTGGAGGGCTGGCTGTGTGGGCAGAGGCCTCGCCCATCCTGCAGTCAGCAGTGCCTTTCCCTGCCAAGAGCTCCCTCCTGGCTCCCACACACTGCTGCCGGGCACCTTCTGGTGGGAACAATCCTCTCGCCCGCTGGGCTGCCAGATTGCAGCGGACTGAGGGGGCTGCCTTGCACTGGCACTGCCCCGGCTGTGGGGGAGATGGCACTAGACTGTCTCACCAGTGAATCAGACTCTGTGGAGCCCTATGCAAAGGACCAATCCCCGCCCCCTCACCATCCTCACTGTAGCCAGGCCCCCTTCTGCACTCCCACCACCCCCACCCTACCTGCAGCCCCTCACGCCTCAGGCTGCAGCCATGCCGAGGGGCTCCCACGGAAGGCGCCTGAGGAAACAGGCAGAGCGGGAACTGGGGATGCAGACAGGAGAACAAGCGGAGCTGAATGAGGCTGGCGGAAGAGCCCCTGGCAGGTCAGTTGTGCCAGGGCTGCTGGTTCCTAGCCCCAGGCCTAAGGATGCCAAGGCTGCTGCCAGCTGCCTGCCCTTGGGGTGTTCCTGGGACTTGCCCCTCAGTCAGCAGCCCAGCCTGCTCCTCAGCAGGGCCAAAGCACGTGGCTGGGTTCTGGGTTCGGAGCAGGCTGGTGGGTTGTGGTTGGGTGCTGCAGCAGGGGTCACAGGCTCCGGCTCAGCACTGCCAGGCAGGAGCCATTTTGGCCCTGGGTGAGCCCCCTTTTCTCAGTGGTGCTCCAGGGCTGGCATGAGCGGCCCCCCCCACATACTCAGGTTCGGCAAGAACCAGCTGGCAGGGTGAGGGATCCTACCTGCAGCCCCAGCAAAGTCTTCTCTGCTTTAAGGCACTGAGTGCAGCCATGCCAGCTCCTGCTGCCCCGAGTGGCAGTGAGCGGGCTGCTGTCTCCAGCCGGTCCCTGGCCAGCCTTGGTCGCCACAGCCAGTTCCCTCAAGCCCCAGCTCAGCAGCAGGCTGCAGTCTGATTGACCCTGGGCTCTGGCAATCTGTGCCCATGTGTCTGAGTGGCAGTTCTGTCAGCCAATGCTGCATCTCCTGCCCAGCAAGGGGCCAGGTCAGATGTTTGGGGCGGGCCCCATAACTACCTCCTTAGGTGAAGGAGCTGTTAACAGTGCCTCTGAGCTCTGCTAAGGCTGCTGCACTGCTCAAATACACCCTCTTGCAGGGGAGAGGCACTGTTGACTGTCTGCTGGATGGGCAAGGCCTCTGTCCAAACAGCCAAACCCCAGTTACTACAGAGCAGGGATTCCTAACCTATGGGTCAGGACCCAAGCATGGGTCCTGCTTAGATTTGTTAAGGGTCGCCAGCAGCTCGGAGCTGCATGCGGCTCTTAGAGAAACCATTAGTCGCTATCCCTATCGATAGAGAAGCAGTTACGCACTACAAAGACAGTTTCTTCACCTTTGATATTTGTCCTCATCCCAGGCAAGCCATTTACCAGACTCTTGCAGGAAGTAATTTTGCCCTCCCTCCTCTCTTCCCCATCTTTTGACCCTTCTCTTCTATGTGGCTGATTTGTTTTCATTTTTTTTTGGTTGCATCTCCCCCCAGCTCCTCCAGCCTCTGACTGTGGCATTTAAGCTGGGGGAGCAGTTTGGGGATGAGGGTCTTTCCCCCACCACAACTCAGATCAACCATCATAATAAAATAAATAAATAAAATAGTAAAATAATAAACTATAATAAATGTAGTGTTATTGTTTTATTATTATTAATGTATTTTCCTTTTTTTTTCCTATGAAATAACTACTATAAATATAACAAGAAGTCCTGTGGCACCTTAGAGACTAACAGATATTTTGGAGCATAAGCTTTCATGGGCAAAGACCCACTTTGTCAGATACCTGATGAATGTAGAGTATATTGTGTGTTGCATGTATCTGAGGAAATGGGTCTTTGTCCATGGAAGCTTATGCTCCAAAATATCTGTTAGTCTATACGGTGCCACAGGATTTCTTGCTGTTTTTGAAGGCACAGACTAACTCGGCTACCCCTCTGATACTATGCATATATAAACATGAAGGGAAGCAGTTTTATATTCTTGCCTCCGTTGCACAATTAGCTTGTTACAGCTCCACTTTCCTTTCACCCCTGTTTTTGAATTGTCCTGGGTCACCAAGTCTTCCTGGATTGCCAAAATGGGTCCCCATCTGGAAAAGGTTGGGAACCGCTGCTATAGAGCTTGCCTTAGCAGCCCCAGGCACCAGCCCTGACTCCCTGCATCTGGAATAGTCACATTTACAGCAATGCCTAGCTCTTCTCCAGCCCTTTTCACCCATAGATCTCCAAGCACTTCAGGACTGTTACCCACATCATGTAGCTGAGGAAACTGAGGCACGGGGCCACCATGACTTGCCCAAGCAGGGCTACTCTCTCACACAAATGGCTGACAAAAGCCCAAAGGTTTGGGATGAGGTGATTTTGTTCAGATTTCTTCACTCACCGTCCTTTGTGGGGCAGAGCTAACACAGCCCCTGAAACACCAGATCAGTCCACTGAGCTTTCTGATACCCTCTGGGACCAGCCAATGAAAGCAGGTTCTGAAGCCCAGCACCAACTTCAGAGGAAGGCAAAAATCAAGTGGCCTTCTTCAGGGTGGCTGTAGAAAGGAGGCTGGAAACCCTTCTTGACCCACACAACCTGAAGCATGAGATTTGTTTCAAACACCTTCGTCTCTGATACCGTCCCAGCATAAGGCAAGTGCTCCATGATTCAGCCTCTAGCAATCCCAGTATTCTCAATGTGTGGATTTAAATGTGTGGGTTTGCTTCTGTCTTTCTGGCTCTTAGCTAGCAAGTCCTGACTGCAGCTTGAAGTCCAGTGACTGACGGGCCAGGCACCTGAGCATAGAGACAAGCAGACTGCTATGATCTGGCATAGCCAATGTGGCCATATGGAACGTCATCATGGCCCTCATCTCCCAGGACTGCCAAGTTTCTGACCACAAGGAAATCGGCTGTCCAGGCAGCTGTGAAGGTGCTGTTGGGAAGAGCCTGCAGCCAATGCAGGTCAGATGATGGAGAGATGTAGGGTGGGGAACATAACGCAAGTGTCCAGCTTCATTTGACAAAGACAGCTCTGTGCAGGGAGGCAGGTTGTGCCAAGGGATTTGACCTTTTAACTGGAAGAAGCCATCTCACCTGGGACAACTCTCTATGGTTGTTATTGAGTTAACTGTTTCAGCAGCCACAGTCACCTTTTCCCCGCTGATTAGTGCATCCTGGGACCCAGCCTGGGAAAAATGGTGGTTTTCTGCAATGGGGTCCAGCGTGGGCTACGTGGTTCTCCCACAGGGTTGGGAAGTGGCAAAACCAGGAGCTCTGATGAACTTCCACTCTGGTTGCCCAGCAGAGAGCTGCACATGTGCAGGGGAGGGGGGCACGTGTGTCTCTATCGATAACTTTAACAGAACTATTCTGTATTTATACCACTGTAACCAAGAGAAGAATCAAGCCTATTATCTTTAACAGTACGTGGGTCATAGGGGCAGGGTGTACCAGACATTTACAGCTCTCCGCTGGAGGTCCTATTCCCCTGGTGCCCTAAGAAGCTACGCTTTTGGAAGAGAAAAGCAACATTCATACCTGCAGGAGCTACCTGGAGACTCCTTCCTGGTTCAGCTTCTGGTCGAACCAGTGAGACTTGGTCATCCAGTGGCTAAAGGGGCTGCAGTATGCAGTGGCCAACTGGGGCCACCATAGCCAGCTAAAAAGATCTGGCGGCTGCTTTTGAAATCAGTTCTACCTGCAGGTGGGACAGGGCAGGAAGGTCTCCCTGTCTTAGCCCAAGAAGCCTTGGTTGGCCAGGTGCCCTTTCGGCTGGACCAGAGCAGGACTGTTGATAAATACTTTAATGTCCAGGTAGCCACCTTGAGATAATTGTTAATTTATTTACAGCAAAATGAAGCTGAGCCTGTTCTACTGGACAGCTCAGGTGAACCTGTGATAGTCAAATGTAACTAAGGTCACGGAAAAAACGATTTTGGTGTCCACGTTACCCCACACTACTGGATGTTATCATCATACCCACCTTACCCATGCCTGTGCGGTCTCGCCAGTTCGGGTCTGTTACACTCAGGCCAAGCTGCCCTTAAATTTCTGTTTCTGTTTTTATTAAGGGGGAGGGAGGAGAGGAAGCAAACCACTGCAATTTCGCTTCTTCACTCCAGAGACAAAAAAAGCCAATCCCAATGGCGACGGGTGAATATTTCTCCTCTGTTGCTGATCATTCTTTTCATTGATGGTCTTCACCATGCCTGAGAGGTAAGGCCTTAAATTAGTGATAGAGACAAGTCACAGGGCTACAGCTAGCTTGTTAGCTATCTTGTGGGTATCTCCCAACACATCCCTCTTTCTGATTTAATTTGCCCTGGGGGCGATTTGCATGCCACTGAAGGGACTGACTGGATAATTTAATAGTTAACAGCGAGGTGGCCTATAAGAAATAAAGCTCGTATGTTGCCCCGGAGGCGATATATTTTATTTATAACAGAGCCATGCTGAGCAATTTTTCATTAAGGCTTTTGACAAGTACGGTTTGCTTGACGTAGTGTCTGGTCCTCCTGCTATTAACATCAGTGCCAAATCTCCAGTTGACATTGACGGTGCAACGGTGGAGCTATGAGAAAAGTGGGCTAAATACCAAACACGGAGCAGGTCCACTTGCAAACAGCTACAGCGGTACCTCTGTAGCATATCAGCATAGACACTGCCTACACCAAGGACAGGGGCTCTCCAGTCGGCATAGTTAATTCTTTTCCCTGAGAAGCTGTAACTAAATTGATGGAATAACTCTTCTCTTGACTTAGTACTGTCTACACTAGGGTTAGGTTGGCTTCAGGACCTCTCAGAAGGGTGTGGATTTTTCACACTCCTGAAAGATATAGCTGTACTGATGCAAATTCCCAGCAGAGACCAGCCCTCACTTAAGCCTCAATAATTCCCGGGCAGAACATGGGTGTTACTGAGGGCAGAATTGGGTTCAATATGTCTAATTTTAAGTCTACAGCTTGTTCTGCAGGAACAGCCTGAAGCTCGTAAGGAAATCAGTGGCACATAAATACATTGCTAAAGGGACTTGTGAAGCAATGTGTGTATGTAATAAGACTGGAAACATAGGAGCAATCTGATTGGCTGATGACAAATATGACTAGGAGTACACCCCAGTTTAGGTACCCATCACCGGCTATTAACCGATGGGAAAAACTCGCTCAGCACATGTCACAGCACATTTCATGAGAGCAGTGACACACTTCAGGATGGGATACCTGTTCTCCACTGGCTGAAGGTACTCAGCTGTCAGCCTCAGGTCTTACAAAGAACCAGTGATGGTGCGTGTATCCCATAGGCGTGCCTAACTTGTGATGTGTTACAGCTCCCACTTTTCAGAACTACCTAAGACATGGCCCCTCAGTTTTGTTGCATCTGAACACCTCACAGTTATTAGTGTATTTCTCCTCATCACAGCCATGAGAAGCACAGCAGTGCTCTTATCCCCATTGCACAGATGGGGAACTGAGGCACAAAGAGACTAACTCTGGCATTAAGCACCACACTATTCACACCCGACACACTGTTGTAGTAATCTTCGTACAAAACACACCTGCGAAGAATCATTTGAAAATGGCGACACCCCCCGCCAATCACTGATATTCTTGTGCGGTATTTGTAAGGGATGGGTAATCAGAGTTCTGGATATGCGCTACAATTATGACTAATCATAGAATAGTAGAGCTGGACGAGACCTAAAAAAGCCATCGAGTCCAGCCCCCTCCCCCAGGCAGGACCACACCCATCAAATCAGCCCAGCCAGGGCTTTGTTGAGGCAAGACTTAAACACCTCCAGGAATGGAGACTCCACTACTTCCCTGGTTAGACCGTTCCAATGCTTCACCACCCTCCGAGTGAAAAAGTTTTTCCTAATGTTCAACCTGGACCTTCCCAACCGCAACTTGAGACCATTGTTCCATGTTCTGCCATCCGTGACCCCTGTGAACAGCCTCTCTCCAGCCTCTTTGCAACCTCCCTTCGGTAAGTTGAAGGCTGTTATCAAGTCCCACCACAATCTTCTCTTCTGCAGACTAAACAGGCCCAGTTCCCTCAACCGTTCCTCATAGACTAATGTGTGTCTAAAGCAGTTGTGCCAAGGGAAGTTGGGAAGCAAGTCCACGTTAGAACACATTTTCCACATCTGGAAGTTACTCACAAAGCACTTTGAAAGCGCAAGAGAATGAATTTACCTACCATTTAAACAGTCCCCGCACACTAGCAAGGTGTGGACTCAAACCTCACCCCGCACATGGGGGAGGAGACAGCACAGTGTCTACATCCAGCAGGAGAGAGACACAGCATCTGATGAACGAGGTCTTTGCCAACAAAAGCTGATGCTCCAATATATCTCTTAGTCTCTAAGGTGCCATAGGCCTTCTTGTTGTTTTTGCAGATACGGACTAACATGGCCACCCCTGTGATTCTAGTGGGTTCTGTGTTTTTAGAGGAACAAGCAAACCTTAGGAGGTCTCTGCACTGCTCAGGAGGGGGCAGGACATCACAGAGCACATGGTTTGGGGAGTGCGTTGCATCACATTACTGGTTGTAACCAGAGATCGATGACGGTGTGTTGCTGACCGAGGGCTGTATGAAGACACTCAGGGTGTGACCTGCATGCTTGTTGCTAACTGTGATTATCCCAGACAGGGCATTACAGTAGGAAAGTGTTTGAGGTGCCCAAGTTTGCAGGGCAAGTGGGGACACAACCCCTCACTGGTCTGGATTGTTCCCCCGCAGCCTATCATAGTGACTGGCCAAAGGCCATACAGGATGTTTGCAGCAAAACAGGTAACTGAAACCCAAGCTCCGACCTCCCAGGCTAGCATCCAGTCACTGCACCACCTCTCCTCTCAGGACCCAGACTCACTAGCCACTTAACCTGCTCTAGGACCACTTGTAATGCCTAACTCCTACCTTAAGGTATCTCCAGCACAAATGTGTTCAGTATTTACCTAAAGACTCATTTTGACCAGGCAACCATTTTTTGCGGGTCCTTTAGCTTATTGCTTATGAGACACTCCATTGTGTACATGCAGCCACACATAATAGATTATACCATTTATATACCTCAGAAACTGGCTCAATGCATCTTGTCTAGGTCTGAAATTATTATTCCCTAAGCACATCTGCCACTGTAGAGCAAGCTCCATTGACTTAGGAACAGTGGGGCTGTCACTTTGTTCAGCGTACTGCCCATCTTTAAAAAAGGAAAGGACAATCCAGGGAATCATAGACCAGTCAACCTTTCCTCCATCCCCGGAAAAATAATGGAGGGGATCCTCAAGGAATCCATTCTGGAGCACTAGGAAGAGGGGAAAGTGATCAAAAGTAGCCAACATGGATTCACCAAGGGCAAGTCATGCCTGACCGATCTGATTAGCTTCTATGATGAGGTAACAGGCTCTATGGACATGGGGAAGTCAGTGGATGAGATATACCTTGAATTCAGCAAAGCTTTTGATACAATCTCCCACAACATTCTTCCCCTTAAGTTAAAGAAGTATGGATTGGATCCATGGACTATAAGATGGATAGAAAGCTGGCTTGATGGTCGGGCCCAACGGGTAGCAGTCAATGGCTCAATATCTGGATGGCGATCGGTTTCAAGCAGAGTGCCGAAAGGCTCAGTTCTGGGGCTGGTGTTGTTCAACATCTTTATTAACGACCTGGATGAGGGACTGGATTTCACCCTCAGCAAGTTTGCAGATGACACAAAGCTAGCGGGAGAGGTAGACACATCGGAGGGTAGAGATAGGATCCAGACTGACATGGAAAAATCTGATGCAGTTCAAGAAGTGCAGAGTCCTGCATTTGGGACAGAAGAACCCCAAGCATTGTTAGAGGCTGGGGACCAACTGGCTCAGCAGCAGTACAGCAGAAAGGGACGTAGGGGTTATGGTGGATGAAAGGCCGGATATGAGTAAACAGTGTGCCCTAGTAGCCAAGAAAGCTAACAGCATATTAGGGTGCATCACAAGGAGCATTTCGAGCATATCTAGAGAAGTGGTTGTTCCCATCTGTTCAACACTGGCGAGGCCACATCTGGAATACTGTGTCCAGTTTTGGGCCCCCCAGTTTAAAAAGGATGTGGAGGTGCTGGAGCAGGTTCAGTAGAAGGCAACAAAAATGATAAAGGGGCTTGAGCACAAGACCTATGAAGACAGGCTGAGGTACTTGGGCTTGTTTAGTTTACAGAAGAGAAGACTGAGGGGAGATTTAATAGCAGCCTTCAACTTCCTGAAGGGGAGCTCTAAAGAGGATGGTGAGAAACTGATCTCGGTGGTGTCAGATAGCAGAAAAAGGAGCAATGGTCTGAAGTTGAAGAGGGAGAGGTGTAGGTTGGATATTAGGAAAAACTACTTCACCAGGAGGGTGGTGAAGCACTGGCCTGCGTCGCCTAGAGAGGTGGGGGATTCTCCATCCCCAGAGGTTTTCAAGTCCGGGCTTGACAAGGTCCTGGCTGGGATGACTTAGTTGCGGTTGATCCTGCCTGAAGCAGGGGGCTGGACTAGATGACCTCCTGAGATCCCTTCCAGCCCTATGATTCTATGATAATGCACAGAAAACATCTCAAAATCCTAGAGGTGGATTCCTTTAACCCTTGGTCACTGAGATGACGAGCTCCAGGCTCTCACGTGTGCTCTTCAACTTGTCTACCAAGTTTGTAGAAATAGATTATAAACTAGATCCTTATCAACATAATCAACAACCCTGGGCTCAGTGCCGCTGGCGTCTGATGCTTCTCACTATTTCCTTCCATCTTTCCCTGCCCAGTGCGGCGTGGCTTAATTATATCATCTACCCGTTTTCTGTAGGGTCTGCCTCTCCCATTTGAACCATCCATTATTCCGCATACCAGGGTCTTGACTTTTCAATAGTCATTCACTCTCTGCAAATGTGCCCGAATAGCTGTGACTTGTGTTGTATAACCTTCTGCAGTCGGTTTCTTTCGGCTGTATCTTCCTATATATTTCCTCTTTGGTGACCTTCTGCACCTATCCTGTTCTCAGGATCTTTCTATAACAACTCCTCTCGAATGCCAATATTCTTCTCTTCGAATCTTTCATTATCACCCATGTCTCGCAGCCGTACAACATGCTGCTCAATACACGTTTTCCAGACGCTCAGCTTCGTTCCTAAGCTAATCACTGCTTTCCCAGATCTTATTCATCGCCTTCAAACTCGCTCTTGCTTTCGCTGTTCTAATCGCCATTTCCTTCTTACAGTCTTAACTAGATCCTGCTCTCATGGAATTCAGCAGCGGCGTTCCTATCAGGATCAAGGAGAGTAAGAGCAGTTTTTCCAACCAGCTGGTGACTTGCCCCTCAGGACTACCCAACCTGAAGAGCCCTTGCAGGGATACAAAACCACCAACTTTATCCCGTACAGACAGCAGTACAAACGTGCCGTGGATTTAATCCTTGTCGGGAGCTCCTCAATGTGCCCATGGCACTGCATGGAAGGGCGTATTTTCAAAAGCACTCAGCACATTGGGAGTGGAGCATGGAGAAATCAGCCTTAAATCATGGCTATGGAGCACTCGGAAAGCTGATTATAAGGATTGTTCTCAGTCTCCATCAGAACCCACAATCAAATCATCTTGGGTCTGTTTGGGCCGGTCTGAAATGGGATCTGCACATTTCTGCCCAAGTTCAAAGGCCAGGGAAAGGCTGCACTTGTGGCAGAACTCTGGGAAGGAGCGGAACACAGCGCTTCCTGACCTTGGGGACATGTGGAACTCTCTCTTTTTAAGCCACCGTTGGAAAAAATACATGTCAAAATTCAATGGGAGCAGAACACCAGGAATGAAAAACTAAAACAAAACCAGTCTTATACCTGAGCATGAAACAGCAGGTTCACTACTGACCATGGTCGCTCACTTACTGGGGGAGACTCAGCCAGATGCGGAATCTCAGCTGCGATACGGGTTCTCCCCTGCTTTGCACCACGGTGGCCAAATGAGCTTGTGAAAGTAGATGTTCAATGCGAGCCAATCAGAACTCTCCACCAGAGTTCTCTGTAAGCTGAGCTCTTGGGCGGCTGCCCAGGAAAGATTCAGATGCTGCCCAGCTGAATAGCAGAGCATCCACAGCCACCCACCCAGATGGCTGCATGTGGTTCTTGTGGTGGGACACATCCACTTGTGCCATGATGAATATAACAAAATTTATTCCACCAATGGATGGACAGAAATAGAGGGAACGCTGCTCTTCACTCACAACGGCGGCCAGGTACCACATGGTCATGCTCAGACATAAGGCCCAGATCCTCAAAGGTTTTTAGGTACCTGACTCTCCCTGATATCAGTGGTAATTAGGGCTCTACACACCTCTAAGGATCTGAGCCTAAGCAACTATTCAAGAAAGGGCAGTAAAAATCAGCCCGTTGCACACAATTTGGGCCAGATTTTCAAAAGTGCTCAGCTGAGCATGCTGAGCTCTTTAAAAATCTGTCCCAAGGGGACTCTGGCACTTGATCATTGATGTGATGGTTAGAAAAGTTTGCCAGATTGTGCAGATGTGTGCAAACAGAAGGAGAGTATGCAAGCATGCCAAAAACGCTAACGCAAAGGTAAGCTTTCAGCATTCTTTGAGGACTTCCAAAAGCCAAAACTTCAATGTCCTACAGCACCATAAGCATGACGTGAGCAAGCTGCACGCCTTGATTATGGTTGTGGCATTCACTGGAAAAATCATGATCAGTACTAGATAAAGTCAGACATCTAACAAGGAAGCTACAATAGAGGATGCTACATACGGGTTGCATGGTTGCAGATATGAAGGTGGAGATTTCCCAAGCAACAGAGGGGATTCTTAACACACAGTTTCCAGGCATTCTAGCAGAAAAGGTGTCTAATATATTTCTTTAGACTGTCTCTTTGAATCAGCCCCAATGTAACAATGGTTTTGCTTTTGACAATTACAGGGTGAGGGTTTGTAAACTTGATGAAAGGTCCTGAATAACTCAAAAAGGGTATCAATCCCGGCCTAAACTGTTTGCAAATTTCAACCCGTAACTTTGCATTTTGTGGGTGGCCAAGGTTCATTTCTGGTAAAAGGAAAAAATAACAAATAGGAAATTAACTGCAAAGAGGAGAAAGAGGGAATCCCAGGAGCAGGCAGTGGCTGAGCTGCAGCATTTACAACTGCTCTATTAGCCCAGACCCTCTTCACAGAGGCAGTGGGACACCTGGGCGGGGATCTCCACCAACTCAGCTGCCTCACCTGCAGGCCTAAAAGCAGTGTGAGGTTGCAGATTGCCAACGAGCCAAGGGCGGAAGAAAATGGCCTTAGCACCTAGCTGGGGAGGAGATGAACCAAGATGGTTGTTAGTCTGTGACATATTCCAAGTCCATTGATTGCAGGGATACAAAGGCCGGGACCAGGGATAATGTGAATCAGATGTGAGAGGTAGGATAAGAGGTCCAGGGAACAGGGCAGCGAACGGAATGGGAGTGGGGGGCAAAGCCTTCTATGCAAAGTGGAAGCTAATCCACCTCAACTCATTTGCTCTCCACTCTGCTCTGCAGCCTCGCACACGCCTGCCTGCTTAGCACTGCCCCTTCTTCTGTCAGAAGACCAACGCCATTTAAAAACAAGCATGCCAGCTCCAGTAGGTGCTATGGTTGGCTTTTAAAACTCAGGGACCAGCCTGAGTGAAACAGGGCAGCTCGCAAATCCTGCAACCACAGCCCCCCACAACAAGGGTAGACATGAGTGTCCTAAAAGGGAGGGGCTGGGAATCGGGGTTGAGCCATCTCCTCACTCAGATAAGATGGAGGGATTTTACTCAGATCTTACAAGATGCCTGTGGGCAGAGACCAGACCTGGAAAGCGTCACACAGGAGTGAGAGTTCTTGGGGGTGGGGATGGGGAGTTATGAAACTGTTTTGCAACCAGATGGGCTGCCTATGGTTTGCTGTCAAGCATAACACCAGTTTTGTTTGTGCGTGTGTGTGTGTGTGCGCACGCGCGCATGCGCAGGGAGTGATGTGCTGAACGGCCTCAGAATGTGTATCGTTGTGATGCAAGTTAGCTGTGAATTCAGAGGCAAAGCTGTGAAGGTATCACCCAGAGTTAGATGACAGTCGCGCCCTTGCTTGGAAGGGCAGGGCCATGTAAAAGAAAGAGCCATGACAGCACAGCACTGCCCACTCTAGAGGAAACCCCTTCCGTGGACAGGACCAATGGATGGGCTATGGATCCCGTCAGCTATTCTCCAGGGTATCACCACCACCAAAAAAACTTCCTGGGCACCTCAGTTCACAGTCATTGTCATCATCAGCATGACCTTGCCCAGTGTGGGGACGAGCTCTACCTCCCAGCCTGGACAGTTCCAAGGAAACCAAAAGCAAACTCTCCAAGGTCCTGATCCTACAAGGAGCACTTCCTGTAGGCAGAATCCCAGGCCCCATGAAGCCAGCAGTGGTCAGACCATATGGAGCTTTCTGGGTGATCAGAGTCTGAACTTCCTGTGCTCAATGCAGTATTTCCCTGCACAGGGACAGAACATACCACTACTATTATGGATAACCAGTAGCTGGGCATCCATCTAGTATAAGATTGTCCGAGAAATCTGGGCTTGTTTCACAGCTTGAAAGGGCTCTTTAGAGGGAAGAACAGTGCAGTTTGTTATAAAAGCCTGAAGGACAGAGTTTTGCCTTCTGTCCGACATCCCTCACTGTAGTTAGAACAAGAAAGTGCATGTGTGTGACTCGTGATGGCTAATATTGTATTCTGGCAAAGAAAGAACATATGTAAAAAGACACATTTAGATCGTCACTTTAGGAGTTTTGATGGAGGATGATGGCTATGACAAGACCTTTAGTTTTTCCAAGGAATGTTTGGTTAAGGAACACAGTGATACCTTGTGCATCATGTTGATTTCATAACCTACTTTTCACACACTAGCAAATGAAAGAGGACAATCTAGTGCAAGACAATCTAATGCAGCAAAACATTTTAAATTCCATCCCCTGCCATGTAGGATTATCTTGCAGCAGTGAAACCGAAGGATTTTTTTTTTCCCCGACTCAAAAAGCTAAATGACTTCCCAATGCGCTGTCAGAGTGGACGGAGCTGCAGACACTGAGCTGCAGGTTTTGGAAAACACAAGCAGAGCAAGACTGGTGCAGAGCTGTCTATTAGCTCTCTGGGCAGGTGACTTCTTGGAACAAAGCAGGGTATAAATCTAATAGGATCATCCCACCAAGCAGTCACACCACCGTGCTCCAGCCACACCATCTGCAGCCTAGAGCCAATGCTGAGGAGTGAAGGGTTGTTAAATAAGACACTGGCTTCTTAAAGCACAAAGCTCCAGCCCTTGCTGTCTCTGTATCTCAAGCTGTTAGAACCTACATGTATTTCTCCCATTCCCACAACTAATCAAAATAAAAAACTAGCTCAACAATGAATTTTTAATGCCACATTTTGCCAGGTTTCCACTTAAATAAATAATACAGGGCTAATTTGTTTCAAGAGAGCTAAGGATTTATATGAGTAATAGCAGAGGGTACCCACAGAAAGTTGCCACCATTTTATGACATTTTTGTTATTAGATGTTTAGGCATAAAAGTTTCTAGATTTAATTATTATGGCTGATGAATGAAGGAACTCTGTCCAGGAATTCCTTACCTCCCCACTTGCAGATGCTCTAAATCACATAAGAGCCCCAGATTTAGATACTAAAAATAACATCATCTTGAGAAGGGTCTACAATTTTTTCCCTGAATTTAGAGATGATCATCAAGCATGAACAAAAATAGCACCTTGGATTCATGCACAAGAGCTTATGTTCCACACACACGAACACAAATCAGAGCAACATAGAAATACGCCGGTTGCCACAGCACCTAGCTCAAAGCCTAGAGAAGATTCAGCTGTTATTTGAACAGTTTCTGTGGGTAGCATCAATTGCCTCCCCCTGCTTGGAGAATATTCCTGATCAGAAGAGAGAGCTGCATGCATCTTAACAGGGTAGTATGACTTGTTTGTGTGGGTGGGTGGGGAATCCAGAAGGCTTTGCCCTGACACTGCAGAACTGGGCTTAGGAGCAAGGGCTTGCTCTGCCTGCACAACATAACTCCACCAATTTCTGTGAACAACATAAGGATGAGCCTGTCATTGTGCATTTATTTATCATTGGCCTAGGCAGAGATCCCACCTGCCAAACTCCACCTCCTCTTCTCAGGCCCTGAGGCTCTGGGGAATCATTTGGGATGTATGTATTAATTATTAGCATTCCTATTATTATGAGTGCCTGCCAGACAAACCAGGACCCAGCACCTGGAGAAACAAAGCAGTTTGCTTTTTCCATCACCTTCCCCCAGCACTGCAGAACAATCCAAACAGCTCCCTCCAGCTCCCTCCCTCCATCAAAAATCACAACCCCTCCCCATTTTCCAGCTTCCTCTCATTTGCTTTCCCTGCCCCCTCTCAAGCTGGGCGTTGATCTTTTCTGCAAGGGTCCGGATTGCGCATCTGCAATTACAACCCCCCTTCCCCCCTGCGCGCTATTTCCTTCGGCTAAAGAGGACCAAGACTTGAATCCCTCAGATCCTGCCCCCCCCCAAACACACACACACACACACACACACTGAGGTCCCCGAGTCTCCCAAATATTCCCCATCCAAATCTCCCCTCCAAACCCAGCCTCCATCAGCGCCGCGCAGGGAGATCAACAGCAGAAGCAGCTTCTTACTTTCTCCCACCACAGCCTTGAGCCCGATGGGTGCCATGATGCCCAGGTGCCTTGCGGGGGTCTGGTCTGCCCCGTCCCCGCTGCTCCTCTCGGGCTGGTAACACCCCTCTCCCGGGCTTTGCTCTCAGCTGACTGCGAAGGAGGGGGAGACCGGGACGCGGACGGGGGGGAGGTGCGCCGGGGATGATGGTGTTGATGATGATGGAGAAGGGGCGGGGATGGCGCTCCAGGACGTCACCGCTTTGCGGACCAATCGCCGGCGCGCGTTGGTGCAGCAGCCCCCGCCGGGCTGCAGTGCAGCCCACTGGCCGGCCGGGCTAGCGGGGCGGAGCAGCCGCGGCAGGGTACTGCGCCCCCGCTCCCCGGGCCGTGGGAGAGGAGCCGCCGTCCTCCCGCGGGGCTCCCCCTGGGCTGGGCGCGCGCAGCGCAGCGGGAGCGGAGCCGGGGTCTGCCCGGGAACCCGCTCGCATCAGCCGCAGCGCGAGCTGCAGCGCCAGCCGCCCCCCCCTCCCCCCACCCCGCCGCGCCCCGGGCTCCGGCCCCTCCCTGGGGCAGCCCCGCCGGAGCGAGAGCCGCGCCGCATCCGCAGCCCCCGGAGCTCCCGCCCGCCCGCCCGCAGCCCGGCTCCGCCGGCGGCCCCGTTGCTCCTGCAGCGGGAAGCGGTGCGACGCGCCGCCGGCAGAGCGGGGGTGGGAGGGCGCTGGGTGCCGGCTCCCGCGGCTGCGTTTGGCGCGCAGAAGCCAGTGGCGCAAGGCGGCGGCGCGCTTGGCCCCTGGCGGCGTCTGGGGCTGCGATGTGTGTTTCTGCCACTGGAAAGCAAAGGGGGTCAGAGCGGAAAAATCCCGCGAGGCCGCGGAGAGGCTCGTCCGCCAGCCTGGCAGGGACCAAGCCCTGCAGACACACGCCCCAGCCGCCCAGCGCCCAGCCTCCCTCGTCCGCCCGTGAGAGGGGCAGGGGCAGGGGTGGCGGAGCGGGGAGCTGACTAGGACAGGAGCTACACGGTGGCACCAGCCCGGGAACTGACCCCAAAGTCCCGGGGGTTAGACGTATAAATCGGTGAGCAAACAAAGCGCTGGGCAAGGAGTCAGGAGACGGGAGTTCCACTCCCGTGTTTGTCTGTCTTGTCCGCTTCCCGTCCAGCACTCTGGCCCCCTCCTGAAATATGTTGACCGTGGACAAGCACCAAGGTTTCCTCTATTTTTCCCATCCGTGTGTGGAATAAATTTTATGTGCGCCTCCCAGTGCTTCCTGCAATGCTTTATGCCTGGTTCCCTCCCCTTTGTCTGGTCTGTGAAGACTAGTAGCTTGTTGGGGTGGGACTGGCTTTCACTGGGTGTTTATACAGCACCTAGCAAAACAGGGCCCAGAGTGTATCTGTGGCCTCTAAGTCTGCTGCTGCTGTTTTGTTTGTTCTTTTATTCTGTGATCCTGTACTAGGCCAGTACAAACCACGAGCAAGGAAGGTGAGCTTGGAGTCCAGCGCTGCATGTGGGTGGTCCCTGTGCCTGTACAGACCCCATTTGGGGCACTATGTAAGTAAAGAGGCAGGGGCCAGTGTTCCCTGCAAGCTGAACACTTGTACAGCTGCCCAGGAAAGAGTCAAATGCCATCCAGCTGATTAGCAGAGCACCCACAGCTGGCAGCCTGTGTTTGTGCTGGTGGTGCACAGCCACACATGGATTGGTGCACATAATAAAATTTATTCTCCACATGGATGGAAAAAATAGAGGAAAAATTGATGGGTGTCCATGGTGCCCATGGTCAAAATATTTCAGGAGGGGTCCGGAATGTTGGACGGAATGTGGACAAGACAGACAAACACAAGGAGTGGGGAAGATGGCTTCACAATAAAACCAATAGCATTTGGTATAGTGATGGAACTCTTCCCAAATCAGGATGGTTCTAGGATTCCTCCAATGCACATTTATCTATGTGTGGTGTTAGTCTTCCTTGAGACTGTTTGGACTTGCTCTGCAATAACTTTTGAAAACTGAGTAGGGTATTGGTGAGCTGATTATACTGGGTTGCTACTCAGCAAGTATGCAGTTTAGTTTAACGGGAAAACAATCTGGAAGGGAAAGATTGGCTCAAGATAAGCCACTTTTCAAATGCTTCAGAACTGGCGAGAGATGGCAACCATGACAGGAAAAGGCTCATGACTGCAGGAAATCAAGAGCAAGCTGGCAAGTTTGAAAGGCACCACACTCTCAGGAGAGAAGGGGTGAGTGGTGCTTTGGGCTGCGACTTGGCCTCCCTAGATTCCCAGCCAGCAGGGGATGGAAAGCCTTCAGGTGAGATGGCCCATTGCTTCTTCCAAAGCCTTTTTCTCCAATATTCTTTTTTTGATTTTGTTAACATGAGCAATACTTGGGTTGAAGATGGCTGTACTGTGACGGGGTACAGTCATAAAAGACCCTTGGGATGTTCCCTGATGTGCTGATCATGCCACTGACACCTGCCTTCTTCCTCTCTGAGGCTCTTCACCACCCTTCACTGCTGGGCCAGATCCTCTCGTCTCCTCCAGTCAAGGCAGAGTTGGGCTTACAGCCCACCACTCTCCAGAGCAATGCAGACACTGTCTAATTACAGTTCCGGGTGGGTGCAGTTCTAGGACACAGCACCTGGAAGATCAAACCCTTCCCCTCCCCCTCAAAAGGATCAAACCCAGAAATAAAGCTGTCTGTCTGTGCAAAAGATTTCCTCAGGGTGGGCTCATTAGATAAGCCACCGTTATCACTTAAAGGGAGATATGATTCCCTCCCCAGGTAATAACAGTTTACACTGAGCTATATTATAAACAAAAGAGTTTTATTAAGCAAAACAGTATGATGTAAGTGGTTATAAGTAAAAACAGGCAGATTAAGGTGAGTCATGAAATTAAAATAAAAACCATAGCTAGTTGTATTCCACTAAGAATCTAGATGCATGTGAGTTCTTACTCTAAACAGCCATTCTTGTATCAGGTGAAAGCTTCAAGTCAGGAATGACTTCATCCTGCCTGGGGTCTCTAGTTCAATGTAAAGTTCCCCCTATGTCCTAGAATGTGTCAGGCAATTTCCAAGGCAGACTGAAGACAAAAATGGAGAAGACCTGGTGGCCCTCTTTATACCTTTCCCCTTTGGAGGAAATTCCATTGTTCTCTAGGTGTAAAAGTGTACTCCAGGGTGGAGATAGTCACATGAGAAGTCACCTGTCTCTGTCCTTTTTAGGCAATCAGCCGCTGCCTATCTGCCAGTGTGAACGTACCCAGCAAAGTTCTTCACGTGTGGATTGGCACCCTTCAGGTCCCTTTGTCAGTAAGTATTGATATTCGCTTGACAAGAACCCTCTAACAATAGGGCAGCCATACCTCCTGTTGAGGTCTTCACAGAAGCAAACATTTGAAACAAATATATAGACAGTACTCAGAACTTCAAATGCAAAACTGATATAGGCACAAAAATAAGACCTACAGATCCAGTGGGTTATAACATTAAAAATAATAGGTTACAAGAGGTATTTTGTCCAAAGCATTTCCAAGCTATGCACAGTCATATTTATATTCATAACATATTTTCCATAAAGCATGGTGGGAGACTTCACGCATGAGTTGAAGATCACCAGCTGGTCACTGGGTTCATGGCAGTTCTCTGGCTCCCGATAGGAAGAGTTTCAGGGGCAGCAGAAAGGTTGGGTGATCTGGGCTGTGACTGACATGCAGGGGGCTGTAGCCCAGGGCTGGGTCATGGCATGGCAGAACAGCATTCTACCTCAGGAGAGGTATAGGCGCGAGGCCAGACACCAGAGGGAACACACTCAGTAAGAGAACAGTAGAGCAGCTAGGCTTGGAACTGTGACATTATTTATCATTTGGACTGTGGTATTTTCAAGGAGCCCCAGTCAAGTCCCTTTTGTGCTAGGTGCTGTACAAGCCCAACACAGACCCTTTCCTTGCTAGCATTTAAGGGCCGTACGTAACCTTCATTCTTCTTTCATCCCTCAACTGTTACTTGAAGATAGAAACATTTTTGTTTTTGTTTTTTATTTGCATGACTGCATCGCCCACGGTCATCATGCTGGGCCCAGCAAGAACACAAAATACAAGGAGCCTCCAGGACAAGATACTCAGTCTGCAAGCTGGGCCCCTTCACAACTTCTCCTTTGGATAGTGGAGAACAAATTGGACTGGGAGTCAGCAGAACTTGATTTCTCTTGCCAGCTTTGCCCATTGCCCACAGGTAATCGTGAGCAAATCACTTCCCCAATCTGTACCTCAGTTTTCACATCTATAAAATGGAGATAATGATACCGCCCTCCTTTGTGCAAAGCATTGAGCTCTACTGCTGTAATGCACTTTACAAGAGGTGAGTGGTATTCATATGTGTTTTTATTACATGCCCAACTCCTATAATAAATGAATGCTTCCTTCTAAAAATTAGTAGAATTCTGCCAGCTGTAATTTGGATACAGCTGTGGGAGATTTTCTTTATGCTCTAGGAAAAACAAAGCACTGTGATGCTTCTTTTAGCCAGCTAAGATCATTAAAAACGGGGCCATATAAATGTTAACACAGACAGGGGCCCGTTCTTGTTTCTCGTGAACCCAATGCTTAGCTGGCAAATTCCTTAGGCACGTGCAAAATGGTACGTATGGGAGCATGTCCCCTTAACTTCAAAGTGAAGTAGGTGTGGGATGAGGACCTCAGAATTTTGTTTCAATGGAACCTCCAGATCCTAATCACTCAGAGCCAGGGCTGGGGGGCTGATTCTGCCCCATGGTGCATATGTAGAAAAGCCTGAGTCAAAGATCACTAACATCAACGGAACCCTTTCTGTTAACTCCAGGGGGGTCATGATTTGGTCCTAAATGGAGTAACACATGAGTGCAAAGTCATCTGAGAGCAGGTCAGACCAAGTGCATTGTAAAGGTCTGCAAGGGGTCCCTGCACAGCTGTCTACAAACAAGAGAGTTGTTATTGCTACTACTGTGACATGACTGCTAGGGTCCCTCCAGGTCAGCTTAATTATTACCCTCCATTCCTGGCTATTTCATCTAAAGAAGAATCCACTAGGAATGTTCTGTAGGGAACAAGTTCATTGGCCAAGACTGGAACGGTGACCAGTGATTTTTGGTGCTCAAGTTGAGGTGCCTCAGGGGGCAAGCAGGGCTGAGTTCCCACCCTCTAGAAAGCCAGCCTCTCTCAGGGGTCTCAGACTGGGCCCCCTGAAATGACTGCATGCTCTTGGAAAGCCTGACTTTTGTTTTGTAACTCAGCCTGCAGAAGCCTTTGGAGCCAAGGGTGGTTGTAATTTTCAGAGGAAGGAAATTCAAGTGGCTCAGGTGATGTTCAGCTTCAGTGGAAGTTCATGAACACTAAGCCAGCCCCACAGAGAGCAGATAGTGAGTGGACTTCCCCAGTATGTTAATCCACCCCAATTCCATGGAGAGTTCACCAGCTCCTTCAATCTGGGGATCTCCCCTGAACTGCCACGGCTGTGGGTTCGCAACAACCACAGCATTGCCAACTCCGAGCACTCAACAACCACAAGCCAGGCTCAGGAAAGTAGGAATTGGTGTAAAATACAAAATAACAAAAAATAAGCTGGATAATTTTGATTGAGTTAGACCTATCAGCAGATCTAGAAACCTTTTTTAAAAAGCTGAAATCTCATCTAATCACATGACTCCAGGACCTGGGGCTTTAAGGAAAAACACCAACTATCGTGAAACTCGTGACAATGTAATGAGGATTGGTGATATTGCAAATTCCCTTTCCTTTCTCACAGTCCTGATCCTGTTTTTGCTCTCACAGTTGGTCACAACACAGAACAGAAGAGAACCTGGGCTACCTGCATGAGGCCTCTGACACCTGAACAAATGCTCATAAGGGTCAAGTTCAAAGACCGGACTGCGGAGTCAGCACTCAAGCAAAACCCACCTTTCATTCCAGTGGGAGTTTTACTAGAATAAAGAGCAAGATCTGACCCCAAGTTTCCCCACAGGAAACATGGGGAACGTCAGCCAAAGCGTAACCCGGAGGTGCAGCAGTGAATGAAGGCTAGTGCAGAGACAGGCACTTTCCTTCTTGTCCCATCATGTCTGGCTTTGTTCACAAGGCATCTGCTCAAATGAAATCAGACCCCTCTGCTAAACCTCACACTGCAGATCCAGCCAGAGGAGATTCAGTTCAAAATACATAATACCTACCTTAGAATCGTATAATCCTAGGGCTGGAGGGGACCTCAGGAGGTCATCTAGTCCAGCCCCTACCCAAAGCAGGATCAACCCCGACTAAATCATCCCAGCCAGGACCTTGGGAAGCCAGGACTTAAAAACCTCTAGGGATGGTGATTCCCCCACCTCTCTCGGTAACGCATTCCAGCACTTCACCAGCCTCCTGGTGAAATATGTTTTCCTTATATCCAACCTAGACCTCCCCCTCTGTAAATTCAGACCATTGCTCCTTGTTCTGCCATCTGTCACCACTGAGAACAGGCTCCCTCCATCCTCTTTGGACCCCCCTGCTCCTCCTTCAGGAAGTTGAAGGTTGCCTTGGTGTGATGCCTGCTGTATGCCATCGGTCAGTATCAAATCGCCCCTCACTCTTCTCTTCTGTAAACTAAATAAGCCCAAATCACTCAGCTTCTCCTCACAGGTCATGTGCTCCAGCCCCTTAGACATTTTCATTGCCCTCCGCTGAACCCACTCCAATGTGTCCACATCCTTTCTGTACTGCGGGGTCCAGAATTGGACACAATACTCCAGCTGTGGCCTCAGCAGTCTGAGTAGAGGGGAATAATAACAGCGGCCACTCAGCTCTAGTGCTATACAAATAAATAGCAGTAATAACAGTAAACACTGAAGTTCTGCTCTGACCAGGGACTAGCAGCAAATCTGGCGTTGAGGGAAAACTGCCCCTGCTGCTCAGGGCTGGGTCACCTTGCTGGTGCCCTGCGTATGTGGGAGAGAATCCTGTGTCCTCAACAAAGGATGTATGCAGAACCTTGGGGGTGAAATGGAGTCAGTACTGCCTGGAGTCCCAGCCTGTAGCAGATCTACAACCCGGTCCCCAGGGCCAAGACTGTGCACACCTGGGTTACACCAGGAGTGCCACTGCCCAGCTGATATGGTTTCAGGCAGTAGCTAGAAGTCTGCAGTGTTTGTGAGTCCACTTAACAAGCACTCCAGGAAGCACCCAGGATCAGAGCCAGCTCTTCGTCCAGTGCTAACAGCCATGGGCTGGGCTTAACACGCCATCTCTCATTCACTAGCAGTGCCGGGACGCTGCTTTCAAAGGGCTCGGTCACCAGTTCAGATACTACCGAGCAGACGAACGTGTCTGAATTGGAAAGAAGCCAGCTATCTCCCAGCCCTTTGTGATTTCGTAGCGGGGAGGCTGTCAACAGAGGCACTGCTGGGTAGAGCCAGGAAAACAAACTGGGATTCAGGCCTCCTGGGCTCTAGCCCAAGTCACTTTGCCTCTGTGTCACTTTCCCCGTCTCTGCCACTATTGGCATTGCTATAACACCTAGGAGCCCTGGACACAGTGCAGGATCCTGTGGGGCTATCATCATCATGGAGGCAAATCGCACGGGGCGATACCCATGGAGCCTGATCTCTAGGGAGGTGGTCTAGCTCGGGGTTCAGTCTGTGCCCATCGCTGGCGAGTTTATCATGCCACCAATGCTTTTGGAGACCAGGCGATCACTGGCCACCCTTCCCCTTGTCAGGTCAGAGAGGGTTGGAGGCCAGGTGGGGTCCCAGCACTGGCTGTGCAGCAGGTGCAGCCTGCTCTGAATGCCTGCAGCCACGAGAGGGTCTCCATAAGGACCGCGGCCACAGCCGCCCACTCCCACCTGGGGAATCCAACCGCTTGTGGCCTCCTGCCAGAGACAGCCAGGCTGCAGGACTCAGCGCTGGGCAGGGGGATCCGGAATGGAGCTCACAGGCCAGCACCAAGAAATTGACATCTGTGGGTCACCCTGGCAATGCCTAGCTCAAGGCCTCATTCCAGGTGTGCCCGTCACTGGTGTAACCCAGGTGAGCACAGTTTGCTCTAAGGACACAGTACCCCCCCCCGGGAGCCCCATTCAGGGCCCACAGCACTGTGCCCTCCCTGCCTGGCTAGGCTCAGCTGGGGGCATCAGGCCTGCCGGGGAGGCAGAGAGGCATTGGCTCTTCCTGGTAATTGATCCAGGAGCTGTGTCTTGTCACAGCCCCCTTCAGACACCGGGGAGGGGGAAATGCATGCTGCCCAGTCCCTATTTAACAGGCAGGTGGAGAGATCCCCCTGGACGAGATGCTTTCTTTGAGCACCAGTGGGGGCAGAGCTGGGCGAGGACCAAGCCCGACACCCCCTCCATGGTCCACTGGCACCGGAGGGCCTCAAAGAATGCTTAGGTTTGTGCAGCTGCAGCTCCTCCCAGCAGAGCTGCACCAGAGGCCGACTTCCCTCAGCAGCCTCCCATGTCAGGCCCGGGGGGAACCAGGGCAAAACAGGCTAGTGGTCCAGGGACTGGTGGGGGAGGGGAGTGGAACTCAGGGCAGGATTTCCACCCACCAGTGTCAGCTGCGCAAGGGCCGTGGACGATCTGCACACAGACGGGAGAGAAATCCTTCAGTTCAGGCATGGCCTTGGGTTGCTGTGAGCTGCCATCGCCTGGCCCAGTGCAGGGGGCATGCCCGGGCTTGTGCGCTGCAGGGCAGGCAGGCTCCACGCAGCGCTGGGATGGGAAGCTACGTGGATGAGAGCTGACACGGGTGGATAGGGATTGCTCAGGCCTCCTAAGCAGCCCAGAGCCCTAAGTGCTTCCAACCAGCAGAAGAACTGGGAAAGGGGAAATAGCCTCCCTTCCCCGGGCAGCCAGTCCCATCTGCAGCTCGGGCCCTCTCCCAGCTGCCGGTCGTCTCGCTAGTGGCCACCAGAGGGCAGCGATGTTCCATGAGCCACTGCCAGCTGCCCTAGGCCTGAGACAGGGTGGGGCCGTGGAGGACAGAGTAGCAGACCGGTCCTGGCAGGGGGATTCCCTCCCACACGGACAGCAGAGGGGTCTGCTCCGGCTCCTGGAGGGAGGCTCCAGCTGCGTTTGGGGGCTGAGTTTTGGCCTCACCCATCACACCCCTTCCAGTGCCGTGGTGCCGCTCGCTGATTGTTAGCATTGTCGTTAGTTGTCCCAGGTGATCATTTGGGTCCTGGGTCCAGCAGCCCCTTGTTCTAAGCTGGGAGAGGGGCCTTGGCAGTGCTGCAAGCAGCGCCTGCAGCCGCAGGCCTGATCAGGGACCCCTGTGCCAGGTGCTGTCCATGTTCCCAGCATCCAATTCTACCCACACACAGCAGGAGGCAGGAGCCAGGCGCTGGCCGGGGCTTAGCCCTGCCCAAAGGTCAGGATGGGGAAAAGCTAAGCAATCAAGAAAATTTCTGGGCCCTGATGAGATGGGTTTACAGCTTCAGGGCTCAGCCCCTTTGCTGTGTGGTTGTGCCCCCTCCTTCCTGGGCATGTCACCCGCCAAAGGCCTGGCTCTCCGAATACTGACTCACATGGGACGCCAGACTCCTTCACATCATGGACCTGTGCCTGTCCTGTGGAATCCAGCCCCAGAGCCTGTGTTTGTTGGACAGGGACCTCGTCTTACTCCACTGTCTCTTGGTGTTGCTTGGTTATAGGCTCTATTCTCTGCCCTTGTGCTCTGGTCATGCGGAGCCCATGAGTCAGCAAAGCACTGGCTCAAAGCCACCCTGATTCAGCAGAATGCTTTGCTTTGAGAAGGTGCATCACTCCCACTGAGCTCCATGTGTATCCGGACGTAGGAGGAGATGATGTAGCCATGCTCGGAAACAGCTGCCAGACACCACTGTGCACCTGAGTGGTTTGTCTCCCTTAGCGCTTATCCAGAGGGGAAAATTTACCAGTGTAACTGCACCTCGCTAGTGGACACATCATTCTGCTGCTAATGTTCCCCAGGCAGGTAAATCTCAAGCTGCACAAGAATCCTGTGACAGGGCCAGGGAGCCAGAGTCTCCCAAAGCCCAGACTAACCATTAGGCCACCCTGCTCCTCTCATCTGGGACTTTGTCTGGGAACTGTTTCCTAATGCACCTGCCACTGGGACCGGTTCTAGAGCCTCTGTGAGCAAGGCTTGGCCTTCTGTACGGCGTCTGCACTGCCAGAACCTTTGCTATAGATAGACACAGCCCTGAACCAGTGTTCCTCTCATTTTTTCCACCCATGTGCAGAATACGTATTATTCTGTGCACCAAGGGATGTACAGATGTGCACCACTGGTGGAAACACAGGCTGCTGGCTCTGGGTGCTCTGCCAATCAGCTGGAGAGCACCTGAAGCTCTCCCCAGCTGCCGCCAAAGCACTCAGCTTATAGCGATCACTGCCCTGAGCTGTCACCCTATGGTCACACTCAGCCAGGTTTGGCTGCCAGGGCATTTGAAAAGGGATTTCAAGGCAGGTACAAAGCTTTGCTTGCAAAGGGCCTCACACTCCCAGAGATCAGGCCCTCAGCATACCAGACGGCCAGTCCCCCACTTAGAATTCGCTGCACATTCTTCAGCCTAATTGATAAGATGTCTTTGTTGATTTTGCTCCCTGTGAAAACAGATCATTACAGCCCAAGTCAATTAGCGTGAGAGGAAAACCAGTGATTTGTGAGAATATCAGAGGGAGGGAAATAAATATTTACGAAAGAAAATCCTGCTCCTGCAAACACTGAGCTGTAGGACCGTGATTCTTTTTACACCAGAGTCCGGTAGTTCCCAGGGTCCATCTAATCAAGGTGTGAGTGCATCAGTGGGATATCTACCTGTACTAGGGTTACCCACGGTACTGGGATGGTCACCCTGCTGCAGGAGACAAAGGGTTAAACCCAGCTCTGGGACAGGGGTGAGACTGTGGAGCCAGCAGTTGAAGCAATTAGCTGCCAATTAGGGCCCAGCTGAGTTGTATAAATAGGGGCTCCCGGGAGCAGATGAGTGTACATTCTTGCTCCAGCTGAGGCTTGGTTGTCAGGGAAGCTTGTGTGGGTAGTTGAGACAGAGTGGTGCTATGGAAAGACAGGCAGAGCTGGGAGGCTCTAGGCTGGTCTGCCTCCCAGGCTGTGGGGCCTGACACAAGGCCTGAGGGTACTAGGGCTGCAAGAAGGCAGCAGGTCCATGCCCCCTTGAGGGGCCACTTCAGATTGCAATTAGCCCTTGCTAGATGATGACAGGGCCCAGAGGAGAGCAATGAGAATGATCAAAGGTCTAGAGAACATGACCTATGAAGAAAGGCTGAGAGAATTGGGATTGTTTAGTTTGGAAAAGAGAAGATTGAGGGGGGACATGATAGCAGTTTTCAGGTATCTGAAAGGGTGTCATAAGGCAGAGGGAGGGAACTTGCTCTTCCTTGCCTCTGAGGATAGAACAAGAAGCAATGGACTTAAATTGCAGCAGGGGAGGTTCAGGTCGGACATTAGGAAAAAGCTCCTAACTGTCAGGGTGGTCAAACACTGGAATGAATTGCCAAGGGAGGTGGTAGAATCTCCATCACTGGAGCTATTTAAGGAGAGGTTAGATAGATGGCTTTCAGGGATGGTCTAGAAAGTGATTGATCCTGCCGTGGGGGCAGGGGGCTGGACTCGATGGTCTCTCAAGGTCTCTTCCAGTCCTACTATTCTATGATGTCCGCTAGAGAGCCACTGAGGCAAAGTGGATAGAGGGGACTGTGGGCTCCCTGGAGTGTAGGGTACTGCCTTAGGGCAGTAGCCTGAGAGAAAGAGGGACTGGGGTTTGACAGGGACATGCACCTGGACCAGTGAGGGTGATGCTGCCAGGAGAGGGTGCTCAGGAGGCTGGATGGAGTTAACTCCTGAATGACCAGCAGGAGGTGCCATGTGGTGAGTTACAAACCACTCCACCTATGCTAGCAAAACTCCCTGAGGACCGCTGGTAGGTATTGGGCCTGCTAGACAGTGTTGGTGCCCTGCTGCTGTGTCAGGGTAGTTATTTTTAACTATGCTGGTGCGGGTCTGTCTATCCAGGCTGAAATCACACCTCCAACTGCAGTGTAGAGCCACACCCACAGACCACAACTGCAGGGGGAAGTTCTAAGTGCTCTGCAAATGCATAGGTAAGGTCTTCACTCCAAAACTGGGGGTACTTTGTGCCTCCAGGACTAGCAGATGTAAGGGACTGATCAGCTGTACCTTCCAGGCTAAGCCAGTTGAAACACTTGGGCTACATCTCTTCAGCAGCCTTATTTTGAGGGCTGGATTGAGCTACTTCCTGAGTGACCAGCAGGAAGCGCTATGCTGGTCAGTTACAAGCTACCACCATGCTAGCAAAACCAAAAATAGCTGTGCCTGGGCAGGGCAGCTACATGCAAATGTGTTTTGAAATAGTACTTAAACTAATTCAAAATGCATCATCTGTACACATAGTGCTTACTTTGAAATAGGAGCTATTCCTCCTGCAATGAAGGTCACCAGTTTTGAAATAACACACCCCCTATTCTGAATTTATTTCAAACTAATGTGTGTCATGTAGACAGCAAAGTGTTCTGGGTGGGGTTTTTTGGGTTTTTTTTTCCTCCCAAAATACCAGCAGTTCTCTCAAAATAGCTTGGCTGTAGCCTTAAGCTGTGTCTACACGTGCACGCTACTTCGAAGTAGCGGCACTAACTTCGAAATAGCGCCCGTCACGGCTACACGTGTTGGGTGTGATTTCGAAGTTAACATCGACGTTAGGCGGCGAGATGTCAAAGTCGCTAACCCCATGAGGGGATGGGAATAGCGCCCTATATCGACGTTCAACGTCGAAGTAGGGACCGTGTAGTCGTTGCGCGTCCCGCAACATCGAAATTGCGGGGTCCTCCATGGCGGCCATCAGCTGAGGGGTTGAGAGACACTCTCTCTCCAGCCCCTGCGGGGCTCTATGGTCATCGTGTGCAGCAGCCGTTAGCCCAGGGCTTCTGGCTGCTGCTGCCGCAGCTGGGGATCTATGCTGCATGCACAGGGTCTGCAACCAGTTGTCGGCTCTGTGGATCTTGTGGTGTTTAGTGCAACTGTGTCTGGGAGGGGCCCTTTAAGGGAGCGGCTTGCTGTTGAATCCGCCCTGTGACCCTGTCTGCAGCTGTGCCCGGCACCCTTATTTCGATGTGTGCTACTTTGGCGTGTAGACGTTCCCTCGCTGTGCCTATTTCCATGTGGTGCTGTGCAACGTCGAAGTTGAACATCGACTTTGCCAGCCCTGGGGGACGTGTAGACGTTATTCATCGAAATAGGCTATTTTGATGTCGCTACATCGAAATAAGCTACTTTGAAGTAGGCTTCACGTGTAGACGTAGCCTTAGAGAGCTGAGCTGGTCCCCTTGTGACAACATTTGCTGTCAAACAATACGGTTGACAAGTAACAAGGAAAAATGCATACAGATTATTTACTGACTGACTTTAGACAGATACTGCCATAGGTATTGAGGTCCCAATTCAAAGCATGACTGCATGTAACTCACTGCAATGGGACTGAAGCACATGTTGAAAGTGCTTTGATGAATCGGAACAGACTTCAGCAAATATCTAAAGTTTTTTGAGAACAAGAAGAAGTCCTAAGGACTTCTTAGACTTATAGACTAACATATTTTGGAGCATAAGCTAAAGTTTCTTGGGTGCTTAGAGTGCTTTGCTAAATGGTTCCCTCTTGTACCTGTTTCACCATGACAGCTGAGGCCCTGGACAGCTGGCTGAACTCAGCACATCATCTAGTCGCTAACCAATTAGCCAAAGGAAAAATGCCCAAATTCCTAAGGTAAAACTTTCACAGCAGATAATGCAGCCAGTTCTTTCAGATGTATTTGTTTGGGGTTTTGTGCCTGCATGTAATTAGCTGGGATGATTCAAATCTTTGACAGTGTAATTTTTTAAAATCTTATCTTCATTGTCTTTGAATAAACTGGAAATCAAGGACCCGATTCAAAGCTCACTGAGGTCACTGGAATGATGACAAACTGCCCACAGCTCGCTTGGTTCCTGCCTCAAACAAGTAGGCCAGGAGTGTGGCCCACCCAAATCATACTAGGTTTTGAACAACATTTTTAATGCTCTCCAGTCTCTAGTAGCTGAGCAATTTAGAACTCTAGCCTGCAGCCACTACTGGATGGTCCCTGTTCTTTGAAGTACCAAGGAAGACCCCACTGATGAAGAGTTTCTTGGCCTCTCAGGAGAATACCTGAGTTAAGTCACTGGAACCATTCAGGTGACATGAGTAAAGTTACCCCGGAGGTGAGTATTAGCGGAGCAAATCAAACACGTCCCCATCTCCTTCATTTCCATCTCCTTCCAGCCATAAAGTAAGTGCTGAAAATGTCAGTGCTGTGCAAGGGGGTGAGGCTGCCTGAGCCTGCCGACAGACTGTGGCACTGCTTGTGACTGTGCCCACTGGCAAGAAAGAGTGAGCTGTGGGTCTGGGTTCCACTCAGTACCTGTCTGTCCCTTGACTTGAATAGGCTTTGGCACTACTGTTAACCACACTATGCTGGGGTGGCCAACCCAGGGCTTTTTGCTTAATGAAATGTGGCTCATTGAAACTCCTCACCACTGCTCTCGGCACACACCCCAGTGCATGGGTGTGATGGCAGCAGCTCTGGTGAGACCCAGGCATTGGGTTAGAGCGGGAGGCTGGAGGTGCCTGGCTCTGAGGAAGGAGTGCAGGATTGGCTTAGAGTGGGGGTCTGAGGGATGGCATTGAGCCATGAATTGTGTATTTTTATATACCTCAATAGATAGAAATAAACATGTAATACTTGGCTCTTTGCACTCTATGCACAGCAATTTTGGCTCTTAGTGTCTGTCTAGCTGGTCACCTCTGCTCTATGCTGTTGTATTGGTAGAGGCAGGGCCTTGGAGCTGCACTGGCTTTTTGCCTGGGCAAGTGGGTTTGGTCCTCTGGCTGGTAGGTGTAAGGTCACTTGTTCCAAGCCTGACAATAGGGGACGTTCTGCCACTGAACTGCACACACAGCCCGAAGCATGTAAGCAGGCTCACCGAACTCAACGGGACAGCTCCCCGGGTGAGAGTGAGGCCCCTCTCCAGCAAAGCCCTCACATTGGTGCTTTCTCTGCCCAAATCTGACTATAAACTCTTCAACCAGAAGGCTTCTGCTGACTGTGTGATTTGTAGCAGTGCCTTGGCACTACAGACGCACACCCAGATCCTGCTCCGCTAGGTGCTGTACAAATTGTCTCCATAGCCTCATTGGGCATGATATGTACAGAACCTGGTCCAAAGCCCACTGAAGTCAACAGGAGGCATCTCTTTTCCCTGCAGAACTGGGAGTCTCTGTTAACGCCAGCGTGCAGCAAAGGTTGTGCAGTACAGTAAACTGTCGAAATGCATGAGTTCGAGTTGCACTGAACTCAAGAGTTTAGCACGATTCCAAGCTGCTCTGCGGCTGTCAGGCTCCCCCAGCTGGGGGAAGGCAGATGGCCAGACAGCCACTGCCACTGGGGTAAGGCAGGGAAAAGCAGTGCCTGGCTCCCAGAATGGTGGGGAAACTGGAAATTGACCACCCCACCAAGCCTGGTCAGTTTCTTGGCTCCTGCCAGTGGCTGCTTGGTTCCCAGCTCCCCACATTGCTTGCGGGACCCAGGAAACTGCAGTACATATCCTTTCCTGTCATCCACTTCCAGCCTCTGACAAACAGGCTAGGGACACCCACGAGTCACCCAAAGGCTTAACAAAAGTGCACTGACCTTTGTGACTCAGATGTGAATTGTGATTTCTCCATAAGCAGTTGCAAGCCAATTCTTAGTCACTTGGAGAGAGGTTTTCATAAGAATTCAGAGCCAGGTTTCCAAGGACTGAGTGCTGGACAAGGGCTAGCTGAGAATGGTCTAAAGGAACCCTTTTCCATCTGAGAATGCTGTTTCCTCAGTACTGAAAAGCAACATGCTAAGCAGGGTTGGGGGAAGGAAAACAAGCATTTTGACCAAGATCAACTGTTCTCTTGGACTTTTTTTTAGAATGAAGAGTTCTGATTTTGGTTGGTTGTAGGGATGACTTTTCAGTTATGCAGATTCTTTATTTTAAAACCTTTTGAAATGTAAAAAGTGAAAGAACTCTGTGTGTGTGTGTGTGTGTGTGTGTGTGTGTGTGTGTGTGTGTGTGTGTGTGTGTGTGTGTGTGTGTGTGTGTACACATACACACCATTTGCTTGACCCAAAATGAAGAGCTTTTTTGGCATTTTTTCACTAGAAATGGCTATTTTTTTTGGTTTGTTTTCATTCCAAACAAACAAATTTTGCAGGTTTTCCCAGGATTTCCCTTGAAATGGAAATTGTGGCTCTGCCACAGCTCTAAGCACTGGCCATAGTCGGAACCAAGCTGTTGAAAGAGATCAGCTGGAAATTGTCCTTTGCAACTGGGCATGGCAGGGGATGTTGGAGCAGTGCCAGAGATGCTTCACTCCAATGTGATCCTGAGTCATTGGCAGCATGCAAGTGGCAGCTGGGTCACTGACCATGCACTGCAGAGAGTCTGCTCGATTTGGAAATGTGACCTGGAACATGCCGCCTCATCAAACCAAGCAGCAGGCCAGAGGGGGTTGTTCCCTAACAACCATCATTACAAAAGGTCCAGCAAGACGTGGCTTGTGTGGTGTGGCTCTGTCACAAGCTCTAGTGGCTAGACCACCTACAGCGATGAATACACCTGGTAGGTGTAGCTCCAGTAGTCCTGGCTCCTGCTTTGAGTTCAGTCCCCACAGTTGATCTGTTCAGGAGGATCCATTACGTGAGTAATAGAGGAGCTGGTAAGACCTGGTGGCCGTTAGGCCGAGTCTGCTCTGACAATGCCACCAATGCACCAGCTGTTGCTGTGGGACCTGGGCGACGTTCCAGGTGGCTACTGGAAAGCATGGGCTTGGTGGTGGAGCGTGAAATCCCACGCCTGCGTGGCAGTGCTAACTCCACCCACCCCCTCCAGCCTCTCTGCTGCACCCATCAATGAAAGGGTCAGGCAGCAGCGAGGGGAGGCTGGATTTTGAGGTACTGTGGCCCCTCACCCCATGAGCCCTGGTGGTCCCAACTGCTGCACATCACTGAGCATTCAGCCTTTGAACTGAAGATGTGGTGTGTGGAGTCTTTGGCATCTGTAACCCATGTTGGCTAGTGCTTGCACCATCCCCTCTAGTGCAAGCTGCTGGAGTGGGTGCTGAGCCGACAACAGCTTTGGCCAGCAGAGCTGACTCTGTAGCTCAAAGCACTCAAGCAGGGATGGGCAATAGCTTTTGATGGGGGCCCACTTCCAGCTTTGGTAAGTGTTCAAAGGCCCATTCTTCTATGGTGGGGGTGTGGGGTGGGGGATGGAGGTTGGGTGAAGGAGAGGGGATGGGATTGGGGTGCAGGAGAGGATTCCAGCCTGGAGGAGGAGGTCTGGGGGGGGGTGCAGGGTCTGGGAGCATTGGGGCACAAGAGAGGCTCTCAGCAAGAGGAGCTTACCTAAGCAGCTCCCAGCCAGCCACGTTCTCAGGCTGGCTTCCCTGACTGCCGGCAGCCCCAGGCCACCTGGTGCTCTCTGCTGCCAAGGTGGTTTGCAAGCTGCTCCCACCCCAACAAAATCTCTCACCTTCTACTAGCGGGAACCTGACCCATGGGAGGTTGTGCTGCACTGACCCGCCCCCCAATCTCTCAGCTCTTAGTGGCAGTTCCTGGCCAATAAGGGGTGAGAGATTTTGTGAGCAGGGCAGCAAGTGAAGCTTCTCCTCCTCCCTCCCCCCATCCCCCCAGAAAAGCTGCAGAGCAGATTAAAAGTCTTGACAGCCCACGTCTGGTTTGGGGGCTGCATCCTGCCCAGCCCTGCCCTAGAGGCTCATGTAGCAGTGGAGCTAATGGGGCGTGAGAGGGTGAATTGCTCCTCCCAGTGACCTTTGATGTACATGTGGTGCCTTTTCACACAGGGCCACAGAGCAAGCCTGGCCTGCACTCACCCAGTCATGACAGCTCCTGTCACCCAGCTGGACTTATCCCCACTCCATCCAGGGACACACCTGTGTGTGACCCCATGCATCAGCCCCACAGCATGTGAGTGTGGGGGGGCAGCTGGGCAGCTCTTCAGGCCTCCCTTCCCCAGCATCTCCCCTCTGCACCGGCAAGATTAGCACGGCAGTGCCAGGCTGGACGGTGTGGCGACAAGTGGTCTGTGCTGGCTCAGGCCTCTGCCCCAGCCTCATGCATTGAGATCCAGGTTTGGTGTCCTGTGGCAGTGCCCCTGGGGAGGCGGAGTTGGAGTGTCACACCTACTACCAGTTCTCTGGAGGGATGGTAAATATTTAGCAAGGGGGAATCCTCCCCCTCTGTGTACTCAGCCAGGTGACTTCAAACAGGGAAATGGCTGGCGTAGGGCCCTGACTGGATCCCCATGCAGGACGTGCCCTGCCATGTCACAGACCAAGCTGGGCATTCTGGAGCCCAGGGAGGCAGCAGACCTCCCAGACCAGACCAGCAGGTCTCACGGAAGTGACAGACAGCGTGGCTGTGCTCTCTTGCCTTCCCCACCCAGCGTGGCATGTTCAAGCATGGGCCAGGCAGGGCTGCCTGCATTGCACAATGTGGGCGCTCACAGTGCTGTGTTTTGGGTGGGTTCTGCTTTCTGGCACTCAGGCTGAGGGAACTTGGGTTTGAGCTGTCCCATTCCCAGAGCAGAGGCGGTGGCAGGTGCTTGCAGACTCCTAGGGAAGTTTTCTGAGCGTGGTGTGCTGAGAAAAGCTATTTCAGAAAGGCTAAGCAGGGTGTTTGGTATGCAGAGCGGTCATGGTGCTGGCCACCAGGAGCAAGTAGTACTCCCAGGAAAAGATTCAGGCCTCACAGCATCCTCCTTGAGCCATTCTGATTTGTTCTCATATACAGTGAGACACGCAGGCCCAGGCCCTAATGCCCACTAATTGAAATGGGACGTAGGAATGGAAATGCCTGTGAAGGTCCGAGCTCCGGCCCTAATGCTGGACAGTGGTCAAGCTGAGCCCAGCCCAGGGACACAAAGGTCTGTGTGTGATGCCCTGCAGTGTGGGGGAACAGAATGAGCTAGAGCAGCCTCGAGGTTGCTCTGCCTTGTGGCTGCCAGTAAGCAATGGCTCCCTGCTGGAGCTATCAACACAACAGCTGTGTGGTCATCCCTCCAGGCCCTTGGAGAAGAGAGCACTAGGGGTCAAGCCCTAGCCACACCTCTCCTGGGCTTGGCCCCTGGTGCTCTCTTCATGGAGGGATGACCATACAGCTGTTGTGTTGTCAGCTCCAGCCTCCTGCAAGACGGAGATATGGCAAGGGGTGGGGGTTGTTTCCATCTCACTACAGGACCAGAACAGCTGACCAGGACTGCAGCCTGGGGTGAAATCTGGCCTCTCCACTCCCGGTCTGGCAGAGGAAGGAGCCTTTCTGTCCTGTCCTCTCCTGTCACCACCCATGGACAGCTCCTGGGCACCCAGCTCCCTTAAGAGCACATCAATCTCCACCCCAAGTGACAGTCCTGTTAGGCGCCTCTGCAAGAGGCCATGGACTGAAATGGACGTCCTGTCTGTACCCCTGCAGACGGACTAGCCCCGTGTAGCCTGTCTGCATTAGAGGGCTTGTGCTGGTGCAAAGACACCTGTTTCTTGAGGCCAGAGGGACCCTCGCACCCCTGGGCTGCCTCCTGCTCAGCCGGGAGACTCATGAATTGGGAGGAAGGCTGTGACCTCGAATGGCGCCTGCTCTGGGGGGGCAGGAGCCCATTCTCCAGGGCTCTCGACCTGCTGCCTGTTCCGAGTCAGAGGAGAGGCTTTAGGGGGCAGAATTTACACCCAACTTTGCATTGAGTCCTGGATTTGCTACCCTAAGGCAGAGGCTCAGGCTAGTGGGGGGGGGGGGGGCAGGGGCCTGCCCGCCCCCCGCTGGGAACAGCGCATGGCACCTTGGCACGCGGGAAGGACCAGGGCTGTGGTTTATGACGACGCCTAGGCAAAGTCGGGGGCAGAAGGGGCTGGGGGGAGTTGCAACCCTGGCTGCAGCCGGAGGAGCAGGAGGGCACCTTGGTCTGTTCTGGAGGGCACCAGGAAAAGGCCCCTGGTGCCGGGGCAGGAGAAACGCCTATTTCTAGTGCGGGGGGCGGGGGGGCGCAGGGTGCAGCCCCAGCGGCCGGGGGGCGGTTTGGCGCACAGGCCTGCGCAAGGATGAAGGAAGGCGGGGGGAGGGGCTGTCCTCCTAGGGGCCCCCCAGTTCCTGCCCCAGAAGCGGAGGGGGGGCCCTGGGAAGCGGCCCCGCCCGGGGGGTCCAGCCCAGCCCAGCCCCGGCCGGGACCCCACTCCGCAGCGTGTTTCCCCGGGAGGGGGAGGCCCTACGTAGGCAGGAGTGTCCCTGCTCCGGCCCGCCCCGCCCCGCCCCGCCCCGGGCTTCCCTGCGCCGGAGGAGAGCGCCCGCCTCCCGGCCCATGGAGCGGCTGTGCTGAGCGCCAGCGCGGGGAGCAGCTCCGGCCCGGCCCCCCTGCCGCCGCGCCTGGCCGCCATGGGCGATGTGGTCTCCGCGCACCTGGACGAGAGCAGGCGCCTGCACGTCGCAGGTAGGGGCGGGCGTGGGCCGCCGGGGCCGGGGGTCCCCCCCCTGCAACTAGAGGGAAACTTCCTCCGCCGTCCTGCAGCGGGCGGGGTCGGGCCGGGAGCTTTGCTGGGGGGGGCGGTGCGGCCCCTGCGCTGAAGGACACAGTAAGGGGGTAGGGGAGAGACCCCCCCAAACAGCCCCCCGGGGTAGGGGAACCCCCCAAACAGCCCACCCCGGCGTAGGACGCTCTTGCCCCGGGCTCCGGTCCCTCCTGCCGGGGATCCTGTTTTAACGCCTGAAAACTTTTTGTTAAGTTCCACGTTGCCGCTGCGGGGCTGGAGCGGGGCGGGGGACGGGGAGGGGGGCAGAGCTCTCTGGAAGGGGAGTTGTCCCACCACACCAGCCAGTCACTTCTGTTCAGAGCAGGTTCCGGGGGGAAACCCATGGGGCCCCGATCCTGCGGGGGGACGGCGGGGGGCAGGCCTGCCCCTCTGGCTAGGATCGCAAATCTTGACCAGTGCGTGCAGCCGTCGGGCTTTGCTTCTCGGCGTTTAACTAAGTGTCCGTTCTTCTCAGTTGAGTATCTCTCGCCTTTCTCTGGAAACTTTCTATTCCCGGGAGTTTGGGCAGAGGGAGCTGGCAAAGCACCGCCACGCAAGCTAGCTGTGTCTGCATCGCATTTCTCCTTCCAAAGAGGCATGCAAATGAAGGACATCAAAATGCAAATGGGACCCTGATTTAAATATCTGGTGCTTTATTTGCATATTCTCCTTTGGAACGAGCTCCTTCCAAAAGAAGAACCCTGTCGAAGGGCCTCTTTTGAAAATAAGCCCCATCTTCAAAAGAACCCGTCTTCCTACTTTGTTTCAGGAAGAAGGGGTCTTTTGAAGATGGGGTATATTTTTGAAAAAGCCCCATCTACAGGGTTTTTCTTTTGAAAGAATCTCTTCAGGAGAGAGATTATGCAAATGAAGCATGAGATATTTAAATCAGTGCCTCATTTGCATTTTCAATTTCCCTCATTTAGGGTGCATCTACACTAGGAACTAACTTCGAAGTTAAGCACTACATCGAAGTAGCCAGCAGAGAGACTTCACACTTTTTTTTTTCCCTTACTGGGGTGTGTGTAGATGCTCAACTTCAAAGTTATTTTTGTAGTGTAGACACAGCCTTACGTGCGTAGCATGTGTAGGGAGGGGGAGAGGTGGGACACTGAAATGGAGTCTAGAGAAGTGACACTGCCCTGATTCATTACCCCGAGTCACTCTTGGTCTCAGTCTGATGCATATGGCCTGAAGATCCCTCTTGGACATGGAGCTCGGGGCATTTGATTAGTCCTGCTTGGAACAGCTTTGCTCGATGTGGGATTGTAGCTGCTATACAGTGGCTTGTTTGTCCCTGCGGAGGCTGGGGGGGTGGGGCTAATTGGTGCCAGCAGTTACTTGATTGACCCTTGTAAGTGGGGTCAGTCTGCCCCTGACTTTGTGACTTGGCGTCTATTTTGCCCTCTTTTCTTGGCATGGCTCATAATTTCAGACGTAGGCATCTGAGCTCCCAGGGGCTGCCAAGTCGCAGGACTTGATGTCTGCCTCTTCTTTCCATAGACTTCCACAGTTACAGTTACAACAGAAGCTTTTTGAAGGTCCTGTTAGCAAGAGAAATTAAGTGCTTAACACCGGTCTGGCCTGGGATCCCCAGACTTCTCAAATCAGCTTGCACTAGGCCATGCGGCTTTGACGGCATCAGATCTTACAACTTGTACCTTCTCTTGCTAGGGAACTAAGACCTCCTGAGAACCTTAGACATTCAGAGATGAATCAGCCACCTTGCTGCCTGGAGCAAAAGGGTGGCTTTCCCCATCCCCCACCCGCCTCCCCAGTTTCTAATGACATGGTCACTTCATCTGGAGCTACAATTAAAATGCCAGCGGAAGAGTGTATTACAGCTGCATTAATACCGGAGGCTCCCAACATGACTAATGCTGTTGCATTACTGAATGTCAAAGGAATTATATGACCTGCCACTTACTGTAAACTTCCCTGTTCATCTCTGTGAATCATGAGATTTCATGTGGGCCAGACACCGCTGAAAGGGGCACTGTGAGGTTTACAACAAATGCATCTAAACTGTTGCATATTACAAATGATGCTTTAGGCTGTTAAAAGCAAAGAGGGAGGACAGCTTGTTTCATCAGCCTGGTCTCTTGGTAGGAAAGGAAATTATCTGGCTTCCCCTCATCCCCCCCCCACTTTTTTTTTTTTTTTTGTATAAATGGGCACTGTTAAAATGTACTCCAATTTTAAATGTGAGTGTCAGCTCCTAAACCTACTGCTGAGCCCTCTTGCCATCTTACTACAGGGTGTCCCCTTCATACGTTGTGGTTAGGGACCGTGAAGTCGCAATGTAAAGCAAAAAGATGCATAAAGGGGAATTTTCCCCCATAAGAATACATGTAAATAGAGGGGGATAGGCCCTCACATGCAGTAACGGTGCCCAGGTGACTTACAAAGGAGACTTTCTGCAATAAGAATACATGTAAATACATTGGGATACGGGCCGAGTCCTTTAAGTTGTTTTGTTGTTTTAATGTCTGTTAGCAACGAACCATGTACAGGGTACAGTAAAACATTTTAATGTAAAAAAATCTTAAATTCAAACGTACTTTGAGAGGATTTTAACCTTAAAACCCAGACGGTTGTGCTTCAAGGTCATCAGGGAGTGGTTGCTTTGTTTCTTTTAAAGAAAGAATCAAGGGTTGTCTGCTTTCCTGTTTATTGTTGTGCTTTTAGTATTTCTCGGTAGCAAGCCATAGATTCTCTAGTGCACCTAGCTACCGCTGGTGAGTGGTCAAAAAGATTGTGGTCCCTTGAAAACAGCTTAAGTGCGGATCTGTTCAATGTATAATGAATTTAGTTTCCTTAATTGACAACTTATATTTGAAACGTTTTGTAACAAAGCGATTTACAACAGGGATCCCCTGCACTTAGATTAAGTAGTGGCTGGAGCCTGGTGAGGATTAAGACTCCATTATTCTAGCCCTGTGCAAACAGTCTTGAAACACGTTTTTCCTTCTCTTTAAAATCTGAACCTTCCTCTGTTGTGACCTACACAAATTAGGGAGTGGGGGTGGGAGGCAGGGAAGGTGCCTGTCATAGTGACACAGAGAAGGCACCACTTGCCCAAATTTAAAAGCACAAAGAAACCAAAGAATTTCCTCCAATCTCTTCCACATCTAATTGCACAACTAATTACATCTAGTAATCTTGGGTGTTGCGAGCAACAATGGCAGCTGAAATATTTGTTTAGATCTGTGTGCATGATTGAATCACTGCTCCCACCTGAAGGCCCCAGACTGCCTGGCTTATCATAATTGCTGTTGTAACTACTTCTTAATTTCTTCATTAATGCTCTCCTCAGGAGTGTTCTTGGGCAACACTCTCCTGCTGTCTTGCCAGGCATGGCCATAGTTGGAATACCTGAGCCCTTTCTACACCCAGGTGCCCTTCATTTGCAAGCCAGATGGAGATGCACCAATGCAGGACAAGTCATTTGCAATCTCTCCCAGTGCAGATGCATCCAAGATCTCCATGGCTCGTCAAATGGCTGGCTCTGGCTGATTCTCCTGCAGCGTACAGACCTCTGGAAAGTTAGGTGGTGGGGAGCAGACCAAGTTCTGGAGTGGATGAATGCCACCCATGACACCCGTTGTTAAGGGTCCCTCTTGCACTGGCCTGGCAGCGGCTGGCAGAAGCATGACACGTGAAAAGGCCTTGTGCTGGCCTGGATGCATCTAGGTCAGTGGTTCTTAAACTCTTGGTTGGGACCTCAGAGTGGGTGGGGGCTCCATTTTAACCGCGTCGCCAGGGCTGGTGTTAGACTTGCTGAGGCTCAGTCTGAGCCCCACTGCCCAGAACAGAC
This sequence comes from Carettochelys insculpta, assembly GCF_033958435.1. NCBI lineage: Eukaryota > Metazoa > Chordata > Testudines > Carettochelyidae > Carettochelys > Carettochelys insculpta. The sequence continues at coordinate 8,805,670 of NC_134157.1, forward strand.
ACCCTCCAAGTTTTAGCAACCTTCAGCATGGTGGGGTTTGGGCAGAGGTCATGCAGTAATTTTGGTTGCCAGAAGGGGGTTGTGGTGCAGTGAAGCTTGAGGAACCCTGGTCTTGGTTGCTCAGAGGGTTCGGAAGCAGGGCCTGGTCACCGAATGCATTACCATGCCAGGTGGGCCTTCTCCCCAATTGTTCTGCAAAGTTGGCCAGCACAGGCACAGGAATTGTTCCCTGTGGCAATTTGTGACCTCATGTGTTGCTTTGGGGTCCAGCAGGGAGTGACACACACACACACACACACACACACACACACACACACACACACACACACACACACACACACACACACACACACCTACCTCCTGTCCTTCCTAAATAAAACACTCGTGCGATTTCCAGGGAGGGTGTGGCGTTAGTTTCCAGGAGGCGCCTGGCATAACAGGTCTTAGTTATTGCAGCTGTGAGCCAAGGGCATCCCCCAGGCCCGGAGCCACAGCCTGGTGCTGGGCCTTTTCATTTGGAACTCACTCCTGCCTGAGCTTCCTTCCAGCCTGAGCAAGCCCAGCCCACAGCCTCTGCTGTCCCCCACCTGGAGGGTGAGGGAAGAGAGTGAAAAGGAGACGCCAGAGGCCTGGTCTACGCTACATCTCCGGAGCATTTGAGCCTGGTTGAGCAGATTAGTTGCAGTAGTGCTGGACACCTCTAGGCGAATACTTTGCAGTGGACGGATCCTGGTATAGAACAGGCCCTAGGAGGGTCTCAAGCCAAGGCCAGGTTTGGAGCCCAGACCAGCTCTGACAAACACTGGAATCCAGCTGATCGGGAGGTGCCTTGGGCAAGGTTTTGGCTGTTGCTAAAAGTAAAAATTTAATTAATACATGTCATTATTCCCAAAGGCCTCTGGCTTGCCTGGAAGCTGAGTGAATGATTAGCTATTGCTAACTTGCTTGACTAATTTTAGCCTCTTGCTGCTCCTTCTATGGAAGTCAGCTAACTGGAGTGTCCTCTGCTAAGCCGTGGAGGATAGCTCTTTCTGCCGTGGATTGCAGCCTGTTACCTGAAGGTATCAGAGAGTGCAACCAGACAAAGGGCTTCAGTTCTGTTCCCTGATAGCGTCTAGCAGCACTTCCAGCACGTATGTCTAAATGTTGCCTCCTGCCTGGGAGGGTGTGTCTCCCAGTCCTGTGCTCAGGCCTCTGCAGCTTCAGGAACCCAGCCTGCCTGCAGCAACCCTGAGTTCAATGTCCATCCTTCTACTCCACCCCACCCCGGCTGTGACACAGTTTGGGGGGTGGGACAAGGAGTGCATGGGTTAGATGTGCCTTTCTCTGCTTCCTCCATCCCACAGGGAAACCCCCCACCCTGTCATTCGGCAGCACACTTCTTTCCTAAGCCTGGCTCTGCAGAGCCCAAGGGCAGAGACCAGCCTCAGACACGTGCTAATTGTTTCTAGAGTTGCAGGGGGAAAGTGAAGCTTCTTCTTCCTCGTGTGTCTGCAAAAGCCCCAGGAGGAAGGCTGTTTGAACTTAGTGCTTCTGCTTTGGCTTTCCTGGCTTGCCAGCTTCTAGGGGGCAGTGCTTTCAGTGTGGCAGGGGGCGGCAGAGCCCATGCCAGCTGTACCACGAGCTCCCAGTTGTGCTTGTCTGAGAGCTTGGTGAGCAGGGGGGTAGTTTGTCTCCCTAGACTGAGGAAGGTCTCTGGTCTGTCGATGGGGACTTGAAGGTCTGTCTCAGGGTTTCGGTCCTGGTTTTGTGGCGTCTCTGCATGAGGTTTCTGAGCAGGAGTTCGGAGTGGGTCGTAGTGCCCAAGTGTGAGATTTTCAGAGGGGCTCTGTGCATGGCTGGTGTGCCAGATGGAGCTGAGCCCTGGCTGCTGGGGGTGTTTGCTGGATAGCTGCTTGGCAGGACAGCTCGGGAAGCCTTGTGGAAGGTAGGCTGGGAATGGAGCCACCCTCTGTGCGCCACAGCAATTCTGAAGCTGCCCAGCTCCCTGGAGGGTCCCAGCGTGGTCTGAAGTGGGCCTGGACTCTGGCTCTCAGGTGCTTTGTGAGGGAAGCTCTGTTATCTGGGTGGTGTTTCAGAGCTGGAGAAGCATAGGGAGCTCTGGCTGATTCTGAGCACGGTGCTGTGCCTACTGGAGCCCGGCCAGCCTCAGCAAGCAGCTCCTGTCCTCCTGGTCCTGAGCCATTGATTGACCTGGCCCAGCTACCTCTAAAGATTCCAGCCCGTTCGTCACAGCCCAGGGTGCATTCCAGCAATTGCACTCCAAGGACTAGGCTGTCAGAGCGGCGTCACATTTCTGGGGTGTGGGCTGGGATCTCACAGCGCTCGGGGGAAAGCCATTTCATCTTGCAATGGTGCCAAGGGCAAACCTCCGGTGTGCTCGTGGAAGACGGCAGGGGTTTCAGGTCCAGCTGTTAAATGTATGCAACCTTTGTGCAGCATGTGGTAAACGCCCACAGTCTGAGACTTTCAGCAGGCTGCCTGGGCCCAGCCTGGTAACAAAGGACCTATGCTGCTGGATCAGAAAGGGAGCCCAGGAATGGCCCTGCTGCAGGATCGGTCCCAGCCTCTCTTTCATTCAGTGTTTTTTCCAACCCTTGCAGACTGGCCCACCTACAGGAGCTGCCAGCCAGCTAGGGAGGCTGCCTTCAGGCTGGCTGGGGGGCATGCATTCAGGCCTTTGCATCCTGCCACCTCACCTCCCCTGCACTGCCAGGGCATTGGAGTGAGCCACACAGCAGCAGCCCTGCGAGGTGCAAGGAGCACACCTGAGCAGTGCTAGGAGACGCGAGTCAGTGGGTGGGTCGGTGGCTGCAGATGGGTGGCTTGTATGACGTGGCCCCCTGCCCACACCCGACGTGAACTATGGCTTGTGGCAGGGCCCAAGGGACAGCTGCCTTCTGCGGAAGGGATCCCCGATAAAAGCCTGTCGGGGACGTGGACGCTTCAGCTCAGACCTTCCTCTCTGCACCTTGCGGATGCCAGGCCACTGCTGCTTGGAAATCTGGCCTCCCCAGTCTCAGGTCACAGGCACAGACTCCCCAGGGCCTAGGTGCACCCTGGGCGTTGGGTGCGCCCAAGCCATTGCATCGCCACACAGGGCGTTTACACGTGAGTGCAGGAGGTGAGCGGAGCTCGGGGCAGCTCCTGCTCCCTAGTTCTGCATGTACTTTATGGAGTGGGGTAGAGTTAGAGGGAAATTCCAGCCCAGACACTGTTCCTCAGCTAACATCATGTATGCCATCATGTGCCAACAAGGCCCAAATGCTTTGAATATTGGACAGACTTCAAACTCTCTCAGACAAATAATTAATGGGCACAAAACAGACATAAAAACACTCCTGATCCACAAACCGGTCAGCCAGCACTTTAATGGAGTGGGCCATTCTGTTAATGACCTGAAGGTTTGCGTCCTACTGCAGAGGAATTTTCACAGCAGTTTGGAAAGAGAGGCTGCTGAACTCTCTCTCATATTCAAATTCGACACATTAACATGTGGTTTGAACCAAGATGGGAATTTTCTAGCTCATTATAGGGGCTCTTTTGCATACTTGGCTTTATCTAATTCTTGACTTTATCTAATTCTAATTCCCCATCATCTTCTGCCTCTCTGCTCTCTGATTTGCTCACCTTGATAATATCTTTCTGATTTGTTGACTTTGATTACTGTTTTTGGTTCTCTGTGCCTTAAATACTGAATCTGTTCTGGCCTGGCTATGGGCTGAAGAAGTGGGTCTGTCCCACGAAAGCTCATCACCTAATAAATTATTGTGTTGGTCTTTAAAGTGCTACTGGACTGCTTTTTTGTTTTGATAGTATATAGACTAGCACGGCTTTCTCTCTGTTACTGGCTAATTCAGTGGCTCTCCCTTGGGGAGGCAGTGTCAGACCCCAGAGCAGCCCCCAGACCTTTAAGTGCCCCCCTCCAGCAGAGTGTGGAGCCAGAGAGGGAAGAAGCTGTCGAGGAGGAGTGCCAAAGGGAGAGGTAAGGAGCTGTGTTGTGGGGTCACACCCAGCGACCCCCTTCTTCCCAGCGGGGCATGGCAGTGAAAGAGGGCCCTGCTGAGACTGGCTGGGGCGTGGCGTGGCATTGTCTCCCCTCCCTCTCTCTGCAGAAGGAGGGTCAGCCCCACACGCATGGTCTGCCGCCTTAGGGGAGGGTGCAGGGAGCTGCTGGAGGCGTGCTTTCCTCAGTGGGTTGAGGGAGAGCAGGCTGGGCTGTTGTCAGTCCCCAGTGAATGGAAGGTGCCTGTTGCTTCAGGTCTCAGCCTGTGTCAGCTGTGAAGACAATGTACCTCCCCGTCCACTACTTGGTGGCCAAGGCCCCCGGGAGACCAGGAATGATGGCGGGGGCGGGGATAGCGCCAGCTAAGGATGCAGGTCACACCACCTGCCAGTGGCAGCTTGGGACTCTGAGGCAGGGTCCTTGGGGATGGGGATGGGGATGGGCAAGTCCTGGCCCCTCTCTGGGCCTCAGTTTTCACCTGTGAAATGGGGGTAATTCAGCCCTTCCTTACAGCTGCTCTTGAGGCTTTAATTGTTAGCAAGGTGCCTGGGCTGTTCAGACCTGGACCGGAGGAGCAGAGTTGGTTTCCTGCTCTCGACAGTATGGCTGCTGGGTTCTCCCGGCATTCCTGACGGATACCCTCTCCCCTCCCCACCCACCCCACCCCTTTTTCTCTGGCCTGGGCTGTAACAAAGAGTGCCTCCCTCCACTCCACTTCCTTCTCTGTCGGAGCTCCCTGATCCCAACACCTTCCCGCTTGTCCCTCCTGTTTTAGGAGTGGCCGGCAGACACAGCCACGGTGGCTTCTGTTCTTCACACCTCTCTGGTTTGCCCTGACTAGGCAGAAGTTGAGAAACTTCTAAAAATGGTCAAAAAATGTAACTTTCCTCCCCCCCGCACTGCGTTTCCTCCTCTGGATTTACAGTCCCCTCTTGGCACCGGCCCACCATCTGCAGCCAAAACAGAGCAGGGAAGCCATCTCCCTGCAGGGACCCTCCCCACACGGCCTCCAGGCTGATGGAGCTGGGTCTGTTTAAAGCTCTAGCAGAGCTTTCACACAGTGGTTCTCAGCCCCCCTGCGACTTGCAGCCCAATAGGTGCACAGCTGGGCCCATGGGACGGGCTTCGGGCCATACAGGGAGCATACAGATTGTGTGAGTGCAGCCCATGAAACACAGAACTGTGTGTGGCCCACAGTGGTAAATCGGTTGAGAACCACTTAGCTTCTGTAACAAAGAGCTTGTGAGTTGGGACAACTGTGAGGAGCTTTGCAGAGTGGCGAGGGTTCCGCATGTGGGTCTGGGGAGGCTGGAGAACTTAGGAGGTGCATCTGCTGGTGGGGGGGTCTGTTGCAGGTGGTGTATGTGTGATGCCACTTGGTGATGCCAGGGATTGAACTGGGGGCTTAGGTGGCACAAGCCTCTGTAGATGGAGCTCAAGAGCCAGGCTTCCGTGCAGTCCTAACAAACCCCCCTGTCATGTGCGTGCAGCTGGTCTCTTGGGCTTTGTCCACCTGAGGTGGTTGAGCAGAGCTAAGAGCTTGCTCTACTGCTCACACAGCCCAACCAGCATTGGCCGTGGTGGAGGGACAAAGAGGCAAGAGGGATTTTTCAACCTCGGACTCCAGGGGTCTGATGAGATCTAGTGGGTAAGAACATAGAACATAAGAACGGCCAGACTGGGTCACACCAGAGGTCTGTCTAGCCCAGTGTCCTGTCTGCCAACAGGGGCCAATGCCAGGTGCCCCAGAGGGAACAAACTGAACAGGTAACCATTGAGTGATCCATCCGCCGTTGCCCATTCGCAGCGTGGGGCAAACAGAGGCTGGAGACACCTTCCCTGCCCCGTTGCCACTGATGGACCTACCCTCCCTGAACTTACGTAGTACGTTTCTGAGTCCTGCTTGGCCTTGGTCTTCACAACGTCCTCTGGCCAGGAGTCCCACCGCTGACTGTGCATTGTGTCTAACAGCACTTCCGTTTCAGCTGGAGCTCGTCTACACCTGTGCTCTCCCAGCTGCTGCTCCGGCATGGGAGCACCAGGCTATTTCTAGTGCCGGCAACGAGGTGGGAGGCATCACGTGCTGGCTTGCTCTGTGCCCAGTTCTCTCCTTAGCCCCAAGCGGATCCTAGGTAGCCACTCACTCAATCTCTGATCGCAAACTTCTTACCCTTTTTGCATCTGCCGTGGAGGATTGTGGGTGGGTCACAGTGGGGGCTGTGCAGAGTGCTCAGAGCATTGTATGATGCATGATTCACGTGACAGTGCTTTCCCTCCCCTGCACTCAAATACCACCATTCCCAGACCCTGCCAGCTGCCTCAGGCTTCTGCGTCCAAGCCTCGTAGGACAGCAAAGAGGCTCAGAAGTTGGCAATTCCTCCAGTTCCCGAGGCTGGAGGAGAACTCTGGGCACAGGCCTTGCAGCAGCTGAGCTGGGCCTCTCAGAAGAGCCCAGCCTGTGCTCCTCCAGACCCTCTTTGACGGGACGGGCAACCTGGTACTGACGGACAAATCAGAGGAGGGTGGCGTTCGGTGAGGCATGGAAAGGTTGTGTTTAGAATATGTAGGCAGTGGGGTGGTCCTCTGGATGAGGCACACCTCTCACTCTCTCTCCAGTTCTGGCCCTGACTGGCTGTGACCTTGGGCATATCGTGCTGTCACCCCGTGCCTCAGTTTCCCCACAGGGGGTGTGGGTTAAGTCAGGAATCCTGTGCACGCCCACCTATTTGAAACTCTTTGAGATCCTGGGGTGCAAGTGCTACAGAAGCAGTTCTATGCGCTTAGTGAGCTTCCTGGATCGGCCAAATTGGAGCGGCTGAAGGCTCCTGTCCGGGCTGGCAGTGCCACAAATGGCCTTTCCTGGGCGTAGTTCAGCGCTTCGGGCACTGATTGGAGCAGTGAGCGTGGGGGTGGGGGACAAGGGGGACTCCCCCTCACTGGGAGGGTGAGGCAGCTGGCTCGCTGCCCAGTTCTGTGCTTATGGGAATAGGTTGCAGCTTGGCGCTTCTTGGCACCTGAGCGGGGAGTAGAGAAGCATTTGCTGCCCTGCCTCCTGCCAGCCATTCCACAACCCAGAACTGCTGGAGCCTGGACCCGGCTCCTGCACCAGTCACGCCGCGGTCTGGGCACTGCTGGGCGCTTTGGCCTCTGAGACGTTCCAGGGTCCGCGTCCCAATGTGATCTGTTCTCAGCTGGCTTCGTTGTTCCCCATGGCCTCCATCCCTGGGGCCCTCCCTCCCAGCATGCATCGGGGCAGCTCTGCCTTGACCTCGCTGAGGGCTGGGAAAGAACCTGTCTCGTTGGCGTGTGTGTGTGGGGGCGGGAGGAACCGCCTTCTCCTCCGGGGACGCCTTTGCTGGGCCACTCGCTGCCCTTCCCAGGGCAGGGGCTGAGCACACCCGTCCCATCCCACTGCAGGGGGCTGGGCTGTTGGGACCCCAGGTACCCCCCTGCTTGTGCACCCGTCCGCTGAGACTGAAAGGGACCAGAAGCTTGTTTGCCGTGCTCTGGCCATGCCCAGATGCTGACTCTTTGCCAGGCTCTGCAGAGGTTGATGGGTTTGGTGTGTCTGGAGCCCATGGAGCTGCTCTGTGTGGGTCAGTGTGGGAAGCGCTGGAAACCGGCACGCTGTATGGCAGCGAAGTAAGTGGTGACTGTTTCTGCATCATGTCTTTCTCCTCCCCTCCTCCAGAGGCATCCTGTGCCCAGGCATGTGTCTGCAGTGGGGAGCCTTTCTACAGCCCTCTGGGCACGCTGGCTCCAGCCGAGGTGGAAGCAGCCGTGCGGACAGGGCTCGGGTGTCCCCTGGCCCCACGTGGCAGGTAGAGAACGTGCTCTTGTACGCCCCTGCTCCCGTTTCTAGCAGCGCTGGCGCAGCTGTAGGGAGAGAACTTGTGTAGATGAGGCCTCCAGGGCTGGAGCCCCTGGTTTGGACGCTCTCAGCCACTTTATCCTTTGCCTGGGTGTTCTGCGAGCTGCCCACGCCCTTGCAGTGCCAGAGGCTCCCGGTGTGCTAATGAAGGGGGTGGGGCAGTGTCTTCTGCTGCCTGCGAAGATCTGTCTCCAACGCCTTGTTCCCTTCATGCCCGCTTGCTACTTTGCCACCTATGAAATAGGCAGGTCTGGAGGAGTTCTGCTTCCGCAGCCCACACTCGGGCGCTCTTGTGCTCAGCCCCAGTGGGGATCCGCTGGCAAAAGGCTTCTGTGGCTTGCGCTGAGGGCAGCCAGCTCCTCTCCCAGAGACTGGATTTTTGGAGGGAAGGGGTAAAAGGAGGTGCAGGCATGAGATCTGCTCCCACCTCACCCCAGGGTCTTGGAAACCCAGGGCATGCTGCAGGAGGCTCCGGCCAGGAGGAGACACCTGGATTAGGCTCCACATCGACGAGGGGTTTGAACCTGTGAGCGGTGGGTAGAAGAGCGAGAATGAGACACTCCTAAGCGCCGGCCCCTGCCAACAGCTGAAAACAGGCGTGGGGCTGTTTAGTTGTCTGAACAAACTTTGGTCTGTGCAAATATAAAAGTCATCGTGTTTTCTTCCCAGGCACTGGAATGTTGGACTTGGGTTTCCTGCTGGCACAAGCCAGTTCTGCAGACCAAAATTTTATATCCAGCTTTATTATTCTCCTCCTCACAGGGTGTGTGTGTCTCAGTCGCGCTCTCTCTCTCTCACACGCACACCCGTTGTAAAAGGCTGGATTCTTTCCTCTCTTGGGAAGAAAGGGGAGCTTATGCAATGGTCGAGCAGAACTCTGATCCTGCTTTTGCTTTCATAGCCGGGATTGCCAAGACTCTAAAAATAAAAGATTTAACATCTGCCTTGGATCCTTTGCCAGCGCTTACCTCAGTGTGTCTTTGGTGCACACGGCAGGAGAACTGTTGCAACTTGTAAGAATTTGAAAGAGGAGTGAAGCAGCGGGGTGGGGAGCCTTCGGAAGCACCGAGAGCTCTGGGAAGAAACCTGCAGAGCTGCACAGAGAACTTGGCAGCCTTGCTACCCACAATGCACACCTCCAGGTAGCTGGCTGTATTGAATTGCATGGGCTCATGTGATCCATTCCCCCCCCCTCACCCTTGGATCACAGAGAATTGTCTCCTTGCCAGCTTTCACAAGCATAAAATGGCCCTTGGGCCTGTCCCGTGTAGGCGTGGGAAGTTACCATGAAACTCATTAATAAGATGATACTCCACAGTGTGGCTTTGTCCATAGCCGTGGTGACGTAACACTGCTCCGGTTATAGAATGTGCCACAGCACGGGCTGCAGTTCGACGTGGGCCTGACAGAGGGAATGTACGAACCTGGAACGTTCTCGTTCATGGTTTTACTGGTGCCTGGGTGGGCTGCTGCCGCAGGGAAGGGGGGCTCCAAGCTTAGCTCTGCGTGGGCAATCAGACAGCCTGGGCAGCCCCACTTCGTGGCGATTGGAAAGCTGGAGCAGGCTGAGAGTGCAGGTGCAGGTTCCTGCCGAGTTCAAGGCGAGATGCACCAGCAGCTGCCCCACTGATGTGTGCATCACCTTCCTCCCAAGGATCATCTTTAGATTTCCACATGCTGGTTGCTGTGGTATCCAAGCATCGTGGCGCTGCCTTAACTGACCTGGCTCCTCCACCCCTCTCACCCTGGCAGGCCCTGTCGTCCTCCAATCACATTCACTTCTCTGCGGCGGGTTGAGGGGGCACAACCCAGGGACACGCTCCCCAAAAGGGATTAGAGGGGTGCACTTGACGGGTGTTCCTCAGCCAGCACTCGGCATTGGAACCGATCAATCAGGAAAATCTGACGTCGGGACCCAGACCAGGTGGCTAGATGGAGAAATTACCGTTATCATACGGGTGACCTGAACTCACCCAAATGGCAGCTGTTCTGGTTTGGTAGCTTCTGCATGGTAGGGTTCCTTCTAGCCTTCAGCATGGCGGGAAGGAAGAGGATGTCCGTCAGATCAGCTTCCATGGGAGAAGGCCTTGCTCTCCCTGCACCTTTGGGTCATTCCATCAAGTTCTTGTTTCTCCTTGAATTCTCATAAACTGGGCTGGGGTCTGTACTGAAGCACCCTGAACATCATTCGATTGCTCCCACAGGCAGTGTGTTACGCAAGTGAGCGTCCCATTTGTTCTCTCCTTGCAAACCCTCCTTTAAAAGCCCAGCGTAGACAACAACTTCTTCTAGCTCTTCTGTCACCATGGAGCATGTTTGGCAAAAATCGGGTTAAAGATACTTCTGGCCACTAGCACGGTGGTGCCCAAAAGCACTCGAGCGGATCGCCACATACCCGCCCCCCAGCCAGGCACTTTACCTGCCACCTCCTAGCAAGAGGCCGGCGTCTCACCGGACCCGCACCACGCCAGCTGCCGGAGCCCTGAGCCGCTCCGCCAGAGCACCGAACCGCACCAGCCATACAGCCCCATGCGGCACAGCGCCCGAGTCTCCTGAGCTGCCACCACGTGGTGCCTTGGCAGCCGCCGCACCAGCCCGCCTAGCCACATTCACAACAATACACTCCCTTGTTTGACACACATGGCGAATGGGGAACATACTGGACACCACATCGCTAGCAAATATCTCTCACAGTGGAACCTTCCTTGGTGTGGATCTGACTAGCAGATGGATTCTCTTGGCTAACCTTTACCCTGGCTCAGATCTCCTTCATCTCTGTCCTGTGTTGGCCTATGAAGGGCAGGAGTCCATGTGGCCTTTCAACTGTGAGGTCTAAGCATGCTGAAAACCTGTCCCATGCGAATGATGGCTCCCCACCTGCCTCACTTCAGCTACCTACTTTAAGTCTACTGTAGTAATACCCAGAGCTGCAGGTAAGAGCAGAGCCCAGGTGCTGAAGGGACAGTAGAGTTGTCTGGAAAACATCCAGGAAATCAAACCATTTTGCAGAGATGGGTCAGTTTTCCCAAAGTTCTGGCAGAAACCAGGAAACCTGCCCAGTATTGGAGCAGCACAGATAAGCTGGACTTCTGAGATCAGGGCTGCCTGCAATGCTGCGGTTCGAGGGTAGCTTATCAACTTGCCTACTCCAGAGCTGGGCCAGGGTTCCCTTTCACAAAGAATGTAGAAACCTTGTGAAGTGTGTTCTTGGAATAAGACCAACCGTGGAAATCCTCCATGGAATGGAATGGAATGCTTTTCTCTTCCCTGCTGTAGTGAGATGGTTGATACTTCAGTGCACAAGACAGGTAAAGGAGGAAGGGAGGTATTCTGCACACTTACGGTGGCAGGAAGGGACTTGTGACAAGATGGAGAGCTAAGGACAGAGACATACACCAGCTGGAACGCTCAGCATCACAACTGTTTGCTAAATTGTGGAGGTCCCTGTGCCCAGTGCGAAGGCATGGTGGTGCGGAAGCTGTGGAAGAAGGATGGGAACATTTGTTCTGTCTGTAGCAGAAGCACTAATCTGTAGAGTAGGATCTCTTTACTCCAGCTTCTAGCATGAGAGGTTTTTCAATGAAGCCCTTAGTTTAAGAGGAGTTTTCCAGCTGAGGAATTCCACAGGTCAGGCTTTCCAGGTCATGCATGGCTCAGACTCTGCCCAGCTGTAGGAAAGCCCTCAAGTCTGCTGATGTGAACTCCCTTTTGCACAGCCCTAGTGTGGGGCTCTGGAGGAGCAGCAGTGGCCAGAACGCTGCACAAAACATGAGCAGTCCCACAGCAGGCCCTTGTGCAGTTCACAGAGGGCAACTTAACCAGCAAGAATGGAGCTCGTTCCCAGGATCAACCCTCCTGGGAGTGGTGCATGTTTGTGTCTGGGGGGAAGTGGGTTAATCTTTCAGTGTCTGAGATCGTGCAGCCGGGAAACCACCAGCACCAAGAATCCAAGTTTGCTTTTGCTGAATCTGAAATTTTTCCAGCCAGGCTCCCTAGGCTGGTCTGAAAACCCCGTCTGAGGACTCAGTGCTCTGTCCATTGGTGCAGCACTGGCCAAGTGAACTTCACAGAATTTCTAGAACCTGTCTGTGCTTGGGCCAAACTGCATGGGAGCATGTGCTGGCTTTCAGCTACAGGTTGCACCTCTCCAGTCCGACACCCTCTCATCTGGTAAACTCCATAGTCCGGCATGATTTTAGTCAGCCAGACAACCACTTATGATGGATGTGGCCAAGTTTCTTGCAGTCCCATAAAGTTTGTTTCCAGCCTCTCAGTGTTCTGTGCTGTTATTTAGCTGTAATTTACCCCTAAATGTCTTCTGAGAGCCCAGGCAGCAGTGGAAGCATTGGTAATGTGCTAGACAATATTGACTTCCTGTGGTCCAGCAAACCTCTCTCATCTGGCAGCGGTCGGGACTCGAGGCTGCCAGATTAGAGACGTTCATCCTGTAGTAGCAAAGATGAAAACAGGCTGGCGGCCCTGGTAAGAAGGTGGCCATCTGGGGGGTGCTGCAGGGAGAGATCACGTGTGTACTCCCAGCTTTGTGCCCTCTGGCGCTGCGGGGGCTCCCAGCCTGTCTTGCTGGTCCTGTGCTGGCTGGAAGCAGCACAGGAGTGTGCGCTCCGTGGGGGGAAGGGAGCAGCAGGGGGTCTTTGCATGCTGCTCGGCCTGCAAGTGCCACCCCAGAGCTCCCATTTGGCCAGGAACAAGAGCAGCCGGGGGCAGGGTAACTGGCTAGGACTGCCCCATCCCTGAGTCTCCGCTCCATCTTCCTCCCACACTCCCAGCTACACCCAGTCCCTTGCACTGAGCACCCCCAGCCCCTCCTGTACTGACTCATGCACCTCCCCTGCCTGCAGCCACACAATGGAATGCAACAGGACCGTACTAAATGTAAGTTACTTTCACTCCTGGCTGGTAAGGATCTGGGGGCACAGCTGGGCACTGGCCCTCCGGAAACGTCTATGCTGCTAGCCGGGACATAACAGCATGTGTAGGCACTCTTGGGTTAGCTTAGGTCTGACTTGTATGAATACCTGTGGCGGTGAAGCAGCTTCTCCATGTGCTGTACCAGCCCATCAAGACCCTGAGTACTTGGGCATCGAGTCTGTGCTGCTGCTCCTGGTACCTAAGCAGGCAAGATGAAAGCTACCACTGGTGCCCCTATGCGTGCTGCTGGGACACTTCAGACTGCGCTGTAGATCAGTGGTTTTCAGCCGGCGTGCCGTGAGATCTGTCCAAGTGTGCTGGGAAATGTCCTCAGTTTCCCCTCTCGTGTGTCTTTTTGCAGAGCCACTGCAGGGGGAAATTGATGGCTGCCTGCTCCCTGCTGTGGCAAGCGGGGTGGGAGGGAGGGCGGGAGCTCACTGGAGCTGGGAGGTGGTTTAAATGCTGCATCCCATCTCCAACAGGCTGGCGGGAGGGTCAATGTTCATGAGCAATCGATTCAGCTGAGAGAAGTGCGCGTGCCATGGAATTGTTTGGCTCACTAAAGTGCTGTGTTACTGAGGAGGTTGGGAGCCACTGCTGCAGATGTATCCTTTGAGGCAGAGGCTCTGTACAGCTGAGCCTGATACCCCAGTACATAACTGTTCAGGCCAGAACGCCACTGTGCTTTTGGGGCTGGACTTGTCAAATTCGACAAGAAACAGACAATCCCCAAACATTGGCTGCCTGCTTCCAAGAGGGTTGAAGCCCCTTGGCGACTCTTGGGACCCTGTCCCTAGGTGATGTAAAATGGTGCGACTCCACTGGAGTCAATAGAGTTTTTCCAGTTTATATCCTCTGAGGTCCTGTGATTGACTCCAATGGTGTCTCCATTTTTGTTTTGTCAGCCTGGTCGTGGGCCGGGGCCCCCCAGGGAGGGCCAGCGCTTACAGCACGTCTGCAGTGGTTCAGTTGGGATGCATTGCCAGTGTATTCAAGCAGCCAGGTTCTGCAGTGGCCCCTGGCTGGAGGGGTGGAGCTGAAGGTGTATGGAGCATCATACCAATGGGGCAATAGAAGATGAACCAGTTGGGCCTCTACCTGTCTGGGTTTCTCACCCTTGTCTGCCCTGCACAGTCTCCTCTTTTCTCCCTCTCCCCCACCCTGCTAGAGTTAGCCGGACTGCATGTTTGTGCAGGTCAGGCTCTAATTTGACCTGTTGGGGTGCTGCACCCTGGAATGCTCTGCGCCTTACAACCTGCAAACTAGCACTCTCTGGCGGTGCAAAGCATCCAATCGCAAAGCACAGCCACCCGCTTCCAGCCAGTAAAGTGGCTTCTTAAAGGGGCACCAACTTAACAAAATAAGTTAGAAAATATTTGTTCCTATAACTGTTAATGTGAACTTGAAAAGCAGAAGGGAAGATGAGGGGGAATCCCTACCTTCATCTTGCCAGTTAGCATCCTTCTGACGTGCCTACGTGCAGAGTTGCACTGGTTTGACTTACGGTTTCCCTTTTTTAAAGCAATCGAGATAGCTGATGCAGAATGGGCACTGAGAGTTCAAACAGGGCTGGTTTGGGTTTCACTTGTCCATTAGGAAGACACTAAATTGCAATAAGCCACTCCTACACTGGCAGGGGAGTGTTTAAATAACATACACTGCTGCAGATCTGCAGGTAGCCAAAGCCTTTGTATGATGGACAATAGTCTGCGTAAAATCAGTTTCCTGGATCTGCATGAGCCTTTGTGAAAGCAACAGGGAGTTGGGGGTGGGAGAGAAATATAAAGCAGAAACTTGACAGAGGACGTTTCCCATGCCAGCCTTCCCTTGGTCTCCTGGGGTGTATCTACATAGCAAAGTTATTTTGGAATAACAGCTGTTGGTCTGAAATAACTAAGTGAGTGTCTGCACAATGCAACCGCTATTTTGCAATAATTCCGAAATAGCGTAAACCTCATTCTACAAGGAATAGCGCCTATTCCGAAATAGATTTTGGAATAAGGGTTGTATAGCCAGGGAATAGAGGCTATTTCGAAATAAGCTAAGTGATTCCAGGGGCTCTAATCCGGAATAGGCTCTATTGTGTGTGGATGCTCTATTTAGAAATAGGTGAGTGCTCTTTAAGTACACATTATGGCTATGTCTACACAACAGAGATCTGTTGAAAGAGGCCCTTCCAGAAGATCTCTTCTGAAAGAGCTTCTTTCGAAACAGTGTGTCCACACACAAAAGAGCAGGTCAAAAGAGTGCTCTGCTCTTTCGAAAGAAGGGGCCAGGGATCAAAAAATCAGGCACCATGAGGACCACTTGGGGGAGGGGCCCTGCAGAGCATCTACACACATTTTCTTTCAAAAAAATCGTTTGAAAAGGAGGCACTCTTCCTGAAACGGGAGTGGAAGTGCGCTTTTGAAACGGGTGCCGTGTTCTTTCGATTAACTTTGGAAGGAATATCTTTTGTGCGTAGACACTCTGCAAATTTTCAAAAGAGCCCCCTTCTTTGCAAAAAACCTTTCGAAAGAACTTGCTAGTGTAGACGCAGCCTTTGCGTGTAGACGTGCTATTTTGAAATAAGCTTTTCTGGAAAATCTCTTCCAGGCTATGTCTATAGTACCCCCAAACTTCGAAATGGCCATGCAAATGGCCATTTTGAAGTTTACTAATGAAGCGCTGAAATGCATATTCAGAGCCTCATTAGCATGCAGGTGGCCGTGGCACTTCGAAATTGACGTGGCTCGTCCACACGGGGCTTTTCGAAAGGACCCCGCCTACTTCGAAGTCCCCTTATTCCCATCTGCTCATAGGAATAAGGGGACTTCGAAGTAGGCGGGGTCCTTTCAAAAAGGAGCCCCGTCTGGACGAGCTGTGCGGCGGTGAGCCCCCTCAATTTCAAAGTGCCGCGGCCGCCCGCATGCTAATGAGGTGCTGAATATGTATTTCAGCCCTTTATTAGTAAACTTCGAAATGTCCATTTGCATGGCCTTTTTGAAGTTTGGGGCTAGTGTAGACACAGCCCCAGAATAGATGATTCTGAAATAACACTGCTGTGTAGACATAGCTTTACTGACAAGCTTTCAGGCTGATGCCCTTCCTTCTTAAAGTCCTACTGGTGTGTAAGTTTCAAAGTGCTCTGCATGGGGCACTGAGGGGTAGAAGGCCATGCAGGGGCCGCAAAGGGGTCTCTGGTGGGGAAATGCTCCTGGTGTGAGCTAAATCTGGTGCAGGTGAAGGAACTGGAATAGTTGAGATGACAATTAATGGAAAAAAGATTTAACTCTGCACATCTGTGCTGCAGGCTGAAAGTTAATCCTTTCTGTACTTCAGGCACTGGGGAGGGGAATTTAAAGGGACGATGATGCTACCAGATAATTTTATAACCGCCACCTCAGCTGTGTTCTTGCGTAAGTTAGTATGTGGCAGCGTATTCCAGGAACCCGGGCACTGAGCTAGATTCTGTTCCTGGGTCTGCCCTAACCTGCAGTGAGACCTGAGAAGCAAAAAGATGTTGTTTGTCCATTTCTCTTCCCACCCTCTCTGTACAATATAAACAGTTAATGCTGCTGAGCAGGGACTCTCTCGTGCTCTGCGCTGTGTACAGTGAGAACCAAACACGTCCACGTCTCCAGTCTAGCTACAAGTTTCCCACGGTTGCCCCAGCTTCCACAATGTTGAGCTCTCTAACGCAGCTCCCTATGGTGCTTTTGGCTAGGTCATGTGATGGCGTGAAAGCGCTCCCTGCTGGTGATGCAGCATCAGCAAGAACAATAGCGGGAACTTGGAGGCTGATGCAGCCAAAGGCTCTGTCTACACTATGGCTAGTTACAGCTTTGCCCCCCTAGGCATTGACCATGCTGTGTTAAATGGGACCTCTGCTGTTGTGGACAGGGGCAGCAGAGTTTATCTCCAATTTGGGGGCCGTGAGGTGAGAGTGCTTTCACCTCCCACCCTAATGAAACAAAACTGAAAGCCCCAGTGTGCATGGGGCCTAAAATGAATGCTGAGTGCACCTGAATTACTCCTGGCTGCTGAGATGTAGGGCATCTGTGGTCTCCAGGCCCTGGCTAAGCTTTGAGCAGGTGTTACCTGCATTCTGGTGATACTGCTGTGGTAGGGTTCCTGGCACCTCGTCTGCACTTGGCTGACTCCTAGCTTGCTGGGCTAATGAGTGGGGTGACCAAGGCACTCAAATGATTGGCTCTCGCCTATGGAGGATAAGCAAGTGCAGCTCATTTGGACTACATGCCCTTTTAGACCAAGGGTGAATCAAGGCCTAGGCCTCCTCTCTCTGTTCTGAGATCTAGTCTTGAATGTGCCTGGGCTGGGTCTATGCTATGTGTTTCACCTTGGTTATGCCTAGTAGTAGGATTGCTCCTGTCCAGGATCAGCCCATTTTGTGATAGCTCTGGGAAATCTGTAGGGGTGCTCAGTACAGTAGACCCCCAACTTTTTGGGACCAGTTCTGTTCAATATCTTCATCAACAATTTAGATACTGCATTAGAAAGCACTCTTATTAAGTTTGGAGATGATATCAAGCTAGGAGGGGTTGCAACTGCTTTGGAGGATTGGGTCAAAATTCAAAATGATCTGGACAAATTGGAGAAATGGTCTGAGGTAAACAGGATGAAGTTTAATAAAGACAAATGCAAAGTGCTCTATTTAGGAAGGAACAATCAGTTTCACACACACAGAATGGGAAGCGACTGTCTAGGAAGGAGTATGGCAGAAAGGGATCTAGGGGTTATAGTGGACCGCAAGCTAAATATGAGTCAACAGTGTGACGCTGTTGCAAAAAAAGCAAACATGATTCTGGGATGCATTAGCAGGTGTGTTGTGAACAAGACACAAGAAATCATTCTACCGCTCTACTCTGCGCTGGTTAGGCCTCAGTTGGAGTATTGTGTCCAGTTCTGGGCACCGCAGTTCAAGAAAGATGTGGAGGAATTGGAAGGGGTCCGGAAAAGAGCAATTAGAATGATTAAAGGTCTATAGAACGTGACCTATGAAGAAAGGCTGAAAGAATTGGGCTTGTTTAGTTTAGAAAAGAGAAGATTGAGGAGGCGACATGATAGCAGTTTTCAGATATCTAAAAGGGTGTCCTAAGGAGGAGGGAGAAAACTTGTTCTTCTTGGCCTCTGGGGATAGAACAAGAAGCAATGGGCTTAAACTGCAGCAAGGGTGTTTTAGGTTGGACGTTAGGAAAAAGTTCCTAACTGTCAGGAGGGTGGCCAAACACTGGGATAAATTGCCTAGGGAGGTTGTGGAGTCTCCATCTCTGGAGATATTTAAGAACAGGTAAGATAAATGTCTGTCGGGGTGGTCTAGACAGTACTTGGTCCTGTCATGAGGACAGGGGGCTGGACTCAATGACCTCTTGAGGTCCCTTCCAGTCCTAGTGTTCTATGATTCTATGAACTTAGGTAGAGGTTGTGTTCCTGCGCAACCCCATGTAAGTCAAATTTCATGTTACCTGGGGGGGAGCCAGGAAACTGACCAGTGCATCAGTGCTGGACAGTTTCCTGTCTCCTGTGAGCTGAGTGGACCTGGGAGCCTGGCTCCACTCACAGGAGACAGGAAACTGATCAGTGCTGCGGCTGATCAGTTTCCCAGCTCCTATCAGTGATGGCAGCCACGAGTCAGGCTGCCTTCCCAATAAGAGCTGTAAAACCTCTTCTGTCAGGGAGGGCGAGAGTCAGGCTGCCACTCCTGTGAGTGGTGGGGAGCTGGCACCTGGCTCCCGGCTGCCGCTACTCATAGGGGTCAGGAAACTGATCAGCACTGCTGCGCTGGTCAGTTTCCTGGCTCCTCTGAGTGGTAAGCACCCAGGCACCAGCTCCCCACCACTCAGAGTCATGTTAACCCGAGAGTCACGCAACTTGAGTGCAGGTATCTCGGGATTCTACTGCACATGCTGCTGGCTAAGTTTCATGGCCTCAGGATCACCCTGGACATCATGGTCTCTTGGAGCTCAAAGACGGCCATCGTACTTCATGGCTAGAGGCCACTGGTGCTAGTATCACTGCACGCTGAAGAGTAGAGCTGTGTCCTCTGTCCACTTGGTCCATAGGCTCAGTTGAGTGACTTAGAGCAGTGGCTCTCAGCCTTCCCGGACTGCTGGGCCCCTTTCAGGAGTCTGAGCTTCCTTGTGTACCTCTAAGTTTCACCTCACTTAACTACAAATCAGGCCCAGCAGTACGCAGGCCATAGTACACGACTGCTGACGAACTGCTGACTTTCTCACTTTTACCATATAATTATGGAATGGCTTTGGAATATAAATGTTGGACTTGCAGTTCATTGTGTGGTATGTAGAGCTGCATAAACAAGTCATGGTATGGAATGTTCGCTTGCCCTGACTTCACTAGTACTTTTTATGTAGCCTGTTGTAAAACGGGGCAAATATTTGAGTGAGCTGTTGTACCCCTAGGAAGATCTCTGTGTGCCCCAGGGGTATGTGAACCCCTGGTTGAGAACCCCTCACTTAAGGTAGGTCTGCACTGAGAGCTTTAAAAATAAATAAATAACATGGCACCAAGTTTCAGCGCCCGGGTCAGCCTGCACAGGCTGGCTGGGCTAAAAATTGCCCTGTAGACCGTTGGGGTCAGGTTGGAGTCCCGACCCTGAGCCCCTATGAGGGAGGAAGATCTAAGAGCCCAGGCTGCAGCGTGAGCCTGACCAGCTGCACTGCAGTTCTGTAGCCCAGCAGCCCACATCCCATGCGCTCAAGTCAATTGCCCTGAGCTGTCACAGCACAGACCAGCTTAAATGCCTGGGCAGGTCCATTTAGAGCCACTTCTTATGACTCTCCTATGGTGGGATGGGCCCAGAAAGACAGCAGCTTAGATGCCGCCGGGGGCCTTGTCTGAATGCAGGCACTGCAGCAATTTCACCTTTAGGGTGGGTTACTTTTGTTTGTATCAAAAAGACTGGCATAGGGGGAGCAAGCCCATGTGTGGACGCCAGCTTTTAGGCTTCTTGTGGCTGAGCAGTGGCTCTTCTGTGGTGACCGTTGAGATTTCCACCAGGCTTAAAGCTGTTTGATGAACTTGTGCAACGTGAAGCCTGATTTTTAACACTGAAATGCAGCCTCTTGAGTTAAAAGGTGACAAACAGATGTAAGGGGAGTAACTTGCCCACATAGGCGAGCCCTGAGAATGCGCCTGGCAGATCTTTCCAGCACGGTTTTGGTTTCCAGCTGAGCAACTTCTTTCTCCCGCTTCCAACCTGCCCACTTGAGCAATTCCCTTACCCAGTGCAGCTATCACTTATGGGTGTAATAACAGGCTATTGCATTGTCTGTCTCTTACAACACCCAGGCTGTGTCTACACTACAAAAATAACTTCAAAGTACAAAAAACTTTGAAGTACAACGTTGAAGTAAGCAACTTTGAAGTAGAGGGTCTACACACACCCTGCTTCAAAGTAGGGAGGGATAGCTCAGTGGTTGAGCAGTGGCTGGCTAAACCTGGTGTTGTGAGCTCAATCCTTGAGGAGGCTATTTAGGAACTTAGGCAAATAGATGTCAGGGATGGTGCTTGGCCCTGCCAAGAAGGCAGGGGACTGGACTAGATGACTTCTTGAGGCCCCTTCCAGCTCTAGCAGGTGTGAATTGCTAATTATATATATGTAGAACACTACTCCATTCCTGGGAAAGGAGTAAGGACTTCAAGGTTAGGGAGCCCAACTTCAAAGTTAATGTGGAAGTAAGGGAAAATGTGTGTAGACTCTCTGCTGGCTACTTTGAAGTTAGTTTCTAGGGTAGATGAACCCTGCCAGTGCTTTGAAGTGGGCTGCAAATCTGAGCAACAGAAATCCCTCTGGAGCAGCTGTCAGAAGGGCTGGCAGTGTTGCACTGAGTGATGTGTGCTGTGGATGGGAAGGGGGTGCACTTAGCCGGCACATTGAGAACTGCTAATCTCAAGGCCAGGGCCCTGGAGGACACGTGAAGGGGACACAGGAGAAGGTACAACAAGAACAGGACCAGAAAGAGATGAGGGGTCACTGCCCAAGCGGGGTGGTGGTGGTGGTGGTGGGAAGAGTCAGGCAGAGCCTTGAGGATGAGGACTCCTGAGTTGGATGGCAATCCCTAGTGGTCAGAGCAGTGGCAGACAAGGAAGACTAGTTTGGTGTGGGCAGAGGAAAGCCAGGCTGGAGGTCTGGAGGTCAGAGAGCTGGTACGCAGCCCCAGCAGGAGAAATGTGAGCTAGAAAAAGGAATGGGGTCAGGCCACCCCATTGGCCAACTCGGGGACCTGCTGAGCATAATACATGTCTCCACAGTAGGAGCCAGAGAGCCAGGCACTGCCCGTGTTCTACGGCACCAGCGAAGTGAAGGATGGATGTCAGGTAAGCTGTCAGCGAGCCTTGGTTGGACTGGCAGTGCCTGGCTCCAGCAGCAAAGCCATTGGGGTCTAGTTGTCCTTGAGGTTTCCCTTGGCATGTCTCTCCCTGGCAAGCTGAGCTCCATCCAGGAGGGTGGGGCAGTGGAGTCTGTCTCAGATTACGCTGGCTGCTCCAGTGTTTGCCCGAGGAGCCTTGGAGGAGGGGGCCTTTATTTTGCCACGTGTACGGAGCTCAACATCCGCTTCCATCCACTCATGAGGTCTGAGGTGGGACAGAAAGGCTGAACAGAGCAGGCCCTCAGGACACGTCTGTCAGTGGTGCACCTTCAGCTGCCTCACGCTGGTAACTCTTCCTGATTTCCCAGCCTCTGCCCCCAGCAGCTCCCCAAAGTGACCAGCCACTTCAGGGGTGGCTTCTCCTCGGAGCCAGGAGTGCCATCCGCTGCTCTGCGCACGCGCCCCAGCGCTTGGCGGGAGAAGTGCGCGATGGCAGCAACGGCTCCGGTGAGGCACCAGCACCGAGTTTAAGTGGCAGACTGGGGCTGTCTGGCTTTGGGGGGCATTGGGTTAGAGGGTGACAGGAGGGGGAGCTGGGGTTCCTGGCTCTGGGGGAGGGGGAGGGCATTGAGCCATGTATTCATCTGTCTGTCTGAGATCTGTATGGATAGAGAAAAATAAATACATAACGTGGCTCTCTTCACACTGTCCACGTGGCTCTCAGTCCCTAACTGGGTGGCCATCCCTGAACATAAACATAAGACTGCAGCTTGACTCCCAAAGCAGCTCGTGGCAAGACTGGCTCATGGCCAGCATCTCCAGATGGGTGAATCATGCTGGTGCCATTTGCATGAGACGTTTTACTGTTAGTGCTCCCCCTGAGGTGGTGTCCAGTGTAGAGGATGGGCTGGGTCTGGCAGCTCCCAGTGGAGGGCGAGAGGCCATAGCCGTTGTGATGCAAGTTCTTACCTGCTGAGGGCTTTGGGCAATATCATCTTATATCAACGGAGGGTTTTGTCCACCCCATCCCACACCACTTGGGGATAAAAGTCTTCTACAGCTGTGATGCTAAGAGTAGCTCAGGGAGCTAGGTAGATGGATGCTTTTGGGCTGTGTACACTGAGCTCCAGCCCTGCTGTTGGCAGAGGTCGGGCCAGTTATACGTACGGATGCAATGCTCGCCGCTACTCAAAGCAATGGGTGGTAATAGGGTACAGTGAGATTGGGAGGTGTGGGTGGCCAAATGGGACTTTGAAAGTCCTTCGGCTCTTCATGCTCTCCAGTGGGGACTGCACTGGCTGCAACCTTCTCTGCCTTCTACTGTCATGACATTTGCTTCCGGCCAGCCACCTGCAACTGCATCCTGTTGCACCATTGCCCTAGTAACCTGATGGAGGGATCAGAACAGGTCCCTGCACCTCCCCTCTGTATCACATGGTGTGGCGTGGCTGGGGCAGGCTCTCCTGGAACCTCTCTGGGATCGCGGGGTAGATACACTAGCTACACTGGGCACCGAGAGGTGGGCAAAGGTGCAGAGAGCCTCTTTCATTCCTGGGGAGCTCATCTGTACCTCGGCCTCCTGCTAGCTCGTCTGGTGTGGTAAAAGAGGCCTTGTTGCAACCATTCTCTAGTCAGGTGTGGCAGCAGCAGCCCCTTCCCCACTGTGAGGCATCTTGTGTGCTGCTCCAGGGCATGGGGGGACTTCTCCGAGGGCTTCCACTCAGCGGTGCTCCCTTGCCTTCCTGCCCACATCCCAAGGGCTCTGAGAGCCAGGTGGCCTGACTGGAGGCCATCTCTTAGCATCAGTCCCTGGGCTGCAGCCTGAGGGTTGCCTGACTTCCCCCAGGTCAGAGTTTTTAACTTGCCCTGATCTCCTGCTACCAATGACCTGATGCAAACAACATTTTTCCCCTAAGCAAATGCATTTTGACTAGTCTCTCTTCCTTCGATAGCCTCACCGCTGGGCCATGCTGGCTGATCATGTGGGCCTTTCCCTCTACCTCTGTGAGAACAGAATTCACGTAGTCCAGGAAGAAAACAAGGCCTGGGAACTGTTGATTTATACAATGGTATCTGGCTTCCCCTTCTTGCACAAGTCACTTTAAATTCCCAAACTCTATCTATTGTAAGACTGGTTTTCCTCTGCTTACTCAGGCTTTCCTCCTGGGGCAGAGTCTGTCAGCAGAATCCTGTTAAATTAAATCTTTATCTAGCTGCATTGTATCACCACTGCAGGAGACTTGAGTACAATTCTTCCTGGTTTTCATTGTTTTTTCTGGCAAAAAACAGTTTTGTTGAAATGTTTTAGGGGAAAAGATTTGGGGGGTGGGGGGATGCTGGAAACAAGCATTTCTTCTCTTCAAATTGCAGTGGGGGCATGGAATCTCTAAGAGGTGAATCCTTCCTCTTCCTGTAACTTAAACTTTTCCTACAGGGAGACCAAGCTGAAGCCTGGGGGTCTGGTGGGGAGGGGAAGGACTCCACAGCTTTGATATTTGAAAACCAAACTCCAGTTATAAGTTGAAACGGGAGCCTTTGTGTTGAGCTTTTGATGAAACGTCAACCAGCATGTGGGGGGAGGGTGGCTCAGTGGTTTGAGCATGGCACTGGGGATCCAGTGTTGTGAGTTCAATCCTGGACAGGCCTTTCAAGGATCTGGGGCAGGTTAGATTGAAAAGAGAAGTTGTTAGGGATGGTGATAGGTCCTGCTGCAAGGCCAGGGGACCAGACTCAATGACCTTGCAAGGTCCCTTCTAGTTCTATGAGAGAGACACATTTTGTTCCCGTTCTTTCTCAGGTGATGAGGAAAGGGCAGTGGGCAATGTTCTCTCTAGTTTTTCCCCTCATGGGTAGAATAAATTTAGTTCCATGCACTGAGGCATGGGCAGAGGTGCACCACCAATAGAAACTCACGCTGCTGCCTGTGGGTGCTCTGCTAATCAGCTGTGTGGCACCTGATTCTGTCCTGCACAGCCGCCCACATGCTCAGCTCACAGGGGCCACTGGTGATGGGGAGGGATTTGATCAGCTCCAGACATGAGGCAGCTGCCTCTTTGGATGACGCTTTGAGTGGACAGTAGGGGCCTGACCCTGAAGTGTTGGGTGAAAGGGGCAGATTAGTGAATGCAGGCTGGCCACTCCCTGGCCTTTCTGGATAGGAACCCAGGGCTGAAGGCACAGTGCGCTTGTACTCAGTGGGTGAGGCTCATGGGCTTTCCTCTGGTCTGGCTCCCTGCAGGAAGGGAGTGAATACGTACTGTGAACTCCACCCATCCATCACTGCTGCTCCAGGAAAGCTCCATGCAAGAAAAGTTCTCCTTCTCCTGCAGGGAGCTACCAGGAGAACTATGGTGGGGGAACAGGCAGTTTACCAGGAAGGTGCCTTCATGCTGTGCAGTGAGGGGGAGTGCAGACATCCCTGTTTCTCGGTGACCAGCTTTTACAGGTTGAACCTCTCTGGTCCGGCAACATCCATAGTCCAGCATGATTGTAGTGAGCTGGATGTCCACTTATCCTAGGCGTGTCCTAGTTTCCTGCAGTCCCATAAAGTTTGTTCACAGCCACCAGTCCTGGCTCTCAGTGTTCTGTGCTGTTACTTAGCTGTAATTTCCCACAGTGGAAGTGTTGGTAATGCTGCTAGACAATGCTGATGTCCCATGGTCCGGCAAATGCTCTCATTCAGCCCTGGTCAGGGCCCCAGGGTGCTGGACTAGAGAGGTTCAACCTGTAGTTAGTCTGTCTCCCCTCTGTTCTCTTGAATCTCTTGCCCCAGGCGTCAGGGCTGGGTAATCTGATGCTCAGTAGGCCAGGAAGTGCAAAATACTGGCTAAAGCCAATGCTCTGGACCTTACAGCTTCTGTGTAGGCAGCCAGGAAACAGTCTGTCAATGGGTTGTCCCTCCTGGGATTGCTCCACAATAGCCATATGGCTCAGGAAGGGGGAATTGGCTTTGCTTTCCCTGAAGCAATTGCCTGAGCGTGGCAGCGATGGGAATGGGTCTGGTGAACGTGGAGGTGCATACAGGTGTGATATGGTGTCTCCTCCCCTCCCTTTTCACCCCAAAGCCCTGCCCATGCAGCTCTGCTTTGCTGTTCCAGGTCCTCTCCAGAGCTGCCAGCAGCAGTCATGGTGTTCCCCACCCCATGGGCTCCCGCCCCCAGAAACACACACACGGCTTAGAAGAGCAGGAGACTAAAAGAATAAATTGGGTTTGTTTGCCTCCTTTCAGTGGCTTTGCCTCTGGCGGGAGGCGGGAGGGAACCCTTGAGGGGCCCTACAATCACTTTTTTTCAACTTTTCTCCTGCCGTAAGGGATCAAAACTATAACGTGTAAAAAATCTATTGTCCCTGGTAAACCATCTCCGTCCTCCAGTCGCTGGGGCTGCAGGGGAAACACCAGCACTCTCCGACCTGTGATTTTTTTTTATATTGCCTAGATATGGACTCTGCTTTCTTTGTTTGCTGATGCCCAGCCCAAAGAGAGGAACATGGGCTGGGGAGGAACGATACCTTATGCTGGCATTCTGTTGCAAGAATACACTGGGGCTTTGTGTCTTGAGCCAAATTGCTTCTAAGGCCTGTAATTTACCACCACAACCTGCCCTTTCATCTGCACAGAAGCCAGGCAGAATCCCCCAGAGTCTGAGGCTGGTCTTGCTTAAGAACTTGGCCAGTCTTGTGCAAAGCTTCTTCTGGAAACAGCATGACCTGGGAGGAACCCCTGCTCTGATTCCAGCCGCCGCTGGCAGCTTTGTGCCTGGCGATGCTGGATAGCTACAAACAGGGGAGAACCGAGAGACGGCCTCTCTGCGTGTGCTCTATGGGGGCCCCTCTGCGTGGGAAGCATTGAATCCCCTGCTCAGCAGGCCTGGCCGGTGTCATTTGTTGGCCATATTTCTGGAGAGCAGGGGACATTGGCTGTGCTGGAGCCGCGAATGAGTCTTACCCTCGCCCCGACGGCGCACGTGATGTAAACGTGTTGCTGTCTGATAGGCTCGGGGGTAGAGGCACTTTCTGAGCCAGGCCTGCCCAGCGCAGTTCGGTCCAGACTTTGCTGACCCTGTCCCAAGTAGGACGGGAGCAGCGTTCAATGGCCTCTTCCTCTGTCGGTTACTAGGATGAAGGAGCACCCTGCTCTCGGGGGAGACGAATGAGCCGCCTGTGGCGGAGGGAAGGCTGGGCAGCACTCCTTGCACTGGTACTGGATGCTGCATCACTCCTAGCAGAGATGTTCTCACTGGAGAGAGTATGGAGCCCACAGAGGGGCCAGGATGCAGACCGGTGAAGGGGAAAGCAGCTGGACCTCCTGCCTGGTGCTCAGCAGCTGCCACCCAGGTTAGGAGAGATTCCATGTGCCAGGATGGAGACATGAAGCAGGTGACTCTTCACCTGCAGTTGCCTGTCATTGCCCTAAGCCACGTGTATGTTCCACCCCGGTGCCTGAGGCCTGGTCTGCACTCAACACTTAGGTCAACAGAGCTACAGGACGTGGGGTGTGGGAAAATCCCCACCCCGAGGGGGACTTTGCAGCCCTAGCTGCAGTGGAGACCCAGCAAGGGAGATGGAGGAACGCTTTCCTGAGTCTAGCTGCCACCTCTGGGGAAGGTGGAGTTCCTAGGCTGAAGGAAAACCTTCCCACGGCTGTAACGTGCATCTACCCCCACAGGGCTGCAGCACCGGAGCTGGGTCACGGCAGGGCAGTGCCTGTAGTGTAGACGGGATTTGAGTCTCTCTCGAACCAGACACGCTACTGCTGTGCTTTTCCCCCTCATGTGGGGGTGACGCACCCGGGAGTGACAGCTGCAATCCCATATGCTGGAGCATTTGTGTCGTGCATCAATAATGGCTCTATCTCAGTCTTGGCCTGTCTTCCTGCATTGCCACGTTAGCTGTCAGGGGTCCCCTCTGTGTCGTAGCATCTTGCTGTGTGTGCACCTGTGTGCCTTTCTCCAGAGGTAACGTAACCTAGGCTACTGACATCAGTGGGCAGCGTGGAGACCTCCAGTGCCCCACAGAGATTCCAGAGGACATTTCTGTCCCTGGTAACGTAACAGCTGGTGAGCATGAAGCCAGGTCCCTTTGTCAGTGTGTGGGGGTGGGTGACTTCCAGAGGTGGGCAAGCCAGAGTGTGAGCCTCCCAGGTTCTAGGAAGACTTCACGAGCGCTGGAACAAGGTCTGAGGCCAGGAAGAAGGACTGAAGCACCAGGAGGGCAGAGGAAGAGCTGACTGGGCCAACTGACCAGTCTTCCCTGAAAGTTGAGTGCTCGGGCAGCTGCCCAGGAGAAATTCAGGTGCTGCCCAGCTGATTAGCAGAGCGCCCACAGCTGGCAGTGTGTGTTTCTTCTGGTGGTGTGTATCTGCACACGCCTAAGTGCACAGAACAAAATTTATTTCACCCAAGGATGGAAAAAGTTAGAGGAACCCCACACTTGACTAGAAATCAGAATTCATGGACCTCTGTTCGGTGCCAGGGCTGAGCCCAGATGCCTCTGGGCTTGGCAGTTCATAGCCCTTTTCCTCTGGGTTTGCTGCATCAGTTACAAATACTAAAAAAAACTCCTTGACCCCTGGCACATCTTCCGTGACAAATGACGTGCTGCCTCTGATGCTTCATCCCTGCCTGTCTTAGGGCAGAACTCTGGCCAGCCAATCCAACCGCCAGTGCAGTGTGATCTGATCATGTTTGAAGATGCAGCTTAAAAACGCATGATAGTGAAGCATGCAGACTGTGCTGGTGGGCGCTCGGGGAGGCAGCACAAACCCACGTCAGCTCCATTGTGCCGTGAGTCCCAGTTTCAGGAGGGTACAGGGAGCCTGGAGGCCTGGGTCAAGTGGAGCTTTCTGGGTAAGGCGGCCCCTGAAGACTGGGGAGGTGGAAGTGTTGGCAGCACAGAGCGTCTTCGCTTTCTCTCCATTCTAATGCTCTCCCTGGCTACCTAAGGGCTTCCGGGGTGGAGAGGGAGCTCAGTTTGCAAAACAGGTAGGACGGGAAATAAAGGCCCTGTTCATGCTATGGTAACAGCAGCACCACACCCAAGCTCATCCCACCTTTCAGCGCCCAGCGCGTAGGAGGCAGAGCTGTGTGAAGGGGGACAGGTCCATTGTGGAGAGGAAGCAGGTAGCACATTCGCGTCAGGGTCAGTGTATGGAGAAGTGGCAGAGGCGGCCCTTTTTCTCCAGCGCTCCCCCTGCAAGTGGGCCCGGCTTTCTCAGGCCCAGAGAGCTCAGAAAGGCTTGGGACCCCCCGGCGGGAGGCAGATTTTCTACAATGCTCCGTCAGGCTCCTAGGCACGGTGTTCTTAGCAAACTGGGCCGCTTTCCTTCCGGTGCCTTGGCGGGAGGGGAGTCCGATAGCGCAGCACAGTCGGCTGCTGGGTCTCAGGCTTGTCCCTCTCTTTAAACATGTTGAAATCTGTCACTGTTTCCATGTGTGTGTATTCACGTTTCCATAGCGATTCACAACAGTTTTACGTTCTACGGGCTTGTGTTCTTCCGCGTGCCGAGAGGGGGTTTAACATGAAAATAACTGACGTTTCCGGCAGTTGGGATTACAACAGACAAGCGGGAAGTGTGCGGGGGACAACACACTGCTAAATGCGGGGACAGAAAGTTGGGCCCAACATAACATGTTTGCTCATCCCTGTCCTAGACCAGGGGCAGCAACCTGCAGCTCCAGAGCTGCGTGCAGCTCTTTAAGGAGTCATTTGTGGCTCCGGGTGCTGCTGCCGCTGAACTAATAGAACTCAGCTGAACTGGTTTAACAGCTGGCAGGGCGGTGGGAGGGATCCGGCCGTTAAACCAATTCCATTCGGTTCCCTTAGCTCAGCGGCGGCAGGGCAGGGAGCCACGCGTGATGCAGGTGGGGGAAGTGCTAAGCACACAGGAGAGCTGGGAAAGGGGCGGTCGAGCCTGCCCCTGCTGGAGCTGTTCAGCCCCACTGAGAAGGAGACAGTGGCCACAGAGGAGCAGCAGCAGCTGCGGCGGGTTGATCCTGGGGATGGCAGGGTGGGCTTGGGGCTGAGAGGGGTTAAGAATGGGGATGGGGGGTAAAGCTTGGGGCTGGGGTGCGGATTGGGGGGCTGAGGCAGGTAAAGACTAGAGATGGGTGGCAGGTTTGTGGGCCAAGTGGGGTAGAGCCTGGGAATGGGGGGATGTGGAGGGCTGATGGAAGCATTGCCCCTTCCTGCTTAAGAGCCCATCCCCAAGCACAGCATTTTCCCTGTCTTCATTTGCTCTCCAGTCCAGGGCTGAAAGTAACCAGCTTTCTGATGAGTACAAATCGGCGTGTGTGGCTGTTCTTAATCTAGGGGTGACACAACGTGCGGTTTGACGTTATTTTTCAAGGACCATCTCGTATTCGCCCGCTCCCCTCCTGTGACAAACCGGGGGCTTGTTAACCAGCAGGTGGTGCCTCGAGCGGGGCTGGTGGCTGGTTGTGTGGCTACGGCACATGGAACCCTGCCTTGCGGAGGAGTTCACAGGAATACATGAAGGTCGACATAGTCCCCCATAAGGTGGTGGTGGCATGAGGCTGGAGAAGTGGGCTCTGGCCCCAGAGACAAGGCAGTTGGACTGTAGAGCTCTCAGAGGTGGGAGGTTGGACGTAGGACCGGCACCCTGGGAGAGCCTGGGCCTCTGTTCCGATTTCCAGAGGCTTGAAGTGCACAGGAGTTCTGGGCGTGGTTCCCCTCTCAGCAGCCCGGTGGGTATCACTATGGCTGGGGGCGGTTTCTGTTGTGTAAGGAGTACTGGCGCCCTGGCTGTCTCCTCGAGCCCTTGGTGTACCCAGCATGGTTTGCAGTCTTTGTTTGTGATTCATTGTCATCTGCAGTTCAAAAACATCAGCTTCTGAGCATGACCCCGGAGAGCAGTGGGAAGGGCACAGTACTGTTGGCCTGGAATGTGCATGCCGATCATTTCTAAATAGCTCTTGGGAGCGGTTTACCTTGGCCTTTGAGTGAGTTTGAGGCAGCGTTACCGAATCCCACAGCAGGACAGGGAGGGCAGCCCCGTGCTTAGACGCTGGCCTGAGGTTTGAGAGATGAGGGCTCGATTCTGTCTGCTGTCCTAGAACTTGAGCAAGGCACTGAGCTGTGCTGCGCCTCAGTTTCCCCACGCAGTGTGAGTTGCCAACTGATGTAGTGGGCACTAGGCACATCAGTGCATTAAAGAACAGGGGGCTCAGGTACTCCGGGGATGGGGGTCAGGTAAGTACCACAGGGCGAAGTGGAAGAGATTCCTGCCCAAGGCAGTGACGTGTGTGGCAGAGGCAGAGTAAAGCACCCTGGGACTGAGCTCACTGACTCTGGCAGACGCTGCGGGGTGGGCAGGCACTTGCTCCCGTGGCTGGAAATTTCCCTCCCTCTTGTTTCTAACCTCTGCCCCAGTGTTTCTAAAACCAGCATGGCCTGTGCAGGGCTCTGGAGCACGTCTGACTCCGTGCCTCTGTCACGCCTGGCTGGCACTGGCCTCGGGGAGTCGGGACTTTTACTCAGCCTGGGGAAGAGAAGCTGCGGGCGAGCGGGGGTGGGTTTGCAGAGCAGATTTTGAGCGGGACGCCCAAGGAGCAGTGCCCGTTGGAAGTACGCAGTCAGAGCCAGCTGGTGCTCTTTGGCACAGCAGTCACGCGCGTTGGTTGCAGGCTGCTGAAGACCTTGGTTCAAAACTGCCTTGTTCTCTAAAGGGCCCCCTGCAAAAGCAGCCGGCTGGTGCCAGCTTCGGAGTGGAGGCTCAGGGCTGGAATCGGAAGGGTGGGGTGGGACCGAGCTCCTTAGAAGCGTGTCTGACTGCTCACTCCTTAGTACACTGCCTCTGTTTGGCAGGAAACTCCCATGTCTGTGGCTAACCGGCTCTTTGCTCCACTTGAGTTCAGGGCAGCTCTCAGCAGGAAAACACCCTGGCCCAGGACTCCTCGCTGTCCCTGCCTCAGCCACAAACTGGGTTTGGATTCAGGGAGAAATGAGGCACAAAAGCATGTGAAAACCTGGGTGGGCCCGTCGTTGCCCCACCCTATGAAATGACACCCACGGGTGCAGCGTGGCTGCTGGCTGGCTTCGCCCTGCCCTTGCGCCATCCGGGTGTCTGATGCTCAAACTGGGGAGGGGGGGTGTTACTTGTGTGGACGGGAGCTGAGCCAGGGCTGCTACACACATTCCACCCTGCATGGGAAGGGGTGGAGGGTATGGGGGTTAGGAAAACCTGTGCTATCCTACACGACCGCTCCCACTACAGTGACCGCATGCAAGATATTGCCGTTGTCAGACTCTGCTGGGCTGCCGTCGGCTTGCGGCATGGTACGAAGTGGCGTGTGAGTTCTGTCCCGGCACTACCCACCTGTATCTTCAGCGGGGCCAAACGGGGCTGGGGGTCGGGCTTTGCAGTCTAAGAAGGGACAGGGCTGGTTCTGGGGTGTTGGGAGATGGTGGTGTCTGTAAGTGAAGACTTCAGGCTAGACATTTACTTATGAACAGCCCCTCCAGCTGTGTGCCCCACCACACAAACACTGACACAGGAACCCGTCTCTGCAACAAACCCCATTGCCAGCTCGGTCCACATGTCTACCTCAGTGACACCGTCAGGGGACCTAACCACATGAGCCACATCGTCAGGGGCTTGTTCAACCACACTTCTTCTAATGTGTTATGTGCCAGCAATGCCCCTCTGCTGTGCACATTGGGCAAGCCATCCTGTTTCCAAGTGCAAGAATAAATGCGGGGACAGATCAGATATCAAGAACAGTGCCATTAAAAACCAGTAGGAGGGCAGGTTAACCTCCCTGGATGCTGAGGCTGTGTCTACACTAGCCCCTTCCTTTTGGAAGGGGTATGGTAACAAACCCCATTGGCAGATGCTAATGAGGCACTGCCATGAATATGCAGTGCCTCATTAGCATAATGGCAACTGCACGTGGTTCAAAAGTGCCATTTTTGAATCATGCGCCACCCGTGTAGATGGGGGCCTTTTGAAAGGACCTCCTGGACTTTGAAAGCCCCTTCTTCCTGTTAGGTTTTGGGAAGAAGGGCCTTTCCAAGTCTGCAGGGGCCTTCCAAAAGGCCCCAGGCTACACAGATGGGGTGTGATTCCAAAGCAGCACTTTAGAATCGCGTGTGGCTGCCATTATGCTAATGAGGCACTGCATATTCATGAAGGCACCTCATTAGCATCCGCCAGTATGGCTCGTTACCATGCCCCTTCTGAAAGGAAGGGGCTAGTGTAGACATAGCCTCAGTGACTGGCTTCATTGAAAGCAAAAAAACTTCAACAACAGCCTGCAGCATGAAACTGAAGAAATGGAATTCATTTGCAAACTTGCCTCCATCAGACTGGGTCTCAGTAGAGACGGAGAGCTGCTAGTTGGGTACAGAAAGTAACGTTCCCCAGTTGGCATTCTCACCTTCATATCAAGTGGAGGGAGCAGGCCACACCCATGCGGGATCGTCCTCCTTCGCGTTGGTCGTCCGTGTAGTAACTTAACACGCCCATCTTTGAATGTGCTTGTATATCTCGGCCAAACTGAGCTTTCCACTTCAGGCTTCTGATGAAACAGGCTCCAACCCGCTAAAGCTTATGCCCAAATCAATGTGTTAGTCTTTGAGGTGTCCTGGGACTCCTCATTGTTTTTATCAGATTCCACGAGACTTGCACTGATAAAATTACCGATACTAACAACCTCAGGGGGGTGGCTGTGTTAATCTGTAGCATCCCAAAAAAACAAGCAGTCTCTTAGCACCTTGAAAACTAACAATTTTATTATTTTTTATATTAACAACAGCATTTTTGTTTAAAGCCCTCGGGCAGGGGGCAGGAAGCCCTTTTAACCTTAGCACTAGTAGGAAAGCAAAGGGCATTTGCTGCTTATCTTTCATGGCTGTGAAGGACACAAATAAGCACACTAGATAGTGATCTCTGACGGATTTCGAAAGGAATAACTTGTGTTTCCGTGGTAGCTAGGCCACTTCAGACCCAGGAGGTGGGCACATTCAGCCTTGATCTGTTTGAGGAAACTCCTTTTAACGTCTTCTAATATCAGTGCCAGGCTTATTTCCATTCACCGAAGACCCATTGAGTGGTCTGTCATTAATTAGTAAAGAATGAGTAACAGCACAGAGCGCTGAAGCGCGAGATCAGCTCTCTTTCCCATGAACTTGAAGGAAATAAAACTGCAAAATACTCTCCTAAATTTTAGTCGTTCTGTCATCAACATTTCTCAACTTTTTGTTGTAAAACCAACCAAAGGATTTATTTTTAGTGCCCTGTGCTGAGACGGAACATCTAGCTGCAGACGCTTGGGGGGGGGTGTCCTTCTTTGTTGTTGGTCGTTTTCCTTCCTTCAGCAGAGGCCGAAAGAGATGAAGTGTGTGCGTCTTTGGGCCTTCTCGGTCCTACTCGCTCTTTCCTCGCCCCAACTCCTGACCCACCTTGCAAAAACCTGCATTCGGTACTGTGTAATCCGTCGCCCAGCCCAGCCCAGCCCAGCCCAGCCCGCTCCAAAACCACTCCCCCTCCACCCCTTCCTTGCCTGAGCTGTTTCCAGCTTTCTCTCCCCAGTGTAAATGCAGAACCTGTTCCATGGGCGTCGATGCCATGGGTGCTGCAGCCCTGGGGCACCCGCTGGGAAAAATCAGTGGGTGTGGATTACTCACTGGTAGCTACTCTCTCCCTTCCCCCTGTGCCTCCTGCCCGCTGGGGTGTCCCATGATCTGCTCCTTCCGCACCCTCTCAGCGCCTCTGCAGTGCTGCAAACAGCTGATTGGTGGCATTCAGGAAGCTGGGGGAGGGAGGGACGCATGGACAGGGCATGCTCAGTGGAGGAGGCAGGGCAGGGGCGAGGCCTTGGGCGGAAAGGGTGGAATGGATGCAGGATGGGGGAATGGGGGAGTGTCAAGCGCCCCAGCCAGAGGGGAAGTTGGCACCTGTGATCTGTACCATAACCTAGTGGCATATGGGAGACAAAGGGCCTAGTTCTGAGGGGAAGCTGGGTCCAGAATGAGCATCTCTACTCCCCAGCATGTTCCATCTTGGAGAGGGGCTCGGGCTCGAGTGTGTGCAGCTGAATAGCCTCATGTTGCTTCTGGCTCCAGTCGGGATCCTGCCAAAAGAGCATCAGAGCTCAGCAACCTCTCTGCAGCACTGGGCAAGAAATCCAGCTGGTGTCACATGTGTGAGCCATCAGAGCCCTCAGTCCAGGCTTGTCCCTGCCCAAGCCTGGTCCAGCCCCAGGACAACTTCCCTGTCCCATTCAGGAGTGAGGAACCAGAGCACGTCCCCAAGCTGGAAAACAGCTCATGCGGCATGAGTAAGATCTTAGCATCCTCCTATCCTGGCCACAGGAGTGCTTGTCAAACACACGTGGAGAGAAGATGTCAGTCTGAGGAGACAGACCACTGGTCAGTTTCCTGCCTCCCAGGCAGCCCGGAACCAGGGGCCAGCTCCCCGCCACTCAGACTTGTGTTAACCCAAGACACCTGCAACTTGAGTTTCCCAATTCAGCTACAGCCACTGACAGGAGTGGGGAAACTGACCAGCGCAGTTGTGCTTGTCACTTTCTCCTCTCCTGTGTGCAGAGGGCAGCCAGAGCCAGGCTTGCAGCCTCCCTTCCCTGACAGGAGCAGGGAAACTGACTTCCTGGCTCCCTGAGTTACGCAAAATTTGACTTACATGGGGCTGCGCAAGAACGCAACCTGTGTGTAAGTTGGGAGTCTGCTGTGTTTGACTTGTACATGGCACTTTGATACACACAGGTGTGCAATAAAGCCTGACACGAGCCTCTGAGGAACCACCATGAAGCCCCACACTTGCTGTCCTGTTTCCATGACAAAAGAAGGGACTGTGGTGAAATATCAACAGGGGCAGGGCTGGATTAAGGGGCTGCAGCCCAGGGTCCTGGAGTCCCTGTGAGCTGGGGAGGTGACTCTGTGCTCCTGTTCCTCCCCCCATGCCCTCAAGCTGCAAGGAGCACCGTGCTGGAAGCTCCGTCCCTTGCCTTTAGGCTCTGCCTCCTGCAGCTCCCATTGGCTGTTAATTCCGAAGTGAGCAAGAGCCGGCCATGGGAGGCCACCTGTCCCCCCACACACACACATTCACCCCACTCCTGAATGGGAGCTGCCCCGTGTAAGCTCGCACACCCCAACGCTCTGCCCTGAGCCTCCTTTCACACACCAAATCCCTTGACCACAGCCTGCAGTCCCCTGCACCCCAAACATCTCATTACCAGCTGCAACCCCCCCACGCCTCAGAGTCCTCATCCTCTCCTGGACGGCACCCACCCGTCTGCCTCTGCCTGCAGCCCTCTCACACACGCTGAGCCCCGAATTTTGCCCTTCCCCCAGAGTCTAGGGGGCCTCCAAAATCTGGTAGACCCAAGCCCCCAGAAGAATTAACGGGGCCCTGAGCAGGGGAAGGAACCTGTCTCTTACATCTGGATAGGAGCTGCACTGGGCAGTCATTATCACGGCTCTCTTGATTATGCCCTTCCATCCTTTAGGCTCATGGTACGTCTTGCGGTGCTCCTCACCTGTGTAAACAAGTGGTTTGCAATGGAGATAAGATTGTCCTTCTCTCCCACTCATTATCTTACTTGCTCAAGGCAGCTGTTCCTATGTAAATGACCCTGGAAGAGCTATATCCCAAGCTGAAGGGGAAGAGCCTTTGGCCATATATTTAAGCAACATGTTCTACCATGTGCATGTGTGGTCTGGTTTGACACTCTCCGAGCCGTGCTGGTTTCCTTGATGAGGATGCTGCATTCTTTTCCTCCTGCTATCTGCAGATCTCTGGGATAGATCAAATAGTGTCTGGAACTGTTGGAAGCCACCATGCGTCTTTCTCTCTCCAGGGCAAAGTTGAGGCAGAGGAATTCAAAACAGAGGTTCCACCTACCAGACGAGACTGCTACAAATCACGTCGGAAACCCTTCCTTTTGGAGGAAGTCTGTGCTGTCTGCTGACACTCCTGAATCAGTTTCTATAGCAGGGCCGGAGAGATCAGTGGGCAGCCTCTGAATATGGAGCTAAGTGAACTGTGTAGTTCTGAACGCCAGAAATCATCCATGGCTGGATGCTGATTTCCAGACTCACTGTGATTAGCTGGAAAAGACCCTTCACTCTACATGAATTAAGTGCAGTTCTGGGCTGTTTCCTGCCATATCTAGAGTAGAATTTAAATGACGTGAGCAATGAGACTTACCTTCTGATTCTTCAAAATTCCAGCGCCACAAAATCATTCACTGCCCCTAGGCTACGTAACTGTGATCCTTTTGCAAAATGGACCCTGGAGTGTGTTTGGTGGAGGTTTCACTAACCACATTAAGATTCTTTCTAAAAGAGGCAAGGAATTAGCCTTTTCAATACCTTATCCTGCCAACTTCTAAGTCTGTTAAAACAGTACAGCAGAACCCTGAGACATGCATAGTCGAGATGTGCGTGTCTTGGGTTAACACAACTCTGAGTGGCGGGGAGCTGGCGCCTGCCTTCCACACATGGCAGGCAGCCGGGAGCCAGGGGCCAGCTCCCCACCACTCAGAGTTGTATTAACCTAAGATACATGCGACATGAGTTTCCCAATTCAGCTGCAACCATTGACAGGAGGGGTTTCTCTGCTCCTTTCAGGGGCAGTGAGAGTCAAGTTGCCACCACAGACAGGAGCGGGGAAACTGACCAGCACAGTTTTGCTGGTCAGTTTCCCCTGTCCTGTGTGCAGAGAGCAGCCCAGAGCCAGGCTCTCAGCCTCCCTTCCCTGACAGGAGCAGGGAAACTGACTTCCTGGCTCCCTGAGTTACGCAAAATTTGATTTACGTGGGGCTGCGCAAGAACGCAACCTCCGTGTAAGTTGGGAATCTGCTGTGTTTGACTTGCACATGGCACTTTGATACACACAGGTGTGCAATAAAATGCAAGCTATCTTGTGCCTCTCCAACCACAAATTGGTTATCCAGGCGTTCAGTATCAAGCGGTTACTGTCCTGTTGTGTAGAGACTAGTCAGACAGTGAGTTGTTTTGATGGGAGGGTGTGTCTTCCTCATGGAACTTGATATTCCATGCAGTGTCATGCGAGCGGCATTTGGAAATATGTTGTGCCATTTTCAATTCGGTTCTGATCTCACTTCTCATCCCAGCCCTTCTCTGAACCCAAAGGTCGTGCTCCAAATCCAATAGCCAGCATTGCTCCCTCCTGGTTTTTATCCTCCATAACTTTATTTCATCTCCATATGTATTGAGCAGGCTAAGCAAAGAGAGCCCTTCTGCCGTGCAATCGATTGGAATCTTGTGTGCGTATAAAGAACGACAGCTGGCAACATATGGGATGTGCGAAACTCTCAGAGACTGTCCTGGGGAGGGAAGCAGCCTGTTTCCTGAAGCTGTGCTGGACCCATTGAAAAGCCTGTAAACCACATGTTCTTCTGGAGTTGGTAGATTAGACAGTGGGGGGGGGGGAGCTGCCTGCACCCCACCAGTTGGCTTATTCAGTGCTAGCTTGTGGCCTGTGAGGAAGGCTCTGACTGGGACTCTGAAGCCAGCAGTTGGAGAATGTTGCTGCATAGAGCTGGCTGGAAAATACAAACTGGGTTTTACAGGAAACTGAAAAATGTTAATTTCCAATTTTTTTTTTTTTTTTACAAATATGCAAATTTTAGTTGGAAACATTCTTTCATCCCCAGAAAGGGACTGCGGAAAATCTTTGTCATGTTCTAGTGCTGGGAGCCGCTGTTTTAACCGGCTCTGTACGTTCCAGGAGGAGGACTGGGAGAATGTCATTTTTTTTTTTTTTTTTAAAATCCATATCCCTGGGGTTGCAAGACTTCTAAGGCACCACCTCCTGCTTCCTGATGTTCTGGCTCAGTGCCTCTTGGCTGCAGCATTCCTTATAGCAAAGAAAAACCTACTACTACCACCGCCTTGGGCTTCACTGCGCTAGGAGGAAAGGGAGGGGCACGGGGCTCTGACTGCCCCACATGGAGCAAATCCAGAGAGGAGCTTTTCCAAGTGGAGCAGATCAGAGAGAAGCCGATATGCTGAGCTCTTCCACGTACCCCGATTCTGTGCAAACAATACCTTGAAGGAGCCCAAGCTTTGTACTTGGAAATCAGCCAGAAGGGGAATGGAAATGGAAGTTCTCTGGCTTTTCTTCTGCTTGGGTGCAGGGGTCACAGTGAAAGGCTTAGGGCAGCAACGACAAGGGAACTAGACACGCGTTCTCATGTAAAGGCAGCTCTTGGTCACTCCAGTCGGGTGGATGACAGCCTGCCCCGGCCCCTGATCAGGCACGCAGCTGGGAGCTGTGCCAAGCTCTGCTTGCGGGAGCTGCGACAGATTGGAAGTGCAGCAGTGGAGTTGGGGATTTGGGGCTGGGAAGGGTGTAACTAGCCTAGTACCTGCCTGTGCTAAACTGACCCCTCTGCCCCAGCTCCCAGCACTGTGGCTGCCTTTTGAGTATCAAAACTCCCTAGTCTGGAACTCGATAGCTGGGCTTTAATGGCGACATGGCAAACCTAGAACGGGGCATGTGGTTCTGTCTCCAGGGCGCAGGAAGCGACTGCCCCAGAGCCCTGGTTGACACTCCGTGCCGGTAGGACCCCTGATTTCTATTGTCATAAATGGACCCTCCTGCCTTACATTGCCCTCCTTCATCTGCTCTAGGCTATATCTCTTCAGCTTTCCATTGACTCTGGTACGTGACTGCCCCATCCTCCAGCCACACCTCAACTGTGGAGCGCTGCGTGAGAGATGTTACTTACACTGGCGGGTGTCCTTCCTCCAGTGGACATCGAGGTCACGAGTCTGCGTATCTGATTGAAATACTTCTCAAGCCAAGGGGCCAGCGAAACGATGGCGTGTGGGTAACGTTGGGTTAGAAAACCCGGCGCCTCCCTCACAGAGGGACCAGTGAAAGGGGGATCTGTGTCTGTAAACACTTGACAACACTTTGTGCAGTTAGTTGAACCCGTTTGTGTGGGTTCCTCACACGGGCGCGGAGAAGGATCTGTCTTGAAAGGGGGCGTTTTTTTCAACCGCAGCAGCTGGCTGAGAGGCAAGGGAAGGGTCAGCCCGACACGAAAGTCACTTCTCCTGAGCAAATGCCATGTGCACAAGAGGGCAGTGTGAAAAGTGCAGGAGACGAGGGGGTCGTGGGAAGTCTTAAGCACAGAGCAGAGGCTGCCGTGGTCCAGAGGGAAAGCTGAGAAGCGGCGCCACAACTCCTCTCTGGTCCGGCTGTCCGGGCTAGCTGGAGAGCCGCTGCTGTTCCCCGCTGCACATTTCCTCTCCTGGCCCCTGGCCCTGCCAGCAAGCCCTTCTGGGACGAACAGGGTACCAGGCGCACTGGCTTTACGTGGCAGGGAGTCAGATCGCATACATTGAAGGGACTCCGGTGGGCAGTGCTGTGGAGAAGCAGCCACATGGGGCTTTGCTTTCCTCACGGGCGGGGAGCTGCTACCCAAAATCTCCCCACATCCAGCGGGCTGCGCTTCTCTGACCTAAGCTCTCTGGGGCCACTTGCTCACAGCCCCACCCCTCTGCCCACCACGTGGCGGCTGTTCTGAAGGTGGAGGCGCTGATCCTCCCTAGAGGGCCCTGCCTGTGTGATGCGTGTCAGTCACTCAGCTGCTCGGACCTGCCTGTCCTTGCTCAGCGCCAGCCAAGCAGCTGCCTGCTCAGGTGTGGCTCAGGCATTCTGGTGGCGGAGCTGGGGAAGCCAAGGGGCCTTGGCCTGGAATTGCTCATGCTTGGCATGGGTGGGAGAGATCAGACCCTGGTACCATGAGAGGTTTGATGGCATGTTCCCTCTTTTGCAGCATCTGCCCTGTTGCAGCTCAGAGAGCCTCCAGGCAGGTGGCAGGTTTTGGAATTGTCTTGGAGGGCAGCACAGAGAGGTTGCCTCAGCTTTCTGAGCTGTTCTTGTCCTGACTGCTAGCTGCAGGGCGCGGAGAAGGAACAGACCTTCTCTGCTCTCACTTGGCCTCTTGGCCACTGTCTCCATCTGCTCTGGCAAACTCAGCTGGTTGGGGGGAGCCTGCATTGCCACGAGAGCTGGGTGGCGCTTGGACCCCATCTCAGGAGCTGTTGACAGCACCTGCAAGCCCAGCTCTCTGCCAAGGGAGCTGGCAAACCCTGGCTTCCTCCATGCATCTGTCTTCACGTCGGGGCATGTTGGAAGTCGATGGGCTGCGGGGTGTTCCGTCCTGTGGGACTGATTGTGACATCGCCCCTCCAGTGAGGAAAGACCTCGCAGGGGAGCTGGGGACAAGTCGCTGCAGACTCTGATTATACCCTCGCAAGCCCGTTCTTGCCCCCATAGGCCTGAAGGTTCTTGCGTTCCCCTGTTGCTGTACCAGCTGTGGAATAAAGGCATGTTAGTACTGTCAGCCCAGTGCTCACCTGGGATCTCCTGCCCCTGCGATCTCAGGCAGGTTTGGGGGGTTGGGTATTTCACACTAATAAGTGTGTTGCCCACGGTCAGCTGTCATATAGGGTGTGGTATAGTGCATGGAGGGTGCTGAGTGTTGACCTAATTCTGCTCCCATTGAAGTTCACGGCAACAGGGAAGCAGTGAGGTTCCAGTGTGTTAGATGTGGAGGGGAAACTGAGGCGCAGAAGGGGGCCCGTGGCTTGCCTGTGATTGCACAGAGGCAGCGTCAGAGCCAGGACTAGAACCGGGTTGCTGGAGGTCTCAGGTGGTGTTTGTTACAGTGGCCGACGCATCCTTTATGTCTCAACATTCAAGCTAGATTCCAAGGGGAACCTTCCTTCCTTTGCAGGTTAGGTCCATAAATGGCTATTAGCCGGGGTAAAGTATGGTGCCCTAGCCTTCAGTACAGGGGCAGGAGATGGATGGCAGGAGATTAATCACTTGGGCTGCGTCTACACGTGCACGCTACTTCGAAGTAGCAGCAGTAACTTCGAAATAGCGCCCGTCACGTCTACACGTGTTGGGCGCTATTTCGAAGTTGAAATCGACGTTAGGCGGCGAGACGTCGAAGTCGCTAACCCCATGAGCGGATGGGAATAGCGCCCTACTTCGACGTTCAACATCGAAGTAGGGACGTGTAGACGTTCCGCGTCCCGCAACATCGAAATAGCGGGGTCCTCCATGGCGGCCATCAGCTGGGGGGTTGAGAGATACTCTCTCTCCAGCCCTTGCGGGGCTCTGTGGTCACCGTGGGCAGCAGCCCTTAGCCCAGGGCTTCTGGCTGCTGCTGCTGCAGCTGGGGGTCCGTGCTGCATATACAGGGTCTGCAACTAGTTGTTGGCTCTGTGTATCTTGCACTGTTTAATGAAAGTGTGTCTGGGAGGGGCCCTTTAAGGGAGCGACTTGCTGTTGAGTCCGCCCCGTGACCCTGTCTGCAGCTGTGCCTGGCTCCCTTATTTCGATGTGTGCTACTTTGCCGTGTAGACGTTCCCTCGCTGTGCCTATTTCGATGTTGGGCTGAGCAACGTCGAAGTTGAACATCGACGTTGCCAGCCCTGGAGGACGTGTAGACGTTATTCATCGAAATAGACTATTTCGATGTCGCAACATCGAAATAAGCTATTTCGAAGTTGGGTGCACGTGTAGACGTAGCCTTGATCATTGTCTTCTGTTCTCCTTCTCTGGGGCACCTGGGATTGGCCACTGTCGGCAGATGGGATGCTGGGCTGGATGGACCTTTGGTCTGACCCAGTATGGCCATTCTTATGTTCTTATGTTCTGCTCTGGTGCATGTGTGTAGAGACCCCGATTCCCATGCTGTGCAGACATGATCACTGGAACAAGCCACTATGCCACCCTGGAGGGTCCGTGTAGCCCCATCCCTGGCATGGGATCAAGGCAGGTTTGTTCTCCCGCACAGCTGACTGCTCTCAGTAACACCCGCCGCCCCCGGAGATCGGCTTCTCCCATGGGAGGGGGACGTGCGCAGTGGCTCTGTGCCAGGTGCTCCCCAGAGATTCAGCTTTGCTCCTCCAGCCTGACCCTTCTGCCAGCCAGCCTGGTGGGCAGGTGAAGCAGAGTAAGCTCAGCAGACTGTGTTCTGCACGCCCTGCTAGTGTGTGTGTGCAGCATCCCCTGACCCCAGGGGTTACAGCCAGGGGACTCCGCCCTCCACATTAGAAATAGCCTGGTGCCGCCCTGCCCATCTCTCCTTGCTGTTGGTTGCACAGTGAGGTGGGGGTCTGGGGCAGAAGGCCAGCTCCGGGTCAGTGATGCGACGGAAGGCTGTGGTGGGGTGGGACCTTCAGACTGCAACACAGGTTGGTGGTCGGTGGAGAGACTGATGAGGATTTTTAGGACCTTCCTGGGGTGGTGCTGGGATGCAGTGGCCTGTCCAATCCATTCTGGTTCAAGTGCCGCCCTGTGGCAGGTATGCATGGTAATGTACAGACCTACAAGGAGCTAAACTGCCTTGCAGCCCGTTCCTGCGCCCACTGGTGCCTCTGGGTACGCCCAAGCCATAGGCATGCCTAGCCATGTCATCTCTGCTCTGGTACTGCCCCACGCCTTGTGGGACGCTGCTTGGGAGCTGCTTGGGGCAGGGACTCTCTGTCTGGGCTGTGTGAACACTTTGGGGAGATTGATCATGGCAAACGTCCCGTTGGTTTCAATGACAGCAGGACTGGGACCTAAAGGGAGTTCTGCAGCCAAATCCCACTGAGCTCCCTTTGGTCCCTCTGAGATGCTGGGCTGGCAAGCAGGGAGTGGCCCACATGGCAGCGCTGGGCTGGGGGCCTGGAGAGTTTCTGGAAGAGCCGAAGTTGTTTTACTTGTGAAAGTTGCACTTTGCACCTTGCCTGCTCGTGACCTTCCTCCCCGCTCCCTGGGATGCTGGGAGGTGATTGTGAATGGGAGAAGGTGGTGGAGGAGCAGGGCGTCTGGTGGCTGAATGACTGAGCCTGGAGCAGGGGGATGATTATCCTGTGGGGGAGTGGGAAGAGGATTAGGAAGTTCAGAGCCTGTCTCAGCAGTTGTTTCTCTCTTTTAGGCCTCAGTTAAATACAGGGTCTGGACTGAGTGCTGCCCTGGAGGGGTGGTGGTGAAGGTAGCCTTTATCCCTGCTAATTACCAGGGCTGTTTACACACACCCAAGCTCCAGCCTTCAGCCTCATTGCCAAAGCCCTGATGAGTCTGTCTGCATCTCCATCTCGCTGTGGGATGCCCTTATTGAGGCCGAAAGGGGTGGGGCCCAGCAGACTCTTATAGGGTAGACCCCCGAATTATGCAGGGGCTGTGTTCTCGCACCCCTGCCAGTCAAATTTCCCATGCAATTCAGGGGAGCCAGGGATCAAGCAGCAGCCTGGCTCCCAGCTCCCCTTCCCTTGCAGAGCTGGGAAACTGA
This sequence comes from Carettochelys insculpta, assembly GCF_033958435.1. Lineage (NCBI taxonomy): Eukaryota > Metazoa > Chordata > Testudines > Carettochelyidae > Carettochelys > Carettochelys insculpta. Next base: position 8,849,113 of record NC_134157.1, read on the forward strand.
CCAAGGCTGGTGTTCTCATCAGTTTCCCTGCTCCTGTCAAGAGTGACAGTTGCGTTAACCCGAGATACAGGTAACTCGGTGTGATGGAGTGGGGGATACCTGTGTGTATGTGAGTGGCTCACAGAGGGTGTGAGGCTCCTGCTGAGGGTAACCTTGATGACCAGGTAACACCTTTGTACTGCAGACAAAGGAGGAGGTGGAGCCTGAGGGGTTTGAATTGGAACTGGGAGTTGGGAAGCAGTTAGTCTGGGCTGAGGGGGAGAGAGACAAAGGAGGGGGCAAGGCCCCAGCTCTGGGGGCCCCTCGGGGCCTCCTCTCCTCAACATGGATTGGACTGGCTGTCTCTGCCGGCTGTACTGACTCCTCTGTATGATGCTGTGTCCTGTCAGCTAATAAACCTGCTGTTCTCCTGCTAAGTGAGAGACTCTCCTGCCTGCAGACAGGGTGCAGAGCTTGGGGGACCCCAGAACCCCATCACACTCGGTTACCCCTATCTCGGGGGTTTACTGTAGTGATGTGTGTTAGATGGCAAGGGGGGCAGCTGCCCCAGGGGTGGAGGAACTGGCAGCTCCAAGCACTCCCTATGCAAGGAGAGGAAGCAGGTGGGAGTCTTGGGTCCGAGGCTGCAACACAAACAACCCTTGATTCAAGAACGGGTTTTCTCACAGAAGCGGCTTTGGTGTAGTTGAGAACTGGTCCAAATGTGTCTGATTTGCAGGTCTTGTCCTGCGGTGAGTGTCCGCACTTGTCTAACCCACTGCGCAGGGTGTTCTGTATCGGCGGCACCCATGCTGTGCAGCAGCCCCAGCTTCCAAAGCTGACTGCAGAGGAGGCTGGCTCCAGGCTGGCTGCATCTTGGCTCTTGGGGCTAGCATGGACTACTTGGTATTCACCAAAGCCTTAAAGGGAGCTCTCTGCATAGTCCCATGGAGATGGGAGGGGACTGCCCTGGTCAAATACCCATGGGAACGACTGTACCTAGTACCTGACAGCTGCTGCCATGCTGCATGTTACCATGATTTTGAAATGCCCCAGCTGCAGCCCAGCTGGAATTTGGATGGTGGGGCCCTAGCAGCAAAGTGATTGAGGAGGTAAATGGCCTGTGCTACAGGGAGAACTCCTGGCTGGGTCAGTGGTAGAGACTGACTGGTGACTGAGCACGAGACAGCTGCCCTTTGGGGAGGGGACAGCTTGTGTGTTGGCCTGGGAGCAGGCGAGGGGGATGCCTGGGGATCCCCCGCATTAGAAAAGTTTTGCTGGCAGAGCAGTACAGGCAGAAACTCTCTGGTCCGGCAACATCCTTGGTGCTCTGGTCAGTGGGATCAGAGCCCTGCTAGTAGCAGGGAGCCCTGCCTGCAGCCTTGCAGCAGGGAACCTGGCTGGAGGTGGGAAGCCCCCCGGCCTGTAGCCCTGTGGCAGTGGGGAACCTGACTGGGTGCAGGGAGCCCAGTTGACCAGCCTTGAGCAGAGCACCTCCCACCGGCATCAGCCCCATGCTGGGGAGCCCTGGGAGTCGAACATCCCTGGCAGTCTGGGACCAGCCCAGCCTGCAGGTGTCTCCCCAGGGAAGCCAGGAGGGCTGACCTCCCCTAGTCTGGCAGATTCCCTCATCTGGGACCACTCAGGTTTGGAGGGTGCCAGACCGGGGAGGTACAACCTGTCCTGGTGTAGACACACTTGTACCAAAGCACCAGGGTTTCTCCTGGCACAGCCATTCCCTGAGACACAAGTTATGCTGGCGAAAGTGCTCCTATGCCCGTATGTCCGCTGTGCTAGAGTTATACCAGCAGAAAAGGCCCAGCCCTAACCAACCCAGCTATGCCAGGAACAGGCCATCTGCTCCCCCGGGGTCTGTCATAGTAAAACTCCCCTGTGATTTCCACAATCTCTTCCCCAAGTCCATCAGCCATTGCTCGCGTGTGAGACAGAACCATCCCTGAGTTCCCACGTGAGGCTACGCAATCAACTCCTGCTTTCTGGAGTCTCTGGAGGACTCTGCCCCGCATGGTCTCTAACTCTGCATGTCAGCCTGTGCTTCCAAAGGCAGGAGCATCGGTCCCAGCAGTTGAGCGGCTGGCACTGGCCAGCCTGGCAAAGGTCATAGGTATTGCTGGCACTGAGAAGGGGAAAGTATTCCAAGTGGCACTAACTGCCCACATACCCTTAGTCACTCTCCCTTCCGAGGTGCCTGATTCGGATTTGTTTACGGAGCAGAGGCTTATAGGAATGTGACTCACCCAGCCCAGGGCTGCCTGACTCTCAGTACCGTATGCCATGTGCCTGCACCTGGGGCAGGTTGCACGTGGTGAAAGCTGCCCTCCTTTCACCAGTGCAATGCTGGGTTTGGGTCCAGGCTGGGAACATGCAGGTGAAAAGGGTTCTGGATCTCTGCTATGCCCTGAAAGGGGCCTGGAACCTGCCCTACTTGCAGGGAAGACCTCATGGGCAGTGCATGAATGATGGGCTACTGGCAGATGCATCGGTGACTTGCACTACAGGAGTTGCCCCTGGACACAGGGGTCCTTCCATAATCAGGCTGGCCGACGGGACGTGTGCTGTGGAAATGCCGGCAGACCCAGAAAAAAGCAGTTGTTCATGGAGATGACATGGTCTTAGCCCAGGTGTAAATGGGTTCTTCAGCATGGGTCTGCTAGGACTATAGAGATTAAAACAAGTGTTGAGCTTAGTGGGAGGGTTTTTAGACTAGGAGGAGAAACAAGCACAAGTCCTGCTAATGCAATGGAGTGTGTATGGATGAGTCAGGACAGTGTATGGATGCTGCTCATCAGGGAGGGTGATCCCACTGCCCCATAGCCTGTGACCCAATGGCCATTGATTTGCTAGCCTTCATGGCCACCCAGCTGATAGGAGTGCTTTTAGCTGGCTTACACCTCCATGTAAAAATCTCTCCCCGGGTTTCCGGTTGCAGCATAAGCTGGCTCGAGGTGTCCCCCCAGCAGATGGTGATGGGTTTTGCAGCATGCATGTCTGTGGGGCTTTGGTGTGGCTGTAAGGTCAGCTGGGTTAAACCACTCTCTATGTTGACTTTCAGAGAAAACCAGGAAGGTGCTGGGGGAGTTCTGCCAGTTTTACGAGGAGCAGTACGGCGTTGCGCTCTTCAACAGCGTGCGGTATGAAATCGAGGGCAATGGAGGGCCGCAGTCCCAGCTGCTCCGTCGCAAGGTAAGGACTCAGCAGATTTCCTCTGCACATCGCCTGTCCTGGGATCGCTGGCTCAGCTCAGTGCCAGATGCCTGGCTTGGGTGGCCACTCCCCAGCATTCAGTACCCCCTGCAGTATCTGTACACGCACAATGCAGCAACGAGAATGGGCCACCGACCGATTCACATTTGGTGTCGAAGGCCATTTGGCTGTAGGAGCCTGTGCAAGCCCTCGAGTAGCTGAAAGGGGGCCTCACGGTGAGGGGGGGCAGATGCCCCGGGCCCGTCTGCTGTCACTGACAGACTTGCTGAAAGCAGCTGGCAGTGTTTGCAGTGGGGTGAGCAAGTCTTCCTGGGGGAGAGCTATAAACCCAGTGAGAGATCAGGGAGAACTGAAGTGGAAAATTTCACCTCTGCAGCAGGGAAATGCCAAGTTCTTCCAGTGTGGCAGAGGCAGCCGGGAAGCTTACCCCTGGCTGCCCTGGAACGCTCTGCAGTGCCAGGCCTTGGAGACGAACGCTCTTGTGCTTACGGGATGTGCGTCAATGGGGAGGCCCGACAAGTGGAGGTGGTCAAAGCTCCAAGGGAGCAGAACGTTCTCGCATTAGCTCTCTGTGACTCCTCCAGGCCAGGAGCTGGTACACACTCTACACCCAGCAGTCTGGCTCTTAGCCAGGTTCCAGCATTGCCTCTTCCTTCCCCAGTGAGTCAGATGACTTAATTGTGGCTTTGTGCACAGTGATTCATTTCCCCTCACCACAGAGGGAGTGAATCGGCTCCTTGGAGACGGGCAGGAGGTGCCGTGCTTTACAGCCACTCCTAGCCTTTCGCTGGAGTCCTGGTACCTCTGCATCCTGATAACCATTGTGTCTCCAAACTGCCAAGGTATAGCAACAGAGGCACAGTCCCTGAGATGTCACAGGCACAAGGGGAATGAGCTCTGCGCAGATCAGTGAACTTCCATCTGCATGGATGATGACAGGTTTGTGGCCAGGAGCATTCTCCTTGCAACAGTGGCCTATGGACAAGCGCTTTGGAGATTGGAGATGTGCCTGGGTAGGGAGGATGTGTCTTTCCAGCTGCTGCTGACAAGTTTGGGAAGTGATGGTAAATATCGTGCTTCAGGGCATAAGCTGACATCCCTGACTCGAGGGGATTAGGAGACGTCCCATGGCGAAGGCTAGATTCTCTCACAATGAGACCCCAAAGCAGGCCAGAAACCCTCTTCTGAAGCATGTGCTACTGGTCAGTGTCAGGCGGGTGTTAACCGGATGGGCATTGGGACCGGCTTGAATACACACATTCCGATGTTCAGAGCATGGCTTTCCATCTGCTCCCATCTCCCGCGTGTAAAATCACCTGGGTTCCAGGTGCTAATGTAGCCAAGTAAAACACTCAAGATTGAAGCAGGAAGTTTGCACACTGGCCCCTGCCAGTACCTACCAGCTTCTTATTCTTCACTCTGCAGGTCACATTGAGTTATTCCAGCAGCTAAAGAGTTAGCCTGGTCGTGTTCTGTAGCACACTTAATTAGCATAGCTAACCTGTGGCATGCGAAAGGCTAGGAGGCCCGAGGCAGAGGCTCAAAGGAGTGCATTATTGCAGCTGGTACTGGTCTAGCTGGCTCAAATCTGGGCCTTCCTCAGAGGCATTTCCGATCAACATGCAACAACAGACGTGTGGATTTATATTGTGGTAGTGTTGTGCAAGGTGCTGTACAAATACAACTAAAAACAGCCCAGCTCCAAAGAACTGCCCGTCCAAGCAGAGGCCTGGCCCTGCAGAATCTGGGCACATGGAGCGGACACTTTAATCATAAGCAGTGGGAGCTCAATCTCTTATGGTAGGTTAGCAACAGGAATGTCTCAGACTTCCGGAGTGTGGATACCCACGTGTTGTTTGTTACTGATGGGGCTAGTGGCTAGGGTTACACCTTCCTGCTCGGGTTGCAGCCCAAGCCTGAATATTGGAGGTCTGTAAGGTTCAAGCTAAGTTTGCATTGTTTCCCCTCTGGCTGATATTTTCCTAGGGGGTCGGTAGGGGGGCAGCATTGGGGTTTCAATTCTTCCCCAGTTCAGTGGAGGCACTCACCCTGTCTGCAGCTCGACCTGTTCCCATTGCCAGGAAGAGAGAATGTGAACTTCAACCATAAACAAAGAGCTAGAGACAGGAAATACCAGGCTGTGCAGGGTCGAAAGCCTTTGGTTAGGAGAGGGAAGGGAAATCGCTCCTTCTGGGCCTATAATTAGGCTGGGAAGGATTAGTTTGGATTTCAGCTGATGCTTAGAAATGAGTATCCGTCTGACTCTCTTTACTAGCAGGAAACAAAACAAACCCTGGATATATAATAGTTGGCAGTGGAGTTTCAGAAGCCGAATTGCCCTGGAAAATGCTATTATAGGCTTTAGTTTGTGCTCACTTGGCAGATTTAATTAGCAGTGAGCAAGGGCATCGCTTGTCTGTCTTTAATGTCCCCTCAGTAAATTTCATTAACCTGTCATCCATTTAGATGGTAGTGCTCCCAAGACTGACTGTAACAAACAGGGGAGGGTGAACGGGCTGGGGGCGAGGGGAGGGGAATTTATTCATGGGATAAGATCACTCTAGGAAGAGTGACTGTGTTGCAGCTTCTGCAGGCTGTGATTTCTGCCGGCTGCAGAAGAGAGGATCCTGAGAGCACTTGGCCAGCAGCCACCAAGTTCTCCAGTGAAGTGAGATAAGGGTGTGATGGGCTGGACTCTGGGGCCAGCATGTCTCCTGTACATGTGCCATGCCACTGAAGTTGGCATATGAGAGAAGAGGCTTGTGGGTCACAGGATCTGGGCCCTTTCCTTTGGCACTGCCGTAGATGTGCTGGGAGACCGTGGGCAAATCTCTCTCCCACCTTGTGCTACTTTTCCCCTGTGGTAAAGTGGGGGAACAGCCTCAGGGGGTGTTAAGGTCTCTTTACATTGGAGGCTCAGACTCAGTTTACCTTAGGGCCAGGGCCAGTTCTCAAATACTCATAGTGGGCCAGTGGCTCTGGGCGTGGGGAGGTGTCTCCATGTGTTCTCTTCTCCCTCCACCCCAAGCATCTCCCAGCCCTGCCTGTTGCCTCTGGGTGATTAGCCTCCCGCCCGCCGGGGTCCCCAGCCCCACCACCGGCAGTGCACAGGGGGCTTCTGGCTGTGAGCTCTGCACCACCGCTGGCATGTCCTGGTGGCCCGGGGGAGGCGTGTGCACAGCTGTCCCGTCCATAGGATGGTTCAGTGCAGCCGCCCTGGGCCCCGTTCTCTGGGGAGACCCCATGGCGGCCACCCCAGTCGTCCTTGGGACAGGATGGGCCCCCACACTCGCATTAGCCTGCAGAGCACTGGGCGGGCTGCGGCCAGCTGTGGGAGTCAGGACCCCCTATACTCAGCGTGGCAGTGGGAGCCACTCTGCTCCATCACTGTCTCCTAGTCTTGGGGCAGGGAGGCTTGAGAGAAGGGGTGTGATGAGGGGAGCAGGAGAGCAGAGCAGGGGCCAGACGTGGGAGGAGATGACAGACACCCCCAGGAGTGCAGGGACTCTCATGCTGTTGTGGCACTGCTCGGGCTGCAGATGACCCCTGGGCTGTGAGCTTGAGCCCCTGGTTTCCGTGAGCCCTTCCCTCCAAGCACTTCCCAGCTCTTCACGAAAGGGCAGAGTCTGCATTAGCCAGGGGTTGGCTCGTGCTCTGGGCTGGCAGCGCATTGCACCTCCTGGCAGCTGCAGCAGCTTCAACTCTGGAAAGTTCATTTTGTGATCACCGTTAACTCGGACGAACACTGAACGGGAAACAGCTCTGCTGGGCCCGAGCTGCATGTGATCGTGTGTTCAGAGAGCATTGACGGCTGGCGCTGGCAGCAGCTTCTGCTGCGTGTGTTCCTTCTCCAGAGCTGCCCTTGGTGGGTGCTCCGGGACTCTTCCTTCACCCCAGGACAGGTCCTTCCTGAACCCCCTGCTGCCTGCCACTCCGCAGCTGCGAAATGCAGCGGTGCTGACAGCCACCGTGGGCCCAGGTCAAGGTGGAAGAGGGGCCAGGCTCTCACCCCAAGAAGGGGCGGGGCCAGGGGAAGAAGGGGCGGGGCCTAGGGCCATCAGCCCTTATCACTGCGAGGACTGGGGGGTTCTCTGCCCTCAGAGCAGCAGCCTGGCGCTCCAGTAGCAGCTCACAGGGGTCTGGGTCTCCCACTGCCGAAAAAGCAGCAGTGGCTGCTGGGAGCTCCAGGCCCCTTTGAAACACTGAGTCCTGGTGCAGCTGCCCCCTCCCCACAGCTGGTCAGCAGAACTAAGTGAATCCTGTGCTTAAAATCCCTTGTAGCCCCACCAGCCCCAGGCTCCGGCTCTGGCAGGGCGCTACTCATCCAGCCGGCCAGCCTGGCCCACGCACCTCCACTCACACTCTGTGGTATTGCAGGGGGCCACTGGGCTGCTGCTTCTCTAGTCAGTCGGTCAGCGCTGGCCACCTTTATTCTTTTGTAACGGCGTTGTGAGGGCAGCAGCCACCTGCCTCAGACAGCTGCTTGCGACTCAGAGACGTGACCCCGTGGATCAAGGGTAACTTCAGCTTGCTGCCGGAAACCTCTCGGCTCCCGGCCCTGGGCCACTTCAGTTTCCCTCCCTCTCTTCTTGGTGCCTGGCTCTGGGCCTGGGCTCTTCGCAGTAGCTCAGGGTGGCACTCGGAGGCACAGTGCTGTGGATTTGCGCTATGAGAAACTCTGTATGTGAGGAACGTGGAGGCTGGCGCTCAGGCGCTGTGGAGGCGGGTGGGGCAGGCCTCTGGCCATTGGCGTCAGCATGGCAGGCCTGGTGCCCGTCAGCTTGTGCCGCGTTGGAGAGGAGACGTGGGACCTTGCTGGGTAGCAGGAACTCAAAGGCAGGCTCTGAGGCTGTCCCACTGCGCAGGCCTGATATCCTTGAGTCCCGTTCCAGCACACTGCAGAGCTGAGTCCAGCTCCTCTGTGCTGGGTCCCACTCCCAAGTGGGTTCGGGAACTTCTGTGGGCCCCTACGCCCCCCCTGGGAACATGTGGTGGGGATGCTGGGTCTCTGGGAGAGCTCGTAGTGCTGGCTGACTTGGAGATGGGAGTGACTGGGGTGTCCAGAGAGAGAATCCAGGGAGCCCGATCCTAGATGCGGGGCTCTGGGAGCTGGAGGCACCCCACCTTCCTGTTACAGGGTAACCTCCCTGGCTGGGCTTCCACTTCACTAAAGCTTTGTCCTCAAGCTTTCCAGCCATTGCGCCTGCCCCTGCTGCTGGGAACTCTACAATAGGAAAGGCCTTTCAACCAGCATGTCCTCAAGCTCTCCTGAAGCAGGTTCTGTAAGCTCTTTGGAGTGCGACTGTGCAGGGGGTTTGTACGGCACCTAGCACAATGGGGCCTGACTTAGTTAAGGTACCACCTACTGGCCCCTGATATGTGGTGGATAATGGATGGCATGATGTGCGCTAAACCTCCGCTGCTTTTGCCCACGAAAGCTCATGCTCTAAAAAATCTGTTAGTCTAGAAGGTGCCACAGGACTTCTCATTGGTTTTGCTTTTGCATTATTCGTCTAGCACACCCAGCCCTGGAGTCGTGGTGGTGGGGAAAGTCTAGGTCGGGGGAGGCCACAGTGCGCTGCACCCTGAAGAGAGAGAGGCGCCAAGCAATGGGGGCATTAAGAAATGGCAGTTTCTGACGTAGGGCAAAGACAGCGGGGGTTGGGTTAGGGTCACGGTCGAGGAATTTTTTGTGCAGTAGGATCCCAGATTTCTTCCCAAGCTCTGAGTCACAGTTTGAGTGTACGGTGGCATAAAGTCTCCACAGGAGCTTGTGGAGATACCCCAGGGAGAGAGATCAGAATGGAACCCCAGAATAAGCACATGGTGCCGAATGTCCGTTACCGTAATCCAGCCTGCTCTGGGGTGGAGAGCACCCACCCAATGGCTCACTGTGCACACTCTCATTGGGAAGGGGAACATCTAGTCCAGGTGACTTGGGAATACCCTGACTCTTATTGGAAGTGTCGCAGGATCTTTAATGCTGGGGCAGAGCAGATGAGACAGACGCGTTATTGGTGGGAGCGCTGTCTGAAGGTTGCCTGTGTCATAAATCCCAGCTCGCGGCCGTGGAACATCTGAGAAATGGAGGCGAGTCACAGAGGTCAGCGATGTGGTGGAAAACCAGATGGTCATACAAACAGGACATTCCCCAGCTGAGCTGCCATAGGGACGGCCATTCAGCTTCTCCTGGCCACTGCAGGGCCAGTGAAACCTCCTGCATCCCAGCTGGGCCAGATTCCAGGGGTGATTGCTGGCCAAATCTGTGGCCTGATCCTGAGTAGTACTGAGTGCCCATCACTGCAGATGAAGGGAGATGAACCCCAGTGCTTGGAGCTGGGTTATGTGACCAGATCTTCCTCTGTGGAGGGTGGAATCTGCAGAGCTCAGCACCAGTGTTCTCTGGAAGCTGAGCACTCAGGCAGTTGCCCTGGAGAGATTCAGGTACCACCCCACTGATTAGCAGAGCGCTCACAGCCAGCAGCCTGTGTTTCTATTGGTGGTGCACATCCACACATGCCTTGGTGCACATAACAAAATTTATTCTGCCCATGGATGGAAAACATTGAGGGAACGTTGCTCAGCACCCACAGCCAGGGCCCGGTTCACCTCACACTGAGTGCTGATCACTTTCTCCAGTCTGGCCCTAACTGCATGTGCTAAGCTGTTGCAGGCCTGGCCCCATATTTGCCCCACTTAATGCCTCAGGGGAAGGCTGGCTAGCTGCTGTGACTCTGCTAGCAGCTGAATTGCCGGGTGCTATCCTGATGGAGTGATGCGAGGACAGGATCCCTCCAGGAAGCAAGAGCATTTGGTTCACTGACAAACCCTCTGTTCCTCCTGCCAGGCACCCATAGGCGCAATGCGAATGTCTCTGCTCTGTCCACCTCTGGCCCTGCTTTGGTGTCCATGGCTGGCAGCTTGCCAGAATGAGGGTGTCCCTGCGTAATGAGACACTGTGGATCAATGTGTGTCTAGTTGACACCAAGGCCTTGCTAAATGGAAACTGCAAGGAAGGGGGTGGAGGGCAGAGTGAAACTGAGCTGTCGCGTCCCAAGCATGGAACTTGCCTTATAAGTTCAGAGGAGAGCTTAGCAGGATCTCCGGAGTTCTCTGCTCAGTGTCTCTCAGATTGGAGGGGGGGGCGCAGGGCATACCACGCAGGCAGCTCTTGCCCAGAGCCAGTTTCCAGGAAGATGAAATGTTTAGCAGCTTCTGCTGACTCCCCAGGGTGGGTGGCTTATTATCCCACTTAGGAGTGAGGATCTAGGCGGTGAGCTTGAGTGGTCTTGAGGGAGGAACCTGCAGAGCAGTTTGGGCTGAACTTTCATTTCTGTCTGTTTATGAAGCTAGTCACCAGAAAGGGAGTAAGTCTGGACTGCATGTTGCAGCCTTTATCTGCAGAGTAGATGGGAAAAGGCATCTTCCTCTAGGTGAGCTGTAAAAGTAGATGGGGAGGAGGGTTGCAGTGTGAGGACAGGACCTCTCCAGACTCTGAGCTGGTTTTCTTTAGAGCCTGGCTAAAGCCATGTCTACTGTGTTCTGCCCACCCAGAGTGCAGCCCATAACATTTGTAAAACAGAGTGCAGCCAGCTTTGTCTTCAGTGCCGAGCCGCAGCCTGTGGACACTACAGCTTCCAGCCTGCAATGATCTGTTGTGATTCCGCTCCATTCAGTGGCGTCCGTGGGCCACTACTCTGTATTAAAGGGGAAGACTGCTCTCGGGAGGACGTGCCATAACTGGCTCAGTTTATCACACAAGCTGCTGAAACTCACTGCCGTGCAGAGAGCTGGGGTTGTCGGGGTCCCTGCAGAGCGCCAGGGCTCAGCTCCAGTCAGTGCTGCTGTCGGCTTTGTGCCTGACTCCGCGCGTCTGAGGACGTGGGACTGTTGGGGTTAATGATGACAATTTGTGGGCAGCAGGGTGCAGAGAAAGCAGCCAACCTGAGAGCTGCTGGAACTCGGCTGTTGGCAACATGAGATGCTACAAGACCCAGTGCCCGGCTGTAGATCTGTCATCTGATCGCCGCCGCACAGAGGCTGAGAGTTGTATGCTCTGACAAATGGTTGAATTTGGGGTCCCTCAAAGAGAGGCCCTGCACTGGCCCAGGAGCTAGTCCTTCTTTCTAGAGCTTAGCGACTCACTGCATACGGATCTCACTTGCCAACGAGCGATCACCGTCGTCATCAGCCGTATGGAGACAGCCGTCTCCAGCGTGTGTTGTAAGGGACAGTGGGACCATGAGCAGCAGCAACATGTGCCCAGGTGCTGTAAAGGGCTCTGTTAATGGGCCGCTGCACATCTCAGGTGGTTGCGGGAAGGCAGATCAATTATCCTTCAGCTGTCTGCAGCAGCCCATTGTTTCTTTGTTTTTATTATGAAATAAGCTTGAGATCTCAGCTGATCCTCTGTTCTCTCCGGTGGAAACCATCGGCGCACGTCATCGCACCGCTGTCTCTCTGCCCAGTGACAAACGCCCGGCTGGACAGATGCTCCGTGGAAAAACTGGCACTTATCTCCGGCCTTTGATCCCTCGGGGTCCTAAAGCACTTGAGCCATACATGTGCTCACAGGCCCTCTCGGAGGCCTGGGCCATGTCCAGCTTTGGAGTCCCTCCCCCGCCCCAGCCATAATGAAAAATAGAAAATGACGACACATGGAAACAAAGTGATTTGCTTGTTTTATGGAACAAATGCTGTTCTACGCGGTTTCCGTGGCGATGCACTCACCGTGGAGGGAGGGGCTTAAAAACAAGTTGCAAAATTTTATCAAATGACAAAAATTTAACACGTGTGTAAATTGGAGGCCCCGTATGAGGTTGAGGCCAAGGCCGAACGGCCCTCCTGGCCCCCCTCTGACTGGCTCTGGTGTGTGGCTGGATCAGCTGGGGCCGGGCGGAAGTGAACCAGCGCTAGGCACAGGGAAGGGCACTGTGTGCCGAGGGCCCCAGGGCAAACCTCTTCTGTTACATGTGGTGCTGCAAGGTGGTGCGTGTGTCTGCGCAGCCGCCAGGGCTGCTGGCTTTCGGGTGTCCTCTGAAGGTGTCTGCGCCGTGTGAGCTGTGTCGATCCCCCTTGAGAAAGGAGGTGGTGGCAGTTGCATTTGGGATCCAGGAAACATGGGTCCTCCAGCCCCATTCCAGGCTCCCGGGGGAGCGAGCGGGCCGTGCTCTGGAGTGGTGATCAGCGTTACGGAGTCCCCCTAGGGTAGCAGTTAGGATGCAGCGCAGCTGCTTAGACAAGCCCTCTGCCGGCCTTGCTCGCGGTTTGCAGAGTGGCTTTTGGGCCTGAAAGGAAGCGCTGCCTCGTGCGTGGGCATCGCGGGCCGGGCTGGGGGTCCCTGTGATCAGTCAGTAGCCATTGCAGTCTATGGCCGCTGGTGGCTGCCCTGTGGCAGGGCAAGAACCGTGATCCCGGTCCTCTGGCAGGGTCAGTATGGGCTGGTTGCAGGCGCTGCTGCTTATGGGCTCCTACCAAAATCCCAGCGATTGAAATGGGCGGTGACGGCTTTAAAAGTGGGCGTCCAGAAACCTGGGGTTTCCCACGGCTGCCTCCTCCCCACCTCTTGGCTTCTGCTTGGTCCAATGGGACCCCATCTCCCTCTGGGCATTGGATCACTCCTGTAGGGCGGGGAGGGGCAGCTGCCTCTGGTAGAACGTGGCTCTCAGATCCTCGGGGGATAAGGGCTCAGATCCTCGGGCCGCACAGGTTTCATTAGGCCCCGCACAGTGGCTCAGGGCTGCACTGGGGAGAGAAGCTTCTGCCCAAGCCCCAGAGCCGCCGTGGCTGGCAGGGAGGTTGCCCTCTCTGCTGGCCCCAACTCAGAGCAGCCACGCACGACCCACAGGGAAGTGTTCCTCTCTGCCGGCCTCCGCAGGGAACTGCCGTGCTGGGACGGTGCCAGGCGGGGGCCAGCAGGGTGGGTGCCTCTCTCCCCAGCCAGGGCAGCCTTGGGCTGGGCTAGGGGGGAGACATGGACCTGCTGGGCTGGCCGGCTCCCGGGTGAGGGGACGGGAGTCTCATTCCTCTCCCCTCAAGAGCTGGACCGGATGGCTGCTTCCAAGGCACAGTGAGGTGCCTCAGCACAGACAGGCACCAGGCAGCCGCCGTAGCGCCACTGCCCAGGGTCTGCCCAGCTAAACCTGAGCTCCAACTCCCTGCCCCACCAAGACCCCACCCCTGCACCCCAAGCCCCTTGTCCCTGGGCCCACTCCAAAACCACACCCCCGGTCCTAAGCCTGTACCTCTTCCTGCACCCCAGGCCTGAGCCCTTCCACACACCTGGGACCCCCTTCCTGCATCCCAAACCCCTCATCCCTGGGCTCACCCGGAGCCCTCACCTCCTGCTACACCCCAACCCCCTGCCTCAACCCACAGCCCCTCTTGAATCCTGTGTTCTCAATCCCGTGGCCCCAGCCTGGCACCTTCTCCCCAAACCCCTCATTCTTAGAGCCCTGCACCCCAACCTCAGCTCCAACACTCAGACCCAGCCCTGCCCCCAAGCCTGCACCCCCAGCCCCACTCACAGCCTTGTACCCCAACCCCCCGTCCAGCTGTGAGCCCCTCATCCCCTGCCCCGCCCCCAAGCCTGCACCCCCAGCCTACTCGCAGTGCTGCACCCCAACCCTCTGCCTCAGCCTGAGCTCCCTCCCACCCTCAGAACCCTTTGGCCCCCCTTCCACCTCACAAATTTCATTGCATGCGCCGGTCTGGAGGCGACATATTGCACGTGATCTCTGGGTTGCCCAGCACCTTCACACCGCTGCACCTAATAACATTCATTCCTCTCAGGGGCGGGAGAAGTTAGAAGGGACGCAAGCCTCTGCTTCTCCCCCGAGGCCTGCCTGGGCTTCCCTTCCTCGTGGGCTGGCACTGAAACCCAGCTGCCTTCTACAGGGGATCTGGTACGTCGGCCTCAGCGCCAATGGGCTTGTCTGCACGCTTGCCTCTGGCAGGGGCTGGCCTCAGCCTGCTCGGGGTGTGACTTAACACGTGGGGGCGTCTCTTTAAAACCCAAGTGCGGCTGGTTCGTGCCATGCCCCTGGAGTGCAAGGCTATCCTTGGAGGGGCTTTATCCTGCAGTGGACAGTGGTGCTGACAGTTGCTCCAGACTCAAGAGAAAGGTGGGAAGGGGACCCAGCTCCCTACCTGAGCTTAGGGTGGTCAGACCTGCCCCCCACACTCCCTCAGAGCAGCGGCACAGCACTAAAAGGGCCCCCCCCCACATTGGCAGGCCTGGCGGCGTGCTCGGAGCACAGGCTGACAAGCCGTCCTGCTAAAGATACAACCCGACTCCTGATTACCGGCCCCCCTCAGAGCGTCTCTTCCCAACTCCTGCGTGGGGTGTGAGGTTCCTCTCGAGGGCATGTGCAGACAGTGGGCAGTTCCTGCTGAGTTTCCTGCTACAAGTCCATGGACCAGGCCTTGGCTTCCTTGTCCTTCCCCTCCTCACCGCCACCATTGGGCTTTTAATCCTTGTCCCCTTCTGGAACCCACTTGTTTGCCTGAGGCCTTGTGCTTAGCTGGCCATTAACTTTTATAATGGCTCTCCCTACCCACCTGTTTGAATTCATCATCTCCTTTAACTTGATTTTCTAACTGCCCTTTTCTTCCCAGTACCTTGGGAAAGAGGCAGAACCGTGTAATGCATGTTTAATTGCATTAGTCAGTCTGTTTACTATTCCGATAAAACCCTGGCTGATTACTGAAGCAATCTTGCAGATAAAGCAGGGGAGAGAGAAGCAGGACAACTGGGTTCTTTTCATGGCTTTGCCTCAGTCTAGCTGTGTGACCACAGGCAAGTCTCTTTAAGGGACGTTGGCAAGTTAACAGTTACGCCTATATCTGAAATTTTATACCTAGTGTTTGGTAGAGGCAACCCCCAGAAAACTAGAACTGAAAGAGGAGAGGAAAGCGTCTTTGTGAATGCTGGTCTGGTTTTGCCCTATATATTGTGCCAGTTGGTTTCCCCTGTTTGTTCCCAGTGGCGTGAGACGTACCTACAAGAAAATTTTAAAGTTTCTCTTAAAATTATTTCAGATGTGGTACTTTGTGGCTATATTTAAAGGGGTTGCGGTTAGCAGTGGTACCATTCAAGTTGGTATTTCTTTTTAATATCCTCTGCATCTGCCTGGTGACTAGTGCTGCTAGCTTGGGACTCTGGAGACCTTGATTCAGTTATGGACTGTGGACAAGTCGCAGAGGTTATGCCTACGCTGCGTGTAAGCCCAGAGTTTTAAATGAGGCTCATGTCTACCCTGCCCTCCTGCTTCTAGCTACACACACGTTGCCTTAACTCAGAGCTTGGACTGCATGAGAGTCTAAGCCTGAGTGAAGCCCCACCAGACTTGTGCTCTGTGAGCCTGCCAGAAATATCCCACCATCATGCAGGCCAACTTTTTGTCCTCTACACAGTCAGGCTTTCCCATGCTGTACCATGAACTAAAGGACAGAGCGGCCACATTTTGGGAGGGTGCTAATAAGTCCAGGATATGGATGATTGGACTTTGGCCTGTATATTACAGTGTGGGTTGAGACCCAGGGTTCAGCACTTCCTAACCTTTAAAGGAGGGCTTTAAACTAGGTTCAACGGGGGCAGGGGAACAAAGCCTGCAGGTGAGTGGAGAGCATGGATACCTGGGAGATGAACTTGAAATGGGAGAGAGTATGGGCTACACTGGGAGAGTAAAAAGAGGGCCAGGGCAAAACTGGGAGGCAAGACCAAATCAATGTCTGAGATGCCTATATACAAATGCAAGAAGTATGGGAAATAAACAAGAAGAATTGGAAGTACTAATAAATGAATACAACTATGATATCGTTGGCATCACAGAAACTTGGTGGGATAATACTCATGATTGGAATGTTGGTATTGAAGGGTACAGCCTGCTTAGGAAGGACAGACAGGGAAAGAAAGGAGGAGGTGTTGCCTTGTATATTAAAAATGTACACACTTGGACAGAGGTGGAGATGGACATAGGAGATGGATGGGTTGCAAGTCTCTGGGTTAGACTCAGAGGAGTAAAAAACAAGGATGAGGTCCTACGAGGAGTCTACTACAGGCCCCCTAGCCAGGTGGAAGAGGTGGATGAGGCTTTCTTTAAACAGCTAACAAAATCATCCAGGGCCCAGAATTTGGTGGTAATGGGGGACTTCAACCATCCAGGTATATGTTGGGAAACTAATACAGCAGAGGACAGACTGTCCAATAAATTCTTGGATTGCATTGCAGACAACTTTTTATTCCAAAAGGTTGAAAAAGCTACCGGGGGGAAGCTGCTCTAGATTTAATTCTAACAAATAGGGAGGAAATTATTGAGAATTTGAAAGTGGAAGGAAGCTTGGGTGAAAGTGATCATGAAATCATAGAGTTCACAATTCTAAGGAAGGGTAGAAGGGAAAACAGTACAATAGAGATAATGGATTTCAGGAAGGTAGATTTTGGTAAACTCAGACAGCTGGTAGGTAAGGTCCCAGTAGTAGTAGTAGGCATCCTTCAGTCTGCATAGACTATGGATCGTGCCCTTAAAAGTTTCAATTGAAGACTTCATTTATAGCGTCTATTGTGACTATAAAGACCCACACGAGAGTGACAGTCCTTGCTGCATCTCTTGCAGATGTAGTGGGTGTCTGGCAAGTCCTTATTGTGCTTTCTGTGCACTCACTTCTCCTCTGCTAGCTGTCTGATATTCAACTCGCCCTTCTGAAGGCCCTTGTGTAACCTCTGCCTCCATCTTCTGCGGTCGTCTGCTAGTTCTTCCCAGTTGTCCAGCTCGATGTCTACCTCTCTGAGGTCTCTCTTGCAGACATCTTTGTAACGCAACTGGGGGCGTCCGGGGGGTCTTTTGCCAGAGGCTAGCTCACCATACAGGATGTCTTTTGGAATCCTTCCATCGTTCATCCTGTGGACGTGGCCAAGCCAGGGGAGCCGACACTGCCTGAGGAGGGTGTGCATGGTTGGGATTCCAGCTTGCTCGAGGACGGCTGTGTTGGTAACTCTGTCCTTCCATGATATTCCAAGGATGCGCCTGAGGCAGCGTAAGTGGAAGACGTTCAGCCTCTTTTCCTGGCAGGCACACAGGGTCCAAGTCTCGCTGCCATAAAGGAGGGTGCTGAGGATGCAGGCTCTGTAGACTTGCATTTTGGTGTGAGTGTACAGCTTGTTGTTATTCCACACTCTCTTGCTGAGTCTGGACAGAGTTGTGGCCGCTTTTCCAATCCTCCTATTTAGCTCAGTGTCCGACGACAGGGTGTCAGTGATGGTGGACCCAAGGTAAACGAACTCGTGCACAACCTCTAACGTATAGTTGTCAGTGCTGATTGATGGGGATTCAGCAACATCTTGACCGAGTACATTCGTCTTCTTTAGGCTGATGGTAAGCCCAAAGTCCTTGCACGCTTTGGAGAACCGATCCAGCAGTTTTTGAAGCTGGTCTTCTGTGTGAGACACTACAGCATCATCATCTGCGAACAGCATGTCTCTGATGAGGACTTCTCGCACCTTAGTCTTAGCTTTCAGCCTTGCAAGGTTAAACAGTTTCCCATCAGATCTTGTGTGCAGCAAGATGCCCTCTGTTGAAGATCCAAAGGCATGCTTCAGCAGGAGTGCGAAGAAGATCCCAAACAATGTTGGAGCAAGCACACATCCTTGTTTGATGCCGCTCCTGATTCTGAAAGCATCCGATAATGCGCCGTCATATTGAATGGTTCCTCTCATGTCTTCGTGGAATGACTGGATCATCTTGAGTAACCGTGGAGGACAGCCTATCTTGTGGAGCAGCTTGAACAGACCATCCCTGCTGACCAAGTCAAAAGCCTTGGTCAAGTCGATGAAGGCTATGTAGAGTGGCTTTCTCTGCTCCCTGCACTTCTCCTGCAGCTGCCTTAGAGAGAAGACCATGTCAACAGTAGACCTCTCTGCGTGGAATCCGCACTGCGATTCGGGGTACACCCTCTCAGCAATCTTCTGGAGTCTGCCAAGGATGACGCGAGCGAACAGTTTACCAGTGACGCTTAGGAGGGAGATTCCATGGTAGTTGTTGCAGTCGCTTTTGTCTCCTTTGTTCTTATACAACGTTACAATGTTAGCGTCACACATATCCTGTGGAACCTCACCCTCTTTCCAGCACAGGCACAGCAGCTCATGCAGGGGTTCCAGGAGTGTGTCCGTGGCACATTTGATTACCTCTGGTGGTATACCATCCTGACCAGGGGCCTTTCCTGCTGCAATGCTGTCGATGGCTCTCTCCAGTTCATCCACAGTCGGTTCTTGATCCAGTTCATCCATTACTGGTAGGAGCTCGACGGCATCGAGGGCTGCGTCGACCACAACATTCTCACATGAGTACAGCTCGGAGTAGTGCTCAACCCAGCGCTCCATCTGTTTGGCTTTGTCAGTGATGACTTCACCAGATTTGGATTTCAGAGGTGCCATCTTGTTCTGGGTGGGTCCTAATGCTTTCTTCATACCCTCATACATTCCTCTGAGATTACCAAAGTCGGCACAGGTCTGGATGCTGCTGCATAGCTGGAGCCAGTGGTTGTTGGCACAGCGCCTGGCTGTCTGCTCTACTGTTCTTCTGGCCTCTCTAAGTGCTTGCTGGGTACTCTGGCTCGGTGAGCGTTTGTACTCCAGGAGTGCAGCGCGCTTCTTTTCAATGACTGGAATCATCTCATCAGAGTTAGCTTCGAACCAGTCGTTCGTGTTTCTAGCTCTTCTTCCAAACACCGACAAGGCCGTGTTGTAAACTGTATCCCTCAGATGTTGCCATTTGGATGTCGCATCGACGCCCCAAGGGCCGCTGCGCAGATGTTCCTGGAGGGTCTCTCTGAACTTTACAGCTTTCTCTGAGTTTGCCGTCTTTCTGGCGTCAATGCGGGGCCTTCCAGCAGGTTTAGAGCGGTACAGCTTCTTGGGTCTCAGCCTGAGTTTGGAGCAAACTCAAGGTAAGGTCCCATTGAAAGCTAAACTGAGGGGAAAGACGGCTGAGGAGAGTTGGCAGTTTTTCAAAGGGACATTATTAAGGGCCCAAAAGCAAGCTATCCCACTGTAGGAAAGATAGAAAACATGGCAAAAGACTGCCTTGGCTTAACCAGGAGATCTTGCATGATCTCAAAATAAAAAAGGAATCGTATAAGAAATGGAAACTAGGACAAATTACAAAGGACGAATATAGGCAAACAACACGAGCATGCAGGAGCAAGATTAGAAAGGCTAAGGCACAAAATGAGCTCAAACTAGCTACAAGTGTAAAGGGAAACAAGAAGGCTTTTTACAAATACATTGGTAACAAGAGGAAGACCAAGGAGAGGGTAGGGCCATTGGTCAGTGAGGAGGGAGAAACAGTAACAGGGAATTTGGAAATGGCAGAGATGTTTAATGATTTCATTGTTTCAGTCTTCACTGAGAAATCTGAAGGAATGCCTGACGTAGAGAATGCTAGTGAAAAAGGGGTAGATTTAGAAGTTGAAATAAGAAAAGAACAAATTAAAATTTACTTAGAAAAATTAGATGTCTGCAAATCACCAGGGCCTGATGAAATGCATCCTAGAATCCTCAAGGAGCTGATAGAAGAGGTATCTGAGCCTTTAGCAATCATTTTTGGAAAATCATGGGAGACGGGAGAGATTCCAGAAGACTGGAAAAGGGCAAATATAGTACCCATTTATAAAAAGGGGAACAAGAGTAACCCGGGAAACTACAGGCCAGTCAGCTTAACTTCTGTGCCAGGAAAGATAATGGAGCAGGTAAGTAAAGAAATCATCTGCAAGCAATTGGAAGGTGGTAAGGTGATAGGGAACAGCCAGCATGGTTTTGTTAAAAACAGATCATGTCAAACCAATCTAATAGCTTTCTTTGATAGAATAATGAGCCTTGTGGGTAAGGGAGAAGCGGTGGATGTGGTATACCTAGACTTCAGTAAGGCATTTGACACAGTCTCACATAATATACTTATCAATAAACTACGCAAATACAACTTAGATGGGGCTACTATAAGGTGGGTGAACAACTGGCTGGATAACCGTACCCAGAGAGTAGTTATTAATGGTTTTCAATCCGGCTGGAAAAGTATAACTAGTGGGGTTCCGCGGGGGTCTGTTTTAGGACTGGTTCTGTTCAATATCTTCATTAACGATTTAGATATTGACATAGAAAGTACACTTATTAAGTTTGCAGATGATACCAAGCTGGGAGGGGTTGCAACTTCTTTGGAGGACAGGGTCATAATTCAAAAGGATCTGGATAAACTGGAGAAATGGGCTGAGGTAAACAGGATGACGTTTAATAAGGACAAATGCAAAGTGCTCCACTTAGGAAGGAACAATCAGTGTCACACATACAGAATGCGAAAGGACTGCCTAGGAATGAGTACAGCAGAAAGGGATCTGGGGGTTATAGTGGACCACAAGCTAAATATGAGTCAACAGTGTGATGCTGTTGCAAAAAAGCAAACATGATTCTAGGATGCATTAACAGGTGTGTTGTGAACAAGACACGAGAAATCATTCTCCCGCTCTACTCTGCGCTGGTTAGTTCCTAACTGTCAGGGTGATCAAACACTGGAATGAATTGCCAAGGGAGGTGGTAGAGTCTCCATCACTGGAGCTATTTAAGAAGAGGTTAGATAGATGGCTTTCAGGGATGGTCTAGAAAGTGCTTGGTCCTGCCATGAGGGCAGGGGGCTGGACTCGATGGCCTCTCGAGGTCCCTTCCAGTCCTACTCTTCAATGATTCTAACCTGGGGTCATAGAGTGTCAGCATTTCCCAGACTTAAAACATTCACATCCCACTTTCAGGACTTCGGCCAGATGGGCCTATCCCCTCTCCCAGTGGTGTCCCAGTGCTTAGCTCCAGACTTTGTCTTTTATTTTCTTCTGTGTGCTCCTTGAAGTCCTTTTGAGTACCACTAGTGGTATGTGTACCACGCTTTGGGAAACACTGATCTAGGTTAACAAACTCCAGGGGCTGCTAGGTCAGTTTTTGCTAGCCCTAGGCTTATATTGCTGTACAGGCAGACCTAAAGCTGTGCCCTCACTGTAGGGTTAGCCTGGGTAATGAGCAGCTGAGTTAGCCTTGTCCAGGTGTGAGCAACCCAACTGCAAAACCATATCAGCCACTGCATCCTCACAGCTGTTGTGCTTCCCCATGTGTCACTAGGACTGCAAGAGGTGTACCCCATAACATAAGAATGGCCATACTGGGTCAGACCAAAGGTCCATCTAGCCCAGTGTCCTGTCTGCTGACAGTGGCCAATGCCAGGTGCCCCATAGGGAGTGAACAGAACAGGTAGTCACTGAGTGAGCCCTCTCCTGTCACCCATTTCTAGTTTCTAACAAACAGAGGCCAGGGACACCAGTCCTGCCCATCCTGGCTTATAGCCACTGATGGACCCATCCTCCATCACTAAACTGAACGCTGAGGGTGTCCCCAGTGGACCCCAGTCACGATGGGGACAGTGCAGAAAGTCAGCATAAGGTACGTCGACTCCAGCTACACAGTTCACATAGCTGGAGTTCTGTATCCTACATGGATTTTCTCCCTTAGCTTAGATCTGGACCCACAAGCCCCTCACTGCCAACTGGCAAGGGCGTTGCAGGAAGAGCCTGATTCAGGTCCCCACTCTCCAGTTCACAAAGGACATCATGTGAGGGTTTATATGAAAGTCAGGGCCACGATGATTGTTGATTTCGCTGTGATATGTATATAGAGATCCTGTGCAAGTGTATATAGTGTAAGTATGCTCTTAGATTCTTATCACAGGAGAGCTGGAGAGACCGGTTTCCAGAGCTTTAGTCACTTGTTTCTCTGTCAGCTGTAAATTAAACACTGTGAACTACGACAGTGGATGTCCATTTATATATGAATCTCAGAGGGGTGGTCGGGTTCATCTGCAAAACCAACGAGGAGTCCTGGGGCACCTTAAAGACTAAGATTTATGTGGGCGTAAGCTATCACGGGTCTGACGAAGTGGGTCTCACCCACAAAAGCTTATCCCCAAATTAATGTTCATCTTCAAAGTGCCACAGGACTCCTTGTTATGGATATATGAAGTTATTGAAGTCAACAAGGAAGGAGCAGAGAGGCAAAACAAGCTACAGGGTGTTATCCTGATTACAAGCAATGAGCTTTAGGGCTAGGAGTAGACGACAAGGACAACACCCCTCATCCTACACTCAGGAAGTAAATGGGCAGTGCATTTTGATGCATGAAAACAGGATCTCAGTCGGCTTGGTTGAAGATGCTGCAGCGAGCTTAGGGTGAAAAATCGCTCTCTAGTCTAGAAAGGCTTATTAGTAAAGTTTAGCTTCTAGAAAGCATGTTAAGATTTTGTTTTATATAGAGATGTTTGTTTCCAACGCCCTTACTCTTTTGTCTGCTGATGCTTCAGTCTTTGACAATAACCTTCTGGCTTTCACTATATCTCAGTGCTGTGATACTAACCAAAGTGCTGATCCTGAGCTGTACCACGCAAGTTGTACCTTACACTGATGTTCTGCACAATGACCCTGACTTTCATATAAACCCTCACATGATGTCCTTTGTGAACTGGAGCGTGTGGACCTGAATCAGGTTCTTCCTGCAACGCCCTTGCCAGCTGGCAGTGAGGTGTTTGTGGGTCCCACAGGCCAGATCTAAGCTAAGGGAGAAAATCCATGTGGGATACAGAACTCCAGTTACGTGAATTGTGTAGCTGGAGTCGATGTTCCTTACACTGATTTTCTTCACTGTCCCCATAGTGACTGGGGTCCACTGGGGACACCCTCAGCGTTCAGTTTAGTGGGTTCTTACTAGACCTGCTATATCGAACCCTGGAAGATGGACCTTGTAAGTTTCGGCCCCCTGGTAAGTAGAGACAAACCACAGGAACAGTCTTTCATTACACACAGTGCTGTGCATGATAATATGTGATCTGGGTTGGGATCTAGGCGCTATTGTGACACAGATCATTACGCTGAATGTGCTTTTCTGGCGACGGAAGGGGAATATAATGAGTGTGAGGATTTGGAAGTCACGTCCAATGTGGGATGTGTTCATTAGCACTCGCTGTACTCTTCCAGCGCTTAGCCTTGGAGTGTTTCTGCAGGCCAGGAGTTGAAACCTGGGTTCTAATCCTAGCTCTGCCACTGGCCTTCTATGTAAGACTATGTAGTCACTTTCCCTCTACCTCCCTTCCTCTAATAAACAAGGTTCAGGCTTACACAGGGCACAGATGGCTGAGGCCAGATCCTCAGCTAGTGTGTGTGGTTCAGCGCCCCTGAATTTGGTTTCTCTGAAGTACCAGATATTTTCCTTCGCCCTCTGCTCACCATGCTGTCTACCCTCTGGGCAGGTCCCCCTGGAGGATCGCACCATCATCTCGGGGAACTTCTTCCAGTACATCGAGGAAAACAAGAAGTGGCGGAACCGTTTCAGCATCGTGCCGCACAACTACGGCCTGGTGCTGTACGAGAACAAACTGGTGAGAGCCTGGCTGCTTCTCGGCCCCTTCCCTCGCTCTGCTTTGCGGGTGTGGGGAAATGTTTTGTCCAGGAGGCCTGTTCATCCCAGGGAATGTGCCCCTTAAAGCAGTGCTGCTCCTTTCAAGGAGTCTTCAGCAACAGTGATTCAAACAGGTCTTGCTCAGGAATGACACTTAGCCAGCACGTGCTGTGCTTCCGACCACGGCCCTTGTGAATATGGCTGGTGTCTCCAGGAGAGGAATGGACTGAGGTAATAAAGGGAAGCTCTAGAACTTCCTCTCAGCTTCCTTTTGCTGCTGCCCTGGCTGAAGGGCCAGTACCCTGGCTGAACTGAGCGCTGGGATGCTCCCTTGCCGATGGGGAAGGGAGAGCCCCGATGTTGTAGAACGCCATGGAGCCTGCTGACCTCAGGCCTTCATCCCACCTGCCAGCTGGGGACATCCCCAGCAGGAGGCAGTCTCTGGTCCTTCTCCCACAGAAGTGCAGTATGGAAGAAGACTGCTTCCTCCCCCACATTGCAATCCTCCAGCAGCGCTGCAGGCACCTGGTTACCCTTCACACCCATGCGTATCCCACAGCCACAGGAGCTTCCCCACCCCTGCATACCAATGTCACAGACTCTCAGCGATCTGTGTGGAAAAGCCTTAGTGCATCAATCCCTGCCAAGAGCAGGGGTGAGGCGCAAGGCACAGGGGTTTCAGCATCATGGGCTTGTTACAGATCCTGTTCTGAGACTCTCCCACTGATTCTCTTTCCTCCCTAGGCCTATGACAGAGGGATTCAACCTCGAGTAGCCCTCAACAGCGCTGGCTACAAAATCCTCACCTCCCTGGACCAGTATCTGGACCTCGTCAATAGCAGTTTACCGGGTAAGACCACCTTGGGCCTTTTGATGACCTCGTTTCCCAAGTGCTCGGCTCGTTCAGGTGCAAAGGGAGTTGGGATGCCGGAGGACTAGAACAGGGGATGCTTGGCAGCCCTTTCATTATTCCAGGCTGGATTTTGTGTGTGTCCCTTCAGCTGCTCTCCCAGCATGCTCTGCAGCTTCTATAGGACTAGGAGTCAGAGGTGGGCATGGATACATGGGAGCTTGGTCCCCGTTTACCCCTGTTGAGCTCTCCTGGCTTCAGTGTTCTTCACTGGGAGGAACAGGAGAGCTGGAGAGGTGGCTCCAAAGGAAACAGAGAGGAGTGAGGACATCTGGTGCCCCTTGCTGGGTCATGTCAACATCAATACTCCTTTGCATGGCCTGGGGCTCCACTCCTTGAAAGTGCAGTTGGGATTGTTTCTCCAGGGCCCTGTTGTGCTGTGCAAGAAGGAAGCCTGTAATGCAGGCATGAGGAGCTTAGGGCCTTCGGGCCAGATGCAGCCTGCCACTTGCTTTGATCCTGCCCATAAGGCTCGGGGCTCTACCCCGACCCACCAGCGGTGGGGAGCTGGTGCTGGCACCTTCTCCCTCTTGTGGCTGGAGCATCAACACCAACTCCTTGCTGCTGAGGGGAGGGAGCCCTAAGCCTCATGGGATGGATCGAAGCAAGCCATGGGTTGGCATCCAAGCCACAGGCTCTGTGCTGGAATGGTAGCGCAGGGAAGCCATGTTTCCTGTGCTGCTTGTGGTCTCCACCCTGGTGGGGGTTGTACCTCCCTCTGGATGGCATAATGGAGCCATCTGTGCCCCTCTTCCCCCCTCCAGCTGCACGAGGTAGAGGCCCCCATTTACTGCACCCTTCCTCCCACCCAGATCGTGCAACCCCAACCCACACCTGCAGCCCACTCCCCAACTGCCCCCCCCAGAGCCTAGGGGGGCCCCATGAAATCCACTGGCACCAAGCCCCTAAAGAGTTAATTTGGCCTTGGAAGGGAAGCCCTGAGCCTTCTCCCCGCCTTACATGGGGTTGCGGGGTAAGGGGAGCCCTGGCGCCCCAAGTTGCCTGCAAGCAGTGCAGTGAGTGTGTCCGTCTCTCTTTTTTCTGCTGATCAGCTGGGGGACACATCCGTGAGAGATGGGTTGAGGGGGGGCACACATGGTTTTTCTCACTTGCATGTGGCCCCCGACTGATCTTTCTGCGAGTCAGTGGCCCTGGCCCAAAAAAGGTTCCCACCGCTGTGTAGCCTCCGCTCTCCAGAGCCAACCGCTTGATTTCTGGGAAACCATTTCGCTCAGCCAATGAGAAACCCCTCTGGACAAATCTCCTCTGCCCCCTCTTGTTTGCGCAGCAGTGTGAGGCTGGGGCTGGAGGAGATGGAACCAGGGCTCATTTCCAACGGCTCAGGGGCTGCTTTCCAAAAGTTCTCAGTGCAGGTTGGAAACAGAGCGATGCCGCCTGCTCCTCCCCTACGCCCTCGAAATGAGCTGGCTGAGGGGGGCCCAGAGGTGCCCATGCTCTGCCCTCCACTGCACTGTTATCTGCCATCCAGCGGCACACACCAAGGGCCTTCAGCTGCACCTCCCAGCTTCCTGGGGCTGTTCCTTGTGGCCCTGCCGCTCACACTCTGCAGTGGCACTTCCCCTTCTGCCCTGCTCATGCCCTGCTGCTTTGCCAGTGGGGGGCCACCTTCATAGACTCATAGGGCTGGAAGGGACCTCAAGAGGGCGTGGACTCCAGCCCCCTGTTTCAAGCAGGACCAACCCCAACTAAGTCATCCCGACCAGGGCTTTGTCGAGCCGGGACTTAAAAACTTCTAGGGATGGCGATTCCACCACCTCTCTAGGCAGCACATTCCAGTGCTTGCTCAGAGGCTTCTTGAGATCAGGAGGGGCAGCCTGGATCCCTGCCTGGACAGAAGGTGGTAGGGGGGCGGTCTCCAGAGCTAGTTCTAGAGCACGTGTACTTCGGGGCAGTAGTCGGGAACGTCACTGATGTGCGTTCATCTGAGCTCGGGTGGAGAAGCTCTGCCAACACACCGAGGCCGGAGGCCTTGCTGCGATGCTGATGACCAGGTCTGACTCCACGCCAGCCCTAGGACACAAATGTTCCCAGTGACGCGTGGTGCCGGCCCCACGGGTTGTGGCTTCTCGTGCTGGCGGACAGGGCACACGCACCCAGCATGGGGATGTACCCCATGGTGTGAGCAGAGGCGGGAACCACTGCGTCAAGAAGAAATACTCCCTCTTGGATTAAAATGCAGCCTGGCCTGGGCAGGTCTTTGTTGGACAGAGCTGCTCTCGCTCGGTGCTAGCTGAGTCTCAGCTGTGGGTTGAATGACGGTGGGGACCTGCCTTGCCTTGCCCCCGGGGGGATGGGCCTGACTTGAGCCCCTTAGTGGGGCAGTGTAGGAAGCCACTCTGTGGCTGGGCTTTGTGAGCTGCCGCTCTCTGTGGCACCGAGTCGAACACCTTTTTCCCTCGCGTTTGGAACCAGAATGTGGGCCTCCTGCCTGGCCAGTCCCAGCCTCATGCCTCTAAAGGATGATCTTCTCCTTCCCCCAGGGACAGCCTCCAAATCCAGCAGCGCCCCGATCCTCAAGTGCCCCACCCAGTTTCCTCTCATCCTTTGGCACCCCTACTCCCGCCACTACTACTTCTGTGTGATGACCGGGAAGGAGCAGGACAAGTGGCAAGCCGTGTTTCAAGATTGCGTGCGACACTGCAACAATGGTAAGGGCCAGGCTCGCAAACTCCTGCAGAGAGGCTGGCCTTGGATTTCCTCATTCGCCGGCTCTGAGAGGTGTGGACGCGGGTGTGTTACCGGCGACGCGTGCCAGCTCAGACCGTTCCTTCCCAAGGCCAGGCCAGCCTTGAGAAGCAATTCCTGGAGGAAATGCCATCAGGTGGCTCCAGGTTTGCTTGTGCCTCTGCCAAGTCCATGCCAAAGGGGCTTTGCTTAAAAGTAAAACACACTGTGTTTGCTGGATGGCCGTCCTGTGCGTGTACATTCAGTGCTCAGCGCAGGGGGTTCTGGCCCCCAGCTGACCCTCCTGGGTGCTCTTCCAGTCTAAATAAGATAAAATCCTGGGAGATGCATCACGCCTGGGGGCTCTTTCTCATGGTGGTAAAGGCCCTGCCAGCCAAGGATCTCTCTTCCATTGGTTGATGCGCTCTTGCAGCCCCACTGTTGAAAGAATTTTAAATGTGCAGCTGGAACTTACTGGTTGCCTATCACTTCAGCATCTGAGCATCCCCCATGTAAGATGGAGAGCAGTAGCCAAGTCCCTAGTAGGCTCTATGGAGTTGCTGGTCCCTCTTCCTTTTGGGGTAAGGCTTTGCTTTAGGTAAGTTTGGAGAGTGTTGGACACAAGGGGGTTTACCCACAACTACAGATGGAACCAGTCTTTCTGCCCAGTGGCTGCAGTGCCAAGAGACAATGAAAAGGGATGTAAGGGAGAGATCAGGTGAGTCAGTAGATCTGACTCAGGTTACACCTGGAGTCTTTGTTGCAAATGTCCCCAGTGACATTGAGGAGATGCCTTTAAAACCAAAACGATTTCCAAAGGGGGTGAGCTCCTTCCCAAGCGCTCTTGCCTGAGTACCAGTGGCTGGCCTGCGTGTTCTTGGAATCTCCGAGTTGCCCTGTGAGAGCAGGTAGCCTGGGATGTTGCGTTGGCTGAAACGGCTGTTTTTTTACTTGAGGCAGGTGTGCAGAGGGTGGTTCTCTTGGCTCGGGATTTTGCAGAGTCTTTGACAGCCTCATTAGTGGGAATGCACTTAACTTGCAAGCCTGGTCCAAACAGTGACTCTGATAGGGACTTTTTCTTACCCATCTGATCTGCCACTGGGCATGACTGGCTACAAGAAGGTGGATGGGATGGTATTATCCCAGTTCTCGTCTGCTCTGCAGAGTGAACGCAGCTTTGGGAGAGCAGGCTGGCATTGACTCACTTCTGACTGCAGAATCTCACGTGCTTTTTGTGCCAGAAAGGGTCCAGCTTGGCTCCTGGCTCTCAGACTGAGTTTGCAGGACGGGCGGTTGAGAGACACACCCCTCCAACCCCCTCCTTCCCACGTAGCACTTTTGATCTGAAATTGGACACAATGAAAGGTCCAAAATTTGGGTAGCAACAGGTGAGGCCCATAGGTTAGGGATGAAATGCCAGGCAGACATGGGGTGATGAGAGACCCCATTGTTGCCACAGCTCCTCAGTCACCAGAACCAGGGCAGCCTTTTCCGGAAGCTCTGAGTACAGCTTGAGTCAACTGCAAACTACTTCTTTTAAGCCAGCTGCCCTAGGTGACGCCAGAACCCGCTCCCAGCTCTGTTCCATGCTCAGAAAGGAGCTGAACCACGTGGAGTTCTGCACTTCGCTGTCCAGACAAGCAGTCTTTGCCCTACCAGGCGACCTCAAGGTCGGTGGAGGGGATGAGTCAGAGGAGAGAAAGCAGGACTGCTTTGGCCAGCCATTGTCTGGCTCCCAGGCTCTGAGGAGATAACAAAACCTGTGAGGTGCAGATAGGGACTGGCATAGTGAGGAATCTGTTGGGTGACTCGGGGCAGAGGGAGACGCTCCTTCCTTCTCTGCAGAACCTGACCAGCTGGTAAGGGCCTAGATCCCCTGGAGAATCCTGCTGGCCTGCGTTCTGTGGAGTTTCCAATCTCAGAAGGGTTGAGGTGCGGGAGGAGAAAGACGGACGTGCACCGGGGGGCCTGGGTGGTGGTAGGTTGACTCTGAAGTCCTTGACCTGCAGCCCAAGCTGGTTTGGTGCCTCCGCTGGCTCTGTGTTCTTTCCTGGAACCATCCCATATGGGGCTGTGGAGGCTGTGCCAGAGGACAAAGGGGTGCCAGAGCTTGCTCGGGGATTCTGAGCTGGCTGGTTCCTATTGAGTGGCCTCTCCGGCTACTGGAAACCTGCTCCTGTGGCTCGACCTGACATAAAGGCCTCATGCGAGGCTGCTGGCAGGGCTGCCTGTTAGGAGCCCCATGGCTGACACTAACCCCATCGCCAGCCTGCTCTAGTTGTGGTCTGTGATTTAAACACTACAATACACAGGGCTCTCAATAGTCAACTGTGTGTGAACCAGCTAGGACAGCGCCGGTGGGAGGCAAGCTGCTCGTTGGGATTTAATCCCTATTTTCTACCCTGAAGAGGCAATTAAACTCTCAGAGCTCCGTCTTAAAAAGCCACTTGGATGTCCTTCACCCCTCCCCACCTGCAGCTGGCTCCATGCTCTGGCAGAGTGCTGGGCCTTGGTCTTGGGGGGGCGGGGGGAGGAGCTGGTTGGAGGGTTGGTCCATCAGTGGCTGGGAGAACTGGAAAGACCAGCTGAGAATCAGAGCTACTGTGTGATTGAATTAGCTGCTTCCGTAACAGCTCATGTGTCTTTCACGAGCCTGGAAGTGTTTTACAGCCCTGCCATTGAGTCATAAACAGGGATTGGCATCATCTCAGCCCTGCAGCCAGGGTGGACCGTTGATACCAGCCCAGCTGCGGGTCTGGGAGCTGGGGCCACAGGTGGGGATGGGGTGGAGCAGAACTGGGAACAGAGTGGGGCTGCCCCACTTCCTGCCCCCCAAACGTTCCTCCACCTGTGGGCCATGGGTCTGCCATCTGCCAGACCTCCCCACTCAGAACACTGTCAGCTTTCCATGCTCTTAGCTGAGCAAACAGCTTTTCCCAAAGGTGTTGTGGGTTGGACTTTAGCGTGGTAACCCTCACTGGCGGCCCCTTGCACTTACCTGTGATTGCCTGCTGCAAACAGAGTGGCTCCTCCTTCTGCCTCTTGGCTGAGCTGCTCTTTTATGATTTCCATCCCTGGCCCCACTTTCTGTTCTGCCAGGCCCCTGCCAGGCAGAGCTGAGTTTCCACGCAGGCCTGGGCTGTCAGGAGCCTGACTCACCCTCTCTCCATGTTCCCTCCTGGGACCAGGCTGAAACGTGCTGTGCAGAAGCTCTTTAAGCTAAGGCCATCTGTCACACAAACGCTCCCTTCGATGTGCTTTCCTATCTAGTGCCGTTCTCTATGTCCCACCTCACTGACACAGGCCTTCTCCCTTTTCCGTGGCGCATCTGCACCTAGAGCCAGAGGGGAAGGGAAAAGAACCACTCAGGAGCTAGCTGGCTAGGCAGATGCATTGGTGCTCGTTAATTGTGATGCTCTGACGGCTTGTCCCCACCTTACTGTGCCAGTCCCTCCAGGAAGAATTTCCAACCCCAGTGGGCATGGCACTGGGGTGGTGGCTGAGGCGGACAATAGGCCAACCAACCTGGACTGCTTCAAAGACGACGGGCTCAGGGTTCCTCAGAGTGCTTTGAGATTGCCAATGAACGGAGCTAGTCAGCTTGTGTGCTGGACCACGGGCATTTGGACCAGCAGACTTTGGGTCCAGGCTTGGATTTCAAGGCCTTGGACCTACTCTGAATTTACCTGCATTTGTAGGCACTTGAACCTGGTGTTACATCCCTTGGTCCTCATGCACACACACATTGCAAATGATACCAAGCTGGGAGGGGTTGCAACTGCTTTGGAGGATAGGGTCAGAATTCAAAATGATCTGGATAAATTGGAGAAATGGTCTGAGGTAAACAGGATGAAGTTTAATAAGGACAAATGCAAAGTGCTCCACTTGGGAAGGAACAATCAGTGTCACACATACAGAATGAGGAGAGACTGTCTAGGAATGAGTACAGCAGAAAGGGATCTAGGGGTTATAGTGGACCACAAGTTAAATATGAATGAACAGTGTGATGCTGTTGCAAAAAAAAGCAAACGTGATTCTGGGATGCATTAACAGGTGTGTTGTGAACCAGACACGAGAAGTCATTCTCCCGCTCTACTCTGCACTGGTTAGGCCTCAGCTGGAGTATAGCGTCCAGTTCTGGGCCCCGCAGTTCAAGAAGGATGTGGAGAAATTAGAGAGGGTCCAGAAAAGAGCAACAAGAATGATTAAAGGTCTAGAGAATGTGACCTATGAAGAAAGGCTGAAAGAACTGGGCTTGTTTAGTTTGGAAAAGAGAAGATTGAGGGGAGACATGATAGCAGTTTTCAGGTATCTAAAAGGGTGTCATAAGGAGAAGGGAGAAAACTTGTTCTTTTTGGCCTCTGAGGATAGAACAAGAGGCAACGGGCTTAAACTGCAGCAAGGGAGGTTTAGGTTGGACATTAGGAAAAGGTTTCTAACTGTCAGGGTGGTCAAACAGTGGAATAAATTGCCAAGGGAGGTTGTGGAATCTCCATTGCTGGAGATATTTAAGAACAGGTTAGATAGATGTCTATCAGGGATGGTTTAGACAGTACTTGGTCCTGCCATGAGGGCAGGGAGCTGGACTCAATGGCCTCTCGAGATCCCTTCCAGTCCTAGTATTTTATGATTCTATGATCCCGACCTTGCTCTGGCTTTTATACCACTTTTCCTTGATTTAGAGAAACTTGCCAACCAGACACAAAAGCATAACTGGAGAGAGACCAAGCCCCCTAATTAGCAGCTGCTCATGAGAGAGGAACCGTTCCCTATTAGTAAGAATGAGGGGATTTTCTTTCCTTTCATCATTTCGTCCACCGTGGTCTGGGCAGTCGTACTGAGAGAAACAAAACTGGCCCTCTGCAGAGAAGCAGCCGGCAATAAGAGCCAGCTGGACTGTGGGGAGGCGTTACGGGCAAACTCGTCTGTAGAGCAGCTGTTTTCATCAAAAAAAGGCTGATTTGTTGAGACTGACCCCTCAGGAAAAGGGCTGGTTCTGGTGGACCTTCTCTAGTGAAAAAATGGAAGGGAGTCTCTTGAGGTTTTTGAAACGACAAAAAAAAAACAAAAACAGTTTTCTGTTTCAAAATGGCTTTTTGTTCAGAAATAGAAGATAATTTACAGCAACATGAACAGTCTGAATATGAAAGGGGCCAAAGGACGGATTATTTTTTTTTAAAGAAATTGTCGAAGAGAAACCTGATGAATCCCGACTGAGCTTTTCTGGATTTCTTTCATTTGAATATTTATGAGACTTCAACCTTTATCCCGATCTGTGGCAAGGCAGCTTTCAAAAATCTCGTGATTTTGAGACCTTCTTTGGCGCTCGTCAGTACTGACAGACCTCAGGCTGGCAGAAAGGGTCCGTCATATTCCACGTTTACTTGCCCGCAGTTTGCCCCAGGACCCCGTTTGGGAGGGTCCCCTGACCAAGCGACGCTACTACCTGGTGTTTGCACTGCAGTGCCGTTCAGTACTGGCTGGGCTGTCCCTTTCCGCTCTCACGGTGATGAGCCTCTGGCATAAATTTGAATGTGGCATTGTGACCTCTGGGGGCTCAACCAAATCCCAGAGGCACTATGTCAGCACGTGCCAGGTGGCAAAGGGTAGTGTAGGGCTCTGCGCTAGCTCTGAGAGTCAGGAGGTGCCCTTGGTGAGCACTGGGCAGGCTTCCTTTGCTACTCCCCCGACCCCCGGTGTCCCTCAGTAAGCTATTCCACCCTAGGCTCCCAAAGGCAGCTGGAGTAAGACCTGCCTGGAGGCAGGAGCTATGCAATGAACAGGAAGCACTCTTTACCCAGCATAACTCGGGGTAAATTATTAAATTCTGCTTTAAGGCCACTACTTAGACCCCTCCTCTGGACGCACAGGCTCCCTGGCTATACCGATCCTGGTCAGACTGCTGCTCGTGCTATGCTATGCAGTGAGTGGCCAAATGCACACAAAGAAATATCTCTCTCTCTCTCTCTCTCTCTCTCTCTCTCTCTCTCTCTCTCTCTCTCTCTCACACACACACACACACACACACACACACACACACACACACACACACACACACACACACACACACACACACACACACACACAAAAAAATGGCGGGAATTTCAAGGTAATTGGATTGAAATGTGCCTAGAAGATTTAAGGCCAGACAGGACCTGTATAACCCCATTCTCTGCCTTACTGCTGCCCTTGGCTTGCAGGAACCGGGAAACTGACCAGCCCACCAGGGCTGGTCAGTTTCCTGGGCTTTCCCCAGCTGTGGGAGCCTGGTGGGCAGACAGCCACAAAGTGGCTTTGAGTTGTGGCTTCCTTGTATCTATGCAGGATCGTTTTATCCTCTTCTCCATTTCCCTAGCAGCAGTTTCAGGTGTCTTGAGGGTCCTACTACCTGCCCCAGTTCCACACCTGGGCATCTCTAACTTGCACGCGATGCCGGGGGGCAGAGAGGGAAGGAAACTGCATCTCAAGGGTTCCCCAGACCGAGCCAGCTGCAGCATTTAGAGGCTCAGCTCTGCCTGGCAGGGGACTGCAGAGAGCCAGATGGAGTCCCAGTCACACGCTGTGTTCATTCTCCTGCTGTCCCAGTCAGCCAGAAGGGAAGCGCACGCAGTCTGATGCATCAGTCATCTGGCTTCTTTGCTACCCAGAGGTGAACTCTCCCCCGCCAGCCCTGTTTGCCTTTGCCTGGCATTTGTGGTCCAGGCTGCAGATCCCAGAGCTCTGGGGGCAGGGGAGGGTTAATGGGACCCTGTGCTAGGCATGGAATGGTCAATCAGCAGCCGGCTAGACCAGCATGTGCCCGCACCCCCTCCTGTCTCTCACATTCCACAGCTCCGTGGCTTGGTGCTCTGGAAAACTTCATGCCCCCTCCTCCTCCTCCTCCTGTGCGTCTGGGTGTTGCAATGAGTTATGCAAACTAGTTCCCAGAACTCTCTGCCCCCTGCCTGGTATCTCTCAAGCTCGTTAACTCCTCCTCACCCAGGTGAACCTCCCAACTGTTTGCAGACCAGTCCCTGCCTGAACAACTCCTGCAGGTGGGGCTGGTGGCTTCCGGGCAGGGGGCGGGTCATGCAAAAAGCTGGACCCAGCCCCACCCCATAGCATCTAGTTGTCTTCCCTTCCTGTGGTTTACGTGTGGTCTGTGCTGCTGTGAATCATGGCCATGACATCTCAGGCCGCACTAGCAAGCGTTTGGGTCCCCGCCTCCCAGTGCTGGGTTTGGCTGGGGACTGCAGGTTGCCTGTGACTCATCCACACCTCATGCTTTTTTTTTTTTTAAACCACTTTCTCCTTTCCTTGCCTGCCTCCCCACAACTGGTGATTTCCTTCAGCCCTCACTTCCTGTGGCTTGCGTGTCCCTGGGCTCCAGGTGTGCATCTGCCTGGGAGCCAGGGGACAGCTCTCCTGGGGCTGGCTGCATCTAGCTGGGTGGTTAGGAAGTCGTACCTCTAGGAAATCTTTCCGCGGATATCCATGCTCCTTCTGCCTCCCCACCGCCCTCCTGCCACACGGCAGTGGTGTTGCCTGTGTTCTAGCCCTGTGCCTCTTCTCCTGCCACTCAGAGGCAGTATGGGGAGCAGCCACACTTAGACCCAGCTCAGCTACATCCCCAGGCACAGGAGCATTTGGGACCAGGCCCATCTCGATTAGCTTTAAATGGCACTTTTTGTCTCTGAAGGAGCTTTGGATTCGTGGCTGGAGGGGAGAGCTCTCACCAGGGCAGACCCAGCCTGCAGAAGCAGCAGTCACTCTGGGGTGCCCTCAGATGGCTGGCTGTGAGCCCCCCGACACGGCAGCAGTCCTCGTCCCTGTGAGTCGCGGCAGGGGCCGAGAATGTGGAACTACTGTGAAGGGGAAACGCGTAACAGAAGCCGTGAGCTCATCGCAGGGCAATCAGCTGTGGTTTCCTCTCTGCCGCCTCCAAGTGTGACTAACCTCTCTCTCTCCCTCAGGGATCCCAGAGGACTCCAAGCTGGAGGCCCCCGCCTTTACGGACGCCGTGCGCATGTACCGGCAGTCGAAGGAGCAGTACGGCACCTGGGACATGCTTTGTGGCAACGAGGTCCAGGTGAGGGCGAGAGTTGTTCCCTGCCTGGAGCTGTGAGGTTGGAGTGACCCACAAGGCCCCCAGCCAGAACGGGGATGGTTCGGCACCTCGGAACCAGCCTCCTGCATGGATTCATTGGGATTACCCCTAGCGGGGGACTACAGGGAATTGAGCAGGTCTCCGTGCGGTGGTTAGAGGCTCCAAAGCCGGGGGCTTGGCGGAATTACCGGGCTTGTCCCATCCAATGTCCCCCACTAGCGGACAAACCTTTTGGCCTGGCAGGGGCATGGCACAAGCACGCTGTGTAAGTAGCAGCTGAGTGCCACTGCTGAGCGGGTCTTACTCCAGCTTCCAACACTCGTCCCTTCTCCCCCTCTGCCTGGTCCGGCAGCATGGTGGGCGGGCAACGCTGCACCCTGACCTCCCTTTCTCCCTGCTGGGCTGAGAGCTGGGCAGTGCCCTCTTGCAGAGATGGGAGGGACGAAGGAATTTCACTAGAGAGCTGCCGTGGCAAGGTGTCCGCTGGCTGGGGAGCTCCGGGAGGACCCTGAATACCCTCACGTGCCCTGCCCCGCAAAGAGGGCTGCATTTTGGGGTACCAGGAACCCCCAAAGGGAGGAAATGCCTGGAGGCTTTAGCTACCTTTTAAACCATGATCTCCCAGCCGTGCCTAGGAAGAGCGCGCGATGCCCAGTGAGGCTGTTATCCTGATGGGGGAGTTTACCATGTATGCCCTTACCGTACCCAGCTCAGGTGCTGCATCAGATGCATGGTGAAGACCTACCTTTGACCATCCCCTGGGCTAGGGCTGGCACGGAGGGCAAACTTGAGGCAGGCGAGCTAAGGCTGTGATTGGCACCCTGAATGCTCCTGCATCCCCCTCTCCCTCTCTGTCGCCTAGCAAGTAGGTACCCCCCGGGCTGGCCTGTGCTAGGCGACTGAGAAAGAGGCAGGTGCCTTGGTGAAAGCCATTTCTAACACGCACCCCTCCCAGGGCATTCCGCCGGGTCAGGCTGCTCTGCAGGGATCCCAGCACTGGGGTTACAGCTCCGGGAGAGCCAGGGTTAATGTGAGGGGAAATCTCCTCTCCGGGCTCCCCACCCTCCCAGGAGGTCTGGTGGCATCCCCCCGGGGGTGCGGGCGGAGGGGGCTAGAGTCCTCTGGGGGACGGGGTGGGGTGCAACGCACTAGAATGTGGGATGGCAAAACCGTAGCTCAGGTGTCAAGGACGTGGCTTTACTGCCTTGCAGGAGCCATTGGAATGTGATGCCCTTGGCAGGTTGAAAGCAGCCATTGGGCGGAGTGCTGAAATCCCACACGTGAGCAGTTCTGAGGCCTCCACTGCACCGGGGGGCAGGGGATGGGCGGGTTGACTCTTGGGTTTTGGAACCAGCTGGGCGGAAGGTGGCCAAGAGAGCAGGAGACTGAACGGTGAGGAACCGGGCAGAGGAGGCAGGGAGGCTGGAGGGGCCTCAGCCTAGCGGGGACTGTCACTGATTCTGGGGGGGGCCTACCCCAAGTGCAGTGGGGCTGGACTCGCTGGGAGGTACTGCAGTGGAACCGAGGCGGCGGGGCTAAGGGACATGCATGTTTAATGGCTGCTGTGGCCACCAAGGTCAGGCTAGCCTGCGCCCTGACTCGCATTCACTGGGGACAGGTGCCGTGAGCTGGAGCACTTCCCTCGGTGCTCGCTGCGTTTGGTTCTTAGCTTCTTGTGCCCACATCCTTCATGAGCTCACCACCACAGCCGGCCCCTGCCACGGGAAACTGGCTCCGTCCTTGCGGGTGGAACCGTCAGCCGATACTTCCAGTGAGGCCTGCTCAGCAGACCGGCTGCCTCCCTGGGATGGTGGAACAATGCCTGGTGTCTCACGCTAAGCTCTCACTTCAGCAGCGCAGCGTGTCCTTCCTGGGCCACAAAAGACCCTTGAGCTGCTTCCTCATTGCACGTCTCTTCCAGAACCCGTCCCTGGTGCTCCGTTGGGGCAAATGGCCCAGCTGCCACTAAGGCCTCAGAAAAAGATTGGTGGCACAGAAGTCTCGTTTCACTAGAAAACGAGCTGTGGGGAGTGCTGGCTTCCCTGAGCGACCTCAGAGCTACCGCGCCTCAGAACCGCTGGAGGGAGGCCGTTCGTGTGTGCCCGGGAGGGACTGGTTCATGCCAGGAGACCTCATGGTGGGCTTTGATCTAGATCAATGAGAGGCAACCTAGGTTAGCGACAGGGAGGTATGAGTGCCCCTCCTTCATCTCCGTGGGCTGCAAGATTGTGGGGGCCAAGATGGTCTCCTGGGCTAGGGTAGTGTTGCTAACTGCACTTGCATACCTAGAACGTGTGGGGCATGTCGATTGGACTGGAGCAGCTCTTCGATCCATGTTGTGTGCCGTTAGCACATCCCTCACTGCCCAGGCCTGTGCTTTAAGGGCATGTCATTTTCATAGAGCCAGGAGGGGGGTAAGAAAACTACATGCACAGAAACCAGCCGGAGTCTGGCAACCCTGCCCAGGGCAACAGTGAGCAAAAGGACTCGTTGGCCGCGCATAGAACCCTGCTGGGCTGGGGGTCCACAAGTACCACAGCCTTGAATGGAAGTGTAAGGTGCACGGGGCGGGTGTCAGAGCAGCATGCAATGGGGGTGGCGAAGGAGACAACTCCTGGCCAGGGGTGTGATGGTTCTGCAGAAGAAAGGGGAGTGTGTGAGGAAGAAGGGGGAGATGTCGGGAGAGCGGAGAGCCCAGCCGGTGGAAGGACCACTAACAGGCATGTAAGAGCTAGTCACTAACAGCTTCTTCCTTCTGCTCCTCTAGATCTTGTGCAATCTGGTGATGGAGGAACTGGTCCCAGAACTGAAAAACATGATTGCCCCCAAGCTGAAGGGCAAGGCCCAGGAGAGGCAGAGACTCTGGATACAGGTGAGGGGAGCGGGGTGGGTGGGGGGAGTAGTGGTAATAGGCCAGGGTCCTACAAGGACAGTGTGAGGCTTGTGCTGTGGTGCTGTGTGGATAACAAAGAGCCTGTCACTGGCTGTGTGGACAACAAGGAGTCCTGTGGCACCTCAGAGACTAACTCGTTTATTTGGCCATAAGCTTTGGTGGCCTGGGCCCTACTTCATCAAATGCCTCTGGCCAAGTGAATTCCAGCCCCTGAAAGCTTTTGCCCAAGTAAGTGTGCTGGTCTCTGAGGCAAACACCAGAACCCCTTGTTTTTGCTGAAACAGCCTAGCAGGGCTACCACCCTGTTCCTCTAGGGCTGACTCTACCCAGAAATTCGTGCTGGCTGCTGGGGAACCCAGGATTGGATTGTGACACTTTTGGAATGAGCCCTGTGCCTTGGGTGTGGTGACTTGACTCTGTTTCCTGCTGGCTGGTTTGAGTCGGTCACCTCCCCCCATCCACCCCCTCCTCCCTGGGGCAGGAAGACCAGCTGTCTGTATTCTTGGCTGCTGATTTTATCAAGCTCCCTGTTATAGGTGTAAACAGCCTATTTCTCAAGCTCCCACTTACCTTATGTTGCTTGCGTGCTCATCCATGACATGCGGATTCTGTGGGGCTGGCTGTTCCTTCTGGGGAGGGAAGGACACCCAGCAAACACCAACCCACAGCTCAACCAGCCGTGTGGCTCGTCCCAGCTATATTTAGCAAACCATTTTTAGACCAATTCAGGCTAAATCTGGCCTGAACGTGTGGTTTTACAAAAGCAAGCTTGTTATAAAACCTTTTAGAACAGTAGCCCTGTTTCCATGAGACATGCTACAAAATTCCCCTTGAAACCTCCTTTAAACTGAGAAACAGTGCCCCTTAGCCTTCGCCACCCTGACACTGCAGCCCTGGGCTAATGCAGGAGGGGGATGGGAAACAGTCAGTCTCTGGGGCCACGCTGAAGCCTGCAAATTGCCAGCGCAAATGCTGATGAGCAAATTGGGTTCTTACTTAATTTTAATAATTCAGGTTGGAGATGGGGCTTGTCCTGCTCCTGTGAAAGGGCTGGAGGATGAGGCAGCTCCAAGGGAAGAGGGGTGGCCTTGCTTATTAAGGTGTTGGTGTGGTACACAGGAGGCCTACGTTCAAATCTGCCTCCACTACAAACAGCTGGTATGAAGTTTGGCCCTCATGACTTGCCCAAAATGAGCAATTTGGGGTGCACAACTGTAGAAGGGGCCTAACTTCCAGGAAGTGCTGAGTATGTCCTCCTGATGGAGATAAATGTCCCATTCTGCTCGACCTCAGCAGCACCACGTCCAGCTCTGGGTGCTGCACTTCAGGGAAGCTGAGGACATGTTGGAGAGTCCAGAGGAGACCAACAGAAATGACTGGAGGCTTCAAAAACCTCAACCTGTGAAGAGTAAAAACAAACCTGGGCATGTTTGGTCTTCAGAAAAGAAGACCAGGGTGGAGATGAGCCTTCAAATTTGTTAAGGGCTCTGTGAAAAGGACAAGGATCACGTCTCCTTTTCCACAGACGGCAGGACAAGAAATAATGGGATTAATCTGCAGCAAGAGCGATTTTAGATGAGATGTTAGGGAGAGCTTTCTTCCTGTACGGACACAGCAAAACCCACCTAAGCAAACCCACCCTAACCCAGTAACCTCTTAAAGACTAACAATTTTATTTATTAGGTAATGAGCTTTCATGGGCAAGACCTACTTTATCAGCTGAAGATCGGTATAATTGGTCGTCTTTAAGGTGCTACAGGACTGCTTGGTTTTGGTTTTGTTCTTGTGGGGTTTTTTTGTGAAGCTACAGACTAACATCGCTCCCTGTCTGAGCCTGTGTACCTGTGAGGACAGTTCAGCTCTGGAACAAGCTTTCAGGGTAGGTTGTGGAATCCCTGTCACTGGAGGTTGTTAAGGACAGGCTGGATGAACACACTTGTCAGGGAGGGTGTTAGTGGGCCATGTCCTGCTTCAGTGCAGGGAGTTGGACTTGATGGCCTCTCTAAGTCCCTTCCAGGCCAACGTTTCTAAGATTCTTCGTGACCAGAGGCACAAAATAGCAGCATGACAAAATTCCAGGCAGAAGACACCTCCAAGCACAATAATAAATAACTTGTCTGTAGAGTAACACTGTGGAGTCAAAAATATATATTTATAAAGCAACCCAAGGTACGTGAACCTTGAGCTACAGTCCTAGATTGCTCCCGCACTGAGAGCTGCCGGCAGGGATCGTGAGATAGTCCCACCGCTCGAGTGCAATGGTGTACAGCAGGTGTCTGCCTGGATTCCAGTGCCGGAGCAGAGCCAGAATAAACTATCACAAGCCTACAGCAGAAAAGAGACAAATATTTCACGTCAGCAGTTTTTAAACAGAGAAACAGATGGGTCAGTGGAATAAACGAAGAGCTGGTTTGGAGTCTTGCTGATGCAAGGAAGAAGTGAATGAGACGATGTATTAACCTGCCATTGTGTTCAGACGAGACCTGACAGGCAGATCCTTGTTAAGTGATCTAATTGCATCTGCAGACGCAGTTCCATGTATTGTCAGGCATTTCTACAGGTCCATGGTTGGGGAGCATTCAGTCCCAGGGGTTGCAGAATGAGATTGGGAAGTGTCCCAGGCTCAGTGAGGTCAGATGGCAGCAACGCCCCTTGAGATCAGGATACTGAAGATGCTGTTTCTCTTTACTTCTAGATCTCGGATGCTGTCTACAGGCTCGTCTATGACCAGATAAAGACGCATTATGATGACATGGTGACCAAATGCACGCTGGAGCGTCCCAGAATGGAGAGCACCATCCGCACGGACATGGACCAGATCATCACGTCAAAGGAACACTTAGCAAGCAAAATCCGAGGTAGGAAATATACTGCCCCTTGGCGGCTGTTTGCACAGCAAAAAACCAGTACATCCATGGTATGCATTGCATGTCAGAGCCCAGATCTGCAGACTAGGGCTCATGCCACAGCACTACAAATAGTCGTGTAGACATTCAGGCTTGGGGTATGGTGCCTGAGGAGCAGTAGGGTTTTCTGAGCCTGAACGTCTACAGCCAGCAATTGAGTCGGATTAGCCAAAGATCCCGACGTTCAGAACTGCAGCGCTTTTCTCGGGCTGGGAGCGCGAAAACTGGCCCCAATGCTAAGAACTCAAGTGTTGGAGAGGTCCTCTAGTTCACGGCATGCTAGGGCGAGCCCCCTCCCCTTGTTTTCAGGCACCTTCCCATATTGCTTTGGTTCATCTCTAAGGGGGATCACCCATCCCTTAAATACAGCAAAGCGTATTGAAACCAGTAAGTATGAAACAGGTTTATGCGAATTGCATCGTGTATCTCAGAGCAATAGAAATGTACACGTGGGGGGAATACATGGTAGACTCAGGGAAATGGTGTTTCCCTAGAACCTCCCTTCAAACAAAGTGGTGTCCCTTATTTCCCTCTGTCAGAGGTGGTGACCACACGTAGCCCCTTTGCTCCCAAAGGGTGCCGGGTGTTACAAATGGAGGGCACGGCACTGTAGGTGGAACGTGCCTTCTGCCGGCACACAGCAGTGGTGGGCAGGCAGCAGAGCACACCTCGCGCCCATGGCAGTGCAGGGCCGGGCCGGAGGGCAGCGGAACATGGCTACTCAGCCGAGGATTGGGCCGGAGCTCTGAGACAAGCTCTTCTGTTTGTAGAAAGTCCCGTAATGTCGGGAGGTCACACGAGAGCCGAGAATGGGGTCAGAACTAACGCTACTGAATTGCCAGTAGCACTGTCTGCACCTCCACACGTCTGTCTTAGAGGACTGCCCTTTGAGCGCTGCCTAGTGTAGCAGACAGAGGGGCCGTGACTCCATGCTGATCTGATGTGGCGTGGGAAGAGACTTCCTGGGTCTTCTAGTCTGGTCCCCTGCTGTGGCAGGCAACTCTGTCATCCCATTTATAAATTTACTCCGCTCCACCCCGGCCCTTTGGCCTCCACCTGGACGGGCAGAGCAGAGCGACTCCTGTCCTTCTGGGGTGTTGTCCAGGAGCTGGAGCACCATGCTGGGTTTCCAGGTGCTCCAAAGCTGAGCAGCAGAGGTAGGCAGAGTTCATTGTACAGCTGTCTCTTCCCTGCCCAGCCTTTGTACTCCCCAAAGCGGAGGTCTGTGTCCGGAACCACGTGCAGCCCTATATCCCTTCCATCCTGGAGGCGCTGATGACCCCCACCAGCCAGGGTTTTGCCGAGGTCCGGGAAGTGTTCTTCAAGGAGGTCACCGACATGAACATGAACATAATCAACGAGAGCGGGATGGAGAACTTGGGAGAGGTAAGGCCCTGGGAAGAGGCTCCACAGGTTCCAGGGTGCTGGCCCAGCAGGATGGGCTGCGGAGCCAGGGGAAGGGGCTGTGTAGCTGCTGCAGGTGGCCCCCATCGATGGAAAGCAGTGCGCTGTGTGAATGGCTTGAATTCCAAGGGACTGTCAGCCTTGTAGGGGCCCAGGGAAAGCCCAGCCGTGGAGGGGGTGCAGCTTCCTCACCCAGCTGTCCTGAGTAAGGCTGGAGCTGAATGATGAGACCAGACCTGTGGCCACCCCCCAGTCTGCTCACTTCTGAGCTGGAAGGCCTATGCTCCCCTCTTAGCTGGCAGCCACAGGCCGCAGGTTGTGTCCATAGATCCCTTTGGTCTTCTGGCAGAAGTTGGAATGATCGATCCACTTCAGGTGGGAACTGAATTCCTCGCTCTCTTCCCGTGCCCGGGGCACTAGTCAGTCTAACAAAATCCAGAGCATCCAACTTCACCTGAATATGGAAATGTGGGGTCACCCAGTATGCAGCTGGGTCCCTCTGTATCCAGCCAGAACAGCCCCAGATGCTCATCTGCCTGCCTCTCACTCTGCCCAAGACTTGAGTGCTTGGCCTTGATTCTGTGACCTGAGGCAGGTGATCCCCTAGCACCAGGCTCGCTGACGTCTGTGTGCAGCCTGGAGGTGCAGGGACACAAGGGCACTGGGGAAGGCTCTTTGTGACCCAGATTGCAAGGAAGTAGTTGAGGAAGGATTCTGATTTCTGGGCTCCATGTCC
This sequence comes from Carettochelys insculpta, assembly GCF_033958435.1. Lineage (NCBI taxonomy): Eukaryota > Metazoa > Chordata > Testudines > Carettochelyidae > Carettochelys > Carettochelys insculpta. The sequence continues at coordinate 8,892,416 of NC_134157.1, forward strand.
TCTGCCCCTGTGTCTGGTCTCATGCCACGCCGCAGCAGGCCTGGGGGTGGTGTTCGCTGTGGGATGAGCGCTGTGCAGCCACCCAGCAGAGATTGGCAGAGCGCCCACAGCCACCCACAGTGGGCAGTGTGTGTTTCTGCCGGTGGTGCACAACCACACATGCCTCGGTGCACATAACAAAATTTATTCTGCCCACAGATGCAAAATATTAGCAAGAACGCTGCCTGGGGGCTCTTGGTACAGCCAATGATTTGTCTCCTTGCTCCTCAGTACATGGAGAAGCTGTCCCAGCTGGCCTTCCACCCTGTCAAGATGCAGTCCTGCTACGAGAAGATGGACCAGCTGAAGCTGGAGGGACTTCAGCAGAGATTTGATGTCTCCAGCGCCTCCGTGTTCAAGCAGAGAGCCCAGATCCTCATGAGGCAGGTAGGGTGTTAATAGCCAAAGTAAGGTGGTGACCAGCCCTCACGCGCGCTGCCCAGAGGGGAGCCAGTCCTGGCCTCTTCACCAGGGTCTGTGGGGCAGGGGTTTGGGTGGGTTGCCCTGACTAGGAAGTCAGTCCCTCTTCGAACCTGCCTCCCAGCGTCCTTCCGTGGTTGTGGGGCTGGACAGGAGTGTCGAGCTGCGTGGGTGCCCCCTACTGGAGTGTGGTGGGCTTCGGTCTGCGCCCACCACTTCATCTGAAAGAGCCACGTTGTTAAGCTAACAGATGGGCTGCATGTGAACATGGCAAAGCCCTGAGGGTGGGACCATCACTGGTGCAACCCCTTCATTTTACCCCCAGTGCCACACTGCCTGCAGTGCTGCCTGCATCCTGGCACACGTGCAGCCTGGCTGGTGCCTGTGTTCCTTGTAAACGATTGACCCCACGTGGCGCGAGTGTGCATTGGGCCCCATGGAGAATTCGGTGTCCCACTGGGAGGGAACGTCTGTGTCTGAGCAACTTCCTGGCGATGGAGGGACCTTGTCTGCGTCCGACGCTGCTGCGCTGGTGTCAGGGTGGGTGGCCAGGCCCTGGCTGTGCAGATCCAGTGCTCTTTTACCCCTTACTCTGAGCAGTCTCCCACTGCAGTGGTCTAAATGCGGCGGTGGTGGGAGAGGGCGAAGGCAGCCAGCCTCAGCCGCCTGTGAGCCGGTGGAAGATTTCACCCGGTCTTCTGGCACCGGCGGAGAACTGGGAGATGGTCCATGACTGTAGCAGCCCCCCTCCCCTATCGCGTCCATCTCAGACAGCACAAACAACGAGAAGTCCTGTGGCACCTTGAAGACAAACAGATTTATTGAGGCATCAGCTTTCGTGGGCACAGACCTGCTTCGTCAGACGCATCCCACGCTGCCTGGCACGGCTGATGTGGGACCCTGAGACCGACCTAACGGGGAGGAGGAGTTTGCGTCCCAGGCACCACTGCAGCCCTGTGTTCTGGGAACGTGCTGCTAGTGCCCTCTAGTGGTGGGAAAGAAAACATCTTTATGTAGATTAACTTGGCGCTGTTCATCAACCTGGGGCAGGTTGAGGCATAGAAGAGGTGCACCTGGGACCCATCTCCGTGGGGCGGGGCCATACCTGCTCCGCTCAGCCCTTCATGGGTGTCCTGAAGCAGCCAGCCTAAGGTGCCCTGGACTCTTGGCCACCACTTGGGACATCATCTGGGAGTGTTTCTCGTTGCAGCAAATGGACGATGCCGTTCACACGTTCGGGACGCTCCTCCACCAGGAGCTGGGGAAGATGCTGGGCAAGGAGGAGCTGTGCAAGTCAATCCAGCGGATCCTCGAGCGGGTGCTCAAGGTGAGGCAGCCTGCAGAGCAGCTGTGCGCCCCCAGCTCAGCTGGAGCGCGAAGGTGCTTGGCCTTGTCACGTGCCTGGGCTGTACCATAAGACCTGGGGATGCTAGACAGGGGTGTGCTCTGTGCTGCCAGGGGCGGGGAAGGCAGGACTGAGACTCAGTGTAGAATGGTACTGGGCAGTTGGGACTTTCTGCGGCCAAGTGATACGTCAGCAGGTATCTCGCTCGTTCCTAGGCTCTGGTGCAGACCAGGGACCCCACCATGCTGGGCGTAACCTAGTAACCAGCCCACCTGCCCCTGAAGAGCTCACACTCCCAATTGACAGGGGCAACTTGCCCATAGCAGATCAGTGCCAGGAATAGAGCGCGAGTCATCAGAATCTGTCCGGTGCTGGTCCCCAGACCATGCTGCCGCCTGTGCCTGGGGGCTGGGGGTACATCTGGTGCCCGGTCCCCAGACCATGCTGCCACCTGTGCCTGGGGGCTGGGGGTACATCTGGTGCCCGGTCCCCAGACCATGCTGCCGCCTGTGCCTGGGGGCTGGGGGTACATCTGGTGCCCGGTCCCCAGACCATGCTGCCGCCTGTGCCTGGGTGTGGGGGGGCTACTTTGGGACCAGAAAGTGCTTGTGTCAGTCCCCTGTGGAAAGGGTTGTGAGGTAAAATGGCAGGAGAGCTGCAAGTTGCCCGCTCCCCTCCTGTGACAAGCTGGGGGCTTGTTAACCAGCTTTGTCTCCCTCTCCCCCTCATCCCGCAGAAGTACGACTACGACAGCAGCACCGTGCGGAAGAAGTTCTTCAGGGAAGCCCTGCTCCAGATCACCATCCCCTTCCTGCTGAAGAAGCTGGCACCCACCTGCAAAGGGGTAAGAGCCCAAAGGTGGCACCTTTTGCCTCGCTGGGTCTGCAGGCTCTGTGCCTGCGTCACCATGAATGGGACGCCATCCCGGCCCACAGCTCTAGAGTGTGAGCCTCCTCATTTATACCCGTGCCCCTTCACACCCCTCCAGCAGTGTTAGGGAGCCTTGAGGTAAGATCCTGGTGCTTGGCGTGGCCAGTGGTGCAGAATGACCTTGGTGCACTTGAGAAATCGGGCCCAGTGAATGGCCAAAGACTTAGTCAGAGGCACTCTTGGTAATGTCCTGGTGGTGACACTCCTGAGCCTGCTCGGTGTGTAACTCCCCTGGATAGGTGGCCCACAGCAGGTGGTACGCATGGCTGTAGTGCCCAGGCCCCGTGGGAAGAGTAGCGCCCTGCCTCTCAAAGGCATGTCATAGCTGGAATCCCCAAGGCAGGTAGGCAGCTGCGGGTTCTCTGCCCGCTGCATGAAAGCCACTTTCTCCTTCTGGCAGGAGTTACCCAAGTTCCAGGAACTGATCTTCGAGGACTTTGACAAATTCATCCTGGTGGAGAACACGTACGAGGAGGTTGTGCTGCAGTCGGTCATGAAGGACATCATGCAGGGTGAGAGGGCTGCCCGCGTGTGGGGGGGAAGCGGGGGTGCAGGCTCAGCCCCTCCCCCTGTTGGGGAGACCTATGTGACGCTGGCTGAGCCACCAGCTTGGAAAGTCCTAGGGGCTGTAACGCTGCAGTGTCTGGGCTGCAGCAGGAGGCAGCAAACACTGAGCCAGCCCTCCATGGGCGAGCAGCAGAGGGGTGGCGCTGCTGCTAATGGGGCGCGCTCCCCGCTTGCCATGGGGCGTCTCGGGACGTTATGGCGATGGGAGCCATCTGGTGGTGGCCCCTAGGGCGCCTTGTCCTGCTGCGCCTGGCTCCAGACTCACAGTCTGTGACGGTGGGAGGGTCTGTGTGCACTCTGTCACCAGCCACCTCCCTCCCCATGTCTCTGTTCTGTGGCCTGGCCCCCCCCCGGTGTAGGTGGGTCTGACCCTCAGCGCTTCTGCCTTCAGAACTTCTCTAGCATCTTCCTTTCCCCCGTCCCGACAGCCCAGCCTGGGTGCTCTGCTCTCCATCACTGACAGGTCCTGCTCCAAGGCTCACATCCCCACCCCTGCAGGCCATGCGGAAAGCCTTGGCGAAGATCACCTTCTTCTCCTGTGGCGCCGATGCCTTCTTCGACTCCTTCCACCCAACCCCTTTCTCCACCGCCTCATGGTCAGGCTTCTGAGCCTCCCTCTGAAGGGCCTTGGCACTTCCGCCCTCCCCGTTGTGCTGGGGTTGCTTTGTGCACCCCTTGCCTCCCTCAGCAGTGCCCTCTTGGGCCATCCGACAGTTGCGTGCCTTGCCCTGTGTCCTGCCACGCTGTCCCTTAAGCATGGCGTGCCCTCCCGACTCCCCTGTGCTCCAAGTCCCTTCTGCAGGGCCCTTCCCTACCCCTGCCAGGACAGAAGTAGGAACTTAGCCCATTCAAGGGGGCTTGGCTGAGCCGTGGCTGGAGATGCTCCATCTGCTGTGTGGGCCGAGAACTGGACCAGGCTATAGACTGGACTCCATGTTCTCTCCCGACCAGCTGGCTGCCTGTGTCCTGCTGCGAAGCCTGAGCTGGGATCAGCTCTCACTCTGCATCTGCACTGCATAGAGCTCCGTGAGGCTTTGCTCTCATTGAGACCTGTTGGTGCTACTGACACGTCCACAAAGCTCTCCCCCTCACCTCCCTGTCTTTGCCATTCCAGCTGTGAAGGAGGCAGCGGTGCAAAGGAAACACAACCTGTACCGGGACAGCATGGTCATGCACAACAGCGACCCTAACCTGCACCTGCTGGGCGAGGGTGCGCCCATCGACTGGGGCGAGGAGTTCAGCAGCCAGCCAGACTCGGACCCAGCTGCCGAGAAGCGCCGCAGAGCCAGGCAGGTGGTGTCAGTCATCCAGGATGACGAGGGGGCCCTGCCCTACAAGGCTGAGACGGGGGTGCTGACGCACCAGCTGTCCCAGGAAGAGCCTGGCTCTGAGGAGCCGGAGGCCTGCCCTACCCTGGCTGACCCAGGTTCTCCTGGCAGTGTGCAGGAGATACGGGGGGTGCTGGTAAAGGAGATCAGTGTGGAGACCCAGGTCCCGGCAGAAGAGGAGGCAAAGGACCAGCTGACGAATGGTTCATTAGTCCTGCAGAGCGGCGGCTCTGAGGAGCTCGAGGTGGAGGGGGCTGCCGAGGAGGCTGAGGAAGGGCCTGCTCCCTTGAAACACTCTGCCCAGCATGAGCCTGGCGCCACGGGCCCAGCGAACCCAGGGGTGGAGGAGCAGGAAGCCGAGCCAGCGGTGCCCACCTCTCCGGCCGAGCCGCCTGCCCTGGCAGCTGCCCCATTGCTTGTGGAGGGGGCAGTCGAAGCGAATCACCACAAACCCAACGACAAGGAGACGGGAGAGGAGGTGTCCACCCAAGTGCATGCGGAGAAGAGGGAGCCTGGCCCCCCGGCCCCAGAGCCCGGCGAGGGGACCACTGAGACCAGCGAGGGGGTGCAGACTCAGTTCTAAGGCAGCCCCCCGGCCAGGCTCTCTGCCCGCTGTGTGCCGAAGGCGGACTGGAGCCAGTCACACCGTGGGGGGAAGGGGCTCGGAAGCTGAGCCAGTCGCTGGCACCAGTAGCTGTTACGTTCCCAGGTTCCCAAGCAGGTTCTGCTTCAGACACCAGCATTCCAGGGAAGGGGGTGGGGGAGCTGCCGAGGCACAAGGTCTCCTAGACGGCACACCCGTGGGAGGGGAGCCATTGGCTCGCCACCATGCGGGGCCAATCTACTGCCCCTCCTCCCAGGACTCTAGCGCAGTCTAGGCTACGCCCTGCTCCCCACGCACACGGCTCTGTCCCATTTGGTGGTTTTCCTACCCTTGAAGAGACACTCTCCTGCCTTACTCGACTAGCCGGAGGGTGACGGTGTGAATGCCTTGGCTTTCTCCCAGGCCACCTGCACAGTGCATGCCAGCCGGCGCCTCATGCCCCGGGGCTGGGTTTTGTAGGGAGTCCCCTGGCTGTTCCAAAGTCCCAAGTTCCTTTGGTCTGATAGGGCTCATTCCAGCCCAAGAGGCCTGTGCTGCACCCACACTTCTTTGTCAAGCCTGGCGGCTGCACAGAGCCCACCTGCCAGCATCGGTTACTTCTCTTCCGAACGGGCCTGCCTCCAGGACCTGCGAAGGGGGAATGCACACGTCCCCTTCTGCCCTGGAGAACGTTGACGATGGCTCCTCACAAAGGCACACGCTTCCCTCCGGCGGGTGGGCATTGCTGGTTTGCTACTTCACACCTGTCAAGCCAGTGCCATGACTTCCCCATGTCCCCTCACACACTCTGGCAGAGGGAGGGTTAAATGAGCCGGGAACTAACTTCAGTTGAACTGGAATTCATCTTTCCTAATTGGCCCCTGTAGAAGGCGAGTCGGCGTGGGAGGGTGGGGCCGTTGCTTGCGTAGTTACACAGTAGCACATCGCTGGAGAATTAGTAGAGCTCGCTGGTGTGGGTGGCACTACAGCAGCACCTTAACTCTGTTGCTCCTGGTCTTCCCTGCCTGGGCAGCTCCGACTGAGGGTTCACTGATAGCTCCACAGATCGTCCACTTGTGGGGCAGGTTGTGGGATGGAACGAGCCACAAATACTTCTCAGCTATCTCCATCTCCGTGTTCCTCCTCCTCTGTTATGTCCACAACCCAACCCTGTGTGTATAAACCTGAGTGTTTGCCCCAGGTTTGGGGGGACAGAGCTGGTCTCCATGGAAGGAGATGGTTGGTCTTTCATTGCTGGAGCTGTAAATAAGACGCTCTCCAGTGCCATTCTGCTCCTGGTGCTTGGTTCTCTCGTTCAGTTACAAACGCTTGTTGAGAGGCGTCTCTGAAGTTGTACGTGGTTTCTCCACGCCCCCTGTCCCCATCCTTGCAAACCCCCTGAACCTGTCCTAAGATGATCCCCAAGGGTTGGTTACAAATGCTCACTGCCTTGTGACCATGTCTCCTTCCCTTGCCTGGAAAGTGGAAATCTGGAAACCTGTTGGAAGGCCAGGGAAGGTGCAGTTGTGTTTGCAGATGGACAGAAAGACGTTGGCTGGGGTAGGGAGAGAATGGAAGGGGTTGGAGAAGGCCCAGAATCTAGACGTGTGGTTTAGAGGGGACAACTATTGGTGATGGACTTGCCCGTTGCCGCTCTGGAGAGGGGACTCCAGGATGGCTGGGAGGAACTGTAGGACTCTGGCTTGTTGCTAATCAGCATTTTCCCTCCGGCACATGAGCGTGTGTGGAGGGCTCATTGCGCTTGCTTCTGGGGCTGCTGAGTAGCTCTTGGGGAGGAGCTAGCTTGAGGTGGTGGTGTTGAAAACCTCCTCATGTTAGAGAAATGGGTGCTTTAGTGGGGGCAGGGGTCTTTATGCACCATGCCCAGCCCTTGGGAATCATCAGCCTGGGGTGAATTTCATTGCACAGTGGCTGGACTGGTCTTGGAGTCTTTTCCTGCCCCACGAGGGTGGGAGGTATAGCTTCAAAAGAGAGCTGCTGCCAAGGATGCAATGGATACAGCTTGTCTGCTTGCCCCCAGCCAGTCAGGAGAACATTTAGCTATGAAGGGAGCATGGGGCCTTGCTTTCTTTTTCCATTGTCTTTCCCCTACCCCCATCCAACTCTTCTGAAAAGCTCTGCTGAGGCTGACGCTCTTCCCAGCATGTTCTGCATGCTAGGGCTAAATCTTCCCTGTTCTTTGTGAGACTGTGCTACCCAGGACACCAGCTGCATCCACCCTGGCTCCTAGAGGGAGGTCACTTTGCTGGGGTGGTTGGTGTGAGCCTATGTCTTGTGGGCTTAGCTCTCTGTTCTCTTGGGTCAGGGCGAGAGGAGAGAAATGAGGTTCACTGGCTGGATGTGGCCTTTGGGCTTTGTGCAAACAAGAAACTTCTGAGATTCACTGTAAAGCAAAGGCTCAGATGTGGAACACCAGGCCCTAAGGAATGGATGCTACAGTCCACGCACCAAGGGTGAAGGAGAGGAGAGGTCTGTAGCTCTTCTGTCTCGGCAAGTCTGGTGGAAGCGTGCACAGGAAGCCGGCTGTGACCCAGCTCCTAGAAAGGTGCTAAGCTGGCTCCAGTTCCGCTGGCCAGCTGGTTTCAGTTGGGCTGCTTAAAGGACTCCTCCGTGTGGGCCCAACCCAACTTCCCAGACCGCTGCTCCCTGCGACGCCCTTTTCCGGAGGTCAGGGTGCGGGGAGGGGGAATGTTCCCTGGACAAAGGCAGGGGATGGCCGAAGCAGGTTTCTCCAGGTCTCTCTCGGGCATCTCTGCTCAGGGCTGTCCTGCGGGGATGCAGTGCCCCAAGGCCATTCCCCACTTCACCCCTCCCCCAGGAGTGGGTGCTCTGCGGCAAGACACCCAGGGAGAAGCGAGGCACAGGAGGCTGGCGCAACAGGGCAGAGTGCAGCCCGCTGCCTAGTTGCTTGTCTCCCACTGCCTGTGTGGTGAGTGGGAGGGAGGTGGCCCCGGCTGCCACTGCCACACCAGGCCCCTGTAATCCCCTGGTCCCTTCTCGCCATAGACAATTGGAGCAGCCACCACAGCCCCTGCAAAAGCCCAGGGCCTGGGGCACCTGCCCCAGTTCCTCCTATAGCTGGGCCGGCTCTGTCTCTGCTGCACTCCAGCAATCAAGGTACAGTCGCACTGAGTCGGCCCCTCCAGCCGGGAGCTCGGCTGAGCGCTGGCTGTTGGTGTATAACTCAGTATATATTGGGACCCCCCTGACTCTCACGGGTGACCTGTTTCAGAGTTCCCTTAACGCTGAGGGAACTGGGGACGTGTAGGAGCTGGGGAATAGACTCAGCCGACACACGAGCTGCATGCAGGCCATGTAAAGTTGAAACCGTCATGCACAGTGGAAACAGCGGGGGTAAAGTCTCACCCCTGGGCTGCTCCAAGCTCCAGTGCAGAATAAAGACCAGGACCAGCCTCTCGCCTCCGTCCTCTACAGGTACATTCCAACTCCCATGTGTATTTTAGATGCCGTTGTTTCTCCTTTTAATGGGGCAGGACCCAATCGAAATCGCAGGGGACCTCCCCAAGTGCCTTGCCTCGGGAATCCGCACCTGGCTCTTCCAAGATATTGTACCAAGAATGTTACACAAATGTTTAAAATATGCTTCTGATAAGAAATAAAAACCAGCTTTATTTAAAGTCTGCCACATGCTCTCATTGCCGAGTGGTTCGCTGCAGCAGGCACGTCCCTCTGGGGGCACCAGTGAGATGGAGTCTGGGGGCAGGGTGGGTCAGAGCCAGACTGTTTGGGGCTGGCTATGAGTGTAGAAAGAGGGCTTTGATTTGGTGTCCAGTCGCGCCAGCTGTGCAGCTGGTAAGCTTGGGTGTACAAGCGCATCGAAAAGCAGGCCGGGGCTAGGCAGCGCCGTGCCACAGAGACAGTCACAGCCCATAGAATTTGGCCTTGTGTGTGCTGGGTTAGCGTCTACTGCGAAGTGGGTTTGTAGCCCAGTTGCACTTGTAGGCCCTGCTGTGGTTGGTGCTGTACGCTGTCCCCTCTCCCGTGGGACAGTTACCGCCCCAGAGAGTGTACCATGTAAATGCAACACAACAGGTGGGAGGAAGGAGGTGGCAGTGTGCCCATTTTACATGTAGAGAAGTAAGGCATAGAAAAAACAAACAAACAAAAAAACAAACGGTGGAACCACATATTGAATCCATATCGCCTGAGTCCCCCTCATGCCGCTAAACTAGACCACCCCTCCTTCACTGCTAGTGAAAATGCTGAGTCCTGGGTCACTCCGCAGCATGGTGAGCAACTAGGCTGTAATTGTAGTGAGGGTAACTTGCCAGGGTAGCCTCACTGGCACTGCTAGCTGGCTAAGGTCAGTGAATAGCTTCTTAGCACTGTGTGTGTTCAGCTCATGTAGTGCTTGGGGCACTGCAGCATGCGTCAAAAGTCTTGGGTTCTATTACTGATTCAGCTACCAGTCTTCTGGTTGCTCGCCCTTGCTCTGTGGCTCAGTTTTCCTATCTGCAGAAAGGGGATATGTTAAGCTCTGTTGAGGAAAAAGCCTATAGATGGACTATACGCTAGTGGTTTCTTGCCTGTAATGTCTTCTCATCTGCATGTAGGGCCTGCATTGGAAGGAGGGGGCTGGCCCGTTAAGGAGGCAAATTTTTCACTGCTAAACCTTCAGCAGGATAATTAACTTTTTGGGCATTTACAGCCCTTGGATGTGCAGCCCTAAGACAGCTTGTGCTTGATGTGCAGAGCTGACCAGTAAGATAAACCCACTTTTGCCATTGTCAAACCAAAAGCCTTTTCTTGAAGAAATTCTAGCTAATTTAGACAAGAAAAAGTTAATCAAAACAGATAATTTCTACTGAGTGACCCAATCTGAGCATGTGGGAGCTTTTGGGGGAGGCAGAGAGAGAGGAAATACTGGTTTGCAAAACTTGAAGGGTGACTTTTCATCCAGTTTTCATACACAAAAGTAAGTCAACATCTCAGCCCCGTCCCCAGGCTGGGAAACGTTTCCCTGTGTGCTCTAACAAGATAATACTTTGCATGCAGTCTCTTCCAGCTGGGAATCTCCGAGCCCTTTCCAAAGTAGGGCATTATCCCCATTTTACAAAGAAGTTAATGGACTTGGCCCAAGTCAATGCAACCAGCCAGCAAGCTGGAAATAAGCCCCAGTACAAGCCCTGGTCTTTTAGCTCTAACCAGGGGCCATCTTTTTGTTCTGTATTTGTACAACCCTGAGCACAACTGGTTACTGGTCTATGACTGGGTAGAGACCTGCAAATCCGCAGATACCTTCTTTATGTCCGTGGATAGCTGCTCTATATCCATTGGCAAATGCACCCGGGATGTGAATGCAAATATCTGCAAAGCATTTCTGTGATGTGGATGTAGATACAAATTTGCAACTAGCCACTTTATAGCTGTGGGTCTCGGCATCTGTGGATCATTTTTTGTGGCTGTGGCTATAAATTTTGTATCCATGTAGGGCTGTACAAATGGGGCTCCTACCTGCTTCAGTTGTCACAGCTGGATCACACCTAGGGCAATACTGATAACAGGTAAGCAACTCTTTACCCAAATTGGTGCTTGACTGCATCCCTTGCAGCTTTGTGAGCAGTTGCTTGCCCTTGGGGAATGGTTGCCCTTCAGGGAGCTTAATTTTTGATCACCACTATCGAGTTTTGCAAGATTTGCCAGCCCTGTGAAAGAGGCCAGCTGCATCTCCCAGTATTGGTATCGCTATAAGAAGACACACCAAAGTTTCCAAGCAATCGGGATAGCTTTATTAAAACTGGCCCTTCTCTTGACCCAGCACATAGCAGGATCCTGTGAGACCCACCAGCACCTGGTACATCCTGGCTTCCAAAGGAGATGAGCCATTGCATGTGCAAGATTCTTAAACCACCCAACTTGCTCCTTTCAGCTCCAGCAGCGTAGGGAGCCGGGAGAGGGGGCCCAGCTAGCTATGCCTCTGCTCTGTGGTATCCAGAGGGTGCTGCCTTACAGCTTGTGCTGAGGGAAGACACAGGGTGAAGGAGGAGTCCCTCTGGGGGGCAGAAAGTTGAGGATTATTTTCCTCCTACTGGCAAGCAGCAGGGAGAGGTGAATGGAGCAGGCACCAAGCCAGCTGGAACCACAAGACACTGGGAGGGAGGGTAAAATAACCTTCAGGCCATCCCCCAACACTCCCATCCCTCCAGCACCTGCTGACAGACAAACTGGCAGTAACATGTCCGCCTGCTGTCAGTCGCCAGGCGAGGGTGGCAGTGCCCACAGCCCAGGTCTCTCAGCTCCCCCAGTCAGCAGGGAAAGGCTCCCAGGATTCCTGAGTGAGAACTGGGGGTGAGTTCGAAGCCACTGGTGGCTGCATTTCCCAGCCTGGGGTGCAGCACATGGCACAGGCTACCACCTCGTGGGGACGTGTCCTACTTGGCCAGGGCAGTGAGGGCCTGCCTGGCAGCAAGGGTCCAAAAGTGATCTCAGAAATGGATTAACTGCATAGAGGTGCAGACCACAAGGGAATTAAAAGGAAGAACTCAACCCCACAGGGTGGGGGGATGTGGACCGTCCCCCATTGCATAAGGATCATTCTCCCACCAGTCATAGACTGTCCCGCCCAAGCATTTTCTCCAGTGGAGCCTCCTTAGTCCTCTCCCACTGCAGATGTTGCGCTCTTCTGTTCTGCAGCCCCCGGAAGGCAGCCCGCCAGGGCACTGCTATCTTGCGTTGAGCACCGGGTAGGCCAGGTAGTAACCCAGGGCGGAACCCACGATCACCCCCAGGAAGATCCAAACGTTGTAGGACATGACCACCAGCATCACCAGATAACCAGTCACCACCTGGGCCAAGTAGAACAGAGACTGGCTGACGTGGTAAAGAAACCACCTGCCCAGACAAGAAAAGCACAGTTACCGACGGCCCGGATAAGCCTTGTTGGTTAACAACATCCCCCAGAGTCAGACTTCCCAGCATGTGCTACATGTTCCAGGAGGGAGGTGCCAGTCAAAGGCGTGTGAGAGTGTAGTGCATTGTGGGTATAAGATCAAATGGGGTTAATCTATGCTTGCAAAGCGCTGAAGGCAATAGGCTGCCTGAGGGTCTGACTCTCCTCTGCTGCAATCGCCTGGTGTGATTGACTGTGTGATTACAGTTTGCTTAGGAAGCACAACGCCAGCTGCAATCTGCCAGCACCAGGCTACCCATGCATCAAGCTGCAGCAGCAAGAACAAGTCCCAGCAGGAGACCTTATTGAAGGCACAGGTACAAACCAACCCGATGCTCAGTAGGAAAGCAAATATGGAAGGCGAGCAGCTTGGCTTACCAGGGAAATCCCTGGCGCGCTCAAACTCAAAAAAGGACGTGTGTAAGAAGTGGAAATGTGGACAGATGACGAACGATGAGTATAAATAAATAAAACTAAAGAGGTATATAAATATATTGCTCGGGACTGCAGAGGAGTAAGCAGGAAGACAAAACACAACTGGAACTGCAGCTAACAAAGAGAAGGGCAACAAGATGGGCCTCTACAATTAGTGTTATCAGGACGGATGCGGGGCCATCACTGGATGAGGCCAGGAACCTGGTAAGAGATGATGTGGGAAAAGCTGAAGTACTTGATGCTTTTTTTTGCCTCAGTCTTCATGGACAAGGCAGCTCTCAGCCTATGGTACTAGACAATGCAGTTTGGGAGGCAGGTGGGCAGCCCTTGGTGAGGAAAGGACAGGTTAAGAGCTATTTACAAAAGCTAGACACACAAATCCATGGGTCTGGATTTAATGCATCCAAGGTACTGAGAGAATTGGCAGATGTCATTGCAGAACCTTTGGCCATTATCTTTCAAAACTCGTGGCAATCAGGAGAGATCCCAGATGATTGGAAAAAGGCAAAGATAGTTCCCATCTTTAAAAAAGGAAAGAAGGACAATCCAGGGAACTACAGACCGGTCAGCCTCACCTCAGTCCCCAGAAAAACCACGGAAGGGATCCTCAAGGAATTCATTTTGCTCAGAAGAGGAGAAAGTGATCAGCAGTAGTCAGTACCAAGGGCAAGTCATGCCTGACCAATCTGATTAGCTTCTATGATGGAGTAACTGGATCCATTCACATGGGCAAGTCAATGGATGTGATATACCTTGACTTCAGCAGTTTTTGATACAGTCTCCCACAATATTCTTGCCTGCAAGTTAGGGAAGTATGGACTGGATAGGTGGATAGACAGCCAGGCCCAATGGGTAGTGATCAATGTCTCATTGTCTGGTTGGGGGGGGTCAGTTTCAAGTGGTGTGCCCCAAAGATTGGTTCTAGGGATGACATTGCTCAATATCGTTATTAATGACCTGGATGAGGGAAGGGTTTGCATCCTCAGCAAATTTGCAGATGACACTAAGCTAGGGGGACAGGTAGATTTGTTGGAGGGTGGGGATAAGGTCCAGAATGACCTAGATAAATTGGAGGATTGGGCCAAAACTAGTTTGATGAGGTTCACCAAGGATGAGTGCAGAGTCCTGCACTTGGGACAGAAGACTCCCTAGCATTGCTACAGGCTGGGGACCAACTGGCTAAGTAGCAGTGCAGCAGAAAAGGATTGGGGATTACAGTGGATGAGAGGCTGGATAGGAGAGTCAACACTGTGCCCTTGTAGCCAAGAAAGCTAATGGCATATTGAGGTGCATTAGGAGGAGCATTTCCAGCTGATCTCGAGAAGTTATTGTTCCCCTCCATTCAGAACTGGTGAGGCCACGTCTGCCGTATTGCGTCCAGTTCTGGGCCCCACCACAGTGTAGAAAAGATGTGGATGCATTGGAGCAGGTCCAGCAGAGAGCATAGAAAATGATTAGGGGGCTGGACCACATGACCTGTGAGGAGAAGCTGAGTGAGTTGGGCTTATTTAGTTTGCAGAAGAGACACGTGGGGGAGATTTGATAGCAGCCTTCAGCTTCCTGAAGAGGGGCTCTCAGGAGGATGGAGAGAGGCTGTTCTCAGTAGTGATGGATGGCAGAAGAAGGAGCAATGGCCTCAAGTTACAGAGGGAGAGGTGTTGGTTGGATATTAGGGAAAAACTATTTCCCCAGGAGGGTGGTGAAGCACTCAAATGCATTACCGAGAGAGGTGGGGGACTCTCCATCCCTAGAGGTTTTTAAGTCCTGGCTTGACAAAGCCCTGCCTGGAATGACTTATTTGGGTTGGATCCTGCTTTAGGCAGCAGGCTGGCCTCAACAACCACCTGAGGTCCCTTCCAGCCCTAGGGTTCTATGATTATACGGCGTTCTGGGCAGGCTTGGACTGTGCTCACAAGCACGTGCTACAGCAGCATCCCTGCTCTCTCCTCAGCTGGCACGATTCTCGCTGGCTCAGGTGTGTGGGTCTGCTGTGCTGAGAGGCTGCAGAGTGGTGACTGGCTGTTCAGCTGTAGCGTGGTAGCTGGGTTAAGCTCTGAAGTAACTATTGCCTTTTCTGTACATACGGGCTCCACCTATCCTGTGGTATCTTAACACATGGACCACTGAGGCACACTGAGCTATTAGTCCACTTGGATCTAGGGGAATGCTCTACCTTGTCATATGCTGTGGTTACGGCCTCCTCCCACTGTGTGTCAGAGGTGGTCTATTTAGTTGCATTTCAAGTGTTAAGTACAGTGTCTGGAGTAAGTGAAAAGCTCTTTCAAGCTGCAGGAAAACAGCGGAACACCTTAGCTGAGCATAGCAACTGGATACTTAGTGGACATGGCCGTCTGATGGAGGGCCACTCAGAGTAGCCAGTATGCAGTAGTAGTTGAGCTGGTCTCTTACCTTTCATAGGTAACCTCCCCTCTGGCTTCCTGAACCGGTTTTCTGTGTCAAAGGCCTAAATTCCAGAATCCCACCATGGTCAAAGCAGAAAGGGACCACATGAGGTAGGCCTGTGTGACTACCAATCGCCCTCCCCTGCTGCAATGGAGACATTGAGGGGGAAGAGCGCTTAGCATTCATTCCCACAACATTCCATGATCCCCTGCCTCAGGGTGGGAGTCAATCCTGCACATGTGAATGAGAGTCTGTCTGAGATTAAGCTAGTTACCCCCCAGTAACATGGGAACAGCAGCCAACAGCTCCTAAAGAGACAGGGAAGGCAGCTGGTCAGCAGATCTCCTCCGACTGGTTGTCAAAAGAACCCAGCTAGAGCAATGCAGCTGGCGAGAAACAGCATAATTCGGCTGTCTTAATTCACAATACAGGCAGTGCCTGAGGGACGATGACATGAATTGGGATTAACTGGGTACGTTTTGATGGCTGTAGCTGTGATGCTTTGCAGGTTACAGGCCAGCCTGGGGCACATCAGACCTGCCACCGTTTGAAAAACCAGAAAAAAAGCCCATAAGTTCCAATGAACAAATGTGTGTACAACTGGGATAAAAATCAGAGCTGGTCGGAACTCAGGCAGCCTGTCCTCTGACAGGTTCCAAACATTTGACGGGGGTGGAGGGAACCCTTGTGAACTGGAACAAAATTTCAAAATCCGCCCCCCCCCCCCCCGGCCCCCGCGGGAATTCTAGAATCTAGCAACAAATCGAAAAGGCTGTGTGTCCCGACTTGCTTATGCTACAGTGAGGTGGAGCCGGTTTTGTACTTTCAACAAGCCAGGGCCCTCCAGATGAGAAGAAACGACCTGGTACTTTTTCACTGAATCTCCTTTTTCTGACGGAAAACGGTTCCCCTGGAACTATTCCAAATAGCACTAGAACCTCTGCAGCCTGAAGTCTGGCTACAGCCCAGCAGGCTGGGGCAGCACCAGGCCTCTGGGCAGGGTGTGTTGGTGATGGTTTCCCTGTTATATAGATGGCTCCATGGCCAGCCTGTCACTGCCCTGCCAAACCTGCCGCTCCCAGTGGGACAGTGGCCCCTCTAGACTTTGAAGAGGAGAGAGCAGCCGAGCACCCCTCACAGCCAAGGGGCAGAGTAAGAAGTCACCTGTTGTGAGTGGGGAGACTTGAGTCAGGTGGAGGAAGGAGGGGGCAGTAGCAGGAAAAGCCAGAGACTGTGTAGGAGCTGCAAACCCTCTGGGAGCAACCAAGCTGCTCCCTGTTGGAGGGGCTGGGTGGTTCCCAGAGGAGGGCAAATGGGGGAAGCAGGAGGTGGGTGAGGGTCGCTCACACAGGGCTCTGAACACCTGCAGCAAGTTCATGTGAGAATTCTCCCTCCTCTGCTTTGCTGCCTACGCTGGCCTGCTCTGTCTGGAGGCCCCCTCCTCTCATTGGTCAGTGCACGGTTAGTCTTTGCCCCACACCTCCAGCTGCTCTTGGAGGAGAGGACGACGCATTCCTGGGATCTCCTACACCTTCCCCTGAGGCAGCTGGCGCTGGCCACTCTCAGAGACACACCCTGGATCCAGTGGGGTAATTCCGGAGGGCCTGTCCCACGCTGGCCTGTGTGCATCCCTCATGCAGCAGGCTAATGCAAAAACCTCAGCCTGGAACTGGGTTACCTTTTGGAGCTGGTGCTTTGCTGCCCCAGGTTTGAGTTGACAGACCCGCTATCTGGCTCCCTGAGTGACTGCTGACTGACGCTCCTGGGGATGGCCAGGAGCGTCCGGCGAAGGAGTTTGGTTTTGCTGATCTTGAGGACTTCATACAGCACTGCTAGCAGCAGAACAACCAGCACGGAGAGCACCATCCCTGCAAGGCAAACACCATTCAGGTGGCGGGTGAGTGAAGCTGATGCTGGGGGAGACAATAGCCTCAGCCTGTGGCCCTGCCCATGCTCCACCCCTGCTCCTTTCAGGCCCTGCCCCCTCCCCACTAGTCACTCTCTTTTTCTCCCCCTCTCTGCTCACCCATTCCAGCCAAATTCTTGATCCCAAATGTAGCAAATGACATGGGGGAGGGGGGGACACAGACACACAGGTCTAAAATTTGGAGCTGCTGTAAAGTGGGCACATAACTGGTGGGATAACCATCCTCAGAGGGTAGTTATCAAAAGTTCACAATCATGCTGGGGTCTGTTTTGGGACCAGTTCTATTCAATGTCTTCATCAAGGATTTAGATATTGGCACTAGGACTGGCAGCTGGCACTGGCCACTCTCAGAGACACACCCTGGATCCAGTGTGGTAATTCCGTAGGGCCCATCCCGCACTGTGCTGTGTGCATCCCTCATGGAGCAGGTAAGTCTGCAGATGATACCAAGCTAGGAGGGGTTGCAACTGCTTTGGAGGGCAGGATCAGAATTCAAAATGGTCTGGATAAATTGTAGAAACAGTCTGAGGTAAACAGGGTGAAGTTTTATAAGGACAATGCAAAGTGCTCCACTTAGGAATAATCAATTTCATGCACACAGAATGGGAAGCAACTGTATAGAAAGGAGAACTGCAGAAAGGCATCTAGGAGTCCTAGGCTACATCTACACGTGAAGCCTACATCGAAGTAGCCTATTTCGATGAATAACGTCTACACGTCCTCCAGGGCTGGCAACATCGATGTTCAACATCAACGTTGCGCAGCACCACATCGAAATAGGCGCTGCGAGGGAACGTCTACACGCCAAAGTAGCACACATCGAAATAAGGGCGCCAGGCACAGCTGCAGACAGGGTCACAGGGCGGACTCAACAGCAAGCCGCTCCCTTAAAGGGCCCCTCCCAGACACAGTTGCACTAAACAACACGAGGTCCACAGAGCCGACAACTGGTTGCAGACTCTGTGCATGCAGCATGGATCCCCAGCTGCAGCAGCAGCAGCCAGAAGCCCTGGGCTAAGGGCTGCTGCACACGGTGACCTTAGAGCCCCGCAGGGGCTGGAGAGAGAGCGTCTCTCAACCCCTCAGCTGATGGCCGCCATGGCGGACCCCGCTATTTCGAAGTTGCGGGACGCGCAACGACTACACGGTCCCTACTTTGACGTTGAACGTCGAAGTAGGGCGCTATTCCCATCCCCTCATGGGGTTAGCGGCTTCGACGTCTCGCTGCCTAACGTCGATGTTAACATCGAAATAGCGCCCAACACGTGTAGCCGTGACGGGCGCTATTTCGAAGTTAGTGCCGCTGCTTCGAAGTAGTGTGCACGTGTAGACACGGCTATAGTGGGCCACAAGCTAAATACAGTAAACTCTTTCATATCCGGCAGCCCTCGGGAGGCCAGATATTCAAATATTTTGGATAATAGAGAGTTATACCTAGCAATGCATAAGGCTACAATAAAAGATTAGATATTAAGAAACAAACAAAAATGTATGCAGAGTACTTTATTTACCAAGAGTAGTATTCTATGCTGTAAACATATACTGTATTTGCTGTATTTATTTGTATTTACTTTCACTATACTGTACTTGTGGAAAATGTAAGTAAAATTCTCTTATGGTTAAAATGCCAGATATTTGGCAGCTCTGGATAATAGAATGATGGATATGGAAGAGTTTACTGTATGAGTCAACAGTGTGGTGCTGTTGCATTAAGAGGAGTGTTGGGAGCAAGACACAATAAGCCATTCTTCCACTCTTCTCAGCGCTCATTAGGCCTCAGCTGAAGTATTATGTCCAGTTCTGGGCACCACACTTCAAGAAAGATGTGGAGAAATTTTAGAAGGTCCAGAGAAGAGCAACGCAAATGATTAAAGGTTGAGAGAACATGAGCTATGAGGACAGACTGAAAGAACTGGGCTTGTTTAGTTTAGAAAAGAGAAGACTGGGAGGGGACATGACAGTGGTTTTCAAGTACCTCAAAGAGGCTTACAAGGAGGAGGGAGAAAAATTGTTCTCCTTGGCCTCTGAGGCTCGGACAAGGAGCAATGAGTTTAAACTGCAGCAAGGGAGGTTTAGGTTGAACATTAGGAAAAACTTCCTGTCGGGGTGGTCAAACACTGGAATAAACTGCCTCGGGAGGTTGTGGAATCTCCATCACTGGAGATATTTAAGAGCAGGTTAAACAGACATCTATTGGGGACGGTCCAGACGGTGCTGGATCCTGCCGTGAGGGCAGGGGACTGGACACAATGACCTCTCAAGGTCCCTTTCCATTCTAGCGTTCTGTGACTCTGAAAATTTCTTTCTGAAGAAGATGGAGCATGTTTCCCACTGCAAGCCAGATTGCAAAGGCTGGACGTGCCAAGGGTACTTAATTAAAACAAACTAACAGTATATTTGAAGCAAATTTTAAATGAAGGTCCTGTAGACTTAGTAACGCACAACAGGTTTGGTCGGTAGATTCAGGGCTGGCACCTACACGTTCAATGAGCTCCTAGCTGCTTAACTGGCTCTTCCACAGGATCAGTGTGAAGCTACCAGATCTGGCAAGCTGGAAGACTTTTCACTTTTATGTAAACACATTCCCTTGCGGGGAGAGCCACCAGTCTGCGAGCTGCAGCAACCGCTGAGGGAGAGCAAGGGATAGGAAGAGGGGAGCGGTCGAGCGCTGAGAGCCAGGAGAGCCCTTGCCTCCCTTTGTCTCTTA
Source organism: Carettochelys insculpta (assembly GCF_033958435.1). Taxonomy (NCBI): domain Eukaryota; kingdom Metazoa; phylum Chordata; order Testudines; family Carettochelyidae; genus Carettochelys; species Carettochelys insculpta. Next base: position 8,912,031 of record NC_134157.1, read on the forward strand.
CCTCCACCACCCATGGCTGGGAGCTCAGCGAGAGAGCCCGGGTGTCCCTGCAGTGCAAGATCCACTCAACCTGCCACAAGGCACTGAGCGCTCTGTGGGACTCTGCCTGGTGTGTTCGGAGGGAGGGACTGGAAGTGCCTCCTTCTCAGGAAGTTTCCTGATCAAATGCAGTCGCTGATCCTCAGCATCGGCCTTTACTGCGGCCTTGCTCCTCTCTTCCTCCCCGCCCCATCCAGGTCCCACCCAGGCTGCAGAGGTCCAACCCAGTAAGAAAGCAGCAGCGGTGCTTCTCGTGAGGTCTGCCCCTACCAGCCTCAACGGTCTCCTCCATCTCCCCAGCTCTGCTCATCCCAGACGGGGCCAGGGCCTCTTCCAAGTGAAGGGCACGAGGTACAAGTCCTTCCTGAGCTCTTGGGCAGAGCTGCCCACGGTCCATTTCAGAGTGGCACCCCTGCCCCATGCCACCCCTTAGCACTGCTGGAGGGGCAGCAGGCTGGTGCGTGATTCAGTGACTGGGCCTCACAAAGCAGTGCAAACCACTGCATGTTCTCTGAGCATCTTCTCCTAAGTCACAGCCCAAGCTACGGCCAAGCCGACGCTCTACCTGTGCTGGAGGAGACATAGAGGCTGAGGTTCATCCCTGTCTTCTGCTAGGCCCTTGCAGCTCTTATTGCTTTATGCATCAATGTAGGGCTTGGGGAGGTAGTATAATGGACAACACAGGCATGTGGCAGCCTCCCTTGGCTCCTCCTTTGTGGTCCCAGCCTCCTCCTGGCCCGTTCTGGAGCAGAGCTGTCCAACTAGGGTGACTTGTCCCTAGCAATGTGTGTCATGCATCCATCCCCACTCAGCCATCGCCTGGACAATCTTTCGGTGGCTTGTCTGGGGCAGGGGGTAGCAGTGGCAGTTCGGGGTAGTCCTTGAATGCCATGTGGAGAGATTTGGGTTAGAACAGGGGATGGGGGACCTGCCGGAGTGTGGAGTGGGGCTGGGGCAGGCAGTTTGTATAGAAGGCTGGAGAAGGGTTTCTCTGTTAGAATTTTTCTGTGCATGCAAGTTCCTATTTTCCCAGCACTGGACTTGTTGTCTGTTGCTACAGCAAAAACAGTGAGTTCACTGAATGGTCCCTCTCGTTCCTGCCTCAGTCACCAAACCAGCACAGATTACAAGTGTCTGCTAGAGTAAACGCTAGCGAACTAATTACCACTCATAATCAGCTGCTCTTTCAGACTAGTTAGTACAAATTACTTTGGTACAACTTATGGGGCTCAGGGACATAAAAGACCCACAGGCTCTGGTTCTTACCTGCTGGGCTGTGGATATTCCAGAAGTCAAACAAAAGGACCACCTGGTCTGAGAAGAAGAAGTGCATCTGAAGACCAAACAAAGGCAAAAGTTAGACACTGGATTGGGGTGGACTATGGAAACTGTAGCCCCATCTCCCACCAGGCAATGCCAGATTTCCAGCTGGAAAGAGAGACCCGTGATTGCTAATTACAGCATCTAACAGATGGTGCCTTTTAAAAATAACAATATTCTTTTTCTTAAGGCAGGTTTGGTGTTGATAAAAGGTGCCAGGCTGAGAGGCCAGGCCAGCTCTGTGCATCCACAGGGAATGGGAAGGGTACGGCCAGTGCACAGAGCAGGGGACACATCCCTGCCTGACCAAAGATGTGACAGGCATGACAAGGCCTGGCAATGTTTTGGGAGCTCTCCCTGAATTCACTGTAAGTAGCTTTGACGTACATTATATTACAAATATAAAGTGTATGTGATATTGTGGGATTGTGTGTAATTTCCTAAGGGGGATGCATGGCCAGTGTGAACCCTGGGAACTGGTCTGAGCTTCAAAGGACTATTTTACACACTTGGCCAGTCAAGAAGGTGCTGTTACGTTGAACCAGGTGGGTTTCCTAATACCTGGAGGGAGGATGATGCAGATTCCCCCTTCCAGACCCAAGCTCTCAACCACTCTTTGCGGATGACCTCTTCCCACGCTCTGCAGATCAAAGAAGGGACTCATGCTGAGTCCACACCACGAACTCGGGCGTGATTCCTCTCCCTGTGGACACATGTTCATTGGCACCAGGCCAGCACAAGTAGGAACAGCAGTGCAGCCACAGAGGGCAGCGTGGGTCATGGTAGTTGCAGCACAACTAAGACAGACCGATGACATGCTCGCCGCTTTCAGACAGTGGTCATGTTCTAAGAAAAGCTGCTACAAGCTTGTGACGACAGGAAGCCCCCCAGGTCCCAGTGGAGTTCATCTGCTGGAGCCCACGTTGGAGCTGCAGGAGAATGTCTGCTAAGCTTACCAGCAGGAGTGTAAGTCCTTTGATTGGTTTCACATGCTTCCTCTGCAGTACTTTCATCTGAACAGTAACTGGGCTTGCTTGCAAAGGGCAGCATGGCAGCTTATGACTCTGGCAATCGCAGGGTTTACAGCCTCCGAGGAGCAAGCACAGCCAGCCTGTCCAGGTCGCCTGCTTGCAGGGGAACTTGCAGTGAACACAGGGACCTGCGTAGCCCATTCTAGAGGGAATGAAACATGGGTCTCTGTCCAAGAGGTGAGGGCTGGGATCCAGCAGCCTCGGAGCGGGTGCCCTTGCTGGACCAAGGTGGGGGAATACAGCTGGAGTTAAATGGACTATGATGGAAGGTGTCACTGTGAAGGCTCAATCTAAACATCACAGGTACTTCTCTGACCCCCATGGCATCTGCGCGCCTCACAAGCTTCAGCTCTGCGAGATGTCCTTATCCCTATCTTACAGGTGAGCAACAGAGACTAAGTGATGTGTCCAAGGTCACGTGGGAAGTCTGTAGCAGAATGGGGGATTGCATCTTGGTCTCCCAAACCCTAACCACTGGGCTCCTGAAGACGGGAAGGACTGTTCAGCCTTCATAGCCCCTGGGATGGGAACGAGGACGCCCACAAGCGTGTGGCTTGGGAAGCAGCTGGTGCCTGTCCGTGATGAACTGGGCTGAGACCAGCAGCACAAGCCATAGGCCACCCAGGCCAGTTTGAAAGAGGAGGACATGACTTGTTCAAAGGCGTTCCCATCCGGCTTGGTGCATGTGGCTCGCGGCTCCTCGTGGTGACAGCAAGGGCCAGGCCGGACCAGCAGAGACGCCATTGTCGTGTGGCATTTCCCTTCCCACGGGTTGCCCAGGGCTGCCTCAGTACAGTACACCTGTGGCTGCTCTGGCGCTCCTCGGGCTGGAGCCAGCTTCGAGATCACAACAGGCCAAACGTCTAGGGGCCGGTTGTGCTCCTGTGGAAACAGGGAGGCGCCAATGGAGCTGCCTCCTTGGCAGCCGACCAGGCAGGGGGAACTTCCTGCTGCAGGAGACCAGCTGCTGTCCTGCCCTCCCTTCTCCTTGAGCTGAAGCTCTGTTGGATCCCTCCTGGAAGAGCTACTGAACGTGTGTCTCCTCGATGGGTTGCCTCCATCTTCCTGTAACCTCCCCATCCCACCCCCACAGCTTGGGGGTCTGTCACTGGCTTCTGTTGCCTCAGGCCCACTTTCGAGGCAGATTTTCTGCAGCCTGGCAGCGGCTGGTGCAAGAGATTTGATTTGAAATGGATACTGGGTGACCGCTGGCCGGCCCTGGGGACTGAAGTCCTCCCTCTCTGCAGGATGAGCAGTTGGGCACAGCATTCCTCACGGGTGGTGGCCTGTGGGTCATTCATTCCCTGAGCCCCACAAGTTGTGCCAAAGTAATTTGTGCTGTCTAACTAGTCTGAAAGAGCAGCTGATTATGGGTGGTAGTTAGTTTGCTAGTGTTTATCGAGCAGACACCTGTAATCCGTGCTGCTTTGGTGACTGCGGCAGGAACAAGAGGCACCATTCAGTGAACTCACTGTTTTTGCTGTAGCAACACACACCAAGTCCAGTGCCGCTGGACTCCGCTCTGGTCAGGCCACCTCTGGAGGTGATGGTGGCTCTTGGCTCATTTCTGAGACTGCCAAGAGAGGAGCTGGGGTGATGGTGGGTCAGGTGATGGTGGGTCAGGTGAGGTGGCTACTTATCTGACCTGTACCCTGCCTTGCTCCCACCCTTCCGCCTTGGCAAGCTTCCGTCACCAAGGGACAATGACTGTGGCTTGCAGCATGTGAGCGAATGGCACTGTCGTCCATTTCCTGCCCTGTGACCCCTGACTGGCCCCCCTCTCTCCTGCCCCGTCCAGCCCCTCGCAGTTCCCTTTCCACACGTACTCATCTCATGCGGCGTCGGCAGAGTCTCTTCCGTGTGACCGCACAAGGGAGAGGGGTTCACTGACGACAACAAGGACCTCTGAGGACGGAGCCAAGAGGAACTCAAGAGGAGAAAGCGAGTCGGGTTCTGCCTTTGTTGCTCCAAAGCTCCACCAGGCACAGACGGGTTGGAGATCATTGACTTGTTTCTGCAAACCTCTCACACCTGCCTGACCAAACTGAAATCTCTTCACTTCAAAGCGCAAATTCTGTTGGATCCAGTTCTGTTTGTTTCTGCTCCACCCGCCGAGAGCCTCTTACAGAGAAGCCACCAGGCTCAAAGACAGAACAGGGTCGGAGGCTGATGCTCTGGGAATGTTGAGCTCAGCCACCTCCAGACTTCAGCCTCACGTTCCTTCGTAGGTTAGAACTAGTGAGTGTGATGTATGCAGTACTCCTGAATTTACAGAGCTGTTTGCAAGCAGGACTAACTGCACAGCATCCTTCGGGGAGGGGCGAGGATGCATTTTATAAGAAAACCGAAGCACAGAGAAGTTAAAGAATCTTGACTATGGCTTCACAGCAAATCAAGAATGGAACCCAGGAGTCCTGGCTCCTACCTAGTTCTTACAAAGATAGCATCATCATCCCCACTTTACAGATACGGTAACTGAGGTACAGAGTCGTGACAGGACTTGCCCATGTGACCTGGCTTGCGTAGCTCAATTTAACACAGACTCAGTTAAGCATGTAGAGCGTGATCCTGACCTGAGCCCTGGCCCATGACTGCAGCCCAGTCAGCACCAGGCTCTCAGTTTGGCCAGCCAACAAGGAGTAACCTGGAGTTTTTCCCTGGAGTGGCAGAGCTAAGGGCAGTGAGAAGCACGCCATGTGTCAGGCAGCTGGCCAGCTGGAGCTGATTACAGCAATCTGCTCAGCCACCTGGGGTTGGTCAAGGCAGTTTCACTCCTTGGAGCAGAGCAAGTGTAATGACCTGCCTTTGTGGTGGTTAAATGCTCTGTGCTGTTTCCCTTTGCAACTGCAGGTCTGGGGATATTCTCCAGGGTGGTGCATTTCTCTAGGGGAGGGACATGGCAGCCGGCCAGTCAGGCTGGGGGAAATCCACCAGGCTAGGAGTCAGGGCCGTCCTCAGGATTTATGGAGGCCTATGCAGTACTATTAAAGTGGGGCTTCTGTAATGGGGTTCAGGGGTCCCCAAGCTCTGCACCCCATCTGCAGGCAGGAGTGACCCTCACTCAGCAGAACAGCGGGTTTATTAGCCAACAGGGCACAGCGTCATACAGAGGAGTCAGCACAGCTGGCAGAGACAGTCATTCCAATTCATGTTGGGGAGAGGAAGCCCCGAGGGGCCCCTGGAGCTGGGGCCTTGCCCCCTCCTTTGTCTCTCTCTCCCAGCCCAGACTAACCCCCAGTTCCAATTCAAAACCCTCAGGTTCCACCTCCCGCTTTGTCTGCAGTGCAGAGGTGTCACCTGCTCGCCATGGTTACCGTCCCCAGGAACCCCACCCCCTCTGTGAGCCACACGTATCCCCTGCTACATCACAGCTTCTATGCCACACAGCAGCCGGGGCAGGGAGGAGATTTAGAGATGTGATTTTTCTAATCTCCAGCAATACGCTAATGAAAGTGTTTAAAACCAAATTTTAAATTAAGGTCCTGGAGACTAACTCAGTAAATGCTGAAACTGACAGGATACACCTGGGGTTGGCAAATGCCAGTGAAGTGGTTTCATTAGCACTTGAATGGCTCTTTCCCAGGTTCTACGAGTAACTCCGGCAGGCTTTGTCCTTTTTAACTAGATCCTCCCCAGAGGAAGCAGAGCCAAAGAACAGGTATAGGAAGACGTAGGTGGGTGGGCATTATGACCCAGGAGTGCCCCAGATTTTTGGGTGTCTTCACCACTGCTTGCTGTAACCTGCCTAAGGGTAAGGATGTCCCTGCTAGGAGTTATGTCAGATTCCCTCCAAAATCAGCATTCACTGCAAAACAGGGGCAAGGTACCAGTATGTATGGGGGGAGGGGCACAGTTCTTTCTATGTTAATCCAGTCGTCCCCTGAGTTATGTGAGGGTTGGGTTCCCACACACCCTCCTAACTCAAATTTGGCGTAAGTCGGGGGCGGCTCTTTGCCCCAGTGGAACATACGTTCTGCAGCCGGGGAAGCAGCAGGTGCACCTGGAGCTCTTTTTGAAAGGAAAGTCCTGGGGTTACAGGAGGCAGCTGGGGAGGGATAAACCTGGTGGTGGGTTGGGGCCAAGGGAGGGATCAGGGGGTTAAGCCTGGGATGCGTTAGGGCTGTAATAGAGACAGGGCCGCGCAGCCCCGCAGGGTTTGAGCTGGAGCTGGGCATGGGGGGGTATTGAACTGGGGCCACAAAGGGCGTGTTGAGCCAGGGACACATCGGGGGGAGGGGTGTTGAACTGGGCCCAGGCAGGGCTGTGGGGATTGAGCCAGGGCTGGGGGAAGCAGGATTTTGAGTTGCACTTAACTCGTGTTAATGCGAGTTAAACGCAACTCAAAATCACACATTTCGAGGGATTCCTGTACATCAATTCGAGACATTCCTGCCACTAAACCAGGAGCTTTCCAAGGTTATGCACTGCAGTGAGCATTTCAGTTGTACCTGTCCCCTGCCTCCTATGTCACATGCTAGTCTGAGGCCGAGGCAATGGGAAATGGTGCCTTTCCAACAGAACTGGCTCAAGCCAGCAAGTTTAAGTTGACCGTAGAACCACAATTCACAGCGGTAGATGCAGGTCAACCCCACTAGCTTGAATCTAGCCAGCTGAGCTAAAGATGCAGTAAGATGTCGGCCTGTGTGGGGGAAAAAAAGCACCTTCCTTCCTTGTCTAGACACAGCCCAAGGTGCAGCAGAGTCAGGAAGTGGACTGATTCCCTACCCAGTATGTGCTGGGAGCTCCTGCACTGGGAATAGGAAGGGCCTGAAAAGGGGGTGTGCTACAGGCCATTTAGATGTCGCCTGAGGCCTGAACAAAACAGCTTTCTGGCTGGAGCTCAGCATCGGACTTGGATTTTTCTCCTAGCTGCCACTTGCTCAATGTGACTGAGCAAATCACTTCCTCCAAGCCAGGAAGTCCTTTCCTCTGAACAGGGAGCATGTCTCTTCAGCCGCGCACAAGGTTGTCCTGCTAAGAAGCACATGAACCACTCCGGTAAGAGCTCTCTGTTCTGCCTACGGATAAATCCATGGCTGCGGCATGGTCCTGCACCTTACTCAAACATGATCCTCTGTGGGCGTAGCTACTGATTTCTAAACCACGGGGCTCTTTCTGGGCCAGCCCAGTGTCATCCAAATACCCATTTTACAAAACCGGTGGTACTTGTTGCAGTAATAGGCTTTCATCATGGTGCAGTTGCACTATGATTACGGCTGATGGGCAAATATCTCGTGTGGTGCCCCAAACCTCCTACGTACATGGTGCCGTAATTGGTTGGATTCTTCTTCCTTTGGCTTTGCTGAAGGGTTAAAATATAAGTTATTCATTCGGAGGACTCTGGAGACGAGGAACAGATTTTACCTTGCTGTATCCAGTGAGTGTTAACCTCAGGATCAAACTTCTTTAGCTACACCAGTAAAAAGTTTTGTGTGTGACTAGAAAGAGCTCCAATTTGGAGAAATGCCTGAGCTACCCCAAAGTTATACAGCACTCGTGCCTGGTCTCCATTAGCATTTCAAACAGAGTGAGCTAAAAGCCCATCATTTTTTTCAGTGAAGGCCTAAACTCTCCTTTGCCAATTATATGCCACATACAACTGCCACACTTGTTAATGACATGAGCAAATGAGGCATTTTGTACCATAATCTCCATAATGCATCTGCAGGGACCTGTCTGGCCGAGAAAAATTGCCTAATCAATGTATGTATTCATCCAGTACACAGGATCTAATTATATGCTTAGTTTGTGCTTTGTGCAAAGCATATTATCACCTGTAATTGGCTCTTTCTTTTGAATTTTCTTTGGCAGCAGATTTTTAATAATAGTGTTTAAATGAGACTATGTTCGGACTTGGCATACATAACCCATCAATCCCAAGCGCTTTACTGTGTCGGTAGCACTGTGTTCCACTTGCAAACGGGAAAATGTGCAGACAGAATTGAGTGACTTGCCCAGATTGTGTCAGGCAGCATTTGAACCCAGATCCCAGGGCATCTGCAAATTTCACCACCTCACTGTTTATTCTTTGTTTCCAGATCCCTTATGAATCTGTTGAACAGCCCCAGTCACAGCACAGGCCGTGGGGGACACCCCTATTTATTTCACTGCATTCTTCCCACGAAAGCTCATCACCTAACTAATTAGTTTGTTAGTCTTTAAAGTGCTACAGGATTGCTTTTTTCTTTTGTTGTCTTAATCACCCTGCCTCCCTCTAGAAACAAATTCCCTGCTGCTCTGCTTCCAAATTCCTCACCTCCCACTCAGCCCATGCTGAAGTTAAGAGCTCTTTCTGGGGCTAGGGTGAGCATCAGACCCCTGGTCCAAAATTTGGGGAGGAGGGGAGATTAGAACCCTTCCCCTTCCACCTACCTCCCAAATGGTGCCCCTGTCTGCAGACCTATCTCCCAGTGTAGCTGACAAAAGAACGCTGCACCTCTTCCCCACCAAGGCCACCCAGCGCAGGCTACTGCCTTCCCTGGGCTTGTCTTCACTTCCGTGAAGATTGACACAGTCAGGGTCATTCTTCCAGAGTTTGATTTCATGCAGCTGGTAAAGAAGTGTGAAATCAAACACTCTGGGGTTGGCAGTCGACCCCCTGTATTCCTGCTCTCGCAAGGAGGTCGAGGGGAGAAACGTTCCCATTGACCCCCCTCAGCGAGGACAGACCGGAGCTAGAATTGCATATCTGCCGTCGACTGTAAGGTCTAGTGTAGACCAAGCCTCAGCCGTCACCTCTGTTGGGCTGTAATACTTTGGTCTAACTTCAGCTGTTGGGATTAGTGTGTGGGGTGTTGGGGGGTTGTGACCTAGAGGAGATCAGCCTAGATCAGCAATGGGCAAGGTAGGCTAGTGAATGGGCCAAATGAGCGGCCTCCTTCATCTCAGTGAGCTGCAAAACTGTTGTAACCAAGACACGCTCTTAAGCTGGAGAGTTTTGCTCACTGTGCTGGTGTTCTCTGTAGTTGCAGGGTGTGCTGACCAAAACATAGCAGGACTTTGTTGGATGCAGAGAGAGCTCATGGCTCTTTCAGTCAATGATGTGTGAAATCAGCACACACCTCACTTCATGTGCCCTTGCTTTACGTGTGTGCCACTTTAATAGTACTAGTAGGAAAAAACTACACGGACAGACACCAGCCGTACCTGGCAATCCTGTGCATGAGCAACAGGAAACAAAATGTTGGGGGGCGGGTGTCACAGGTTGCCCATACCCTGCCTAGACACTATGGTGGTCCCTTCTGGCCTTGAATTCTTTGCCTTCTGATGAGGGTTTTTCCAGGAAGTGCAGGACCCTGCCTGCATTGTGCTGTTCTCTAGCTAGTGAGACTTCCTACCCAAGCCTGTTCTGCTTTCACCTCAGAGGTTATAAACACCATAATTTCCCACAGTTATAAGTTACTATACCACCCCTTCTAAAGTAGCATGTCTATTGTCAAGGTGAAGGCAGGACCAAGCAAGCAATAGAAGACACACACACACACACCCCACCCAGCAATAATCTTACCAAAGATCAAGTCCTCCTCCACCCCTCAACTCCAACAAGGGCTCTGGCAAGTGAAGGCTCCTTCAACCCCCAGCCAAGGGACTTTTCTGTAGTGATGAACTCATAACAGCTGTTCTGCACAGCCCAGACCAAGCACCCCTGGGAATTTGGGAACCCTACCCCCATGCAGCTCAAGGCTTTGATGTTGGGATTCTGGGAACAGACGACGGGCTGCTCCACAGGCCATAGCTTTGGAAGGTTGGCTCTGGAGGTAGGAATTTGCATTCACCTCTTCCCACATATTTCTTAGGAAACCCTCTCAACTTTATTTGTCCCAAAGGTTCCCTGGTGTCTGGTATACTTTAAAATAGTTGGTGGAAGCTCATAACATTTGCCAGGCTTTATGCTGGCTGCATCCTACCACCCCTTCCTGAGACGTTACAGAGCACTCCACAATACCATGGAAGCTGTGCCTGGGCAATGACCTGGACTCCAAAGATACTTAAAATTCATTCAGTAAGGCTTTTTGAGACCAGCGCAGGAAATTGCCATTTCTGTCATAAATGCTGCTGTAGACCTGGCTACCATAGACCAGGGAGACAGAGCACCTAGAGCAATAAAGCCCCTTCTGTCACAGAAGCTGCTCCAGTGCTACAGGGTACAGGCACAGCAGCTATCCACTCTTGCACCTGTAGTGTAGACATGGCCCAAGTGTCACCATGCGAAAAGCTAGATGGTGACAGACTTTTCCAAGACAGGAAGCTAACCCATTATGTAGCTCAGGGCAGATGGAAAACAGTGACACTAATCATCAGAGAGGTAGCCGAGCTAGTCTGTATCTTCAAAAACAACAAGAAGCCCTGTGGCCCTGACGGAGCAGGTCTTGGCCCAGGAAGCTTATGCTCCAAAATATCTGTTCATCTGTAAAGTGACCCTAAGAGTGCTGAAGTGCTCAGACTACAAGGAGCACTGACTGGACAGAGCCCAGTAGTGAGTGTTGCAGACAGGTAAAACACACAGTCCTTGACCCAATGATTTTACGATGTAAAATCAGACATGACACAACAAACAGTCATTGGGGCTGGGTCCAGCGCAGACACTGGGGATTTGGCCATTAGTATTATCTAAAGGAAGTCACTTCATTAGGTTAAGTGCAGGGTTAGCTAGACAAAGGCTTCTCTACTAATGCAAACTGCACCCAGGCCGTTTAAGTCAGTTAAGAGTTTTAAGCTGGTGCAAGCCACTGTTCCCTGGAAGCTGAGCACTTGGGCGGCCAACCAGGAGAGATTCAGGCACCGCCCAGCTGATTAGCAGAGCACCCACAGCCGGCAGCCTGCATCTCCACTGGTGGTGCACGTGCCTTACTGAACGTAACCAAGTGTCCTGAGCACGTGGATGGAAAAAAAATGAGTGAACACTGGTGCAAACCCCCATGTGGGCACACCTGCATCCGTTTCAAAATGGCTGTATCGATTCTCTAATTACACGAGTGGGCCGGTCTGCTGATGGTAGGGGGACAAGGGACCAATTGCATCAGGGCCCAGATGTTCTAAGGGGGTGGGAGCTGCAGGCTGCCGCCACCACCATTACAGAGACAGTGGCGGCCGCTGAAGCACCTGACCCCTTTGAATTGCTGCTGGAACGCCACTCCACAGCGTGTGACACTGCAGGGCTGGGGCCTGCTGCTATCTGGGCAATGTCCAGGGTCTGAGGTCCCGCCCCTTCCCAGGGTGCAGAGCCAGCTCCCCAAACCTCCTGTATCCCACACACCTAGGGGTGGTTCACTGTCCCTTGCATTAGCAAATAGACCATTTACAGAGAGGATGAGTCACCCCTACAGCCTTAGCTGAGAGCCAGCTGGCTTTTAGCTCAAACTGTAGAGGCTCCTGCACTAAACTGTGGGCGGTTATGTTTGCCCCGGGGCCCATGATGGGTGTCAGCCCAGCTGTGAATAGTGTAATGAATTTATACTGAAATCCAGCTTAGTGTCACAGGGTGCACACCGGCACTCAGTTAAACCAGCGCAGCTTTGGTGTGTCTTCACCGCAGCGTTGAGGTGAGGTATCTCCAAGCAAGTTACTCTCAGGTCAGCCAAGCTCAAGTGAGTGGTCACTTTACTAAACCATGTATAGCTGCCGCGTCCACAGGGGCACCGCACTCCCTCATGTTCTGTGCGCTGCAATTAGCGGAGCCTGGCTTTCCAGGCAAACTGGGGGAGAACTTGTCTGAACTTTCTGGGCACGGGGAGGAGAGGAGAAGGCAGTGGAGGATTGTCTAGTGACAACTGGATGGAGTTCACACTACAAACTGCCTGTGTGAGCAGCTGACAAGCAGAGTTCCCTCTACTTTTTTCTATCTCTGGGTGGAATAAATTTTGTTATTGGCACCCAGGCATGGGTGGATGTGCACCACCAATAGAAACACAAGCTGCCAGCAGCACCTGAATCTTTCCTGGCTGGCCGCACAAGTGCTCAGCTTACAGGGCACACCGTTGACAATTTTTGGTAACTTGAACCTATACACCCGGAGAGGCAAGTCAATTTCAATTATGTGGATTGCAAGGGCTACAATTAAGAGAAATACCTGAGCTGTAACTCAGGTTAATTTTGCAATGATGACAAGCCTACAGGAGGTAGCTCAGCCATTTGTTAAAATTGCACCTGTGTAACTTTAGTTACACCAGTCTAATGCAGACACGTAACACCAATGATTTCAACTAACCTGTTTGAAGCAAGGTTTCAGCGAGATGAAATAATTTAAAAAGAAGTAATTTCAGTTGCACAATACATGTTTTCTACACTAGACCAGACCTAGGGCCTGCACCCAAGAGCCCAAAGCCAACAAAGTAAGAGATAGCAAGGTTAGGTTGCTTGATTTCCCCCCTCCTCACACCCACTTGCGTTCCATCCACTGATACGGAAGTCAGTCTTGTTTACAAGTCACTTCCTTCATTGCAACCAAAACCATGCGCCACATCACATGCTGAAAAAAGAACTAGAGAGACAGATTTTTCCTGTGTTGCAATTCCCTTTCGGGGAAGCACACATGATGTTGGAGGGGGATTTCAGGTCAGTATGTGGCAGCTTTTAACTAATAATACTTTGCATTTACATGGCACTTTTCACTAGAGAACTTTAAAACAATTTATTAAAATATTATGGGGCCTTTTTACAGCTGGGTAAGTGAAGAGAGGTTAAATGACTTGCCAAAGGCCAAGCAGTAAGTCAGCAGTAGACCTAGGAATAATCCCAATTGCCATCCTCCCGCTCTAAAGCTAATTAAAAGCAACACATTCATGTGGCTGTCGGGCTGTTCTACAGGATTTGGATGCAAACACATTTAACTCATTGATTCTATTTCAAAACAGTGGTGAGGCCGCACGGGGCAGTGGTTAGGGTTCTTGTCACTGGTTTAGGCACTGAGTGATTTGGGACAAGCTGTCCTTGTTCTGTGCTTTGGTTTTCCCATCTGTAAAATGGGGCTAACTAGACCATCTTTTTTAATTTTTGAGATCTAGGGCTAAAAGTACTATATAAGAGCAAGAACAATCATAACTTATTGTGACATGATGTAGTAGGAGGAGAGACACAGGGCTAAACTAACAACCCTCTATCTCAGATGGCTGCTAAAAGACTACATGACATTTCAGCCACAAAGAGGTAAGCCTAAAGGCCAAAAGCTTCAGTAGCTATAGGGGGTGAGTCACTGAGCTATAGAGGGCCAGGTCCTCAAAGGTATTCAGGTGCCTAAATCCCTGTGGACCATGGTTGGTAAGTATCTCTTTTCACTAGAAATGAGCCTCAGACCAGAACAGTGGATCCAAATATTCTTCGCCAGCTGGGAAAATCTGGACTTGATTTTGGATCTGAACTTGGGTGGCTTGGTTCATTTCTGCTTTTTAAATCTCTGTATCTGATCAAAATGAGGTATTAGCTCAACTCTTGATGTTATGAATTTAAATGATCAGACAGCTGAATCATTCCTTGATAAGCTAATACTACCCACTAATCAACAGCAAATGTTAATTCACTGAATTTCTTAGTGCTAACATTGAACGGTGGCATTCAGAACAGCCCTGCAAACAGCAAACATTAAAAATACTTGTGAAATATCTACTGTGTGCACGTGTTAGCTGCTTTTCTAATTTGCCTGTGTGTGCTTGATTCCTTTGTGTCTCCCTGCACCAGCAGGCTAAACAAATAGCTGATACCTATTCAAAGGTAAGACATTGCTGTCTGGAGTGTTACCATGTTTGCTGTTGCAATATCTCAACGCAGCTTGGTCTGCACCAATGTTCCCTGGAAGCTGAGCACTTGGGCGGCTACAAGGGAGAGATCCAGTTGCTGCCCAGCCAAGTAGCAGAGCGCCCATGTCCACCCACAGGGGGCAGCATGCGTTTCTGTTGGTGGTGCACATCCACACACACCTTAGCGCACATAAAATATTTATTCTGCCCATGAAGAGGAAACGCTGGTCTGCACATAGCCCAGTCACAGCCACCAGTGTGGCTGCAGCAAGACCAATGGGAGAATTCTTCCCCCACTCTAGTTACCGTTGCTCAGGGAGGTGGATTAGCTGCATTGAATGGGGGGAAAAAACCTTTTCCCATCATCGTAGGAAGCATCTAAGCTACTCCGGTACAGCTGCAGCTGCATGGGTGGAACACTTGTGGTGTAGACGTTGCCCCAGCCAAGTCCACAGACATCCGCAGATCATTTTGCGGATGCAGAGGCCAATTTTGTATCCTCAAAGGGCTCTACTGATTCAGCCCCCCGGTTTCATTGGCGTCTTTCCAACTTCCGTGGGCTCTGGATTGGGGTGGGAGTCAGGCTGGCATCACAATGCTCACAGATATTATATAACCTAGCAGTCATTGGAAAGAACAAATTCTATAACCTGGAGTGACTCAGAAAGTCAGTGTTTTTCTGTGGGAAGTACCAGAAACCCCAAGACTAATTCCCAAATAGATTAGACGCTCTGTATACCGCTGGGAACAATCCTGAATGGATAGGTGGCCGTAGTTTAGATCCTTATATTCCAACTTCAGAGATTCTGTTCCAGTTTTCTTATCACGAAAGGAGATTGCGTGCTAAAATGCTGTCTGGTACACGCCAGGCGTGCTTTACAGGAACACAAATATCAGGATACCGTCCAGGCACAGAGCTCCCAGTCTACAGGCAGATACACGAGCAAAGCTGGGCTTTGTACTGCTACAAGAAAACCTTCTACACATAAGGACAGTGAAGCTCTGGAGCCACTTCCCAGGGTGGTTGCGGACCCCATGCTACTGGAGGATTTTGAGAACAGGTTAGATAAGCACCCGTCAGGAATGGTCATACTTGACCCTGTCTCAGTGCAGCAGGCTGGACTAGATGATCTCTTGTGGTCCCTTTTCTGATTCTGTTACATTGCAGTTACCCTGCATGAGCAAAACAAGCTATGCCAGTAAAAATGCAGCTTTGTCACTACAGCTGCATCATTACTAGGGGCTTTAGCCGGCTTGCCTAGGTTGGTCAGGGATCGCAGTTCTTTGCACCTGACCAGCATAGCTATTTGGCAGAACTCTGCAGGGTAGACCTGGCCTAAGGAAACCGCGGTGGGGCAGGGAGGAGGAGTGAGAAATCCGCAAATGGCTAATGGAAAAAAGTTTTCATCAGCAAAATGCAAACGTTGAGGAAATTGGTGATCTTTGGAAAAGTGGCCAGATATCATCTACTTATTTTGGACTTGGGGAAAAAAGTTGACCCTCCCCGTTTATTGAGGACCCCTGTTCTCACATGTGCTGCTTCACATCTTCATGTCAGTGGTTACTCTGGGGTAGGCTTAACTAGGGTTAAATGTGCCAAGCACCTCTAATGGAAAGGGCAGCAGAAGCACAGTTCTGCACACAAGCAAACTGACATGGGTAGAATGGAATAGTGGGTAGCTGAAAGCAATCACGCTACAATAGGAGTCGGCAACCAAAATAGCAAGAAGAGCCTTTTTTTTTTTCAAATTCGGTAGAAATTCAACAATTCAAGAGCTGCAATGTAAGTGAATGTGCGACAATCCTTAACAAATAACATCAAACCTTACTTTTTATAACCCCTGTTTTCAGCACAGCGCACATGCAATGGCTGTGAAGCACTGGAGCTGGGCCTTTTTAAAAAAAAACCCATGGAGCGTCTACACACAAAATGTGCCCTTTTGATCTGAAATCAGAAGACCCCGGCCCTTCTTCCAGCAGCCCTCTTCCTTTCCCAGCTGAGGAAGAGCGCCTTCTTCCAAACGATTCTTTCCAAAAAAGCGTGTGTAGACTTTCCGCAGGCACTTTGTTCGTAAGAGCACTCCTTAACGACGCTGGATTTTTTGATCCCTGTCATGTTCTTTCGAAAGAGCAGGAGCTGTGTGGACACTCTCTATACAAAGAGCAGATTGATCTTTCAATCCACTTTTTTGTGTGTGGACACGATCTTTTGAAAGAAGTATTTTTGGAAGATCTCTTCCAGAAGAACTTCTTTTAAAGGATCACTGTAGTGTAGACACAGCCAATGCTTCATAATGCGATATGTATTTACTGCAGGATGTTCACAAACTTTTACATATTCCATTTCCTTACACTTTACATGTGTGTGTTTTGTAGAATCCTAGGGCTGGAAGGAACCTCAGGAGGTCATCTGGTCCAGTCCCTTGCTCCAAGCAGGATCATCCCCAACTAAATCATCCCAGCCAGGACCATGTCAAGCACTATCTTCCTGACTTGCACTCCCGAGGCTGCTTTAGTTGCGCTAATTATACTTAATGTTTAATGTCAGTTCTCTTTCTTAAAATGTAGGTTCCCCTTCATTGCTGGAGCAAGCTTCATAGCAAGCTTCCACTTCCTTTTCAAAATCAAAACTAACACAGTCAAAACATAGACACAGCATCATATCCCACAACACACTGCACATATTAAAGGGGGAGTTATCCAGTGTTTTGA
This sequence comes from Carettochelys insculpta, assembly GCF_033958435.1. Classification (NCBI taxonomy): domain Eukaryota; kingdom Metazoa; phylum Chordata; order Testudines; family Carettochelyidae; genus Carettochelys; species Carettochelys insculpta. Next base: position 8,928,865 of record NC_134157.1, read on the forward strand.
GATCACATATGGTTTGCTATTTAAATATGAGTTGTTCATTGTTGGGCTGTTAGATGTTCACCGTTTATTGAAAATAATCAGGGTTTTTTTTTACTTTGCAATTACAGTATAGTGTTAGGAGCCACAAAGGAGTCCTTAAAGAGCTGCAGGTTGCAGACCCTTGTGCTAGGAGGAGAGACTCAGGAAGTCACAGACCCCAAGCAGAGATAATGAACAGTGATGACACAATATGAAGCGGGGGAGGGGCTAGAAGTTACCAAGTACCGCACCCTTTGCATCCAAGAGAATTTATTTTCATCAACCTGTCTCCTTAGTCACAGAGAGGTAACTGTGTTAGTCTGTAGCTCAAAAACATCATTTTTTTCCAAGTCTGAAGGGAGGATCTGCCCCATGAAATCTCATCACCTAATATATTATTTTGTTAGTCTTTAAAATGCTACAGGACTGCTTTTTTGTTCTGTCTCCTTAGCACGCTCCTAGTGTAATTCCTTCTTGTAACCAAGCCCTCCAGCTGCTGCCGGCAAACAGGAAGATGATTTTGGGCTTAAAGCATCAGAGGGGTCGCCAAGTTAGTCTGCATCTTCAAAAACAACAAGAAGTCCTGTGACACCTTATAGACTAACAGACAATTTGGAGCCTAAGCTTTGGAGGGCAAAGACCCGCTTCATAAGATGCAACTGACAAAGCATATCTTTGCCCATGAAAGTTTAGGCTCCAAATTATCCGTTAGTCTATAAAGTGCCACAGGACTTCTTGTTGTTTATGAGCTTAAAGTGCAACAGGGAAATAAAAATATAAAATGTTGCCAAGATGTGACAGTTTTCCAATCAGAAGCCTCAGTCACCATCCCCTCCTCCCCCCCGCACGCTGGGTGGGAGAAGGGAAACATCCGCCTGAGCACTGACACACACTGCCTCATGCTGTCCCTAATAAAGTTACTGTATCAGCCCCATGCTGGACTGCCCCCGGGTCCGTGCACAGCCCGCAGCAGAACCTTCCCTGTGCAAAATACAAACCGGCCCTCGGCCAGCCACTTCCAAGCGGACCGTGAATTAAATGCTATTGTAAATCTGCCGTTTGCATTTTAAGGGGAGCACGGCACGCATCGCCTGTCTCCAGCCTGTGCCTGACAGCCCCGGAGATTTCGAACAGCTGCTCTGAAAGGGACTTACCTGCATCTTCGTGGCTTCTGCACCGCTCCTTTGCAAAGGCGGCAGAGCAGAAAGGAAGGGAGTCTGCAAACCGAGCCCAACCCCGCATGCGATCGCTGTGCCGCTGCCCACTCCAGGCTGGTAAATTGCGGCTTCTGTTTCAATATAGGTCTCTTGCAGGCTGGAGACAAGCACGTGGCTTGCACAGCATCCTGGGAGTTGTAGTGCGGTGTGGTTCCTACACTGGATGGGATCCAGGGAGCGATTTGCATGGGGGCGGGGGAACCCCTGTTCCTGGCACCTGACACGTTCTGGAAGCAGTTTAAACTATTTTAATCACTAGTGTAATTCATGGGAGTAGGTTTGGTTGAATTTCTTTGGGCCCTTTTGCAACTTACTGACAACTTATTTAAGCTGGAAACTGACACCTAGCCTAGCAGTTCCTGTCCTTTTCGAGCTGGCGACCCCTTGTGACAACGCAGTAAGACTTTGTGACCTAAGAATATTCAAAGCCGCGGGGGGGGGGGGGGTCTCCCTGGGAATATTTTTGTACAGCTTGATTCTGTTTTACCCCACTCACAGCTCCAAACCTGACCCCAAGCCTCAGGCTTAAACCCCTCACAGCCCCAAACCCACCCCCTTTGGTCCCAGGTTCAAACCCTCACAGCCCTAAACCACCTCCCACCTACCTCACACAAACTCTGCTGCTGCCCCGCACTGATCCTTCACCAGGCCACCACCTCCTGCATGGCTTCCCTCCCTCCACTCCCTTCCCCTACCTGCAGCGTGGGCAGTTCCCTGAGCTGCCACGCTGCAATGGGACTCAATTTAATTGGTTTAATGGCTGGATCCTCCTGCCAGTCATTAAACCAGTTAAACTAAGCTCCAGTTCAGCACAGCAGGGCAGGAACTGGGAGCCAGAGAAGGAGTCAGGCAGCAAGTGTCCCGAGCCATATGTGGCTCCTTAAAGAGCAACATGCGGCTTGGAGCTGCCCAGCTAGCGACCCTTACCAAATTTAATGTTGACCTATGTTTAGGTCAGGACCTCTAGGTTGGGAATCCTTGACCTAGCAGTTGTGCTGTTCATTTCTAGATCTCACAGTCCTTTCAAAGGAGCACAACATCTGGATCCCCATTTTACAGATACAGAAACTGACAAGTGATAGTCCGGCAAGTCACAGGACGGTAGAGTATTCCTGTTTGTTCCACACCTCATGGTACTATCTGGGACTGTGGGATGTATTTCTGTCTTTGGAAACCACACATTTTTATGTTCATTTATGTATTTTGCCTTTTGCATAGTGCTTGCATTGCAAAGGCCAGCAGCCGTTTAAGTGTACAGAGATGAGCCAGAAAACATAGGTGCTCATGCAGTAGAGGACATCACAGCTACAAGCAGAGGTGTCCTTACCAATGGGCCCTTTTATTTTTTCCATCCATGTGTGGAATAAATGTTCTGTGCACCATGGCATGTGTGCTTGCGTACCACCAGTAGACACACACGTTACTAGTGGTGGGAGCTGTGGGCGTTCTTCTAATCAGCATGCAACAGAACCAGAATGGAAGGGAATTTATAAAGTGAGCCCAAACCCAAGGTGTGATGGCTGTGCTTCTGGCAACTCAATACTTCTGTAAATTACATTGTATGGTTCGATTTAGGTCACGTGTAGCCTTGAATCTCTCCTGGGTGGCTGCCCAAGCATTCAACTTATAGGGAACTCTGGTTCCTACCCATATGCAGAATAGGCAGCTGCACAGGGCATCCAAAAATCTGGGGCACTACTGGGTCTTACTATCCACCCATCTCTTCCTATCCCTGTTCTGTGGCTCTTCTTCCTCCAGAGAAGATCTAGTTAATTTAACAGTAAACAGCCAGCCAGACCTGCAGCACACTGAACCTCTGAAAGAGCCATTCACGTGTCAATGGAGCCATTTAACAGGCATTTGACAACCCCAGGTATGTAAGTATTGTCCATTTCTAAATTTACTGAGTTAGTCTATAGCAGTGTTGCTTAAACTATGTTCCACAGAACACTGGTGTGCCATGAACTCACAGGTGTGCCTTGGCAGCATAACAACTAGCAACCATGTGCAGCACATGTATAGATTTTCTGCTGTTGAAACCAGATGCAATGTTACTTCTTCATTGCTTTGATACCTGATTAAATTAATTAATTTTGGCTCATCTGTCCGTGTTGCTGTTGGGTGTTTTTCGGTCTGACAAGACCAGGCCTCTGCCCTCACAGCAGGACCAAGCACCATCTATATCATCCCTGCTAGATATTTACCCAACCTGTTCTTAAATAGCTCCAATGATGGAGACTCCACAACCTCCCTAGGCAATTTATTCCAGTGCTTCACCACCCTGACAGGAAATTTTTCCTGATGTCCACCCTCCAGCCTCCCTTGGTGAGGGGCTCAGTGGAAGACATTGGGGCATGGGGGTACAGGAGGCAAGGCAGGGGGCTGGAAATGGGTAGTAGGGTACAATGTGTGTGGGGAGGGAGGGAGGGAGGCACGACCCAGGGGTCAGGTTATCTTACCTGGCCAGTGGGGACCAGATTTCTGGGGCCAGGGCCAGATTGGAGCTGGGCTGCTGCTGCCACAGCCAGGACAACTGGGGCTCCCTGTTTGGCCCCTCCACTCCACCCTACCTCCCAAGCAGCCCACCCAGCTGAAAGATCCCCCCTACTTGGTCTGAACACCCCACCCCCTGCTCAGCCCAAAGATACCCCCACCTCTGCTCAGACTGACACCCCCTGCAAGGCCCCAACATGCTTCCCCCCTTGGCCTGAACAAAGTCCTCTGCTTGGCCTGATACACACCCCCTCGACCCAAACACCCCCTCCCCGCCTGGTCCAAACACTCCACACCTCCGTCCAAGGACCCCCAACCACCACTCAGGCCGAGGACCCCCCGGTCATCTCAGGAGGGGGAGGATTACCTGAGACAGGGAGCATGCGGCAGGGACAGGCAGTGGCCACAGCAAAAGCCTCAGGGGATCCCCTTCCCCTCTCTCCAGCACTCAGCCTCCAACCTCCTGAGCCCTACTTTGCAGGTGGCTGGGAGACCTCCAGCTGCTGGTGGAGAAACGGGGGGCTCGGAAGATGCCGCGGAGTGCTGTGTGGTGAGGGCGGTGGGAGGGAGGCCATGGGGAGTCGATGTCCCGTGGCTGCTTCTGCTGTCTGCCCCTGGTCCAGGTAATCCCCGGCCAGGCTGGTCAGCAGCAGGGGGGTTCCTTGGGGGGCAGGGGGTGAACACGTCCCTCGCAGCCCTCCTGTGCATGGGCCTGAGGACCTGAGTTTAACATTCACTTTAGAATGTTATTAGTGCGTCGCTGGAGATTATAAATCTCATCCCTAAAAAGTCATCCCTCCCCTGGGCTGTCCTTGGGCACAGGGACATGGATTTAATAGCACCGCACAGGGCCCTGAAATCCTATGGATGGAGATGGAATGGAGCTTTTCTGCTCCATTTTCTCAGAAATGCGCACAACTGAACCAAATATTACGAGTCTTTCACAAGTTTACAGCTGAACATTGACTTCCTCCAGCTTCGAAACTTTATGATGCAGCAGACAAATGCTGCTTTCCCTTTATTGTGTAGCCGGTTACGTTCAGCCCAGTGCGATGCTGTATTAGGGTGACCATATCTTCCCAAAGGAAAAGCAGGACGCCCCAGATCAAGGCCCCTCTCTCCCCCTCTGCCATCCACCTCTGGGGGGCCAGGCCAACCCAAACTGCTCCGCTGAGTACCCTTCCCCCATGGTGCTGGCACTGCCGCTCACCCCAGCCCACTCTGCTCTGCCAGCTTCCAGATGCACTACTCAGCTTCCTGCCTCTCTGAGTGCAGGGGCCAGTTCCACACCAGCCACCTCCCGAGTGACATGGCTGGGGGCTGGGGGAGCGGAGCAGGCTGGGGCCAGGTCACTGGGTGTCTTGCTGCTGGTGGTGAGTGTGGGTGGAAGGCACAATCCCTGCTGCCAGCACCAGGTCCCCCATTTGCCCCGCAGCAGCCCTGAGCCCTGTGGGCCCCTCAAAGCACGGGGCAGTTGCTCTGAACTGTCCAATGCATAGCGTGGCTCTGGCAACAGGGGCTCCTGGGCCCTTTTCAATCCACCAGGAGTGGCAAGCAGGACTGGGGAAGGGCTCTGGCCCCAAACTTCAGTGGGGCGCAAGCACCACAGGCCCTTACAACTCGCTCGGGGTGATGCGTGGGGCGCACAAGGGGCCACATGCCCCCAACACGCCATGGGCAGGAGGGAGAAGAATCCAGTAGAGGTCAGGGCCAGAGTCTCCGGGCAGCCCCGAGGCTAGTGGGGCCGAGCAGGACGGGTGCTGAGGGCAGGGTCCCTGCACTCAGCAGCAGCAGTGGGGGAGAGCAGAGCTAGTCACTGCTCCCTTGGCTCCTGCCGAGCTGCGCTGGGGAAGGGGCAGGGTGCTCCCCCTCATCAGCAGCAAGGAGGGTGACCTGTTGCTCCGCATCTTCCCGCTGCTGCCGGTGAGGGCGGGGGCCGACCACTGCTGTGGGCTCCAGACCCCCCACACCTGGCAGACCCTGGGCCACATGGCTCAGAGTAGGGGGCTTCGAAACAGTCGTGTGTGTAGGAGGGGGGCGATCAGAGGTGGGAGAGGAGGGGTCTGGGGCAGAGAGGGGGTTGAACAGTGGTGGGGTGGGGAGGAGTCCTGTGCGGGGCATTCATATGGCTCGTGCCTCTCGCATTGCTCCACGGTTGCCCCTGCTGCCGCCCCTACGTCCTCTCCCAGCTGAGGTCACCCCCCCTTTTCTGCCAGCTGAACTGACGATCAGTGGGCAAAAGCAACCGGGACGAACGCCAGCATGTGTTCCAGCAGCCGGGACCGCCAGGACTGGGCGTGACGGGGGATTGCCCAGGCCCAAGCAGGCATCCGGGGACCAGCGCTGGCCATCAGGTGGCACCCAGCGGACTGGCAGAGGAGCAGCTGCCCGGAGGGGAGGCCGGTGGTGCACGAGCCTTGGTGCACGCAACAAAATGCATTGCACATGGATGGAAGCAAGGAGGCTCCATTGCTCGGGCCGTGGGGGTCCCCCCCGCGCAGTCCCTGGGGGGCTCCTGCAGGGCGGACGGAGGGGCGCGCAGTGCACCACCCAGCAGCCTGCGGAGTCCCTCCGGCACGCGGCGGCCGCTCGGCCGGGTCCAATGTGGACTCGGGGTTGGGGGCTTGGAACTACTATTCCCAGCATGCCCTTCGCGCGGGGGGGGGGGAACTGCAAGTCCCAGCATGCCTAGCTGGGGACCCGGATGCAGCCCGTGGGGGTGGGGGTCCGAGCCGGTGTGGCCGGGCACCATGCGGGGGGCGTGCTGCGGCCGGGCGCTACAGCGGGAATAGCCCGCGGGCGGCGCTGGGCGCAGCATGGCCGGGGTCGGGCGCTGGGCGATGTGGAGCCCCCGCGGGGCGGCGGGCTCGTGCTGCTAGAGCCGGGAGGCGGCCGCCATGGGCGGGGGCCTCGCCCTAGGGACCCCCCTGGGCCTGCCGCTCGCCCTGCTCTGCGCGGCGCTGGCGGCGGGGGCGGCGGCCGTGGGGGCGCAGGAGAAGCAACAGTTGAGGTGAGAGAGCCCGGGGCTGCCTGTCCCCCCCTGTGCCGCCCGCTGGGCCTCCACCCCCCCCGTGCCCGCCGGACCTCTCGTGTTCCCCGCCTCCTCCGGACCCCCCCCCCCCGTGTCCCGGCGCCCCACCAACACCCCCCGTGCCCCGTTGCCGCCTCCCGTCGGGCCCCAATTGCCCCGTGCTGCCAGGCTGCTCCCCCCCCCCGGACCCCCAAATCCCCCCTCCCTGTGCCTGGCTGCTCCTCTCCCACCAGACCCCCAGCTCTGTGCCCAGATGCGCCCCTCCAGCTGGACCCTGAAATTCTCCTCTACCTCTGCACCTGGGGCTCATTGGGGAGCTGTCTCTGGGCTGCTGCTTTGCGGGTAGGTGAAACCTCTCATCAGGGAGGCTGCTTGGCTCCCTGACACCTTTAGGGGTGCAAAGCTGACCGTCCCCTTCTCTGCCCCCACCCAATGCAATTACAGCTGGGTTCCCCCCCCTCCTGACAGCAGCCTTCCACCCACCAAAGCATGTTCTGCTGGAAAAATTCGGTTTCCATCCCTGCCCTCAGCCCCAGTGAAAGTTGTATCAGGAAGCAGGGGAAAGGAGGAAGGTGCTGTGACAATTCCTAACCAGGCACCAGGGAGATGCCAGTCAGGGGCTGGGGTTCGGCTGTGGAAGGCACTGTATGTGTCCATAATGAAGGACTGCCCCCGACACACAGACCGTGCAATCGAAGTAGGTTTGCACCAGTGCTGTGCCCTTTAGGAACCCTTGATGTAACTTGGAAATCATCTCTATTGAGCCTCTGTCTGCAGCAGAGCGATTTAGTGGAACCCAGCAAGTTTAACACGCAAGTCCCCATCTTTCCAGCAATCATCTCCTCCTCCCCTCAGTTTTCCAGTGTCTAGGAGTAAGATGAGCATTGTAGGATGCTGTGCCCAAACATGTATTCACCCTTGTGAATTGGTCCAGGAGTGAACAAAAAGCTCTTTCTGTGGTGCGCTGGAACATCTTGTATGTTTTCTTTCCTACACTGTATGCCCCATCTAGACTCCCCTATGCAGAGCTGGCACCTCCTCTGCTCAGTACACAGTGTAACTGCACACACAATGTTGGGAAAGAAGGGGACCTGTAGTTCAGCACTGATGTAATAAAATGCCCTACACACAGGTCAGTGATCACTGCTGGATAGTTGTTGTTTCCTCTGCTTTGAAATGGGAGTTAAAGAATTCTCGAAAAATGGGACTGCACAATGGCAACGATAAGCCGTTCTTTGCTAACTGAGCTTCCCATTGTTTTTCTGTTGTTGCTTTTCCAGGGACCAGGTTGTGGAGATGTTTGACCATGCATATGGCAGCTACATGGTAATCACAGCATTTTTATTTTTGTGCTGGCTCACAAGCATCTGGGCAAAATGTTCAGTGGGTTCTTCTAATACTACTTACCCATCAGCCTTACCTTCCACCGTTGTGTCAGGTCACTTGCAGTGTTGTACAATGGCAGAAAAAAATACAGGAGTCTTGGGGCGTGACCATAAAAGACCGCTTTAAACCACAAACATTGAGCAAGCCACCTGGCCACCCCAGCTCCACGGTATTTGCTCTCCTTTCCTCTTTGGGCTAGGCTGTGGCATTTAGCTGCCTCCCCAAGCAAGGCTGTGATGCAGAGTTACCCCAGCCCTGAGCTGGGAAAGGCTATCTAGCTCTCTGTTATGGTGGTGTTTTTTGGGCCAGAGACCCTTCCCTCCTCCTTAGGGAAGTGTGTGCATGGAAGGGAAAGGTCAGATCCTGTGTGCCAGTCCTCAGTCTCTTGTGTGGGGTAAACAGAGCAGTAAAGCTGTTTGTATCCCCTAAATCTCCCTCTATAGCCGCGTCCTGTCTGATCTCTTCCATCGCCATTGTGACTTTCACATGTTGCCAAGTCACACTTGGTAAAAAGAGAGCTGCTAGCTTAATGAGAAACACCCCTTCCCCATTTCTGTTCTTTAAATGAACACTAAGGTAAACTTTTCTGTTAGTCTATAAGGTGCCACAGGACCCTTCGTTGCTGTTACAGATCCAGACTAACACGGTTACCCCTCCAATACTTGACACTAAGGGTATGTCCATGTTACAAGTGTCCTTGACCATTGCTACAACACTGGAAGGGGCTTCTCCATCACCATCATAAGTCTCACTCTCCAAGAGGTAGTAGCTAAGTCAACAGGAGAATTCTTCTGTCAGTTAACCTAACAGCGTCTACACCAGGGCTCAGGTTGGCTTAAGTGACTTTTCACACCCCTGAGCAATGTAACTAGGTTTTAGGTATCAGAGGGGTAGCTGTGCTAGTCTGCATCTGCAAAAACAGCTACAAGTCCTATGGCATATTATAGAGTAACAGATTTATTGGAGCATAAGCTTTCCTGGGCAAAGACCAATCTGACGAAGTTGGTCGTTGCCCTCGAAAGCTTATGCTTCAATAAATCTGCTAGTCTGTAAGGTGCCACAGGACTTCTCATGGGTCCACAGCTAAAACCCACAAAAACAATCTAAAGCTCACCAGAGAAGTTTGTACATGGCAAAGGCCTTGAACAGCATTCAGATGCTGCATGGAACCCACTCAACTCTAGGAGACTTGCAAATGAAGCAGTGAGACTTGTGCATCGAGTAGGGACAGCAGATAGCAGCAATCCATCAGAACATAGGGTCAGAGAGGTAGCTGTGTTAGTCTGTATCTTCGAGAACGTGCATCTGATGAAGTGGGTCTTTGCCCACGAAAGCTTATGCTCCAAAATATCTGTTAGTCTATAAGGTGCCACAGTACTTCTTGTTGTTCTAGAGCAAAGGGGTGTGAGCTTCCCTGGCTGCTGAGGCCAGACTGATTTTGTCCAGAATTCCAAATATCTCCTCATCAAAGTGATTTAGAATTTAATGTGGGGTGTGTTGACTGTGAGAATTGCTTGGTGATAGACAGTACGTTTTCTTTGGGCAATTGCATGGCCAGCAGTCAGCATGATGACCGGCAGTCAGGTGGTTTGCATGCTATTCCTAGCTCAGCCACTGATGAATGCTGTATCAGTATGCAGTCTGTAAAATGAAGCTAAGCACAACTAAAGAGCCAGCTAGTGAAATCCTCACCCCAGCTCTTCACTCGCTCCTAACAGGCAAAATCCCATTTATGTTGAGAGTTCTGTCTGGGGAGCCACTCCAGGCTTTCACTGAGTGTTTAAAAAAGTGCCAGTGTCCTTGGCAATGTGCTTTAGACTTGCCAGGCATTAGCACTCCTAGGCTGCTTGTACACTCACTCTTTCCTGCCGGAGGGAGCATGGTAATGAGGCAATTCAAAGCAAGCTAATGAGGTGCTAATGTGCATATTCAGTGTCTCATTAGCATAATGGCGGTCACATGAATTTCGAAGCACAGACTTCGAATTGGAGATTGACAGTGAAGATGAGGGCAGCTTGGAAATAACCCTCTAGTTTTGTGTGGGTAAGGGAATGTCGAAATGGGGCACTTTCAAAGCTGCCCCATCTACACTGTCAATCTGCAACTGGAAGTCTGCACTTTGAAATTCCTGTGGCTGCCATTATGCTAATGAGGCACTGAATATGCATGTTAGCCCCTCTTTAGCCAGCTTTGAATTGCCTCGTTACCATGGCACCTCCGAGGGGAGAGAGTGAGTGTAGAAGCAGCCCTTGTGTCAGATCTAAATGAGTGCGGCACAGATCTAAGGGGCTGTTAGCATTGTTTCACATGTGCTGGGTGGAGATTGATAAGATGCTTGTGTAACTGTAGAGCAGGGAACAAACAAAAACCTAACCCAAGAGGCATTTCCTCTGCAACAGGCATGGCAAGAGGCCTCCTTTACTTCAAAAGTAGTCCACTCCACAGGCTTTCGAGACTGTTTCCAGGTTCTAGATCTACTGTCAACAGAGAGCCAGCATTGAGTGTGTTTTCCCCTCCCGGTACAGAAACATGCATACCCTGCTGATGAGCTGATGCCTTTGAGTTGTCGGGGCCGAGTGCGTGGGATGGAGCCCAGTCGTGGGGATGTTGACGACGCCCTTGGCAAGTGAGTTTGCAAGATGAGTCCCTCCTCTTCCTCCTTTCTCACTACAGTCTGCAGAGCATCTGTTAGCTACAAGTATGCTCTGAGTGCTTTATGACTGGGAAAGGTTATTATGGCTTTTTTGCCTATATGTAGCCTAGTGATTAGGACAATAAATTGGGGATCTGGGCTCCTATTCCCAACTCAGACAATTGGACTCAGTGTATTGTGTTATCAACAGCTAATCGCTTCAAAACACTGTGCTTCAGTTTACCCTTATGTAAGATGATGGTGACACTTACTCCTCATGGGAGATTTGAGGCTGAATTCACTAATGTTTGAGAAGCACTTCGAGATTCTCTCCTGGAAGGATCTTCGAGAGGGGAAGTGGAGTAGCTGTTTGTCATGTTAGCTTCTGTAATTCAGGTGTATTATATCTCCTCCCATCCAAGCAGGGGGCAGACTGAAAGCTGGCTTGGGAAGGGTTTTTGTGCTTCCAAAAACTATTATGAGGAATTTTTTTCTTTAAAATATTTTTGATTTAAACCAACCAACCACCCAACCAGCCAAAAGATTTTCAGCAATCAAATACTTCTTGTTTGCCTGAAACATTTTGATTTTTCAGTGAAAATCTGAAGAAGTTGTTCAAAATGGATACTTGCTGCACAGCTTTGTGTTTTAGATAGAAAAAAATCCACACCATTTCAATCAATAAAGAGAAAAAACGTTAAATGAACGCTGTTGATCTACTCTATCTAGATTCCAGAACACCCTGGCTGAAATTTTCAGAAATTTTGGAGATCAATATTTAGACGTCTAATTTGCAAATCCAAAGATGACTTCTGACCTTGCAGTGACACACACAGATGCTTATGTGCCCTTTTGTGTGCACAGTGACTGCAAAGTGCACAACTGTTTTGGTTTGCAAGTGCCAAGTTCAGAAAATCTACACTTCAGTGTGTGTTTTCAGCTACCCGTTCAATTCACTTTCCGAGACTGAATTGTCATCTGCACTTAAAATATTTTCATTTTAAATCTAGGTTTTCTCTGACGCTGATTGACACTTTGGATACGCTTGTGGTAAGTCAGCAGTCTGCTTCTCAGACCAGTTTAACAGGGTTTGGCAGGATTAGATCTGTCGAGCATGCCTGTATTTACAGCCGTTGGTATCCGTCAACGTCAGGACTGAATTCCTGGTGCAGAAGTGGTTCCCTTTCATACTTGTGTGCTGGACTCTTGTTTCCTCTGTTGTTTTTGTGTCTTTTCAAGTGAGCTAAGAATTGAATTTAGAGCATTTTTGGTGGGCAAGTTTGGGATTAAAGTAAACTAGGAGTTTCTTGGAGCAACTTCAGTGGTAGTTGAAGTGGGACAACTTGTTTTAGAGAGGGCGTGGGAAGAAGTATTGCTTAATAGTTGGCATGTTATTAAGTGTTCAGTGCACAGAACAGATTTGGCCCATGGGAGTTCGTACAAACTTTGAATTTTTTTTTTTCTTTACTCCAGCCCTCTGGTGCTCCCTTCACCTTGGCTAGGGCAACCGTATCTCCCTGTCCCAAATATGGGACAGGGAGATGTGGGGTGAGGGGTAGCTCGTCCTGGCTCTGTCAAGCCCTGCACGGCTGCTGGTGGAAAAGGGCAGGCAGGGGGAGGACCCAAATATGGGACAATGAGTCCCTTCTAAAAAGTAAGTCAGGACGCCTGTTTGGCATCCCAGATATGGGACCATCCCACCTAATACCAGTTAGTGAGTTGCTATTATGACTATCGTTAATCTAGCACCCAGCAGTGCACTAGGGGCTGTACACGTCACAAGACCAGCTCGTGTGCCCGAGGCCTTGCAATCTGTAGCGACATGATGCAGCCAAAGACGGGGTTAGTCCTGGCATAAGGGGAGCTGTTGGATTGTTCCTGAAGGGACGCAGAGGAAGGTGGATTTGGCAGAAGAGAGGAGGGCTGTGGGGTGCGGGGTCTTGGAGCAGGTATTTCAGGCCCAGTGGGTGCCAGCGCATCCTTGTGGGAGAAGGGAGTGCGTGGCTATGGAAGGAGAGGGTTCTGCAGCACAGGTTCTGGGGAGGGGAGAGGTGGGTAGCGAGGCAGGGCCCTGAAAGCCAGGCAAGGCAGTGCCTTCTAGGGGGATGTGAAACTGCAAAGGGCAGGCCCCGTGTCGCTGACCCGAATCGCCTCTCTCCCACGGCTGTCCCTGCCAGGTCCTGAACAAGTTGGATGAATTTGAGGACGCTGTGCGGAAGGTGGTCCTGGATGTGCAGCTGGACAATGACGTGGTGGTCTCTGTTTTTGAAACCAACATTCGTGTGCTGGGGTGAGCCCCGGGGGGCTGGTGAGGCCAGAGGGCTGGTCGGGAGAGGGCTGGCAGACCGAAGCCCCTCTTGTGCAGTCCTTTACAGCTCTGAGATGTTCCTTGTATTCCAAAGGCTGTGCCCCTCCACCCATCTGTCCCCTTCAGCTCTGTGCCCAGGCGTGGTCCCTGAGGAGGCAGGAGAGGCTCTGGAGGAGAGGGTTGGCTGCTTGCTGCGTAGGAACTGCGCTGGATTCAATGGGGATGGAGTGTGGGGTGTCACTGCAAGCTTTGGACCTGGGGACCAGCAATGGGCCTTGGGGTGGGGGTAGGGGCGGTGCAGGTGCAGATGGGCCCAGTTGGCCTAGTGGTGCCTCATCCCAGCAGAGGAACATAAGCACTGAGCTCCTGAGATGGGCTGTCTGGGATCCCAACTCACAGGGCCCCTCTGAGCAGCCTGACCCACTCTGCACTGTCCCCACTCTCTGTCTACCCTGCAGGGGCCTGCTGGGAGGTCACATCATGGCTGATATGTTGAAGGCACGAGGCGTGCGGCTGCAGTGGTACAAGGATGAGCTCCTGCACCTGGCCCGGGACTTAGGGTACCGTCTCTTGCCTGCTTTCAACACCACCAGCGGGCTGCCATACCCCAGGGTAAGGGCATGGCGGGTCAGAGCCGGGGTGAGGGTGAACTGTCACACACAGACCCAACAACACCGGTGTGAGGCTTGTGGGTCTGGAGCCAAGTGTGGCCCCTGGGAGCTGCGGGCTTCCCCAGAGCCCCTGGCTGAGTGGTACTCGCCTCCAGAAACCCAGGAGAGTACCGTGGGCGGGTTGGGGGTGATCCCTGTTGGCGGTCTCATGATCCCCCAGGGGTTCGGAGTTCTCTCTCGAGATGGCTCTGCATTGCCTCGGCTTTTTTTTCGGGTCTGAGGCACCCAAGTTCCTTGCAGCCATAGGAATGCCTACCTCCTGCCGCAGGAGACAGAGCCATTTCCATGTGACTAATGGTGGGGAGAGGGGCACTTCCAGGTCACTGTTTACAATCCTTCCAGCCCTGTGTAGCTGATGATGGTTTCTTGATCTTGATCTTGACATTGGGGCTCATGTGGCCCAGTTTCTTAGCCAGAATACTCCTTTCTTTGCTGGGCCACAATGTACTGCATGCCAGCTGTTTGTCCCCCCGCCCCCCCAGAGGTGACTGCATTTTGACAGATGCTTTGTAAAGCGCTGCAGGACCGAATGCTGGATGACAGCAGCGTAACCTCATTGCCGCATGTGACAAGCCTGAGGGAAACACCCAGTGAAACTGAGGGAGTGTCTGTCCATCCAGGTGAACCTGAGGTATGGGGTCCTGAGTCCGAACTCCCGGACAGGCACCGAGTTGGACACCTGCACAGCCTGTGCTGGCACCATGATTCTGGAGTTTGCTGCCCTCAGTCGCCTGACGCAAGAGACTGTTTTTGAGGTAAGTGGTTTGGAGGCTGGAGGGAAAAGCAAACGGCCGCTTCCTGTCTGAGGAGCTCCTGCGTGCAGACCTACTGGAGCCCCTGGGATTAGCTAGCACAGAATGAGTGCGCGCAGTGGGGGGAATGGGGTGGGCGTGGGGGCGCGTCCACAGTGCCTCTCCATGGCCTGCTCTACGTCAGTTGAACTTGCACAGAGATTAGGCAAGAGCCAGAGACACGCGGTTAAGCCCTCCAGCTGCTGCTTAACCATCCCTCATTCATGGATCGGGCTGGAGTCCCCTCGCTGTCCACCAGCCCCAGGGAATCCCCAGGCCACCTGCATTCGGCCTAGTGCTGCCTGTGCCATGTGCATGCTGACAGGATCCCAGCTGCATCCTCCTCCCAGCTGCCTCACCTCATCTACAGGCTAAATGGGATGCCGGGCGTGTGTGTGGGCTGAAAGAGGGGCCGCAGTACCCCCTCCTAGGTACCCAGTTAGCAGGTGAGAAAACTGGGTACCCTGTAGGAGACAAAACCCTTCGTATTGGGGTGGTCCTCATAATACTGGGACATCTGCTCGCCCTACCCCTGTCCTGCTGGAGTCAGGGGAATGGCTGGAAATGGTGTACCTGGCCTGGTGCTGATTGGTACTGCAAGCAGCGGGAAGGTGGGAAGCATCTGCCCAGGCAGCCCAGCGTGGAGTCCATCAGTGTCATGCATCCTGGTTGAGGAGCACTTTGCAGGCTGCCCCTGTGCAGGGCTGAGGGCCTGAAGGATGCTCTGGTTAGGCAGTAAGAACGTCCCAGGGTTGGGAGCAGGAGATGAAGTGATGGTATGTCTCTGCTTTTCCAGGGCCTGGAACCCTGGGCTGGGTTTCTCAGCACAGCACTCCCTGGTCTTGGGAGGTGTCATACCCCCATTTCACAGCTGGGGAACTGGAGACACCGTGACTTGCGCGGGGTGTCAAATCAAACCCCACAGTTAGTAGCAGAGCCCCAAACTCCTGAGTCCAGCGATGGGGTGTGCTCCCCAGTGCTGTCCCCGGGCTCTGTAGGGTGGGTGTAATTCGTGAGTGTGAGGAATAACTTGGGCCTGTTATGGGGCGTGCCATAGAGACCCCAAGTCCTTCTTCTCGCCGCTCTCAGGACGCCGCTCGGAGAGCGCTGGATGTTCTCTGGGAGAAGCGCCAGAAAGGGAACGACCTGGTGGGGACAGTCATCAACATTCACAGTGGGGACTGGGTCCGGAGGGGTGAGTGAGTCGCAGGCTCAGCAGTGAGTGCCTGAAGGGACACCAGCGCCAGGTGGCTGGCTGGGGGCAGAGGTGTGCTGGCCAGGATCGCAGCCGCCTGTGTGCTGTGTGAGCTGCAAGGTCTACTCTGTGGAGCAGCCCCATGGTTTGAGCGGTGCTGGAGCTCCTCAGAACGGCGTCCCACCCCTTTCGCTGGTGGTGAGAGCCAGGACCAGCGCCTGGAGCTCCCTGCTGTGGCCCTGTCCGAGCTGGCGCTGTGCGGAGCTGAGCTTGGCAGCATTCTGACGGTGGGTGCCGGTCACTGTGCCCGCTTCTGGGTCGGAAGTGGAGAGCTGCCTTGCTGATGGCTTGGCCAGCACTGTGAGGGAGCTGCGGGTGTGCCAGTGTGGTTTAGACTCCCCAAGGGGCGGTACCAAGGCACCTGGGATAAGGGAGGCTGCTACATCCTTCTCTGGGATATCTATGCAGGGGCACTCTGGGTAAGGGACCCCCCAACCTCCCTGCCTGCCACACCCATTGGTTGTTCCCTAGACAGCGGGGTCGGCGCAGGGATAGATTCATACTACGAGTACCTGATGAAGGCGTATATCCTCCTGGGGGATGACACCTACCTGGAGAGGTTCAATGCGGTGAGTACCCAGGGCAGCCTCTCTCCTTCATTTGCTCTCCGGCCGAAGAGGCAGTTAGCCCCTTGCTCCCGTACATCCTCTTCCATCTCAGAACCCACAGTGAGTGCGAGGCTGGCTTGACCCCACCAATGCAAGCCCTGCTGCCGCCCTGCGGCCTGCCTGCATTTCCTGTCCCAGGAGTGGCTGCTGCTACAGCAGCATCCCAGCCAGCTCGGTGAATCTGATCTGCTTCTGATTTATTTCACCGCATCAGGGGGGTGAAGCACTGGAAAGTGTTACCAAGAGAGGTGGTGGAATCTCCGTCCCTAGAGGTTTTTATGTCCTGGCTTGACAAAGCCCTGGCTAGGATGGTTTAGTTATGGTTGGTCCTGCTTTGGGCAGGGGGCTGGACTCGATGACCTCCTGAGGTCCCTTCCAGCCTTAGGGTTCTATGATTCGCCGTTGCTGTGGAGTGGGAGCCAAGCCCAGTAAGGGGCAGCATGCCAGTGGTCAGGAGCTGGCAGCCAAGCTGGCATCTCCTTGCTCAGGTGTGCCTGGGTAGCAGCTTGCGGCCAGGGCTGTGGGGAGGGCCATTGCTCTGCTGCCACAAACACGTGGCTGCTTTCTTGCCAGCAAGGGCCATTTTGGAAGGCCTGTGTCCTTGACAGGATGTGGCACTCAGCGTCCATGATGATAGGTGTTGCGGGGGCTTGTGCAGGGTGCAGAGCCCCTCCTCCATTAGTGTAGGGGACGCCAGCGAATACTCTGGCCCTGGCTCACAAGGGCCTGGCTGCGGGAATGGGCCGTACACGGCTGCTGTTGGCTGCCAGGTGAATGTTTCTCTGCACTGAGCTGGAGTCAGCTCTGGTAGGCCATTTGAGTTGCATGAGCATGGAAGAGACATGCCCACGGTCTCCTGTGACCGACTGACTTAGGCATGTGTGATAGACCGTAGGTGCAGCCTTCACTTTGCTGGGCCCTGATTTTTACGTACTCCCCTGGGGAGCCTTTCTTTTGAATTGTCAGCTCTTTTCAAGCTCCCTCTGCTCTGCTGCTCCCTGCTGCTGTCCTGGTTTAGAGCGAGCTCTGCCCTGCTGGTTGGATAATAGAGTTTGCATCTGTTTCTTTCTAGCATTACGTGGCCATAATGAAATACATCAGCCAGCCTCCCCTCCTGCTGAATGTCCATATGCACAACCCCACGGTCAGCATCCGGAGCTGGATGGATTCCCTCCTGGCTTTCTTCCCTGGCCTCCAGGTACGGCAGCAGGCACGGGCAGAGGGGACTTGGCAGTGCTGTGTGGCTCTGCCAAACAAACCCTCGCTGCTGGTTTTGTGCGGCTGTGCTCAGATGCAGCCTGGCCATCCCTTGTTTGCCTGACACAGCGAAGGGGCGGGATTGTGAACGGTGTTGCGGTGCCATCGCTCAGTTGGACTGCCTGAAATTAACTGACTGTTGATTCGTTCCTGGAAGTCCTTCAGCTGATAGTCGGCATTCTGTGCTTAGGGAGTTATCTGGCCTCCTGTTATAGTGTGTGAGTGCTTCACAGCCGCTAGTGTGTTTAGCCTCTGGTACCCCAGGGAGCAGACCAGTGGTAGGCAGTGTTCCCTGTCAGTTGAGCACTTAGGGCAGCGACCCTGGAGAGATTCAAATGCTGCCCAGCTGATTAGCAGAGTGCCTGCAGCCACCCACGTGTGTTAATTGGTGGTGCACATCATACATGCCTTGGTGCACACAACACATTTTCTTCTGCACATGGAGGAAAAAATTAGAGCGAGCACTCGTACTAGAATATCCATTGTCCCCATGGGTGGGGCTGCCAAGGTGCTGGTGCTCACTACCAGCCCAAAGAGAGTACTGTCCATTGTACATAGGGGAAATTGAGGCATGCCAAGGTTCAGTGACTTGCCCAGGGTTACCCAACAAGTCAGTGGCATAGCTGAGAATAGAGCCTAGCTCTCCCAGGTGGCAGGGTTATGCCCTAACTTTCCTTCCTTCCCTCCAAACCTTTGTGTCTGTGCAAAAGTTGGTGCTGGGGCCGGGCGTGGGGCTCTTGGAAACATGCTGGCCCAGGAGTACAACCAAGGGAAATTGGGGCAGTGCATCCAGGAGAAAATAGGCTATAGGCAGGGCGGCTGTGATGGAAGTTAAAATACCCTCCCTGCCTCCTTCCTTTCCCATGGTTTTGGCTGTGAGGCAGCAGCTGGCCTATTAGGGAGACATAGGAAAGCTATAATGAGTTGGTGGGGGCTCAGCCCAACTTCTGTAGCTGTCTCTCTGCATCACCAAGCCTGGCATAGATGCCACTAATTAGCATCTGCCCTTTGTTGGCCTCTGGGGGCAGCAATGAGGCCAAAGATACAATGGGACTAGACTGAAATCCTCTCACCCCTAGCGCCGGTGTCCATGCCATCAATATGATGAGCCATATTGGTGGCCTAATAGGAGGGAAGCTTGTGGAGTCCTTGCCCATGTTGTGTCCACCCTGTGGATGGATACAGTGCCAACCAGTCTGCATCTTTGACTGACACTAATTTCCTAAACCCCATGTGCTGCTTCAGTTTATAAATCACCCCTAGTAAGGGTCTCACTTCTCCTTGCTGTGATTGATACGATACCATTGGGAGCCAGGCATGTTTCTGATGCCTGGCAATTGCCCCAGGGCCATTTGTACCCCCTGCGGTGCCCCAGGGAAACAAGGCCATTGTCTGACTGTCCCCAGGTGCTGAGGGGGGATTTGAAGCCCGCCATCGAGACGCATGAGATGCTGTATCAGGTCACCAAACAGCACAAATTCCTCCCAGAGGTGAGTGAACAAACTGTTTCCCCAGTCATTGCACTATGATCCCATCAATCTCTGGGCACAGCCCGCTGGTGGCTGTGACAGGGTGAAAATTCCTCCCTGCCTCCCAGTGGGGAGGAAGTTCTTCAGCCAGCCATCTTCTCTCCTGTGTGCCCAGCCCAGTGTTCTTCCTGTTGCTGGGTGACCCTGGCCCTGTGGGCACTAGGCACTGGTGTGTGAACCCTCAGCAGGTGCCAACTGGGGGCTGGCATCCTCAGTGGGCCATGCTGCAGACTTAAGAGCCATCACCTGCATTCTCTTTCTAGTGTCTATGAAAACAATTAGGGGCTTGATCCAGTGCCTGTCAAAGTCAATACATGGGCTGCCATTGGCATCCATGGGGTTTTGTATGGGGGAGGCGACCCTGATGGGGTTGCACCTTCACACTTCTATGTGGTCTTCGTAACAATGTGGTAACTGCTGCTCCTACTGCATGGGACCCTGGCATTCTCCTTCCAGCCCTGCAGGGTCTTGTACTTTGATATAGTGCCATTTCAAAGGCCAGAATAAGGGAACTGGTGGTGTGTGGAAATTGATGCCACGCAGCCATTCAGTGTCCAGAAAGCGTGTGTGCTCTACGCTTATGGCCTGGCTTGTCACACACTGTCTGCATGTCGACAAGCCCTTGGCGTGTATTGTGAAAATGGCACCTTGTATCTTAGCGTGCTCTCTCTATCTCCTCCCTGTTTTTAAAGGCATTCACGTCAGACTTCACCGTATACTGGGCCCAGCATCCTCTGCGGCCGGAGTTTGCCGAGAGTACCTACTTCCTGTACAAGGTGAGTCCCCTCCTGTGACTTGGCTGGGAAAACAGAAAGCCAAAAGGGGGTGCATGTAACTCCTCCAAAGAAGCAGCAGAGAAGAGGCATCCAACCAGAGCATCACTGCCCCCAGCAGCAGCCGCGGCCGTCAGCAATGTGCACGTATTCCAGGCTGACGTTCAAAGTCATTGTTCTCAAGCAGCTGGGGAGCAGGAGTTGGTGGGTCGCTTCGAAGGCTGAGTGCTCTGCGTGGGAGTGGAGGTTTGGAGCTCGGAATTCCCTTCCCCGAAGGACCGCAGTGCAGGACTGACCCTGTGGAAACTGACTTGTCAGGCCAATGTGTGAATGAGCCATCGCTTCCCTCGGCCTTTGCTGTGCTGTGCAGAGAGTGAGTTGGAGGATTCTGATTTGCAATTGTTTTCTCTCCAAGGCTACTCGAGACCCCTACTACCTCCAGGTGGGCAAGTCCATTGTAGAGAGCCTGAATGCGTATGCCCGGGTGGCCTGCGGCTTTGCAGCGGTGCAGGATGTACGAACAGGCCGACACGAGGATAGGTATCCCCCCTTCCTTCCTGGACGTGGGATAGGGCTCGTCAGGGCCAATAGGAATGATGGGCTTGCAGCCAGTGTTTGGTCGGGAAGGTGCTGGGTCCTCTGCCGCAGGGGCTGGCTCTAGGCTGTCACCTCATTTGAAACTCAGTGGGCCAAATCTTTGGGATCAGGTAATTGAAGCTGTGTGGGTGAGTCCCTGCACACCTGTGCACCAGTGACGTGGAGTGGTGGTGGTGGTCTGCTCTGCAGAGGTTCAGATGCAGGATTGCAGGCTAATTCCTTTAGGTTTCACTTCCCCCCAGAAATAGAGAGGGCTGGTGGGAGCTTTATGTAAAGTTGGGCTCCTGCACAGCAAGCCAGCTGATGCAGCTAGTGGAAGGAGGCTGCAGCTGTCAGGTGAGATGAGTCCTGCCTCAGCCCCGGGCTCATCCTGAGGTGGCTAGCCTGAACTTACCACCAGGCTGCTGTTTTTCGCTGTGAGCTCAAGCAGAGCTGTATGCTAACCCCTGCTGGAAATTGCGCCTGCTGGGCTACCCTATGTGCGGTGCTCTCCAGCAATGCAGATGCTCTAAGCAGGTAGGAGAGAGCTTTCCCGTTGCCATAGCGTGTGGACATTTAGTTCAGTGTAACTTACGATGCTCTGGAGTGCAGAGTATTCCTAGTCCTAAGAGACGTAGGTTACCCCAAAGTAAGTGGTGCTATACACAAGCCCTGAAAACGCTGCCAACCCACTCCATTGCCAGAAAAACGGCCACCCAGCACAGGAGCAGCTGGTCTCCTGCGGTGTCAGGGATTTCCCTCCTGTCCTGGCTAGTCAGGGAGCAGATGTTAATCCCAACATGGGAGGATGGATGCTAGGCCAGGATGGTCCAGTGTGTGTGAGACATCCCCAGTGACCCTGTCCATGCATTGCAGGGGAGCTGTTCAGAGCTCTTCACTGACAGAGACGTGGCCCTTCGTCTGAAAGGGTGCACAGTCTAAATCTAGTAATGGACACAGGGAAGCCAATAGAAGGGAGGGACAAGAGTAGCAAATGGGTCTGACTCTCCCCTAGAGGAAAGTGATTCTCAGAGCCACATTGGCTCGAGAGGCAATCTAGTCCCCTGTGTGCGCTGCCTGCAGTGGGGCGGGGGGTGGTGCTCTCGGAAGCGACAAGGTCGCTTTTCAGCAGCAGCTACCTGGGCCTTGGAGGTAGAAGATGACCCCTGAAGTTGCTTCTTTCAGCCACCTCAAGACAGGGCAAAGCAGGGAGGATCAGTGTGATTCCCTAGAGATTTTCAGGGCCGTGACTAAATCTTTAGAGGCTTTTCAGTTCTTGCTGCCTCATTGTCAGGTGGCCCAGCCTCTCACACCTGTCTTTGTTTGCCCTGCAGGATGGATTCCTTTTTCCTGGCCGAGATGTTTAAGTACCTCTACTTGCTTTTCACAGAGAAGCGAGATCTGCCTCTAGACATTGACGATTACATCTTCACCACTGAGGCCCACCTGCTGCCCCTGTCGCTCTCCACTGCCCGGCCCCCCTGCCCTAGGAACGTGACTGTATGTCAGCTGTGTAGACTTTCTAAGGGATGCTGGGGCGTGGTTAGGTACACAGCAGCTTACGGCTGTGCCTGTGCCTTCCAGGACTGTTTTCAGTTGAGGAGGTCAATGTGGTTGGTAATTTTTCAAGGTTTAAAACCAGCTGTGTTGGTTGCAGCCCGAGAGAGAAGGAATTTCCAGTGGGTGTTGGGCTCCTGAGTCTATTAGGCAGCTTTCTGCTGTGTCTAGTTTTATTTTGAACAATCAGCCAGTGGTGTTAGGAGACGTTGGGGTGGGAAGAAGGGTGCAGGTGCAGCCAGAGCTCCCCCACCTGCTAGCATGTGCGTGATGGCCCACGGGGGATACCACCACCGAGCGCTCTGTATCTCAGGCTCTTCCTCAGCAGGGCTCAAGTGCTGCAACGTGGGTCAGTACTTCCTCTGTCCCCCACAGGAGGAAGCTAAGGTGTGGGAATGGGAAGTGACTGCCCAAGGTTCCCCAAGAAATGAGTGGCAGGGCTGGGAGTAGAACCCAAAGCTGAACCCAGTCTGGTGCCATAAGGCCGTAAGGCCAGGCTGCCTGCCCTGCCACAGCTGGCCGCCAGGCGACTGAGCTGAACAACCAGGCCCTACCGCTGGGGCTGTAAGACACATCCTCTATGAAGGAGGCACTGAGGGTGCGGGGGCGCCATGACACCCACTGACCAGTGAGTGAACTCATCTGAGGTGCTAGGGCTTGTGCATCTCCACAAAGGGGGTTGTCATGGGCACCAGGCAGTGAGGCTGCTTATCCCTCTCTGACAGTCAGATGCCTCCCAGAGAGTCACATGTCCACAGCGCATGCCTTGTTCTGCCCCCGTCACTAGCTATCTCAAACCTATGCCCCTTGGTCTCCCATGGCCCAGGCTGGAGCCTGACCTGCCAGCATTTTGCTTGGGTTGTGCGAAGGGACTGCAGTCTGACTAGACAAGGCAGACCTGGGGGACGGGAACAGAAAATACCAGTCACCCCATGTTTTAGCTCCGGGAGCTGACAGACCGCTTGTGTCGGTGCTTTCTGAGAGCTGTGCCGGGGGGCTGTGGCAGAACTGGCAGCTGCGCCCAGATCTCCTGACCTCCATCCAGTGTCTTAACCACAAGACCATCCACCTCAGTTGCTCTGGTTCATTTATACTCCATCTTCACCCCAGGCCACCTCAGCTGCCCCAGAGTAAGTCCAGTCTCTCAGCATGAGGAGTGAGAATTGTGCATGGTTCTGCTTGCTTAGCAGCAGGCCTAGCACAGAGAACCGTATGACCCAGCCTGGTGTGGACAGGGACTGTCCCTGCACCCAGGGTCAGGGTCATGGCAGTTGGGATTTTAGTGGCTTTTCAGAACTGGGACAAGCCACAGACCTTGAGGTGGTCACTGGAGTGGCTGAGCTGGGCTGAGACCCTGCTGCTCCCTCGCTGGGTGTGAGAGAGTAAAAGCAGCGCTGCTCCCCCATTCACGCAAGCCCAGGGGGCTGCCGGCGTGGAGGATGAAGTTGAACCGTGTCTCTCCCTGTAGGTGTTTCCCAGGGGCCATGCGGAGGAGGAGATCTTTACCCGTTCTTGCCCCAGTGCTCAGACTCTCTTTCCCAGTAACCCGACTTACACCCGCACCATACGGGATGCCCACAAGCAGCTGCTGCAACCAGGAGCAGAGCGCTTGGCGCTCTTCAGGTGAGTGGCTTTTGTCTGTTCATAGATCCCTGGGGCAGACGGCACCGCTGACCTGTGCATCGCAGCCTTGAACTTTCCCCTACCAATTCCAGCTTCAGGTCCAATAGCTGCTGGAGCAGAGTTTTTAGAGGAACCTGATCATGATTTAAAAATTGCAGAATCCATCACAGCCCGTGGGAATGGGGCCAGCTGGCTAATCACAGTTAAACATTTGCACAGCTTCTAGCTTCAGCTTGTCTAGATTACACTTCCAGAGGCTGGCTCTTGTTAGACCTTTGCTGTAGTCTGAAGTTGCAGGACAGGGTGAGGGGGTGTCGCTCTGATGGGTGGTTGGTATTTGTCTCCCTCAGGGGGGTTGAGTTCCCTTTCCATGATACCAGGGTGGAACCCTTGGAGATCTTGAAGAGCATGGGACTGACCCTGCTCCCGTTGGGCGACAGGAGTGTTCAGCTGGCTGGCATCCAACACCAGGTGAGTTCCAAGGGCTCTGTGTACGGTGGCCGTTTGCTGCTGGTCACCCTGGAAGGCCGTTGTCAGAATTCCTGGCAAGGTTCCTACCAGCTCCAGTCACCCGGTGAATGGGAAAACTGCAGCTGGCCTACTTCCATGACGAACATTTCCTTCATGAGGCGCCAGCTGGATGCGAACAGCTGGAGGCTTTCCCTCGTTGGGGCAGTTAATGAGCTTCTGCCCCAAGATTGCCTCCAACAGCTGAGAGTCCATCTTTTGAGCAGCTGCTTTCAGGGATCCTCCTCATGTCTTTGGAGTGCCTAAAGCCCAAAGGCACCAGGCTGCCAAGATTTTGCAGCTCTCCATGGTCAAGCTTCCAAGCACTCTGTCCACGTCCATGGAGAGTTTGTTTTTCTCCAGGGATCTCTAACAGATACGCTAATTAAACCTCTCGCCAGCCTGGGGCAATATATGAGGAGTGTTCACTCCATTCTGGGGAAGCTGAGCCAGAGAAGAGACAGGAGTCCATGGCCCGGTCTCCTGCTTGTGCTGTGGTACACTCCCTGACTTAATGCTGTAATCTCGCAGGTGGCCAGAGTGGGTGGCTGACGTCTCTGCCTGTTAGCTTGGCTTTTCTGGGACTCTAGCCTGCCAGAGCCCATACCATGCTGTCTCTCTCCCTCTGCAGCAGGATGCTTCTCCCCTGGGGCTCTTCAGCCTGAAATTCATCACCCAGCTGGTTGACTCGCCTGCAGGAGAGCAGCAAGGCATCTCCCCACTGGCTGTCCAAATTATTTCTCCCCCGTTTCTAGGGAGAATGGTACTCACCGCTGGACCAGCCCAGTTTGGAATGGACCTGACCAAACAGGAGCACGGGGTGGGTGACGTTCACTGCTAATCGCTGGGCCAGGTTGTGTCTGCAGGAGTGTCTGACCTTTCCTGCTTCCTTGCCAGCTGACCCCTGCTTTCTGTGCCACTGGCAAAGGATTCACTGAATAATCTTCCAGACTGATTGTCACTATTGATGCGGTGTGGTTGGTCACCAATCTACTCCTGGATTGGATGAACACTTTAAAAAAAAAATCAGGAGGAAAAAAATATCTGCCCAGACCTTTGGTCTGTTTTTACACTAAGCAGCATTCTTGCTCCACGGCATGAGATCTGTGCGGGTAAACGTCTTGGCTGGCTGTAATCGCTCTT
This sequence comes from Carettochelys insculpta, assembly GCF_033958435.1. NCBI lineage: Eukaryota > Metazoa > Chordata > Testudines > Carettochelyidae > Carettochelys > Carettochelys insculpta. The sequence continues at coordinate 8,954,240 of NC_134157.1, forward strand.
TGGGTTCATTTTCACAGCCCACACATGCTGCAGCATAGGCTTGTCCCTGTGAACCTGTGCCAAGTAGAGGCCAGGCCCCATGGCCCAAGGAGTGACGCAGGCAGTTCTGCAAAAACAGTAAGTCCTGTGGCACCTTATAAACTAAGAAAGATTTTAGAGCATAAGCTTTCATGGGCAAAGACATCATTGCTGTTCAGAACTCCACATTAACTGCTGCTAATGGGCCACATCCTCTGTGATTGAACAGGCCTTGTCAACTCTGGCCCTTCTCTTGACTGGGACTCCATCCTTTTCATAAGCCCATATATTTAAACCCTTCTCTGGGACCCCCCACTCATGCATCTGACGAAGCAGGTCTTTGCTTATGTTCCAAAATATCTGTTAGTCTATAAGATGCTACAAGACTTCTCATGGCTTTTGAAGATACAGACTAACTCAGCTACTTCTCTGATGCAGTCAGTTCTGGGCACTGGCAGGCTGGGGTGGGGGGCCTGCACAGTGTTAGCAGCTAGCCTGGGGTCCTTATTAGGTCATGTGCGTGAGGTGTGTTCTACCCCTTACTTCAGCTGTTGGCTGCCTCCCTCTGTCTAATATGTATGGGGTGAAGCTGGGCTCCTGCACATCAAGCCAAGTGGTGCACTCTGTGTCCCTAGGCAGTGTGAACAGATGACCGCCTGGTAGTGCGGTAGCCCTTGTTTTCGTATTTGCATTGGCCCAGTTATGTACCAGCTCTCGCTGTGCTGGTGCTGCATGAACGTGGTGCCCAAAGCCTGGCCTTAGTGTTCAGGGCTTCCCCACCTCTGTGTTGCTGCAGGTGAAAGGGAGCCTGGTGCGGAGTGACCCCTACCATGCCTGTGCAGCCATCACCAACCAGGAAGAGGTGCGAGGGAAAATGGCGCTGGCCCAGAGAGGCGAGTGCATGTTTGCTGCCAAAGCCAGGAACCTGCAGAAAGCAGGTGCCTTAGGGGCCATTTTCATCGGTGAGTCTCAGGCGCCATTACTGGCCTGTCTTCCCTCAGTGCAGTGCGCCCCGACACATACTGCTCGCAGGCCTTGGTGGGGACGTGGGGTGTTCTGAGGGGTCTCTGCTTATGGCACAGGAATCACACTTAGCATCAGCGTCTGAGTGCCAGTCTCCCTCCCCCGCCAATAACGTGTGTAATGCAGTTAAGACCTAGTGATCTCTCTGTACCCGACCTGCATAAAACGCTGGGTCAGACCTAACCTGCCCCATAAGCCGCAGCATTTCAGTTTGGTGCATGGAGTGTGACAGCTCTGACCCTGAAACGGGCTCTGCTTTGCCCTCTGTAGACAATGCGGAAGGCAGCTGCAGCAAGGAGATGGTTCTGTTCCAGATGGTGGGAGATGGAAGCACCAGTGACATAGTCATCCCCCTCGTCTTCCTCTTCCAGAAGGAGGGGCAAGTCCTTTTAGATGCCCTGTCCCAACATCGCAACGTGGACGTGCTTCTGGGCACTAAGCCCATGTTCGTAGGCGAAGGTAAGAGATGGGAAACCAAACGGCTGAGAAACAGGCAGAAGAGGAGCATCAGTGATGAACAAAAGCACTTTGGAGCCAACTGGTTCCCCAGTTATTCCAGGCAGGGCTGGATTTGAGCTTGTCCTGGTTTTGTTAATTATCAGAGGGGTAATTGCTAAGAGTGAGAGCGAATACCTGGTGGCAGAACTGAGAGATTCATGGAGACATAACGTAAGCTTCACTGGGGAGGGTACGGCACCTTTAGAATAACTTGCCCAGAGATGTGGGAGGTTCCCCATTGCTTGAAATACTCTTTTCTGTATTGCAGTGGTTGATTTTCAACGTGTTTGGGCTCAGAGCTGTTTGCAGCCCCGTAAATAGGTTGATGGGAAGGAGGGTGTCAGATGCGGTGTTGGGAAGGTGGGGGCTGTTTAGTGTGGAGTCCCCTCTCCTTACAGCAGCTTCTCTGGGTCCAAGGGCTGAGCTGAGCTCCCTGCAGGGGGCATGGCCATGCTCTGCACAGGGTGTGGTGCTGGTAACATTTGGCCCACCTACTGTATCATCATGATAACGGAGGGCTGGATGTGCACCACTGGGGTTGACCTGTTGCATGGAGTTTTTGAGGTTTGGCCCAGCTTGCCCTCCTCTCATCAAGGTGGAGGGGTGGCTGGGCTGAACCTGCACACTGCTGGGACCCACATCACCGCACTGTGAGCGTGGAGCTGAACCCAGACAGCCCTGTGGGACTGGAGCTGCCCCGGGAACCTTTGGTGCTCTCCGGTTTTATCAGTCTGGGGACCTGACCTGACCCTCATGTTGTGAACTCCTGCTCTGGTTCAGTCACTAGACCCAAGAATTAGTGGGTGAGGTTAGGCATCAGAACAGCCTCGATTGCACTGGGCCCCTCTGCCCTTCACAGCTGTCAATTACTTGGCTTCCCAGGAGCAGCAGGTGTTTGCAAATGGTTAATGAGAGCCACACGCAGCTTGTTTTGTATAAACTCCTGCGGTGCTTTGAAAACCTTCACCCTTCAACTGTTCTAAAATTCCAGAAAAACCAGACCAGCCCTTGTCCCCGAGCCAGCTGCACGAGGCAGTCACGGAGGCCCACGCCAGGATGGTGAGAAGTGCTCCCGACCAAGCCTGAATTGAGGCTGCTTCTCCTGCTGCCCAGGAGGCTCGTGGCTGGCCAGTAGCTGGGAGCCAGGCATCTGACCCCCTGGGAGCTGCTCCGAGAACCTGGAGCAAGCAGACGTGCTGCACTCCTACTGTTTCCTGCCGAGCACAGAGTCACAGGTGGCAGGGTGGAAACCCAATTGCCAAACATCTCAGGAATGTTCGTGCTGGTAGCTGGGAGGAGGGGAAAGGTGCATTTAGCTGCTAGCCGGCGTGCGAGTGAGTGGTGACAGTAACACTCGTGTTGGTGATGTGAAGGGCCGTTGTAGGCATGTCACGGGCAATGTGCCTGTTTGAGATGGATGTTGCCCACTGCGTGGTTTGTTAATGTGCAGGTGAAGGGGTTTCTGAGGTGAGTCTCAGCTGTAGCCTTTCCTTGAGCTTCCTGCAAGTAAAGAGCCTGGGACTTTGTACCAAAGACGCCAAGCCCACCTTTAACTGCCGTTGTCTGTGTCGCTTTCAAGTGACGGGCCGGGCTCTGCAGCGCTCTAATACTTTGAAACTTAAAGGTGGGAATTTTCAGCTGGGAATCCTGCTGGGCAATGCAACGTGTGTCAGAAGCTCTCCACTGCACGTATACACTTGTTGGGGCTCCTTCAGTGGTAAGAAATACGTTGCCTGCTGGCCTGCAAAGCCTCATTTAAATTGGACAAGCCTTCAGGATCGAAGCTGTAGCACCCCTCAGTCAGCTGTACAAAGAGTGATGGGTACTTGGCCAGCTGGAAGACCTAACCTACAAATGAGGCGTGGTTTGAAAAATGCTGGGGAGATTGTTCCAGCTGCCCAATGCTGCCTCCATAGCACACACCTGGTACTGTCTGCTGGTTGTAGGAAGAGGTGGTGCCCTGATACTTGCCCCAGATGTCCTGAAGGGTAAAACAATCGATGGCAATTACTGCACTGCCCCTGAAGTTCTCTGATTCATGTAGTGCTGTAAACTTTCATGGTTGTAAAAGGGGCACCAGAAACTTGCTTCTCCTGTCCCTTCTGGGAAGGGAAGTTTGGGTGTTCCGGTTTTGTACTGGGGTGTTTAAAGGCTGGTTTGAAGACTTTCCTACGGCCTCCTGCTGCAGGGCACTTGCTCCTTTAGGTGGAGACAGAGAGGAGCCATCTTTTCTCACGCAGTGCCTCTGAAATCTGCACTTTACTACTGCGTGGGAGTTAGATGTGGGCCCTGCGGTTTCAGGACCACAGTGTAGTTCTGTTGAAAAGGAACAGGCCCTAGGTGCCAGCAGATTTGATTGATTAAATGTTCCTCTTGTGGGCTCTTGCAATAGCCTGTGTTGTCTTTTGCACCCGTCCTAAACCCTAGCAGTTGACAAGGTTCATGGGGCTCGCTAAGAGTCTTCTACTGGACAGCCTTATTTGTGGGAACCAGCTTGAGTTTTAAATGCAGTACAGGCCCTGCAGCGGCAGCTCAGAAGCAGAAAGGGAAACTGTTTTCATGGGGCACAGGCTGCGTTGTGTGGGAAACCAGTGACTCCCCTGCTTCAGTGGTCAGACTCTTCTCTAAAGCCCTTCCCTCCTGTAACGGTGCTGACTCTGCTCCCCTTGTAAAGGAACAGCATGTGCTGCTCTGTGAAACCACACCAGGGGTCTTGGGCCTATAATTGACTGGGAATATGGGGCCTTAAAGTTTGTGGGTAACAAACCAGGAATAAGTTCTTGTGGCAGAACAAGAAGTCAAGCAGGACGCTTAAGTCAAATCTTTGTATTGCTTATACACAACTGGTGCTAGTATCATAAAATGCATCACATCTATATAAAGAATGACCAGCATCTCTCAGGCAGCGGGCAGGCTAAAAATGCAATTTATACAAAGACTAGTAAGAGGAGAGCAGTGAACCCTGTGGCCAGAGTGCCTGAACGGGGGTGTTCGTTGCAGCCACTGCCAGCAAAGGGTGGCACCACATTTAAACAGTCATGGGCCACAGACTAAGCCAGCTGAAGCAGGATGTACCTGAGTACACTGCTTTGTCACATGGTCTGGGACAGCCTGAGGTTCCCATTGGGCATGGTACTTCCCACAGGGCTCAACCTGGTGTCCTAAGCACTGTTGTGCTGCCTGCCTAAACCTCAGCGACTGTCCTTACTGGAGAGAAGATGCACTAATAAGTGGGCTGCAACACCACAGTGGCTTGCAGCTGTGCAGTACTCCACAGCCCACAGCAGTCTGCTGGGAGGAGGCTTGCCCAGGGTCACTTAAGGCCCACAAAGGTCATCCCCACAGCTTAGTTTTTAAGGGTGAGGTTTCGCTGCTTTTGCTTCCTAAGAGTAAAAGAGGCCATCAGTAAGCAAGCCTGGGCTTGGACAAACGTGGCACATCCCAGGATAAACCCAGCCAAGCAGCGCAACCTGCTCGGTGGCTGCAATTGCACCTGTGAACCAGGCTGATCTGCTACTGCTGCTCATCCAGAATAGCACACGTATCTCTCTCCCCCCACAGCACCTGAGTCTGGGTGAGTCTCAGGGGCGCCTCCTGAAGGACCTAGTGCTTTGTGTAGCAGGTGGTGAGACCTCTCTTGCCCTTCAGCACAAAACACAGCTTTCATCACTCTACATCACATGGCAAGGCCAGGAGCCTCCTGCTACAGATTTTTCTCTCTCTTCTCACCAGGTGCTACTGATTGTAATAATGCTATAAGGAGATTGTCTTAATTTGGCTGCCCTTCCATATAACACTCTTCCAACAAGCTTGGTAAAGTTCAGGCGTGCAAAACACAGCCCTCTTTCACAGTCGTTGCAACAGACACGGGGTGGTCATATGCACCCTCCTGGCTGACCAAGTGCTGCAGCTGCAGAACTGGCTATGGGGGTGGGGGGGGAGCAGAGTACTGGGTTTGGGACCAGCTCCAGCCTTAAAAAAAAAAAGTGGGGGGGCAGTAAGAGCTTGCAGCTGCCACCTCTAGAATGGCTGCAAGGAGGCAGGGTCGCCTTAGTGCAGACCACATAGACTGGTAGTGTTTGGACTTGCCAAATGGAAGGGAACAGTTAGAGGTGGGCAGGAATCAATTTTCTCAGGGTGCAGCAATTTGAGATGTTAAAATATGCCCATCTCTATGTTGGAACAAAACATTTTGGCAGTTTTCACACACTCTGCCCGACCGTGCGCCCCTCAGCCCCTGGTTCCGCATTCTACATTTGAAATGTTTCAAGTTCATCCATTGTTAAAGTATAACCAGTGTAGATTTAGGAATACACAGTAATTGAAACAATGGAAACATCAGGGTTTTTTTTTGAGTCAAATCCCTGCTCAACAGCCCCTTGCCTGCAGAAAGTTTGAGTTTTGATGAATCATTTGCCAATGGAAAAAGACATTTTGCAGAAGAATAACCAGCCAGCTGGAGTTGCCTGTTTGGCATAGTTGCCATTTGTCCCAGCCTTTCTGCTGGTCTCTGCTAATCTAGCACTTGTACAATTGCAGCAGCAGAGAAAGGGACCCAGGGGAGAAACAAGGTGAAGAGAAACTGGTCCCAGATAAAAGGTTGGAGCGTCATTTAAGCAGATCCTAATGGGTGTAGTTAAAATGACAATTTTTCCATTAATTATTAAATTAGCACCATATATATATTTTTTTATAGAGAAATGACTTGTAAACAATAGTTTCCACCTTCAGAAGGTTGTGTAGTCCATGGCATAATGCAGCTATAAACATTATTTTATAAATAGGAATGGCAGCTTTCAAAAGCTAGCCAGAGATGCAGCAACAGGAAGGGGCAGGGAAAGGGGTATTTCCTGTCTCTGCAGTCGGATATGCCCCGAAAGGCAAGTGAGGGTTTGATTCTGGCCTCAGCTGAAGCAAACTGGGCCAACAGTGAATCCAAACTGGTGTGAGGCGTCGCCATTGTGAAACACAGCCAGGTCTCGCAGCGGTAAGAGAGCCAGCTCCTCAGTGGAAAACTGGAAGATGGTGTCAGTGATTGACGACTCGTTGTCCAGCTGTAACACAGAATGAGCTGCCTTGTTACTTACCACAGAACTACAGCGTTGGAAGGGCCTGTGGCACAGCACACCCCTTGGGCCCACACTAACAGGCAGACCCCCTAATGGTCTGGCATTGGTATGTGCTAGCCAGCAAAGCTAAGGCTTCGCTTCCTCTCTTGTTTATAGCTGTGTTCTCAACCTGCAGTCAGCTGCAGAACTGCCTTGTCTTCACTAGGGGATAACCTGGTCCCAGTTATGAAGTAAGGACCCACCCTTTTCAGCAGGCACAATCTTTTTGTTACATGTCTGTACAGCACCTAGCACCAGGGCTCTAGCGCTGGGACTTTGGTGTGCTGCTGAAAATGCAGCTTGGGTACCAGTGGGGAGCCCTTCCCAGGCTTTGTGAGAGACCGGCATGGAGCCTTTTTTGCTGCATCTGGGCAGCCACGACTTAGCCGTTCAGCAAGGTCTGACACTAGGTGCTGCACCAGACCTAGAAGTGGGAACCCCCAGTTCTCGTAAAAGGCAGAGTGACAGGGTCTTGTTCGCAATGAAGCAGGGGGACAGCGGGGGAGAGAAGTCAAAGACCTCCCTCCTGTTAGCTCTGCTGCTAAGGACCACCTGCCGAGTCAACCCCTGGTGTAGCTTCCCCACCCCCGCCATTCACCGTGCAGCCCTGCAGGGTGGTTAGGTAGCTCTTCTCCTTGGAGTCCGTGAGGAATTTGATGTCTTTCTCTAGCTGCAGCTCTCTGTCAGAGTCAGGCCGGCAGGAGTACGACACCTTTTGTGTGGCGAGGCTGCTGTGCAGCTTCAGGAAACGGAGCTGGACAGTGCTGGCGCCCTGGTATTCCAGCTGCAATGACAAGAGGGGTAAGAGTGCTCAGCACCCGGAAAGCAGGCACCCGCAGCATGGCCCCAGAGCCTCTCCGGCTGGAGGATGGCCCCTGTTCGAGTCAGGAGGGATTCAGGCTAATTCAAGGCCTGCCATTAACACTCCTGCTTCCCAAGGTTATCAGCCTGTGGAAGAGGAGCTGGATACTGGCAGCAGGCAGTGCTCCACGCCTGGTGCCAACCGTCCCACCATGGTACTAGGAAACTGTTATGCCATCCTGGATACAGGAGAAACAGGAGATAAGGAATCACCCCCTACAGACAAAAGAGAGAAACCTTCTACCCCCCCAAGGCTGGGAGGGCTGCTGCTGCCACCACCATGCAGAGGCCCTGTATGGGGGTTGGTCGGAGACTCTCTTTGAGGGGGATGGAGGCACCTGTCTGTTGCCCTGACATGCCCTCTCGGGATGTTTGCTGCCTCTGGGGGCGGGGGGGGGGTCTGTATATGAGAAGCTATGGGGAAAGTGTCAAGGATTATCCAGCCTTTTGACTACTACCCCATGCTGCTCATCCATGTAGGCACAAATGACACTGCAAGGTGTAACCTTGAGCAGATCAAGTATGACTACAGGGCTGTGGAAGTATAGGGTGAAGGAGCTGTGAGTGGAGGTGGTGTTCTCCTCAATCCGTCCTGTCAAAGGTGGGGGCCAGGCAGAGACAGGTGCATCGCGGAGGTGAATGCCTGGCTGTGAGGATGGTGTCCCCCGGAGCACTTTGGCTTCCTCGATCACGGAGTCCTGAACCATGAAGGCCTGCTAAGCAGGGATGGAATTCACCTTTCAAGGAATGGGAAACCTGTATGTGGAGCAAGACTGGCGAACCTAGAGAAGAGGGCTTTAAATTAGAATGATGGGGACAGGTGTCCAAAGCCCACAGGTAAGTAAAAAAACCTGGAGACCTGGGAGCTGGGTTCGAAGTAGGAGGGAACAAGGGCTATAATAGCAGATAAAGAGGGATTAAGCAGAACTGGGAGACAAAAGTAAATCAGTATCTTAGATGCCTATAAACAAAGTATGAATAATTAGCAGGAAGCACTTGAAGTCCTAATAAATACAACTATGACATAACTGGTATCAGAGACTTGGTGGGATAATACACACAACTGGAATATTGGTATAGAAGGGTCCAGCTCCCTCAGGAAGGATAGGCATCATCAACAGGGAGGAGGTGGTGTCTTATATATTAAAAATGTGCACACCTGGACTGAGGTGGAGATGGATGTAGGAAATGCATTGAAAGTCTCTGGGTTGGGTTAAAAGGGTAGAAAACGAGGGTGATGTCATGCTAGGGGTGTCTATGATAGACCACTTAGCCAGGTAGAAGAAGTGGATGAGGCTTTTTTCTAAGCAACTAACAAAATCAGCCAAAGTCCTGTATTTGGTGGTGTTGGGGGACTTCAACTATCCAGACCTATGCTGGGAAACGAACACAGCAAGACAGACTATCCAGAAAGTTCTTGGACTGCAGTCATGACAATTTTTTATTTCAGAAGGGCCGTGTCTACACTAGCCCCAAACTTCGAAATGGCCACGCAAATGGTCATTTCGAAGTTTACTAATGAAGCGCTGAAATGCATATTCAGCGCTTCATTAGCATGCGAGCGGCCGCAGCAGTTCAAAATTGACGCGCCTCGCCGCTGCGCGGCTCATCCCGACGGCTCCTTTTTGAAAGGACCCCCACCTACTTCGAAGTCCCCTTATTCCCATCAACTCACGGGAATAAGGGGACTTCGAAGTAGGCGGGGTCCTTTCGAAAAGGAGCTCCGTCGGGACGAGACACGCGGCGGCGAGGCGCGTCAATTTCGAAGCGCCACGGCCACCCGCATGCTAATGAAGCACTGAATATGCATTTCAGCGCTTCATTAGTAAACTTCAAAATGGCCATTTGCGTGGCCATTTTGAAGTTTGAGGCTAGTGTAGATGTAGCCAAGGTGGAAAAAGCTACTGGGGGAAGCAGTTCTAGATTTGATTTTAATAAAGCAGGAGGAACAGGTTGAGAATTTGAACGTAGACAGCAGCTTGGGAGCAAGTGACCATGATTCTAAGAAATGGTGAAAAGGAGAATGTCAAAATAGAGATACTAGATTTTGGGAAGCTAGAGTTTGGAAAATTCAGAGAGCTGGTAGGTGAGGTTCCATGGGAAGTAAGACTAAGGAAAAACAACTGAATAGAGTTGGCAGTTTTTCAGAGGCCATTATAAAGGGCCCAAAAGCAAGCTATACTGATGCATCATAAGGATGGAAAGTATGGGAGAAGGCTGCCCTGGCTGAGCCAGGAGATCTTTATATGATCTCAAAAATCAAAAAGTTTTCATATAAAACATGGCAATTAGGAGAAATTACAAAGGATGAATATAAGCAAACAATACATGTAGGCAGGGGCAAGATTAGCAAGGCCAAGGCACAAAATGATCGTAAACTCGCTAGAGACACAAAGGGTAACAAGAAGACATTCTACAAATATTGGAAGCAAGGATAGGGTAGGTCCACTGCTCAGTAAGGAGAGAGAAACACTATCAAGAAACTCGGAAATGGCAGAGGTGCTTAATGACTGTTTTGGTCTTCACCAAGAAATCTGATGCAGAAATTCCTAACGAGGTAACTGCTAGTGGGAAGTTTTGTGGGGGGGGGGGGGGGGTAGGTTTAGAGGCTAAAATAAAAAATAAATAAAAAAAAAAAAAAAGGTAGAAATTACTTTAAAAAAATTAGATGGCTGCAAGTCACCAAGGCCTGATGAAATGCATCCTGGAATATACAAGGAGCTGATAGAGGTAGTATTGGATTCTTTAGCTGTCATCTTTGACAAGCCCTTGAAGTTAGAAGAGATTGCAGAAGCCTGGAAAAGGGCAAACATAATGACCAGCTGTAAAAGTGGATAAAAGAACAGCCCAAGAAACTACCAAGCAGTCAGTTTCACTTCTGTGCCAGGAAAGATACTGGAGCAAGTAATTAAGGAATTCAGCTGCAAACAGCTGGAAGAAAATAAGGTGATAGGTAACGGCCAGCACGTATTTGTGAAGAACAAACCATGCCAGACCAATCTCCTAGCTTTCTTTGACAGGATAACAAATCTTGTTGATAAGGAAGAAGTGCTGCCTATACTTTGGTAAGGCATTGCATGATTGTCTTATCAAGAAACTAGTCAAATACAACTTCGATGGGGCCGTGATAAGGTGGATAACTGTTCTTAGGGTGCATCTACACTAGGACGGGCATAACAAGTGAGGTTCCATAGGGAATCTGTTTTGGGACCAGGTCTAGTCAATAGCTGCATCAACAATTTAGCTACTGGCAAAGAGACCACACTTACTAAATTTGCAGATGATACCAAGCTGAGAGGGGCTGCAACTGCTTTGAGGGACAGGCTCATAATTCAAAATGAGCCAGAAAAACGGGAGAAATGGTCTGAGGTAAACAGGATCAAGTTTAATAAAGACAAAGGCAAAGTGCTCCACTGAGGAAGGAACAAGCAGTTTCACACCTACAGGATGGGACATGACTGTCTAGGAAGTAGTATTGCAGAAAGGGAGCTTGGGGGGGGGGGTGTCACAGGAGACACCCCCCCGCCCCAAGCTAAATATGAGTCAACAGTATGATGCTGTTGAAAGAACACAAGTAAACGTGCTTCTGGGATGCATTAACAGGAGTGTTAGGCGCAAGACATGAGAAGTCATTCTTAGGCGCTATTCAGTGCTTGTTAGGCCTCAACTGGACTATTGTGTCCAGTTCGGGGCACCGCATTTCACTAAAGATGTGGAGAAATTGGAGACGGTCCAGAGAAGAGCAACAAGAATGCTTAAAGGGCTAGAGCCCATGCATTATGAAGGAAGACTGAAAGAACTGGGCTTGTTTAGTTTAGGAACGCAAAGAATTGGAGGGGACATGATTGTGGTTTTCAAGCACCTGAAAGAGGGCTACAAGGAAGAGGGCGAAAATTTGTTTCCTTTGGCGAGAACAAGGAGCAATGGGCGTAAACTGCAGCCAGGGCGGTTTAGGTTGGCGATTAGGAAAAATTTACCAACTGTCAGGGTGGTTAAACACTGGAATAAATTGCCTAGGGAAGTGGTGTACTCGCCATCACTGGAGACATTTAAGGGCAGGTGAGGTAACCGTTGAGTGGGGATGGTTTAGCCTGTGCTTCGTCCTGTTGGGGTGGGGGGAGGGCAGGGGACAGGACTTGATGACCACTAGCGGTCTCTTCCAGTTCTGGTGTGCCAGGATTCTGTGCCCCAAGTCCCTGGCCTGCCCCCTCCATGGAACAAGAAGGGATGGGTGCAGCACGGGCCACCTGGCGTTGCTTCACCCCCCCCGCCACCCACTTCACCCACAAGGTTTCCCGTGTACTCACTGAGGCTGTGTCTACACTACGCAATAAATTCAACTTTAATTCACTCAGCTTGATTTTTTTTTTTTTTTAACCCACGTGACTGTGTAAAGACCATTGGCTTGGTGGGTTTTTTTTTTTTTTTTGGGTGGACTAATCTTGAGCTGATTAAAAATTGCAGTTACCTGATGGGTGTAGCGTCGCGCTCGAATTCAGAAGCTTGCTTAAAGACCAGCGTGGAAGTGCCACATCTTAAAATGGAATTTATTAGGCTAGAGAAGTGTCCCGAATGTAACCCACAATGCCCCTCTCCCTCCTACGCGCTGGCCGCTGTGCTCCAGTACCAGGAAGCCTGTGACTCGCCAAGCGGGTGCAGTGAGTGTTTAAGCTGTGGGCTGGCGTTAGTTATGCCCACGTGAGAAATGCCTTCTATGCTGCTAGCCCTGTGCCCGCATCCACCCACTCAAATCGCCCCTGCAGGGCATTTGTGGCACTGACTGTACATTTGCTATTTTTGTCTACAGGGCCTGGTGTCAGCCTCATCCTGCTATACCGTGTGGCAACAAGGCTGTGCTGGGGCGGGGTGTGCTTGCATAACAGGCTGAGAAGTGTCTCAGCAGTTTATGCGACCCGACTGCCCTGCCCCCCCCCCCCCGCCCCCCAAGCACCACACTGTTTGGGGCTTTCCTGTGCTCAGTCACATCAGGTGGGTAGTCCCACAAGCCAATAAAGGCTGTGCCTGCTGGTTTTTGCTGCCAGTGCTGCCAGTCATGCATTTAGGGTGCCAAGGGTGGGAAAGATAGGGATGTCGCTGCTGTGGGGAAGCCCCCCACCCCCGGCTAAGGATCTTGCTGCTATTTGGGGAAGGACCACGTCACCTGGCCTTCCTTGGACACCGCCCCCCCCTCCCCCGCCCCGCATACAAAAAAAATAAACTTGGCGCTTACCACAGCTTGCTGGGGAAAATACCCCCCCCCACCCCCCACCCCCGGCAACTAAGAAAGTCAGGGTTTGGCTGTGGCCGGGGGAGGAAGGACCAATTCAACGGCCTGCCCCCCACCCCCACCCCAGGGCTTGATGCAGCTGAGGGGAGTGGGTGGGGAGAAACCAAAAATTCTTTTGCCATGCCCCTTGCTGCCCTTTTCAATCCTCTTTTTTTTTTCCCCCTCACTTTAAAACCCAGGCTGGGCCCCTGCTTTATTATTAGGGCTCACATGCACGCACCTAGGGGCTGGCCCATTGACATCATTGGTGGCCCCTTGTTGGCACAATCAGTCCAGTGAGTCAGGAAAACAAAAATTCTTCCCCCCCCCACTTCACTTTTCTGGTCCCTTTTTTCCCCACTTTCAGACACAGTCCGGGCCCCGTATTATTTTCCGGGCTCACCTACATGCAATGATGGGAGGCAAGCCACTGGGCCCGTTGAGCAGACAGGCGTGGAACAGATGCCATCTAGTGCTCCGGCAAGCCAGCAACGCTTTGCAGTAGCAATACAATGAAGGGGGGAACCAAAATTTTTTTTTCTTATGTTTTTGTGTCCACCTCCTCCCTTTAAAAACCAGTCCAGGCCCCTGCACTATTGTCAGGGATCACATGCATGCAATGAGGGTACAGGGGATGGCCCCTTGAGAATACAATCACTGCGCCTATGTTGCCAGTGTGGTGGGGGAGGGTGGTTTGCAATAAAATTCTTTCTGGACTTTTTTTAATCCTCTTTCCTCTCACTGTGAGGGTCCCTGCCTAATTTCCAGGGAGTGGCCTTTTGTCAGGGCTCAGGAGGGGAATGAGGAAAATGCAGTGTGGGACGAGGACATCAAGACGAGCGAGCATCCCCCTGAATGTGAGGGGTATGAGGGAACTGTGGGATAGCTTCCCACAATGCACTACTGCAAAAGTCGGTTTTAGCCAATTTGTGTGGGTGGCAGCAATGACGCGACTGTGTGGGGAGCACAGGGGAAGTGAAGATGCTCAAATTTGAACTTATACATTGTAGAATTAGACAGTCGATATACGTAAATTCAAATTTATCTCCTCAGGTAGATGCAGCTTCAGAGAGTTACTTGGCCATATGCTCGCTCGTTCTCAGGCAAAAACGCACTTTCATACATTGGCTGAGATGGGGTTTTGCCCACGACAGCTCATACCCCAGTCAAGCCGTGAGTCTATAAGGCTCCCCAGGACTCCTCATTTCTGCAGACACCCATTCACCCGGCTCCCCCTGTAACACGCCCTGAGGTTTCTCATGGTTACAGGCCCCGCAGGCAGCGGGTTGATTGTGACAGTAGTGTTCTTTGGATTTGTCAGCTCAGAAGGGCCCATTGTGCTCACCCAGTCAGGCCTTGTGTAGGCCACAGGCCCAAGAATAGCTCAGAATTAATTCCTGGTGCAAGGAGAGCTTGATTCAGGAATACCCAAGCGCTCCCTTCTCAGCGGCCCGCCCCTCTCGTGCAGAACATGCTACCTGCAGTAACAGCAGCTTCTGCTTGCACAAGTGAAACCCTGTGTACAGCAGGCTGCTCATTCATGCCTTGAGACATGCCTCGCAGTAGTGCCATGCCAGGAGCCAAGACCTGCCCAGCCCTGGTGCACTGGGGCAGAACAGGAGCACTGACCAGAAAACCCCCAGGCAGGGTGCTGAACCACTCGAAGGTGTCCTTGGATGTGTACGCTTTCAGCCAGGCTTTGATGGGCACCTGGCGGGGGGGAAAAATGGTGCCACGGTTAGACACACTGTGCAGGGCCAATGAGCTCACAGCCTGCCAGGCCTTTGGGACTTCGTGTTCAGTGGTTAAACAGCTGTTCTTGCACAGCAACCAGCTCTGACCACGGGGTCTGGTGGCTTCTCCAGCCAAGGCCTCCCAGAGCAAGGCGTTGGGCCTGGATGTGGGCAGGGATCACTGTGTTTTGCAAAGATGCCCCCATGTTCCCAGCCCCTGCTCACTCTTGGGGGCACCCCAGAGAGCAGTCTTCACTCCCGGCCCCCCACCCCCGGCCACACCAGCAGGATGGCGCTGAGCATCCCCAGCAGAGCTGAGGAAAACCAGTGCTCTGCTATGGCTACAAGGCCTCTGCCCTGTTCTGTGGCTCTGTCATCACAAACCAGCCAGTTCCAGGTGACTCATCACTGGTGCTAATATTCCTCCTTGGGCACTCGCCTTTCCCTCCATCCCCACCCCACACCAAAAAATTCCCAGACCTCCACCCTGGGGTGCATGTCTGCCACAGCACGGCCTAGGGCCTTGCGCACAGCCGCAACCAGAGAAGCAGATTTTGTGCACACCCCACTCCCAGACCCCCCTCTGCCCCACCCCCGCATACAGCAGGCCTGCCCTACCTGAGCACGTACTGGAGATACACAGGTCTCCCCCCCTGCTGTGAAGTTGCAGAATGCCAGCAGCGAGTCCTGCAGACTGCCTTGATTGGGGTCTACATAATAATAGCCTGGCAGGGGGGGAAGCACGAGCAGCCATTCACTTTAAGGCGTTCACGTGTGGGAAGCGAGGGCTTTATACATGGCTGCACCCGTTACAAGGCAGCCAGTCGAGAGCAGGCATCCTCAGGGGAGTTTTACTGCATTTCCCGCACTGTCCCTTAACCCTAACAGGCTCAGGGTGCTGTAATCACACTGGATTCCCAGGCACGCCACCCTCCCCTGCACTTCCCACCAGCCTGTCACAAACCGCTCCCAACAATGGCCGACAAACCCCTGCGAGCTCCTAACACCCCCAGGCCACTGGCAGGGCAGGTGGGTGCACCCACAGGTGCCAGCAATACACTGCACCACAATGTTCACACTGTGCCCTGGTGGGTTTCAGCTCAAGCTGGAGCAGCTCCCGCTTCGAGTTCTGCTTTCTCAGTGACTCTCCCGTGAGTCAGCCACAGGGACAGGGCGAAACGCATCCAGGCCCGTCCTGCTGTGGGGCGCAGCTCTCACCCCAGGGGCTTCTCTAGTCCAAAGGAAGTGTGCCAGCTGTTGCTGAGTGTCACACATCCTTCTCGGGCTAGGAGTGTGTTACAGCCCCAGCCAGTGACCTTCGACAGCTCAGACTTTGGGGGCGGCCTGTGGTGTCAGCCAAGATGGCGGCAGTCCACAACCCATCTCATGCTGGCTGCAGTGCCAGGAAACCATCAGGCTGCAGCAACATCAACAAGGGCAAAACTTCTCTGCGCTGTTGCAGACAGCCCCAGGCTGCCCTTGCACAGGGCAGCAGCTCCTCAGCTCTTTTCTCCGACCGAGAAGCCAGGAGGAGGGTCTGGCTGTAGGCGAGCCAGTGAATGGGCTCTAGGGGGAGCAGGGCAGAGGGGGCGGCTATGCATTTGCAACACAGAAGCAGAGAGGAGCTTATGTGGTCCAACTCCTGATGCTCCTCGTGCTGTTTGTTGCCTTGTCCCCCCGCAGAGGAACCCTTCATTTCTGCTGGACACGGGTGTTGTGAGCGTCCTGGGGCTAAATTCCTCAGCAATTAATGCTGGGCCACCCTGGCTCATTCACCTTGCCCGGGGCAGGGCAGAGCTCATTCAGCGCTCAGGAAGGTGCAGGCCTAAAGAATTTACCTCAAGTCAAGCTGCAAGGCCCTTTGGGTTCTTCCCTGCCCCCAGCAGCAACCTGAGCTCCCCAGCCAATACATGCTAGTGCTGATCTTTCCGTAATGGAGCTACCAAGCGGCGAGCCACCTGTGATCTCCTCCAGATTGGCACCCAGCTCCCCCCCAGGGTTTGGTACCATCGGGCAGGCCAGGCCGAGCCAGGAGGAGCTCCTTGCAGGTGGCAGCTGGGTTGTCCTTCGTGCCATTTGGGGGGTCTACCAGGAGCTTCAGCTCATGGCCCAGGTGGTCCAGAAAAGCCCACACCTTGGCGTAGTTCAGCTTGTTGGAGGAGTAAATCAGATTCTAAAAGGGGTGGAAAAAAGACAGGAAGTCACTGGAACCTCTCTCATCATTTCTCAGTCAGGCAGGAACCCGAGCACACCCAATGTCTGTCTTGTCTAGTTATGCAGGGACTGCCTTGCTTGGTTTGTGCAGCGCCTGGAGCACTTGTGCCCTGATCTCAGCTGGGGCCTCTAGGTAATGCTGGAGCACAAAGAAGAAGGGTGGCAGGCAGGAGCGGAAGGTGTGTACTGAAGTAGCTGCCTCTTCACTAAGTGAAAACCAGCCCTGGGGCTTTGCACTCTAGCCCTAAAGTGCTGGTGGGTTCCATGTTTCTAGTGACTCAGGGGAGTGACTGACAGGCTCAGCTGGTTTTTGCCTTAGAAGCCTCCTTCCTGCAACAAGCCTTCTTCTTTGAGTGTCCCTGTGGGTGCTCCACGTTAGGTGTCGGGCTCGCCCCGGCGCCGCAGGTCGGATCTTCCAAGCAGTTTCTGCCAGACCGCGCATGCGCCGGTGCGCGCCGCTCCCTTGCGCACTCCCGGCCACATGCGCGATCCGGTCCCCGCCAGTTCCTCTTAACCGCCGTCGGCTGCAGACGGAATCCGCCCAGGCTACGGCCAGAGTTAGAGTATTTAATTGTTTTAAAGTTTCTTCAGTCTTAGATTAAGTTAGTCGGCTGTTGTTTTCAAAAAAAAAAAAAACAACAAAGAAAGGAAAGGAATTCAAAGCTTCCAATCCTAGTAACAAGCGGAGCACTGGAGGCCAGGAGCCTAGGGCCATTAGATAAAGCCTGCCGCGGCAGGAGGGCTGAGAGGGGAACAAGCACAGAGAAGGTGCTAAGTACCCTATTAACAACTCAAAGACTCACCACAATGTCCTCTTCAGGATTCAAGAAGTGTGAGTCGTGCCGCAATTCCAGCGTCTGATGGGCAGTCAGTGCATAAGGTGCTTGGGGGAATCCCATGTCACTCAGAAATGTTCCTTCTGCGCCAAGTTAACAGCCAGAGCAAGGAAGGACAGGGAAATGCGGCTGAAAATGCTGCTGTTCGACAAGGCCCTCCAGCCGGACGTGCCGGAGCGGCCGCAGCAGGAGGGACCCTCCGGGGCCCATAAAAGGAAAGCCGCGTCCCTAACCCCATCAGCGCAAAAATGGAGGAAAATCTCCCCAACCCGATCCCTGCCGGCAGCAACAGCGAGCGGGACGGGTGGAGCGCACAGCCCCCAGCCGCAGCTACAGCTGATCGGCAGCGGCGCAGAGACGCACGTGGCGGAGGTTCAGCCTCCGATGATCAAACAGCCACCCTGCACCGAGGGCAGGGCGGCAGCCAAGCAAGCGCCGGAACCGGCGGCACCGCAAACAGCGGCACTGACCCCTGGGGAACCGGCGGCGCAGAGCGCACAGGCACGCAGCCTGCAGGCACTGGGGGAGACCGCCCGCGCGGCACCGCTGAGGAGCGTGCCGAGCGCGGTGCAGACTACGGGGCCGAGATCCCCGACGCGTCACGGGGCGGAGCCACCCCCACAGAGGAGGGGAAAGGCAGCACAGAAAACACGGCACCGCAGTCCCTCTCCATACAGGGCTGCAGAGCTGCTTTCTCTGAGCCCTCCGCTCGTGCTGCGGACTCCAACGAGAAGGCAGGGGTCACCCCTAGCCTATCCGGAGCCCCCATCTCCATTTCTACAGCCAGCCTCCCCATGGCTTGGACCACCTTCGCCCTTCTTGGGCTTCGAGCCACTTGAGTACTATCACAAATCAGCGTCCCAGGTCTCCAGAAGATCTCGCTCCCCCAGACGTAGGGGGTATGCACCAAGGGAGTGGTCCGGGTCACCATCCCAGGAGCAGTGCCCGTGTTGCCATGGTCGCCCCTATCATGCGGGGCATAGACACCATAGGCATATACCAGGGACAGATCCCCACGGACGGTTCCGTATCCCCAAGGGCAATCGCGAACGGGGACAGAGACTCAGATATCTCAGGGGAAGTTGGTTCTGGAACCCCGGGATTTTCCCTCGCAAGCTTCTAGCGAGCGGATGTACCACCGTCAACAGGACCCGGAGGGGTCCAGAGAGGCTTACCCTAGCGGTTCCTCGTTGTCCTCCCCGGGTGAGGCTACGGCCCCGGGGGACGTCCATCCTCCGGACAATCTCAAACAGTTCCAAGAGCTGTTTAAAAGGGTGGCCTTCACGCAAGGCATCCAGACAGCAGAGGTGCAAGAGAAGCACCATAAGCTCCTTAAAAATCTGAGACCTCCGGCCTCCTCTAAAATAGCCATACCGCTTGACGAAGCAATCTTGGAGTCCGCCACCACGATATGGCAGACCCCTGCGACTATTCCGCCTGTCCACAAGAGAGCGGACAAGAAATACTTCGTGCCGGAGAAGGGCGTGGAGTTCCTATTCAGCCACCCGCAACCAAATTCTCTGGTGGTAGAATCGTCTCAACAGAGATCAAAAACTTCTCAGTTCAAAACAGGGGGAACAGACAAAGATGCCAAGAAGCTAGAGCTGTTCGGCAGAAAGGTCTACTCCTCCTCCACCCTACTGTTGAGAATGGCGAATTACGCAGCGCATCTAGCGAACCACAATTTCGACAACTACCCTAGCTTAACCTCCCTCATGGACTCGTTTCCAGAGGACAAGAAGCTGGTGCTCAAGGCTATTGTGCAAGAAGGCTACATGGCCTCGAGAACGGGAGTTCAGATCGCCCTAGTTGTAGCGGATACGGCAGCACGCTCAACAGCTACGGCAGTGGTCATGAGCAGGAAGTCCTGGCTCCAGACAGCAGGTATCCCGAGGGATATGCAGGTGAAGATCGTTGATCTCCCCTTTGACACGCAGAAGCTGTTTGCAGTATCAACCACAGCGTCCCCAGTATCACAGGGGCTACAAGCAAGGGCGACATCAACAGCACCGACAGTACAGAACTCCCAGGCGACATTCTCAACAGAGCCGTGCGTCCTCGGGGCAGGGCCAAAGGCCACAAGTTTGACACACAGATCGAGGGCTGCACTATCGCTACCATCGCGCAATGTCATCCGAAGCTACTGTTCCACCATCGCCTCCGACCATTCTACGACCAGTGGCAAAAGATCACCACAGACAAATGCGTACTGGAGATCATGGCCACGGGTTACGCGATTCCCTTCCAGTCGCTCCCACCGCCATGACCTCCACCCAGACCCCACCTAAAGGACGCCTCCCACGAAGCGAGACTCAAGCAGGAGGTAGACCATCTTATGCTTATAGGGGCAGCGGAAAGAGTGCCGGAGCAACTCCGAGGGAAAGGGTTCCACTCAAGATACTTCCTCACAGAGAAAAAGACAGGAGTCTGGAGGCCCAGCCTAGATCTTCGAGGCCTCAACTGGTACTTGCGCAAGCAACGCTTTCAGATGATCACAGTCGCCTCTATACTTAGGGCACTGGATGATGGAGATTAGTTCGCAGCCCTCGACTTACAAGACGCGTATTTCCACATAACTATTCACCCGGCTCACAGGCGTTTTCTCCGGGTTATGGTAGGCAAAGAACATTTTCAGTACAAGGTTCTGCCGTTCGGCCTCTCCTCGGCCCCCAGAGTCTTCACCAAGACCTTGGCAGTGGTGTCACCCTACCTGCACAGACGGGGTGTTTATATTCCCATATCTGAAAAAAAACAAAAAAACGACTGCCTAGTGAAAGGGGCCTCGAAGGAGGAGGTACTTCGCATGATACGCGTCACAGCAGACACATTCTCTTCACTGAGCCTGGTCATCAATGTGGCAAAATCCAAGATAGACCCCGCACAGGACATAGAGTTCATAGGGGCACGTATAAATTCCATCACAGCAAGGGTTTATCTACCAGATGCCCGCTTTCGCGCCATTAGTTCCCTCATGCAAGTCATCACCTTCAGCCCTACGGTGCCGGTTCTGACGTGCTTACAGCTGCTGGGCCACATGGCAGCAGCAACGTTTGTGGTACAGAATGCCCGATTGCATAGGCGCCGCATGCAGCACTGGCTGGCGAGCGTCTACAAACCGGCAGCACACACTGTCTACAGGGTGGTGTCGCCCACGACAGAGGTGCACAGATCCCTGCAATGGTGGGTGAACCCCAAGAACATGCTAACAGGGGTGCCCTTTCACCAACCACAAATATCTGTTTTTCTCACTACCGACGCCTCCCACATAGGGTGGGGAGCACACATGGGCGAAAAGGTGACGCAAAGACTGTGGTCCTCCATGGAACAGTCACTGCACATAAATATACTGGAGGTCAGAGCAGTGTTCAATGCCTGCAAACACTTTCGAGACCATATACAAGGCAAGTAGTCGGGATCAGTACAGACAATACCTCCACCATGTTTTATATAAATCGGCAAGAAGGAGCTCGGTCCCGTGCCTTATGTGCGGAAGCAGTCTGGTTGTGGAACTGGTGCATCGCCAACAATATAGCCTTGAAAGCCTCATATTTACCAGGCGCTCACAATGTGAAGGCAGACCAGCTGAGCAGGCGCTTCACACTCACACACGAGTGGCAGATCCGTTCCGATCTGCTACGACCGATTTTTCACGCATGGGGTTTTCCCCAGGTAGACCTATTTGCCACTCAACACAAGAAGTGCCCACAATATGGCTCCAGGGCAGGACTGGGACGGGGGTCCCTGGGGGACGCATTCGCGATCTCGTGGAGGGGCCCCCCTGCTCTAACGCCTTTACTCCCACAGTGCTTATCCACAAAGTCTTGCAGAAAGCCAGGAGAGAGAAAGCTGAATGATCCTAGTCATCCCAACGTGGGATCGACAGCAATGGTTCCCCTTACTCCTGCGCATGTCGGACCGTCCACCGATGCCCCTCCCGGTGGCGCCGGATCTGCTCACGCAGCCCAGGGGTCCATAGTGCATCCACACCCCCGAGGCCTGCGACTGCAAGCATGGTTAATCCATGGCTCAGCTACCTAGAGAGCACGCGTACGAAGGGAGTGCAACAAGTCCTAGAAAGTAGCAGGAGGACTTCCACCAGGAAGCCCTATAAGCAAAAATGGACTCGATTGACTGCATGGTGTTCTACCAAGCAATTAGCCCCCCTTGCTGTGCATATGCCTGTAATACTAGAGTATTTACTGGACCTCAAGAGAGGCGGACTCTCCCTATTCTCGTTGAAGGGTCCACCTTGCCACTATATCGGCTTTCAGACATGAAGAGGAAGGGCACACGGTGTTTGCCCATCCCATGGTTACCAGGTTCCTCAAAGGGCTGGTAAACCTATACCCCCCTCGGAAACCGCTTCCACCTTCGTGGAGCTTGGACCTGGTGCTTAATGCGCTAACGGGACCACCGTTTGAACCCTTAGCCACGGTTTCCCTCCGTCTCCTTACGATAAAGACGACCTTTCTTCTTGCAATCACGTCAGCTTGCAGGGTGAGCGAGCTTGCGGCAGTCATGGCAACGCCACCCTGCACAGTAATTTCCAAGGAGGAGGTAACCTTACGGCTGCATCCAGCCTTTGTTCACAAAGTTTCTTCAGAGTTTCGTATTAACGAACCTATAGTTTTACCCTTGTTATCCAAAGCCTCATAACTCCAACAAAGAGGCGTGCCTACACCTCCTGGACGTGAGGGGGGCGCTGGCTTTCTATATAGACAGGACTAAGTCCTTCCGGAAAATGGATAGACTCCTAGTCTCTCTCGCTCCCAAATCAAAAGGAGAAGGTCTCTCTTCGCAGAGAATCTCGAAGCACATCGTATCCTGCATAAAAATGTGCTACGAACTCAAAAAGACTCCTTTACTGGCCATGCCCAGGGCTCACTCCACTAGGGCGGTGGTGGCATCAACAGCCTTTTTCAAGGGCGTTGCGCTAAAAGACATCTGCAGAGCGGCGACATGGTCATCCTACGACACCTTCGCCAAGCACTATGCCCTACACAGGGTATTCCAAGAGGATACCCGTCTCTCGACAGCGGTCCTCTCGGGGACAAGCTGCACATGAGCTGATTACCCACCTCCTATTTCGGTTACTACTGGGTAGTCACCTAACGTGGAGCACCCACGGGGACACTCGAAGAAGAAAGAGAAGTTACTCACCGGAGTAACGGTGGTTCTTCGAGATGTGTCCCCGTGGGTGCTCCACTACCCGCCCATCCTCCCCGCTTCGGATCCCTGTTTAGTGCTTTGCAGGAGCATCCGAGGCGGTTGGTCAAGGAACTGGTGGGGACCGGATCGTGCACGTGGCCGGGAGTGCGCGGGGGAGCGGCGCGCACCGGCGCATGCGCGGTCTGGCAGAAACTGCTTGGAAGATCCGACCTGCGGCGCCGGGGTGAGCCCGACACCTAACGTGGAGCACCCACGGGGACACATCTCGAAGAACCACCATTACTACGGTGAGTAACTGCTCTTTCTCCTCCCCAGAGAAGAGCCAAGTTACCACCTGCCCTGTCATGGCTGGAAACTGGAAAGCAGTGTGAAGCGGGGCTGAGCTGTGAGGCTGACAATGCAAAGCCAGCGGTTGAAGGCCACTCTATTCTCCCGCTTCTACCTGAGCACCGATTACACCACCATATATTTTATATTCAAGCAACCCACACCCACACTCCACGCAAAAGGAGCCATCCACAGAGGCAGCACAGCAGACATCATCGGGTACCATTTCCCCCATGGTCGGGCACGTCTCCAAAGCTTCGGGCTAGTCACTCAGCTTCCACCAGGCCAAGACGATCTAGATCTTTGGGAAAGGAACTGATCTTCGTCCACACCGAAGCAGCAGCCCCCATGACCAGATCCCTGTGGTCTCCCCCCACAGCCCGGAGCCCCACGTTGCTCACCTTCAGTTCCTCTGTGGAGATGTTTAGCGAAGGTCCCCTGGGTCCTGGAAGGCCCGGTGCACCCTAGACAACAACAACAACATTGGCACCTCTCTCAGCAGGGTGACCTGAGACAGCCGGGGCCTGGCTGTGAGGTCCTTTCCCACCCTGCTGTTACAAAGCTCCCCATGTACTTGGTAGGCTGAGGCCTTTGGACTCCCCCACCTCCATGGGTTGTTAGCAGCACTGTGCGAGCTCTCCCTTGTTGAGCAAGGACAGGCATACGGGCGTAACTCACCAGCAGGCCTGGCTCGCCTTTGAGTCCTGGCAGGCCTTGGAACCCTTTAAGTCCCTAAGGGGAGAAAGAGAGCAGGGGAAGGAGTCAGCAGGAGGTTCTGCGGCTGGAGCGGGGCCCAGGCGGTGCACCCGCTAGTCCTCTGTGTCTGTGCACGGAACGACTTCTGGTCTGTGCACCAATACGGAGGTGACGTGCTACACAGCAAAAGTCATGGTGCACGGGGGCAGTGAGTGGTGGGGGTGGGGCCAGCATAGGGTGAGGGCTCTAAATGGAAGCCCTGGGCTGGGGCAGATAGTCGGGGTGAGGGCCAGAGCCGGCAGGTGCAGGAGGGGATTCCAGGCTGGAGAGCAGGGCAGAAAGCTTCCGAACACAGGAGGGGGCTGCGGGTTCAGGGGTTTGGTTCCAGGTTTGGGGAAGGGCTCAGGTGCAGGCATGAGGTGGCTCTGGGTTTGGGGGGCAGTTGGAGTTTGGGTTTAAGACACCCCAGAAACACCAGGAGGCAAGAGCCTGCAGCAGCACACAGAGTCCTCTGCCCCACTCCCAGCCCCAGCATGGAGCTGCACTGGCTGTGGCAGCTCCATCCCCACTGCAGCCTTGAGCAGGAGCCTCCTGAGCAGCTGGTTCTTGGCTCAGGCTGGAGAACGGAGACTTCTCTCTCCCTCAGCTGAGGGCTCAGTGCCTCTGGGTTACATAATACCCTGAGCTGAGGAAGAGGGTCCCGAGCATCCGAGACCTTCCAGCAGGTCACCTTGGCTGAGCCCCCACCTACAGGGCTGATGCACCCAGGTTGGCAGCAGGAGGGGATGAACCTGCGCCTTTAGGGGCTAACGCCATGTGCTCTGCAGCCCGAGCTTCAGCTGAAGCTGTAGAGGAGACTCTCGCTTCCTCCGCGCGTGTGGGCTCAGTGCCACATGGGACAGTGAACCCCGCCCTGAGGTGTGCAGCTCATGTGGAGCTTAACAGGAAGCTGTGCGGCTGAGCAGCGTCGAGGTCCCCGAGACCGTTCATCTGTGCGGACCCCCCACTCTCCCCGTGCTGGGCTCACCTCCCTGGCGGGCGAGTCCATCAAGGGCAAAATGCCGCCCACGACACTCTTGGGCGACAGCGTGTGTGGGAGGCGTGAACGGCCTATTTCTTAGGGCAGCACAGCCAGAATGGAGGGGGAACCGACCGCAAAGCCCTGTGCAGGGCGGGCCCCAGCCACCCCTGCATGCCCACGCTGCAGCCATGAGGCAGGCGTGGCGGCTCTGCCGAGCTTCCTGGAACGCGCTCGTCAGATGCCGACGGGCCCCTTGCAGGCAGCAGCACAGGGCTATTTGCAATGCAAGGGAGGGGGAGAGCAGCCTCTGCAGGAGAGCCCTGGCCTCACTCTCAGACCCTCCCACCATGTCCAGGCTGCGGCCAGGCAGCTGAGATCCTGCCCACCGCGCTTGGCCCAGGGTTCTTGTTAAAGCCAGGGCCAGCCCTGCCCTCTGCCAAGGAGCCCCGTGCGGACCCTGTGCCTGAGCATTCACCTTTCAGCGCCAAAACCCACCAACTCATCTCCCACCAGAGCCCTGTGAGATACACCCCACCCACCCTGACAGCAGGGAGGCTGCCAGAAGATGTGCGCAGCCGGTGTCGGGAGCCAGGATTTGTCCTTTGCTGCCACCCATGGGCTCTAAGGGCAGAGGCTTCCTGGAACCAGAGAGACTGTGAGCTGAGGACATGCACAAATGAGTGCAGGTGTTAGGGCCTTCTGCAGAGAAAGCTGCTCCGGCTTTCCCTGGGCCTGTTCCACTGAGAGCAGAGCTGGGAGAGGTGTCTCTTCTCCCACATCTGACCCTGGGTCTGTGTGCCCTGAGCTGGGGGCAGGAGGAGGGGGATGGAGAACATACATGAACAGGTGACAATAGGGGCTATGCTCAGAGGAGATGGTTAGGATGTCATCAGATCAAATCATAGAAGATATGCCACATCCTACTTACTTTCTGTCCAAGCCAGCCCTGGAAGAGAAATCACACAGGAAAACAAATATTATCTGAGATGGAAAATCTCAGTAACTAAATACATAGAATACTATTAACCAAATGCCGCTCATCAGCAGACCTCATTAGGCCCCATTTTACAGATGGGAAAACTGAGGCACAGAAGTGACTTGGCCATGATCACTCAATAGGCCAGTGGCAGAGCAGGACATAGGACCCAGATCACCTGAGTCCAAAGTCAGTGCTTTGTCCACTAGGGCGCATGACTGCCCTTTTCATGGCTCCATGGTGCAAACCCTGAGCTATCCTTGAGGGTGGAGTCTGTGACCCAACCCCTTCTACTGGTGGCCCTACCCTTGATGGAGGCCAAAGCCCCTTCACTGTGGCCACCAGCTCTTCCCACCCAGCCTCAGAGCGCTGGGTGGTCAGGCATCGAGCGCCCCACTCCACATCCCAGAGCTGCCAGAGGGCAGGTGGCATGGCCTAGCTGCCTGAAGTCATGGGTCACAAGCTGCCCTGCCCCACTCCAGCCCAACCAGAGGGAAGCAGCAGAGAGCCTGGGCTGGACGTTTGTATGTGTGTGTCGGGTGGGGGGAGGGCATGCAGGGCTGTCTGGGGAGAGCTCAGCCTCCCCTAGCCTCCAATACCCACCGCCCACGGCTCGGTCTCAGTCTTCTGAGGACCTGTGAGATTAAAGCCTAAGGTACACAATGGGCCTCACCAGCAGAACACAACTCTCCTGCCCACCTCCACCCCACCACGCCATCTCCAAAGGACCAATGGAAAGGAATGGAAGGCCCCGCACAGAGGAGGGCTGGCGGGGGCAGGGAGGGGGGATGTGTGCCCCTGCATCGCTGTGGGCTGCCCAACAGCGACACAGCACCGCACACTGACAACCACTGAACTCATGGTGCTACTCCAGCTGGCTTCAGCAGGCCAGAGCAGCTGATCGAGTGCGAGAAGCAGCTGGCTGCTCATCTACCAAGTAAACCCTCTGGGAACCCAAAGGACTTACCGGCATTCCGCGGAAGCCGGAGGATCCCCGTGGACCAGGTTGGCCGATATCACCCTGCAAGAATAACAGGAGCTCAGCTGACAATGAATTGCAAGAAAATGTGGGGACGACACGAGAGCCGCTGGCACCGGGGGCCCCAATGGAGTTTAACGCATGCACCGATCTGCCAAGCCACAGAGGGATTCTGCAGCTCTCAGGGCAGGAAAGGAGCCCCACTAACAAGCATACTTGGCACACGTCCAGCTGACAGGCACGGTGTACCTTAAATAATTAAACCTCTTGACAGCCGTGAGGTTGAGCTATAACCGATGTAGAGCTTAAAAAGGTAATTGAGTCCAATGAGATTAAACAACTTGCCCAAGAGCAAAAAACAAGTTGGTATCACTCAGGAATGGACCTGACACTGAGCCCCAGGTCTAACTATTACTGCCCACAGGCAGACTAGAACCTAGGACCTCTGGAGCTCATTGCAGGAGCCTCTACAGTTTGAGCAAAAAGCTGGCTGCCCCACAGCTAAGGCTGTGGAGCAGAGATGTTCTTTCTCCAAGTGAGTGGTCAAGATGCAACCACAGGGGCCAGCGACCCACACCTAGGTGTGTGGGTACATAACCACTAGACCACACTGTTCCTTTAGACGTGCCGGGGACTGCACACTCCGATACACAATCAAGGCCATTTCTGGTTTTTCTATCTGCTGATGTGTTTCTGCAGAGAAGTGGCAGAGTTCTCCAACAACAGTGCTGAAAATTCACTCAACCCAAATTCCACTTCTCCCCCTCCAATAACACTGCTTCCACCTCAGAGCAGGAGCTCTGCATTCCTCCTCGTGCAGCCCATCTCCAGGCTGGGAACTTACCTTGAGGTGAATTCATTGCTTCCCCCCCGTACCTCCCTCTGCTCCCCAGCACTGAAACTAAACATTAGGGCGCAAAAGCAGCTGTGCATGTCAGCAGGGGGCAGTGCTGCACTCGATTGCAGGACAGCCTACGCAAGGAGAGGACGAGTTGAAGCCTTTTACCGGCTCGCCTTTTGGTCCTGGCCTCCCAGGAGCACCTCGGGGACCTTGCTTGCCCTAGGAGACATGACAGGCACCGAGTGAGCAGCACAGTAATTTCAAGAGGCAGGAGAGGGAAGGGAGAGAAAATTAAGAAATCACTTTCCATACCCTGAAGCCATCATCTCCTTGTGGGCCACGGTATCCCCTGCTGCCTGGCTCACCCTAGAAGAGACAATCATGGGCGGGAATTGGTAATGGTGGACAACTGAAGTTAACAGCCCTACAGATGACAGAAGAAAGGTTCCAGCAGCCCTTTAACAATCAGTTTATGGGAGATGGAGGGTGAGCTGGTGTGGAGGTTAGATACAGGTAGTGCTTTTTTGTGCCAGTATTTGCTGGTCCTGAGTAACGGTGCCTCAGCAGCCCCCAGCTGGGGGGTGGGCTGGGGCAGGGAGTCGGCCGAGTGTTGACCCCTCTTTTCTTTTTCTTTTAAACAAGAAAAGCCCTGGATACTGAAAAGTTACTTAATGTCTGGCTATGTCTACACTAGGCGAAGGAAGCCAATTGCACATATGCAAGTCTAGCTACAGCAATTGCGTAGCTAGAACTGACGTATCTGCATTCGAATTACTTGGCCGTCCCTACTGAACAAGGAGAGTTTCTCATGTTGACCTCCCTTACTCCTCGCAAAGAGTACAGGGGTTTACTGTGAGCCCTGAGAGGTGGATTTCGTGCATCCTTACTAGACATGCGAAATCAAACCCTGGAAGAGCGAGCCTGAGCAGGTTGCTCTTCCAGGCTAGCGTAGATGTCATCTCAGTGATTAAATCTCATTTTGGTAGCCAAGAACTGAGGCTTTTCTGGCTGTTAGAATAGGTTATTCTTAGACCAAAGGAGTTAACACAGACAATTGTGTGCACAGGTTTTACTGTGTTTTAAGTACAGAGTATTGATAGATATTGATCATGTAATGGACACAGCTGTTATGATCAGAGAGGTGAGAACTCTAAAGAGATTCAAAATACTCCCTAGGAGATAAGTAATCCACACAAGTGCAAGACCAGACAAATGTCCTTCCTTTAAGTGAAGCACCAGGAGGAGGAAAACTGCAGAAATTAACAGAAGGCCTCGATTCATTCCACCTTCCTAATTACACGGGGATTTCTCTAGCCTGACACAGAACCACATGCTCATCCCATTGAGAGAAACATAGTAAAAGCATCACAGCCAACCAGAATCAGCCAAGCAGGGCCAGACAGTTCCCAGCACAGTGAAGTCCCATGATGCTGACAAATGCAGCCTGCTGAAAAATTTCAGAAAAGTGCTTTCATTTTGTGTGTTTGTTCAATAGGGTGTGGCATGGCATTACACCAGAGTATGGTAATCCCTGGAGATATGCGCATTTTGAGTGCACATTTATGCAAGAGGAGTTGTTTGGGGGAGAAGTCAGTGCCATGGCAGGGCGGGTGGGGAGACCTGCAGCCGGAAGCCAGCAGAGTCAGCCACAGGGTCCCAGGCAATGGGGCATGGAGACCTGCAGTCCCACGGCTGGAAGCCTGCTGGGCAGTGCCCGGCTGGCAGAGCCAGCTGCAGGGTCCCCAGCCAGGGGCAGAGAGACCCGCAGCCCCAAACTGACAGTAACCCTTTTTGTTAAAGCATAGAGAATAAAAGTTTATAGGGATGAAGAAAAAATACACTCGATGGAATTCCCATTTAAAAACATTTACTAACAAATTAAATGGAAACATGTAACAGTCCCTTTTCTTAAGAAATCTGAAATAAAAATTTAAAAATCATCTAAATACAGCATATACATTTTCCTTAAAAAATAATTGAGTGAAGGACCCAAGCAACGCCAGGTAAATCTGCTAGTAATATAAAACAGAAATTCCTATGATAAAAATGTTTTGTCAAAAAAATTTGGCAACCAAAATCCATTCTTCCAGCTTGCAGCTGAAAACCCACATTTTCGAAGAAGATTTTGAATGAAAATTAAAAAAAAAAAAAAGTCATGGCGTAAACTAAAACCAAACCAATTGCCCAACTAGCCTGAGTGAAAATGCTTTAGGTTCTGTTACATTTTAAAGTTTTATTTATTACAAAAAAACCCAGCAGTCAAGTAGCACATTAAAGACTTAACAAAATAATTTCTTAGGTGATGGGCTTTCATGGGGCAGACCCACTTCCTCTGACGTGGAGAGCTGCCATTTTCAGTACAACACTGAGGATTTTATAACAGAGATCTAGAAAATTTAAAATAAAAACTGACTGAAAGGGTGGGGCGAGGCGAGGGGAGCAAAATACTAAGTGTCCTGTCTGAGAACATTACGAAACTCAAAGAGTGGGAACCTGTCTTTGTAGCACGTGAGGAAATTGTTCTGTCCGTTAAGGCCAAGCCTTAACTTACTGAATCTGAGCATAAACTGCAGTTCACACATCTCCCTTTGTAATCTGCTGGTAAAGTCTGGGCCATGGCTGCCCTAGCCCTTCCTTTCGGAAGGGCTATGGTTTTGTGGCAGTTTGGAATATGCTAATGAGGCACTGTCAAATATGTAGTGCCTCATCAGCATAATGGCAGCCACGCACACTTCAAAACTATTGGTTTCGAAACGTATGCCGCCCATGTAGCCGGGGGCCTTTGGAAACGTCCCCCTGATTTCAAAAGCCCCTTCTTCCCAAAACCAGATAGGAAGAAGGGACTTTCGAAATCAGGGGAGTTGTTTTGAAAGGCCCCCGGCTACACAGACGGCGCGCATTTCGAAATCAGAAGTTTCAAAGTGCACATGACCACTATTATGCTAATGAGGCACTGCATATTCATGACATCTCCTCATTAGCATGTTCTAAAGTGCCACATTACCATAGCCTTTCCAAAAGGAGGGGTTAGTGTGGCCACGGCTTCTTTGTTGTAAGACCCATGTTCTCAGGTCTTCAGCAGAATGGCCCACTCCACTGAAATGCTCACTGACTGGTTTATGTGTATTCAGAATCCTAATGTCTGCTTTGTGGCCATTTGTTCTTTGGCGAAGTGACTGTCCAGTTTGTCTGACACACACAGCAGAGGGGCATTGCTGGCACATGATGGCATATATCATATTGGTGAGTTCTGAAGGTCACGATCAATTGCCTGGTACTGGGGAATGACTGACACCCTTAAGTACCGTGTCTCAGCTGACAAGTAAGGCCATTGAGATTTGCAAGGGCTCCCTGCGTTGAATCATTGTCAAACCATGCACCTGAACATTCCACAAAATCTACCCCTTGTGAAAGTCATCAGAAGCATTAGGAACTGGTCATGTGGGGTAAGTGATTGTATATGCCAGGACTTGGTTTCACCCACCCGGTGATGTGATGTGTGTGGTTACCGGCAAGAGAAAAAGGGAGGAGTCCAACTTGTGCATATCGACAGGCTCATGGGCAGAGTGAGACCAGCATGTGAAGCAGCAGGATAGCTAAGCTGAAAGGATGCTGAGAAGGGGACCAAGTAAGTGTCTGTCCCCAGCATGCATCCACCAGAGCTGTACTCCTCCCAGGCAAAGCCCCCCGCAGTGCCCAAGTGGTCAACAGAACAGAGCTTTACACACCTTCTGCCCTTTTGGTCCCCGCTTGCCCTTCACCCCCTTCAGTCCAGGAATGCCCTGTGGGGGAGAAATGTAGCACCCATGTGTCTCCGTCACATGACTCTTGGACTACAGTTGCGTTGGTTACCCGCTGGTAAGAATTCTGCTGGGCAATAGCCCTTCTTCGATGGGGGCCGAGGGCCACGAGTATCTCTTCTCCCAGCAAAGACTAACCGAGCCAGTAACAGCCACGGCAGGCTGCCATTAAAGAGCCTTGAAATGTCAGGAATGGTGCCTTTTCTACAACTTTGTACATGAACAATATTTTCAATAGAGAAAATACATTCTTCATCAACATTTTCAAGTTCTTTGACCTGCTCTAGAATTGCTGGATCTTATTTGAACACACAATGTATTTGGTTGAAATTTTAACATTTCTCAATATATGGAAAAAGAAAAAAGCAAAATTAATTAAAATTAGCACACATGCAGTCCTGAATTCCCACCCCCTGGCCTGAGAGATCCATCACAAGGCTGTGATGCTCTTCTCAAACATCACAGATGGTCAGAAAATGCAGGGGCCTTCAATGCACAGATTTCAATAAAAGGTTGCTTTTCAGCATGGTTTTATTGTTATCCCAATGGTCTGACCAGCTCCCCGGGCATGAGCTATTGTAGGAATGCTCGTTTGCAGAAACCAACTAACTTGATGATTGGCCTCGATAAGTTTATGAACAGGATTACACGATGGGGTGTTTGTATCAGTGAGGACGCACAAGTAGTCCCTTCAAATCCCATGTCCACTCATCTGCCGAGGAGCCAAACATGAAGGTCCCAGAGTTTGCCATAGCTGGTGGAACGGCAGCTGTTGACCTTCCCCACTGCAAAGCAGACACACTGACAGCCAATACTAGGGGAGAGATGGCTCGAGGGTTAGATTATTGGGTTTATATACTCAGGGTTGTGAGCTCAGCCCTTGAGGGGGCTTTGCATGGTCAGGGTTTTTTGTTTTTTAAATATTTGTCAGGGGTGGTGCCGGGTCCTGCTGTGAGTACAGGGGAGTGGACTCATTGGCCTCTCGAGGTGCCTTCCAACTCTGTGAGATAAGTACATATTTCCATGTTTCAGCTGCCCTGCTCCCATCTGAAGGCATGAAACTGCGCCACCGAAGGGCCCGTGCTGATGGGATGGCATTGGACCTGGGGATTTGCATAAGGGAACCCAAGTCGGGACACCTGGTTCAGGTTCCAGTTCTGTCCCTGACTTGGCATGTGAATCTGCGCAAGTTGCTGCACCTCCTTGCCCCAGAGTCCTCCCTGGTCACAGGGGGAGAAACTGGTTAAAACTCAGTCAATCTGATAACCTCCCTAAGTCTC
Organism: Carettochelys insculpta; assembly: GCF_033958435.1. Classification (NCBI taxonomy): domain Eukaryota; kingdom Metazoa; phylum Chordata; order Testudines; family Carettochelyidae; genus Carettochelys; species Carettochelys insculpta. Next base: position 8,986,886 of record NC_134157.1, read on the forward strand.
TGTCAGGCTGACAGGGACAGTCATTAGCTGAGGTCTTGCCTAAGGTAGAGCCCAGAGCGGGACCAGTGTATATCCTGCTGCCAGAATAGCAGGAGTGGGATTAAAAAAGTTCCAAGCCTGGCTCTAAGCCTAGGGGCCAACACCACGAATGGAGCATCAGCGTGCCAGCCTAGATCCTGCTCTCAGGCCAGCAGCAATGTGGACGTCCGGGGCATTACAAAGGGGTCAAACCAGTGAGAGAAGTATCAGTCCCAAGGCGAGGGGAGAGCAGAGCACATTTCCCAAGACAAATCCAAGCAGCCTTGGACGCCCCAGCTTTGTACAGCACCTCACACAACAGGATCCTGGCCCATGCTGAGCCAGGCTTTGAACTTGGCCCTTCTGAGTGCCTCAGCCACAAGACGCCCCTTCCCCTCTCAGAAAGCACAAGAGCATCGCGTGCTCTGTTGCTAGAAAGAGTCAGAGAGTCCAAGGCCAGAGGGGCCCACTGGGATGAACACATCTGACTTCCAGTCCTGATTTAAAACTTATCAGCAAAAGAGCAGGCTCAGAAGAGACACCTCTGTGCCAATACTCACGTAAGGGCCTTGTGGGCCGCGTGGTCCCTCGGGCCCTGGATCACCTGGATGGCCCTGGAAAACAGCAGGAGAAGACACCCTACTCAGTGTCACAACAGAAGAGCAGGTGTGATTCCTTGGGCATTTCTTGGGCAGAACTAATGCAGCATGTTGGGAGATGGTCCAAGTGTCAGGTGGGCGGCAGGGGTGAGGAGCAGGCCCTGGCATCCAGGCTTTAGAGAACAGGAGCAACAATTTGCCCAGACGATTCCTCTCTGGAGGAAGCGGAGAGACAGACAACCGTATGAAAGAACTAGGGCTGGTGGGAGGAACAGGACATAGAGCTCCAATACTGCTCCATGAGCAGGCTAAGGCAGGTAGGTGTCCCTCCCCGACTTCTCTATGGGCACCTCTCCCGCCGGGCCAAATCGGCTTTCGCCAGCGTCTCCAGTGGTGCCAAGCAGCCTCTTGCTGCTTCATTGCCATGAAAGCCGCCTGCTCAGGGGTGGGAGACTGGATTGCACGGGACAGCACAACTGTAACAGGCCAATGCAAAGGCAAGGACATTAACATGCTTGGGGGTTACCAGCTCAGATGCTGCAGCACCCTGTGCATTGCTGGGGATCAGAATCCCCCCAAGCCGTGATGGGAAAGGGGCGCGGGGAGAGGTGGGGGAGCCCCAGTGGCACTGACAGCGCTGCTGGTGGGCACTCCCGGCCACATCGTGCTAAGGACCTTTCCCAGACACAACCATGCCCATCCTCTGGCATATGCCAGGGGCCCCCCACTCAGCTCCTGGAGCCCAACGGAGCCCTCAGCTGTCATTGTCAAAGACTGTCTGAGGTGAGCACTGTAGGGCCCAGCATGTCGCTCACTCTCCTGCCCAGCTGCAAGGGTGACTCTCTCCGTGGTTGTTCTCGAGGAAAAGCAAAACCAGTCCATGCAGCGCCCTGGCCACCTGCCACCTTGTCCAGGACAACAGGAAAATCCCATCCCCTCCTCCCTATGGCTGTCCAATAAACCCTAAAACGGACCCAGACGTAGTCCTGGCCAAGGAGACTTAGGCAACGTGGCTCCATCTGTCCAGCACAGAGTCTGGGCCCATCCAGCCAGTGATCACAACAAAGCCACGTCCACGTTAGCACCTAGCAGGGTTGCTGGGCAGGGTGCTGTCCTGGCCTACAGCCCATGCTTGTGCAGAACTGTAGTGCGAGACAGGCTGAGGCTGGGAGGGGACAAGAGGAAGAGCTGGTTTGCTCACCTTGGGGCCCTTGGGGCCTCTCAGCGGCTTGCGCCCGGCTTTGCCTCGCTTGCCCTGCACAACGAGAGAGAGCAGGAGCTTGTGAACAAAGTAATGAGCAAACCAACCAACGCCCCAGCCCAGCTCCACACTCAAACAGCCCCAAAGCTGCTCACTGCTGACATACTCCAGTGTCACCCCAGCAACGGTGTGCTCTCCCCATGGTTACCGTATCCCCAGCAACCCAGGCTGCTGGGTTCCATCCCGGGGTTGCCTTTGGGTCATTAGGCACTGTTCCCCCAGGACTGAGGGGCATTAACTCAGATCATCTGCACTGCGTCAGTGGTAACCACCAGCACGGAACAGCAGCAGGGTGAAAGCAGGCCACGGGGAAGCTGATGCCACCTTACCTGTCTGCCAGGGTTGCCAGGGATGCCCCGTTCTCCTTCACGCCCAGTGTCCCCCTAAGGAAACAAACACACACACACACACACACACGTGGTAAGTCACCAGACGCTCTGAGGAGGCTGCCAGAAAGGGGCAGAGGCTCCCCCTTCTGACCCAAGGGAAAAGGATGCCTGTTCGCTGCTCCAGTCCCCAGGGATAGAAGGATGCCGGGAAGAGAGGACACAGCTGGCTCAGAGGCCCTGTCTCAGAGATCACCAGGATCCTGCAGCAGTCTCCCCTCTTTCACTACAAACTCCCCCATCAGAAACGAGTCACTGCTCACCGGGGACAGGGACACCCACTGCTCTCATTACTTTCGGGGTTTGGGGGGAGTACAGCTGAGCCTTGAAAGCCTGGACACATGCAGCTGCCCCTGTCCTAGGCTACTGAACAGCACTGCAGCGAGCCCCAGAGGTGGCTGCACTTCAGTGGTGGGTGTTATGAGATCTTTTGGATGAACACAGAGATACGAGCGAAAGACGTTACCAGCAGGAAACCGCGTGTTCCTCTGGCAGGAAAGTCCCTGGCACTGAATCCCAAAAGCGGAGTGCTCCCGAGAGACAGCCCACACCATCACTGGGGCCAACTCCCTGCTATTCTACAACAGGGGTGCTTCATTTGTGGGCCTGGGGGAGAGGAGGCCAGCCCCATCCAAACAGCCGAGGAGGACTTCTCAAGTTACCTTTTCTCCTTTGTGACCCCTCCGTCCCTCTGGACCCAGCTGTCCTGGAGGCCCCTGAAGTCACAAGGGAGAAGGATGCGTCTCCATGAGAACAGCACAAACTCCCCAGGGAAGGGGGTCTCCTCAGCGATGCTCCCTGACACAGAACCTCCCCCCACCCCCCCGAAGCACTTCCCCCGTGAGCCCCATCCCCACCCGCTGCACACCAGCTGCAGACTCTGTGGTGCGTTGTCCATTTGTTTCTCCCTGTACAAGCCCAGGGGAGTGCAGTGGAGACGGGAGACTCCACAGGGCTTTTTCTCTCAGCCCAAGAGCCCCCTGAAGAGGCTCTGGAGTCACGCTGCCAGGGCAGGAAGGGAGCATGAATCGTGTGCTTGCAAGGGAGAGGGGAGCAGGCACACTGCAAGCTGGCATGAGGCACACCCATCCCTCTGCCCTCACCGTGTGTCCTGGTTCTCCCGGCGCCCCCAGTGTCCCCCTCATGCCCGGTGGGCCCTGAAAGGAGAAAACCGACAGACAGCCCATTACATTCCTAGCTGCCTATAGCACTTACGAAGGTGACCAGTTCTTCTAGGCCCTGTCCTGGCCCTCACCACCCTCCCAGCTGAGCACAACTCAATCGGTGATGGAGCTGCTCCTCACAACACCCGAGTGACAGCGATGAGTCTCTGGCAGAGGGGGGGCAACTTCTGCTGGGATCCTGGTGGGAGAGAGACAGGATCGAGCTGCTAGTTGGCAGAGGGGAGACTGACCCTGGCTGAGGTGCCATGGGGAGACAGAATGGGTGCGCAGGAGATAGACTGAGTGCTGGGGAGACGGGGAGGAAGGAGGAAGAGGGGACAGGGGAGACTGATCTGGTGAGGAGATGGTGCAGAGGGAGAACTGGAACTAGCTAGGACAAGGAGCTTTGGCAAAGGGGAAGACAGTCTCTTTCACTGCCCAACCTAGATTCACCCCACAAACTGGTCCCACCTGGGCACCCGGTGAGATAAGAGTCCTGGGGCAAAATGCAGCCTGCGATCATGCAGTTAAAGACATCACAATGCATGCGCCCAGAGGGGACAAATGAAGCTTGTCCAGGCTGCTAGAAATTTGGCATGTCCCTGTTTCTGAGTGTTTGATTTTGCAATCTTAAGAATGTCCTTTTAACAGGGAGATGCCTAGTGCCTGTGTGTGGTTATTCTCAGCATTAACTAGTGTGGTGGACACACTGCTGAGCAACAGAGCTCCATCTCAGCAAGTGCAGTGTGCTTGGGTCATTCATACCAGGCCGTTCACCTCGCTGTTGTGCGTACAGGTCCAGCCATCTTCCCTCACTGCACCCAGCCCTGCTAAGACAGCACAGGCCCACCAGGAGCGCAGCTGCCAACCACAAGCTCCACTGTTACTTCCAATGTAGTAAGGAGGCCCACTCACTTCAACGCCACGTAGCCCTGCTGCTCCCGCCTCTCCGGCTGGCCCACGAGAACCCTAAATTTGTTGGGGGGACAAAACACAACTGCCATGAGCTGCAGGGCAGTCAGGGTAAAGGCTGGCTAGTCATTCAAAAAACTACTTAGGACTCAGGAACTTGGGGTGCTGTTCCCAGCTCTGCCACTGCCCTGGTACTGAATGATGTTGAGCATCTCATGTCAGCTTCCTGTGCCTCAGTTTGCTCATCTGTAAAATGGAAATAACTCCCACCTCAGAGAGCGGGTTAACAAGGCTTAACTCATCCCACGGATCACTTTGTGCTCTGGACAGGTTCAAGGTCATCACGTCTTTGTTTGATGCTTGGACTCCTGTCTTGATAGCTATCCTGGCAGATCATTATCCTGAGGGCTAGTGACATCCACAAACGATAGGGTTGGCACGTGTCACCTCCAAAGACGCACATGAAAGGACTCAAAGCCCAGGCAAGAGATGAGGCCATGGTGCACATACAGCCCAGCACAGGACTCATAGATCAAGTGCATCCTGCACTAAAGTAACCTATGGTGTGCATCATAGAATCATAGAATCCTAGGGCTGGAAGGGGCCTCAGGATGTCATCGAGTCCAGCTCCCTGCCTAAAGCAGGATCAACCCCATCTAAATCATCCCAGCCACGGCTTTGTCAAGCCAGGACTTAAAAAGCTCTAGGGATGGAGATTCCCCCACCCCTCTACCATCTGCGCATGCATCTCCCTTCTGGCTCAGGAGTGGAGGCAGCTCAGCAGCATGCATGGCTCTTGCTGGACTCAAGCAGAGCTCCGCATGTGCAGCAGCACTGAGAGAACCATTTCACAAAGGACTCACGAGGGGGAGGGTGGTGGAGAAAGTTACCTGCTGACCAGTCTCTCCTTTTCCCCCTTCTTCTCCTTTGGGTCCTTCAGGCCCACCAAAGCCCTTGAGTCCCTGGATCCCACTTTCTCCCCTGGGGCCAACTGAACCCTAGAGCAACAAGAGAGGGAGATGTAGCCACTTTATGGACTTAGCTCATCGCATCACCCGCCCATCCAATGTGGTGACTCTGCACAAGGAAGTGGAGAGGAGACACCACTGATCTGCTTCATAGCATGGGTGGAGAAATGCCAAAAGCAAGAGCTCCTGGAGAACCGTGTGGCCTATTTCATAAACCCCACATGCGGCTAGCAAGCCAGCGAGAGATACCACGTGCAGCCTTTTGGGCACCCACACTGGACCATGGGCCCACATTTCACTCAGCTACAAGGCTGGACAGGTGTGGAGCTCAACCAGGGTTGGAGCTTCACAGCTCTGAGCCAGGTCTGTCTGGAAACAACAAAATCACTTTGCCGCTCGCTGATCTCCAACTCTGGTCTAGCTGCCTTTTGTTGAATAGATCTGAACAGCATTTCCCAGAAATCTATAAAACATTCTTCTATTTGAGATGGTTTATTTTGCTTCCTCTGTTTCTCTTTCAAATGGAATTATTGAACTAAAAAAGCATTCTTAGTCATGGAGAGATGAGTTGCCATCCTAGACAATGGGAAACCCAGGTCATGGACGAGATTTATTTCTTCAATTAATCTGCCCCGCATCATTAGTACCTCTGCAGTGCTTTGTAAACATCACCTTTGCGATCATTAAATGTCACTGGGTAAAGCCCTTCATCATGTAGTGCGCAAAGGGAAGCGGGTGCTTATCTGTCTTGTTAAATTTGAACCGAAGATGACGTTGAGCACTTTCTGAACAGGGCACTGCTATCTGGGCACACGGCTATCTGTGATATGCATTTCTGGGGAGTTTTCAGAGCCTCACAATTCATACACCTTGGTTCTATGACAGCAAAAATTAAGAAAAACGTGCATGTTCTATGCCACACAGTGGTAATGAAAAGCATCGCTACAGCAGCATTTAGTCATGTGTCTTCTTGGCAACTGTACTTAAAATGCCTTTAACTGATTATAGTTCTGCAGAAATAAAAAAAATTGATAAATAAAGACTTGATTGGAAAGTATTTACTTGACTGGATCCCTTCCTGGCCGCTCTTTTCCATTTTTCCAATGACACTTTGCAGAGTAATCACACAGTGGCATTACCTTAAACACAACATTTTTGTCTCACGCTGGGACAATGATGCCCAACTTAGAAGCAGATTCTGAAGCACCTAAAAGTCAGGGATATTAATCTGGGCCAACTTTTCTTGTCTCCTCACACACCCGTGCCAGCAGGAGCAGAGTATTTTAAGTTAGAACAAGCAAAATGTTCAAAATGACATTTCATTTTGTACTTCTGTACACCTGGGTCCTAAGCCACTGGGATGCGGCTGCTTTAGAATTGACCCAAAACCTAACCTTGAGTGCGAAAAGTGTCTTAATTTCCAACTTGCCCCAGTTTCACCAATGTTCTGATTTCACCCAGGAGCAGAAAAAAAACCAAACCAGGTAGCTTGTAGAAAGGCTGTTTCCAGCTTAAAAATGCAGACCAAACCCTGCTGCGAGGAGGGTCCTGCCTGGTTTGTTGCATTCAGGAGCTGGGACTGACTCCATAGGAGTTGGCTCCACACAGTACCACCGTTTTCCCTAGAGCAAAGCTTTAAAGTAACATGTAAGAAAAGAAATTAGACCAAGAAGAAAGTACTGAAGAGCCAGGTTAAATAAGCAGCCACCTTAAAAACCATCAGGAGCATCTTTGAATGAAACCAGACCAGATTGCTGAACACTGCCCAGTCTGTGCTCTGGAGCAGGATCTAGTACTTACGGGAGGCCCTGGCTTGCCTCGCTCTCCTTTCCTTCCCTCTTCCCCAGGGACACCCTGCAGGAACATTTAAGAATTAACATGAATCTGATTCTGACCTGTTTGATGCATTCATTGGTATCTCCTATTAGGATGCTACCAAGTGCAATGCCATGGAGAACTGGAACCTCAGCTGGTAGTCTCAGGCTACGTCTATACTGCAAATGAAGGTGTGATTGCACTGGGGGTGGGCACACCCACACTAGCTTTAATCTGGCATTAGTGAGGCCAGGTGACCCAGAATTAGCACACTAGGGACTGGGGGTAGGTAATCAGGTTGCTGGCTTGCACTGGGGTGCACGTTGCCAGCTCTTCATGGCAAGTCAAGCTCCGACTAGCCCACAGGAAGAAAACTTCCCTGCCCCTCTTGCAGCTGCTCCTTGTCAGAAACATGGTGCTGGAGGGTTTGCATGGCTGCTGTCCCTTATCGTATCAGTCTCACGGACAAATACAGCAATACCGAGAAGGTGTCTGTCTGTCCGTCTTCGGGGATGTCCTGCCAGCCTGTTGCCTTCCACCAAGCTACTCTTGTAAAAGGCACCTCAGTGCTAGTGTTTATAAGACACGACTGGGGAAAGAAGCGTGGTGGAGGAATGGGGAACAGAAGCGATTTATATTTCCCAGCTTGAGACACTGTGAAGGGGAAGATCCCAGTTTTCAGCAGGCTCAGCACTTCCTGAAGTCCAGTGCCCAAGCTGGGCTCCCATGAACTGCCACCAGTCACTTCTGAAAGCCCAGGCCTAGGATAGCTGGGGGAAGTCCATTCTCGTTTCAGAGAGCGGCTGTGAACACACAGCTGTCTCAATAGCTATCCTCATTTCAGAGAGCCTGGGAACACACACTGTGGCTCTACAGCATGACTTTTACCTCCAATCCAGCTACACCAGCTGGGCCCATCCGTCCATTTGGTCCCGGCTCTCCCTGGGGAAAAAAATAAGGCAATAGTTCTTATCCTGGGAATGCAACCATTTAGGAAGGAGTGCTGCAGAAAGGGATTTGGGGTCATAGTGGAACACAAGCTAAATTGGAGTGTTGCAAAAAAAGTGAACGTGATTCTGGGATGCATTAACAGGAGTGTTAAGAGCAAAACACGAGAAGTCATTCTTTCACTCTACTCAGTGCTCATTAGGCCTCAACAGGAGTATTGTCTGGTTCTGGGTACCACATTTCAAGTAAGAGGTGGAGAAATTAGAGAAGGTCCAGAGAAGAGCAACAAGAATGATTAAAGGTTGAGAGAACATGAGCTATGAGGGAAGACTGAAAGAACTGGGCTTGTTTAGTTTAGAAAAGAGAAGACTTCGAGGGGACATGATAGCAGTTTACAAGTACCTTAAAGAGGGTTACAAGGAGGAGGGAGAAAAAATTGCTCTCCTTGGGCTGGGAGGACAGGACAAGAAGCAATGGGCTTAAACTGCAGCAAAGGAGGTTTAGGTTGAACATTAGGAAAAAGTTCCTAACTGTCAGGGTGGTCAAACACTGGACTAAATTGCCTGGGGAGGTTGTGGAATCTTCATCTCTGGAGATATTTGAGAGCAGGTTAGACAGACATCTATCGGGGGTGGTCTAGAATGGTATTTGGTCCTGCTGTGAGGGCAGGGGACTGGACTCCGTGACCTCTTGAGCTCCCTTCCAGTCCTAGTATTCTCTGATTCTATGCCACTAACACCTCTGTTGGGCTGACTCACCCTTCACCCCTTCAATCCCCAACGCAAAAGCATGGGGAGTAATCCCTGGCACAGTCTACCTGGGCGTCAAGCCTGCCATTGAAAACCTCTCTCCACCAGGAACAAGGGGCTGATGACCGCCTCTGCCTTGCAGCAGACTACACTGGAGGAATGGGGAAGGGGTACACCATATAGGTCCCTCCCTTCATACATGTCTCTGTTGTTATCCCAGGGCTAGATGTCAGGGCTTGGGAAATGAGTAAGAGAGAGGAAGGGGAATTTTCCTTTCTTAAATTGTATTGGCTTCCTTATGCCAGCAGGAGGCCTCTTTACAGCTGGCGAAGCCCTCCCAGCTCCCACACCAGGCCTGGCTCTCCAATGCCCTTTGAAGACATCAGCTCTCCCACGTCTTCTGGTTCACTATCACTGTGACATGGAGGTGGGTGAGCTTATATCAGACGTTATGGCTTCTTCTCAGTACCTTCTGTCCCTCAGGGCCAGCTGACCCGGGTGGACCTAGCCTGCCTGCTTCACCCTGTGTCGAAGGAAAACATAGGTCACGTCCTCCATTCAAAACAGCCATGCCAGAGAGCCGGTTGCCACCTGATGGTCAAGTAAGATGCATGACCCCCAGATTTCTATATCAAAAGACCAGGCAACCAGCAAAGCAAGGAGGGATAAGACAAGTTTACATACAATTTGCCCCCTGGCTCCTGCAGGTCCCGGCATGCCGATCACACCGACCTGGCCCTGCCAAAGGAAGGGAAGTGTTACTTACTCGAAGCCTCGCAGAGCTCTGAAAACCAAGGCTGCTGTTTGACCTGGCTGCAGAATCAAGCATTAACCTAGAATGCCCTGTACAGCAGCAGCTCCACTCAGTTATCACTGCGACAGAACCTGCAGGTAATGGCGTCACAAGGCAAACCCACCAAAGGCTGGAATCTCACCCCCGAAGGTTCACAGGGAACCGTACAACTGCTTGGAGAGCAGCAAACCATATGCACGCTAATGGACAATACCAGCATGGCCAATCAGAGCCCAGAAGCAACCCCCAGCTTATGCTGATGAGCAACCCCAAGAACACACATGGACAGAGGACAGAATGATGCAGGGATGAGACAGTCTGAACTGGGAACAAGAGAGATACTTGGATTCTGACACATCACTATTTTCCTCTCAATAGGACACCAGGAACTCAACTTTCTATAAAAAGAGACTCAAACTAGCGCTGAGACTTGGGGGTTTGTCTGTGCTCACCCACGGTCGATCTGCCCGAGTTCGATTTTGTGCATCTGCTGAAGACGCGACAAAATCGACCTCTCTGAGCTTGGCCATCGATCCCTGTACTCCACCCTATCGCACTGAGTAAGGGACATTAATGTGAGACTAAAGAGGCTCGGACTTCGCTAGGGAAGTAAGTCAATCCCGATATGTCAATTCTACCTACACAAACACTGTAGCTAGAACTGCATATCTGCAATCGACTTATTTCCCTAGTATAGATTCAGCCTTAAAGGCACACAAAGGACAAGCCCCACGGACAAATGCTTATGGCTGTGTGTCAAGTAAGGCTGGCTCAAAAGCTGGACTTTTTGCCAGCGGATAGTTTTGGCACAAAATCGCACATAACGTCAGCATCTTGAACACATCGCTGAGAAACCTGCTCTGTGTCAGAAGGAAATTTCTAATTTGAAAAGTGCTGACACCATCTCATTTGGTCAAAACTAGGAAAACATGTAAAAATAGCCTATTTTTGCTCACAAATGCATGTACTCTTGCGGGAGGTGGACGGGGGAGGAGAAAGCAAGATCTCCTCCACATTCTCCCTTGTCCCAAAACTGGATTACTGCGGTAAAGCTGGAGCATGACATAAATCACCACCCATTTTGGAGGTTTTCCCATTTCCCGCTACACATTTTGCATGGTCCTGGGCAAACCTCTGGTTTCCTGCCAGGTGCCCAAGAACCCTCTTATGGACCCAGCCAGACCTAAACTCCCCCTCTAAGAGGGCCTGCGATTCAGGTCTTCATTGTACTTGCCAGAAAACCTTCTTGCCCCTTCTCTCCTTTAAGTCCCTTTTCACCAGTTTCTCCCATAACAGCACCTGGTCCAGGCATCCCAGGAGGGCCCCTGGGCCCAGCATCGCCCTGTTCATGAATGGAAACAGATGTGTTATTATAAAGACCCACATGAGTAAAATCGACCACAGTAGAACGAGCCAACAATGAAACAGCATCTAAACTAACACTTAAAGCACGTTTTAATTACATCTTGGGTGGCAAACACGTGGCTCTCCACCATTAACACACAACCAAGAGGATTATAAAAATCCCCCTTTATTCGTAAACCTCAGCCTTAAAACTACTGCACTCGAGGGCACTGGCAGACGAGCTACGGGGCCAACAGGGCATGTTCCCAGCAGCTCTGCCAATATGGACGTCTCTGCGACTGGAGCTGCGCCACCTTCCTGGTGTTTCTGCCAGAGAGCAGGGTCAGAGCATGGGGGCTTGGGCCCACTCTGCTCACTGCTCCTGCTGCGGAGCTGCAGAAACCTGCCTTGACTCCACCTCCCCAGCAGAAATGCTGGGGGAGAGCAGGGAACGCTGCAGGTGGAAGGAGTGGGGAGGGCCCCTACTTGCGCTAGGCCAGAGCCCCGCAAACCCCTAATCTGCCTCTGCTCCCATGGCACCTGGCACATCTCCAGCACCTCATCTGGGGACCATTAGACACTTTACAAAGGTGCATGAGAGAAACAGGGACTGAGCAGGCTGCGGGTGACAATGTAGTGCTTAAAGGGAAACTGGAAGAATAGAGATGCTCCCACCTTTTTGCCCTTGGGCCCTGGCTCTCCCATATCTCCGGGATCCCCAACGTCACCCTGCAAAGACAGAGAAGCAATTTCATTAGCCCCCGTTCAGTGAACACCCATGTCCTGCACCAGGTGTGTCCCCGTGCACCTCAGTCCCTAAAGACTGAAGCCCCCTTACACTGACTCTCAATGGATTTCACTGCTAGGGCAAAGCATTCTTCAGCCTGCAAGATGAATTCTGTTGAGGGTGTTTGTCGATGTCACAAAGTCTTAGCAATGTCGGGCTGGAAGGGACCTTGAGAGGCTACCACGACCAGCCTCCTGTGCTGTGGCAGGACGAAGTAAACCTAGACCATCTTCCTCAACCTGTTCTTAACAACTTCCAACGACAGGGATTCCACAAACACCCTTGGAAGCCTATTCCAGAACTTAATCATTTGTCTAGTGAGAGAGGTTTTCCAGGTGTTTAGCTTAAGTCTTGCTGGCTACAGACAAGCGAATTACTTCTCGTCTTACCCTCAGTGGACATGGAACAAATTAATCACAGTTCTCTTTGGATCAGCCCTTATAATCATAGGGATGGTGGGAGAATTAATGAGCCACAGCAAGTTATAACAAGCTCCAATTCCTGAAAGCTGAACCTAGACAACTTCAGACTGAAAACAACGTAGACACTTTGAACAACAAGGGTATTTCACCTCTGGAACAATTTATCAAGGGGTGTGGTGAATTGTCCATCACTACACTTCGTAAAACCAAGACTGGATGTTTTTCTAAAATATCTGCTCTGGCTGAAACAGGAATTAATTCAAGGTGATCCTATAACTTGCCTCATTGATCACAATGGTGTCGTCTCACCTAATAATCTGTGTGTTTACTTACAGCCAGGTTTCCTCCTATTCTGAAGTTCCCAGGACAACACTGAAGTCTACATTGTATATGATGTACATGTGTAATTTCTACCAGCTCAGGGCCCTGTCGTTAGCTGGGTCTAATAATCTATCCATCCAAAGCATTTCTCCCTGGTTGCTCAACCACCCTCCCCACTTGTGTCAAGGCTCACAGCTGCACCCTTCTTTCTCAGGTCACAGTGACGTGGCCCCCAGGGTGCAGGCCACCTGTCAGGGACTCCTGGAGACGTACCTCTTTTCCTATGTCCCCCGCTCTCCCACGACGCCCCTTCAGCCCTTCCTCTCCTGGCTCCCCAGAGCTGCCACAGACCCCTGGAGTCCCTGGGATTCCTGCCTCTCCCTGGAAAGGAGGAACAAAACAAATATTATTTTATCCCACCAACTTCATCAGTTGTGTGGTGGAAATCTGTCGATTGCCATTAAGGCCTCAGCAAGCAGACACCCCTGCCAGGCCCACTGATGGGAGCAGGGAGGGAGTAGATTCTCCCCAGACTGGCGTTTCAAAGGGGCCCAGAACTCTGGCTGCCGCTGCTGCTATTATATATCATAGAACTGGAAGGGACCTTGAGAGGTCATCAAGTCCAGTCCCCTTCCCTCACTGCCGGACCCAGCACCATCCCTCACAACCTTGGGTTTGGAAGGCCAGTGCTCTAACCGCTGCGCTATGCTCAGCTGCACACAGCTGTGAGAGTGCATGTGTGTGTGAGGGGTTAGCGCCACGGACCGGGAGATGCTGAGTGCTGACTGCTTCTGTCCTTCACCTTGAGCTCTTGCTCCAGGGTCAGCGGTAGCTGTCAGTGCTGCTGCCCCCCCGCCTTCCAGATGTCAGGGATTACAGCTGTTGGGTTCCTAATCCAGTTCTTGCTACAAGACGTAACAACAGACGGAGGGAAGTTCCCAAGCAGAGGACCTCAGATGCAAGGTTTTCCCTGGAGGGTGATGGCTCTCCTCTGAGTCACTATGGCTAACTGCAGAAGCTGTCTGGGCAAGGTGGATTCTGGAGATGAGTCATGATAACAAAATAAAAGACCCTCCGTCTGCCCATCCTGGATGGAACACTGTCTCCTTCGGCAACGGCACTGAAGGAATCAGGTTCCTGAATCCCACTGGAAAATCCATGAGAGCTGGGCATTTAACTCCATTAGGTGCATCTGAAAATCCCTGGGGCACTGACGGTAGTGCTGTGTGAACTGCAAAGGACAGGGGTTTGGCTGCTTATTCCAAACCCCAAGGATGCCAACTGTCTTCGAAAAGCTTTAGTGCTCATAGTAACAGAGAGGGAGCCGTGCTAGTCTATAGACTATCAAAACAAAAAAGCAGTCAAGTAGCACTTTAAAGACTAACAAAATAAATTATGAGGTGATGAGCTTTCGTGGGACAGACCCACTTGGTCTGAAGAAGTGGGTCTGTCCCACGAAAGCTCATCACCTAATACATTATTTTGTTAGTCTTTAAAGTGCTACTTGACTGCTTTTTTGTTTGAGTGCTCATACTCCCTGCTGGAGCTGGTGGTGCAGCTCTGTGTGCAGAGTGGGAAAATGTGAAAGTGAAACTCACTGGTGTGTGCTCACTGTATAAACAAAGCAGGGTGTGAAAAGAGAACAGAGAGGGCTCTCATTTGCAACAGCCTAAGCAGCTCTTAGTAACAAGGCTAAGGATCATTGCTTTTTAAATGACTGATTACTAATTAAAGGTTAAGGCTCCCCCCTTAAGTTCCAGTTTCTGTGGCACAAGGACCACAGACCCAGGATGAGAATGAAAGCATGTGTCTGAGCACAGGGATTCCTGCTGCGTGTGCCAGGCAAACTCGTTCCAAAGTCCCATGGAGAAGCAGGATCCAGGCTTCTGCCCAAAAATCCATGCTAAAATCAGCTTCCCAAGCCAGGTTTTAGACCTCATCTTAGTACTGACCTGCTCCCCTTTGGACCCAGGCTGACCTTCCACTCCAGGGAGTCCCGGGTAACCCTAGGGGAAAAACCAGACCAGCTCATGAGTTTATGCACCCTCTAGTGGAATGCACTGAATGGCAACATACCCATGACCTGCAATCTTGGAAGTCACCCAGGAGATTAAACGCAAGAAAGGGCACCATGGGAGATATGGGTTTTGCTTTGGGGCAGGGCTGCCAATGGGAGGGAAGCCACGTTGGCTAACACACTTGGGACGGAGCTGGAGAGCACCAGAGCTAGAAGTGCGAGCTGCTACAGCGTGAGTGAAAAAGCTATGAGTGCCTGGAGGGGGCTGTTACGGACTCAGAGTGGAAGCTGTAATACACCCTCCCCAGTGGCTTACACCAAACCCTTCCGGGCAGTTGGTCTGGCCTGAACGCCTGCCCTAGGGCAGTGCTAATACTCAGATCAAGTAACTCAGATGTCAAGAAAGTATTGGCCCTCACACCTCTCTTCTGGAAAAAGCAGCCCGAAATCTACTGCTCCCAGCAGCGGGAAGCACATGGGGAAGGGGATCTGAAAGGTCCAGAAAGAGGGATGTTAAAAAGGGGCAGAGCAAGCAACTCCTTGAGCTATTTGCCAACGTTAATGACCTTGGGTAAGTCACTGCACTGTGCCTCAGCCTATCCCCCCATAAAATGGGGATACTACTACTTTGAGATCTACAGATCAAAAGTGCTCTATGAAAGGTGTTACTGCCATACCTGCTCTCCATCCAGGCCTCTGACGCCAGCTGCTCCAGGCTTGCCGACTTCACCCTAAAGAAACAGGACATTCCCTAGAGCAGCTACTCTTAGATGGAGCTTGCACTGAAATGTCTCCACCTTTCAAGCGTCCACAGCACAAGGTCTGAACTGAACATCCAGCCGTGACGTCCGAGCGCTGGGGAGTTTGCAGGGTTCTACTGTCTATCACGGCAGATGCTCCTACTGATATTTCTCCAGGTTTTTATTCTTGTCCCCACTCCAAACAGCGGGGGCCTGGAGGACGTGCGTTAGTCCGGCTCCACCTGGGCAGGTACCCCTCACGAGTAAGCAGAAACAGGATCAGGAGCGCTGGACTCTGAAGTGACTGGGGTTGGGGCGTAATTCTTGCAAGGAAGGCAGAGGAGTAAGCTCTGCAGGTGGTCTAGGTGAGCTCACTGCCCATTAGTGAGACAACGCGGCCGGGTAAAGTTTCAGTGTTACCAGTGTGTGGCTGCAGGAGGCTTGGAAGGTGTCTGGGTGCTGCAGCTCAACCTCTCCTGTCCTGCTAACACTGTCGCTTTGCCCATTCGGCACACTGCACCAATTGCCTGTGCGGGGATCTCCTGCCCCCAGAGATGACTGCAACCTGTCTGCCACAGGGTGCATAATTGTAACGCATACAGAGAACAACGCAGTGGGGAGACACTGCTTCTTGCTCGTTACCCCTTCCCAGGATTAGCGATACAAGTGTGTGTGGGGGGGCAGGGATTCATCACCCCCCTCTGCTGATGTCCTTCATTAATGCGCTCAGACTTGTTGCAGGCAGTGGTGCTGAGTCTAACACTCCAGCCCATGCAAATGCACAGATGTGGAATCCAGTGCCCCTTCCGTCTCCTTACCTTCTCTCCTTTCTCCCCCAAAGGTCCTCCAGGCCCAGCTGGCCCCTGCTGGCCCTGCGAGAACATGAACTAAATTAGCAAACACACCCTAACTGGGAGAGTCCTTGCCAAGCCCCGGCCTCGTGCGAGCAGTGGTGATAGAACACGCTGTGCACCACACAGCTCGCTGGCCAATGGCCGAGCCAGCCTTCCGCTTCTGGGGAAGGGCTCATGTTTCACCAGTGAGTGCTCTCGCACTATATCCTTCCTGGTGCTCCTACCCCTGGCAATCTCACACTTCCTGCCCCAATCCACTGGGAAAATCACTGCAACTCTCGGCTCTCCCAACAACCCAGACTGAGGGGACAGAGGAGGCTGGCAAAGGAGGTGACTATCGGGTACAGAATCTGAGAGTATGCTAATAAGTCCCTGATGAACTACATCTCCTACCTGGAGGCTAGAAATGTCTATCACAGACCCCCATCCACCACCCCACCAGCCTACAGGTACTAAAGGCTGAAAATTCGGCCCAGGCCACATACACAGAGCTGGAGGAATCTCCCTGGCGACTCGGAGACAAAAAGCGCCTTGGGAAGACTCCCGTTGTTGGACTGGGCTACCAGAGACACCAGCCATGACTACAAGGCAGGGATGGACTGCCCATCTTGCATGCACAGTGGAGCATGAGCCTGTTGCATACCAGGTGCCTAGGGTAATCCCTTCCTGGGCAGCTGAAATTATTTTGCCCAAGATTTTCAAATGACTAGTTCATAAAATCCTAGGGCTGGAAGGGAGCTCAGGAGGTCATCTAGTCCAGCCCCCTGCTTCAAGCAGGATCAACCCCCACTAAGGCATCCCAGCCAAGTCCCAAGGAGGGACTTAAAAACCTCGAGGGATGGAGAATCTACCGCCTCTCTAGGCAACACATTCCAGTGCTTCACCACCCTCCTGGTGAAGTAGTTTTTCCTAATATCTAACCTACACCTCTCCCCCTTCAACTCCAGACCATGACTTCTTGGTCTGCCATCTGACACCACTGAGAACAGTTTCTCATCCTCCTCTTTAGAGCTCACCTTTAGGAAGTTGAAGGCTGCTATTAAATCACCCCTAAGTCTTCTCTTCTGTAAGCTAAACAAGCCCAAATCCCTCAGCCTCTCCTCATAGGTCTTGTGCTCCAGCCCCTTAATCATTTTTGTTGCCCTCTGCTGAACCTGCCCTAGCACATCCACAGCCTTTCTATACTGGTGGGCCCAAAACTGGACACAATACTCCATATGTGGCCTCACCAGTGCTGAATAGAGGGGAACAACCACTTCTCTAGATCTGGTTATCTGGGGAGACCCCTGAAAAGGGCCTGCTGCTCAGATACTGCCGAGCTCCTGCACTCTGGAAATCAGGCTGCCTCTGGAAGGGCTCAGGGTGGCCTCCCAACAACATCCGCTGCCATTTTTGAGCATATCTCTGACTTGGGCACCTGATGCCTCTAGTGAGACAATAGTTATGGGTTCCATTCATGCGACCACCCTCAAGTGGGTTGTGAGGATAGAGTGAGGGTCGGCTGCACCTGCCCCATCGTTCCCTGCCCTGTGCGCACCTCAGAAGGGCTCTGCCCCATGGTCTCACAGCCACTGGGCGGGGGCGGCGGCATGGGGACTAATACTGGGACAGCAGCAGCATGGAGGAAGCCACTGGAGCTAGCAAGTGGCCCGTCAGCAGCCTGATAGCGGCTGCAGGTGGGAGGGGAGGAGTCAGTTAGAGCCAGGCCGGGGGCGTGGTTTGGAGGGCTCCTGTAGTTTAAATAGCCTTCCCAGCCTGCATGGTTACCATTCTCTCTCAGTGGTCTGGGAATGGCTGCCCTGCTGCTCCTGGGCAAACCCAGCTGGATAGAGCGGGGGAGACCACAGGTGCATAACCCGTGTACTATCAAACCGGGCTTTTACTGTGCTCTTGGGGGCACAAGAGAGTCAGTCCTACAGAGCTGAGGCAAGGAAACACAGGTTACATCTCCGACCCTGGGGCGGGGTGGGGCGTGGTAAGGTACGCGGCAGAGTGGTAGCTAGGCAGTGCGCGCCTAAGGCAAGCGTGGGCAATACCTTTTAAAGTGGGGCACCCCAAGAATTTGCCAAGTGGTCAGAGGCTGCACCCTTCCATGATAGTGACGGAATTGATGTAGGGTGCGGGCCAGAGGCTGGGTGCAGGAGGGGGCTGTGACTCGTGGCAGAGGACTGGGGTGGCAGGGTTTGGGTTGTGACAGAGGACAGGGGACGAGGGTGCAGGGTCTGGGAGGGGGTACGGGTGCAGGAGGAGGGGCGGAGGGTTTGGGTTATGTGGGATAGGGAGCAAGAGTGGGGGACAGAGGATTGGGAGGAGTGAGGGGCTGGGCTCCCAGAGGCCGGCTCTGGTCTGGAGACTTACCTAGGTGGCTCCAGCCCAACAGCCCAGCAGGTTTCTGAGGCGGGGCCATGTGCTCTGTTCCTAGCCAGAGCCTGAGGGGTACACGAGGAGTGTTTCAAGGGCTGCCTGTGCTTCAGACGGGAAGCTCCCATTGGCCAGAAACCAACCAATGGGATTGTGCTGACCTGCCGCCAACTCATGAACCTTCTCCCACCACCCCAGGCTCGCCACTGCTGCAGGACAAACAGGGCCCATCAGCCGTGCTGCTGAGTGGAGTGGAGGTGGGATCGGCAGGGAGCCTGCCTGAGGCTCCTTGCTGCATCTGCGGGCCGGATCTGGGGGCTTAGTGGGCTGCATCTGGCCCGTGGACTGTATTTTGCCCAGCCATAAAGTAAAGCAACAAAGCCATGGAGTTGGAGAAGAGGAGACCTGTTTGGCTTTAGTCAGAGTTTGCAGCTCATGGAGCTTGTCTGTAATCCCGCTTATAAGTGAAGCAGCAACCATGGGGGACGTTCTCACGTCACACCTCAATCAAAGACATTTGATGAAGTGGGTCTTTGCCCATGAAGGCTTATGCTCCAAAATATCTGTTAGTCTACAAGATGCCACAGGACTTCTCGTTTTTTCAGTCAAAGACGTTTGACTCTGTACTTACTGGGCATCCAGCCAGTCCAGCAGGCCCGTTTGATCCAGCCAGCCCCTTTTCTCCTGTAACACCAGGCTTACCGGGGACGCCGTCTGGCCCTGGAACACCCGGAGGCCCCTGTGCAGAGCAAAGAACAATCATACCACTATGTGTGAACCTAGGTGGGAAGAGCTACTCTATGAATCACATGCACATCAGGCAGCGTTTAGTTCCAATGGTTGGCCACTGTGCTGGAGAGGGAGCAGGTGACGTGAATGAAAAAGAAACGGAGACTTTCTGAAGTATTTATGACCTTGTATTCACCCCCTACCGAACGATAGGCACCCAACTTTGCTCCCTGTGATTATGAGTTTTAAAGTTAGGTGCAGGGCAGGTCGAGGAGACTGGAAAGACAAACCCTGCCGAATGAGTCGCCCAGACCCCCTTCTGCAGGAGAAACACAGACTGACCATAAGCCATGCAGGCTTCCCTCAGTCTATGATCCAGTGCCCCTGACCCTGGCCGGAGGGGTCACTTCTCAGAGCAGAAGGGCAGTGCAGTCTCCCACCCTGTTCTATCACCGGGCGGCTTAGGACACATGCCCACTGGGAGACAGAGTGAGATCACCAAATCATTTACCTAGGGCAGCGCTCAGCCAAAAAAGGGGGACCATTGAGTCTCTGGGAGCGGTGCGGAGGGATGTGCATGCTCCCAGCTCCCTCAGTGTCATTTAACTGGAGACCAGAATGGGGGTAACTGCATTAGCAGCACCATCGATCTTACCGGCAGCCCCGGAAGCCCTCTGGAACCTGGGTCTCCCAGTCTCCCCTGAAACAAAGACATTTTACCTTTAATAGGGGAAGGTGAGTGAATGCTCCTAACTGGGCCCAGAGACCTCCCGTGTGTGTGTGTGTGTGTGTGTGTGTGTGTGTGTGTGTGTGTGTGTGTGTGTGTGTGTGTGTGTGTGTGTGTGTGTGTGTGTGTACGTGCACGCACAGAGGGGGGCACACTCAGCTTCTCCATAGTGCAAACAGAACACATCATTTATTTCAAGTGGTGCCATCAAAACAGAGACCATGTCCCACAAGCACACAGCTCTGGGGACCGCCTGTGTTTGCCTTAGATGAGAGCGTCTATTCACTCGCTACTCTCATTCCACACAAAAATATGGCTTCTCTTCTAGTCTATGCAGGTTCTTGTATTTGGCTCATCACCGTAGTACTTCAGCAGCTCACAGCAGCGCATGAAGTAATGTGACTGCACAACTGTGATGTGCTCTGGGTTCTCTGATCCTCTCCCCCAGGGAGAGGCACGTGCACCTAAGTGTCTTGCAGTGACTGGAAAATCAAGCACAGACACCCTTGTGCTTTGCTTGTCTGGGAGCGAACTGAAATAGCCCTCCCAGAATCCCTGCTGTGCACCTGTGCAGGGTCAGTCGCAAGCGAGGAAGGAAAGAATAGTACTGATTCAGGTCAGCCCAAACGAAGGCTGCAGGATAGAAATGCCCAACTTCATTGCTTCAAAATATATGCAGTATGTCTGGGTGCACCACAGCTTTGCCCTATTGTATTAGACATGGACGTAAGAGTGTGTGAACGGTCTTCATTACACTTCTCCCAACCTGCAAACTCCTTAGGTGCAACACCAGTGACGGTACGTTTAGATGAGGAGCTGGAATGAGGAGCAGCTGCATTCTCGGTGTGGCACAGCCTCCATTTACACCTTACAAAGCACTTTTAACGGCAAAATCTGCTTAAAAGACAATTTCTCACTGTGCAAATTCAAGGGACAGTTTTATTGTTTGAGCAAAGAACCAAATTCTAGCACTTGCCTGCAGCACAGGTGAGACTGGACCTGCCAACCTCAGACATCCCAGTTCTACGCCTTTCCCACAGGACTCGGGGTTAGCTAGGGAGGGCGTCTGTCACACACATGCCAATGCCTACTTCTGTAGTGCAGCAGAACACGGAGACCACATCAGCCAAAATGCAGAGCCACACAAGTTCTAGTACCCTTGAGAGATCTGGCTGCCAAGCTGCCGTAAGAGCTTTGACTAAACTAGTCACATGCGGGTGCTTAAAGTTGAGAGCAAGAAATCCAGCAGGTGAGTCCCAAGCCACAGGGCTGAGCAGGCGATAGTGGCCAATACGTAGAAGCTAAGGACAGAATTAGAGTAGTGAGGCTGGTGTACCACACAGCCCAGTACCACTTGCTGGCACGGGTGGCATTTCAGATGCAGGAGACCTCCAGGGAGTTGGAAATGTTTTGACCAAAAGGTTTGCATCAGAAAATGCAGATTCATCGAAACCAAAACGCTTTGTGGGAAGGTGCCAGGTTTGACCAAGCTTTGGTTGAGGAAGGCTTCCCAGGTCCACATCAAGGGCTGGTCAAATGCCCCAACTAGCAATAAGTCAAAGTCCCTGCTCTGCTCTGCCCCGCCTGAGAGGCCCGACCACTGGGCTGTAGACTCATTCTCTCTTGCTTGTTCTCTTACTCTCTCTGGCCCAGTGCTGTATTTATACAAAGTGGAGCAGCTCCAACAAGAGTGACTGAGAGAGCCTCCTGTTCCCCTACCAAGCCCAGGACAGCCTGTGTTTAAGTCACTCACCTGAAAGGTGAGACTTGGCCTCTAGTCCCTGTTCAGAATCAGGTGCTGGCAAGTCTCCCACATCCCTGCTGAATATCCTTATGGCAGGGCTGTTGGCTGCTCTGGGGTATCCCTTGCCTTGCTTGTTCACTGAAAAACTTCTGACCGTCTCAGTCCTCTGTGCGGAATGGGAGGAGTTTGCAAATCCCGGACAATACTCATGGGATGGGAAAACCCTTTTATGCTCGTCTCCAAGGAAACCTGGCTGGCCCTAGCTGGCCCTAGCTGGCCCTGCAGTCCGTGAACCGCAAGTGAGGAGGGAAGAGGCACCAAGCAGGGAACAGGGATTCTGTGGGGCTCTTTCAGTTCGGTCCCAGATGGGAAAAGCAGAGGGGTGTCTGCCCATGCTCCCTGCTGGATTTTCCAGGCAGCGGCAAGCTGAGGAGAAAGCGTGTAAGCAGAGCATGTTACATGTGGGCACAGGGCGTGCCGATGGAGGAAGGTCTGGAGCCAAGAAGCAGCTCTGCAGTAAGAGGAGTGGGTCTCAGATGGGGGGAGGGACTGTCAGAGCTGCAGGAGGGCTTGGAGGTGAGCTCAAGAGCCTCAAGGCGGGTTTGTGGTGGGCTGAATGAAGGGAGAATGGTGCCACTTGGTGACAGAGGGAGTGAGGTGCATCAAGGGGTAATTTGGCGGAGGAGAAACGACCGAAAGAAGCACAGAGGGATGGATAATTCTCTCCCACACTGCTCTTGACTGTGAAGTTCTTCTGTGCAGGGGAGAGGCCCCGGAGCCCCTTCTCCCCTTTCCTCTCCCCCAGCAAAACGTTTCTGTGCAAGTCCCTCACCCTGGCATCTCCGTTTCTCACTTGAAGAATATGACTCACCTGCACTGGAACTGAGAGAGCGGGAAGCCGAGTAAAGTGCTCCCTGCAGCCCTACTGCCAACTGGGGGCACCAGCACCACTGCAAACTCACACCCAGCCCCACAGCACTACGCCTGCCTTGCCGGCTTGCCCCATCTCACCCCACCTCCATCAGCCCAGGTGAGCGTCCTGGTGCTGCGCCCGTCCTCAGGCAATTCACGCAATGCGGCAACAGCAGATCAGATTAGCAGATGTGAAAGCAAATGCTTGTCTGGAGTCAGCAGAATTGAACAGCCAAAGTCCCCGTCCAACGGGAGAGATGAATCTGGCACAGAACTGACATGGCTAAAGCGCCGCCACGGGCTAATTGGAACTCGGTTATCACCGGGGCTCACGAATGCAGCCCAGGATTTCTGTTACAGCAACGGTCTCTGCATGGAGCTGGCAGAAAAGAGCTGGAGGGAGAGGACAGCTTAGGGAATTCTGTGGCCATTGCCATTCTGTCACTGCTCCCTGGGCTCTTCAGCACTGCCCGAACCTCAGGGGTGGGGTGGGGTGGGAGCTGTGAGTCAGCTCCTAATAGGGGTCTGCAGCCTCCCCTGACACAGATTGGCTCAACCACTCTTAGCTGCTCTTCTCCAGGTGCCAGGAATGCCCTAGATCCTGTTGTGAGGAACATGGACCAGTGCAGCAGTCAAGGCGAGAGGCCCCTTGTTTTTCTCTTACTGCACCAGGCAGATCCAAAGTCCCTGACATTGACACAGCTGCTCATCCCCATAGGGTGCCTCTGCCCCACCTGGCTGGGCTCTGATCCAGCCCCAGGATGCACACGCAAACAGACAAACACCTCTTGCCACATGCGATGGCTGGGGTGTCCTCACAATGGAACAGTAACCCTGGAAAACCACCGAAGGGCAAACCCAGGTGCCACCCTCCTCCTGACTGGCCTTACCACACCGGGCTCTGGGTGGGCTGGGCTGCTCCAGGTGCTGGCACTGAGATGTTTTGCTCACTACTGTGATGCAAGAGCACCGAGTCACAAGGGCATGAGCCCAGCCCCAGCACAACCCAGCCACAGCCTTGTCAAGGGCCCTGTCTATGCCCTGACCTTGCGCATCGGTGTTAAATGAGCTGGCCAGGCCGGCCTAATCCTTGCAGTATCTGCAGCATCTCACCATATATGTACAAGCAGGAAAGTCAGGACTGGACATACCTGTGGGCCGGGGGGACCTTTTCCACCACGGAAGCCAGTGGGACCCTGCAGGAGAGAGAGACAGGGGTCAGAACCCACTTATTTCACCTTCCTTCTGCTGAGAGCTCACAGCCCAGAGATGAGCTGAGAGCAGAGGGGCTCGGGCTAAGCACTTCGACAACATGGATGTCTACCCCAGACTCCTTTTAACCCCTGGGTGTGGAGGTCTCCTTGGACCAATCAGTACCCAAAGGAAACAGGTCAGGCCTGGAGTCCTTGGGCGCACTACATGCTGGTTCTACTCAGAGGCAGGGAAGAGTGCTCACTTTGGGACCGGCTTTTCCTGGAAATCCTGGTGGGCCCCGGACTCCAGGCTCTCCCTGTAAGAAGGAGCAGAAAGAAGTTTGTCCCTGCTTGTTCTGCTGAAGAGAGCAGCAGCAGCCACCTCTGAGGCAAAAAGAGTGATTAAGGCTGGGGAGGGAAAGAAGAGTTGGTCAGAAAATGGTGAGGGGGTAAAGGGCAAGCCCATGGGAATTTTCCAACCAGTTCTCTAGGCAAGTTCTACTGAGGCGCCCTGATGAAGGCAGGAGGTTGGAGCCTGGTAAAACAGTGCAGGGTAAAGCAGGAGAAATGTAGCACTTTGAAGACGAACAGAATGATATATGTGGTGATGAGCTTTCATGGGACAGACCCATTTCATCAGATCTCTCCCATGAAAGCTCATCACCAAAAAAATCATTTTGTTAAAGTGCTACATTTCTGCTGCTTTGTTTTGTTGGAGTACAGACTAACACAGCTACCTCTCTGTTACTGTTGTAGGGTAACTTCAAGGACATGAATAGCAATAAGCGTCCCCAAATGATTTGAGAGATGTCTGAATTAACACACCAGACAACCACAAATTTTGATCTGGCAGTCAACCTGTTTACCAGCCCCTGATAATCGGCCAAACCCCAGGGACTGGCGATTAAGCTCCTCATTCTCAAGGAAGTCCAAATCTAGTTTGGCCCTTCGTAACTCACACCTATCTCTGTTACAGGTTGAACCTCTCTAGTCTGGCACCCTCGGGACATGACCAGTGCTGAATGAGAGAATTTGCTGGACCACAGGAGGTCAATATTGTCTCGCAGCACTGCCAACACTTCCACTTCTCATTGGGCTCTTAGAAGACATTTAGGAATAAATTAGACCTAAATAATAGCACAGAACACTGAGAGCCAGGGGTGGAGGCTGTCAACAAACTTTATGGGACCACAGGAAACTGTGTCAAACCCATGATAAGTGGTCGTCTGGCTAATTAACATCATTCTGGATTACGGGTGTTGCCAGAGGAGAGCGCACCAGACAAGACAGGTTCAACCTGTACTAACAAGGACTAATGAATGGATATAGTAGGATTCATTGTGTTCATATTGTTCCGACTCTAAGGCTATGTCTACACTACAAAATAAAGTTGAATGTATAAAAGTTGACTTTTTACAATTACATTTTATAAAGACGATGGTGAGCGTTCACACATGCCCAGAAAGTCAACATACAGTGTCTCCATTACCTTTGCTAGGTTTGAGTGTGTCCGCAGAGCATTGTGGGTACTTCTCCCACAGTTCCTGCAGCTCATTTCATTCTGGGTTTCTGTGCCCGTGTATTACGGGAAAAAAATGTGCCATAAGTGGTTGTGGGTGTCTGATGTCATCCTCCCAGAGCGCATTGCCCTCAATCTCCCCTGCTGTTGAAAACAAATGCCCAAAGGAATTTTCCCAACAATTTTCCAAAGCCTTGGCCTGACACACACTGTTACAAGGGTTAGTATGGATCTGGAAGACATTAAAGCTGTTGCACACTGTGTTAAGGCCACTTCAAGAAGTGCCCTGCAGCATCTCATTAGACAAAATGAGTGGGAGGAGGATGCACCTTGATTCGGCACATGCTGAAATGACTGGAGATCAGGCACGCAGAGCTGCTGGCTGCACTGGATGCATTGCATACAGTCAAGCGCAAGTTCTGGAGCCATGAAACCAGCACACACGGGGGGAATCACATGGTTTTGCAGGTATGGGATGATCAGCAGTGGCTGCAAAACTTCCGCATGTGCAAGGCCACTTTCATGGAACTTTGTGAATTGCTGTCCCCTGCCCTGAAGCACTGTGACATGAAAGTGCGATCTGCTTTGACTGTTCACAAGCAAGTCAAAATTACACTGATGAAGTTTGCAATGTCCACCAGCTACCGGTCAGTGGGAAATCAATTCAGAGTGGGCAGATATACAGTGAGGGTTGTTGTGATCCAGGTAGCCAGGGCAATCAATGCTCTTCTGCTGTGAAAGGAAAATCAGTCAAAGCTCCTCTAACTGGGAAATGTGCAAAATATAGTGGATGGCTTTGTTTCCATGGGGTATCCTAACTGTCGTGGGGCAATGGATGGAATGCACATCCCCATCCTGGCTCCAGACCACCTGGCCTCAAAGCACATGAACTGCAAGGGGCATTTCTCCATGGTGTTGCAGGTATTGGTGGATCAGAAAAGTCGTTTTACTGACATCTATTTGAAAGGTGCACAATGTGCATACCTTTAGAAATTCAGTTCTGTACAGAATGTTCTAGGAAGGGACTTTCTTCCCAGACCATAAACATCAAGACTGGAGTTGTGGAGATGCCCACAGTGACACTGGGTGACCCTGCTTACCCTCTGCTTCCTTGGCTCATGAAGCTGTACATAGTCACCCTGGACTGTAGCAAGGAGCACTTCAACTATAGTCTGATCAAGCTCAGAATGGTGGCAGAATGTGCCTTGGCCATTTAAAAGACAGATTCAGGTGCTTTCTGACCCATTTGGACCTCAGCAAAGGCAACATTCCTGTTGTGGTAAGGGCTTGCTGTACTCTTGTGGGGCAAAGGGAGAAATTTTCATGCCAGGCCAGAGAGCAGAGGCAGATATCCTGGACAGTACTTATGAACAGCTGGACACAATGGCAATCAGGACTGCACAAATAGGTGCAATACATATCAGAGATGCTTTGAAAAATAGCTTAAAAACATATGGAACTGGGAGGGACCTTCAGAGTTAATTGAGTCCAGTCCCCTGCACTCACAGCAAGACCTAGCACCATCCCTGACATTTTTTTTTAATGTATTTGCTCCAGATCCCTAAATGGCCCCCTCAAGGATTGGGTTCACAACCCTGGGTTTAGCAGGCCAATGCTCAAACCACAAATGAGCAGACACGACATGAATCTACTGCTTCTAAGTCATGTGACCTTCCCGCACAATGATGTGTGCTTGCCCTAGGTTGTCTCATCCCAACCCAGGTTAATCAATAAATGACACTGTAGGTGTCTGACCTACATTATTTTTATTTAGGGGCTGAATTGAGGGGTAGGAAAAAGCAATGGAACCCTTATGTCCCATGTGGGGAAATGTGAGCCTTCTTTTGTGTGGAGAGATCTTTGGGAAGGACCATGAGGCTGTCCTTGCCATTTCCCCTCTGCTTCCTGAGCCCCTTGCCAGTGTCTGGAAACAGCATCTGCACAGCCCTGCAGCTGCATGTTGGGTTGGTTGGGGGGGGGCAGTCCTGTGAAATGTAAAGCACAGAAAAAAACCACGTGGTGCAGTGGGGTGGTCCTGGGAAATTTAAATAGACAGGGAGCAGTGTGATAATGTTAAAAGGACAAACTTTCAGGAAACTTCACGTGTTTTTTCTAGGTTTCAAAAAGAGACGTCAGCCTCCTAAGAATAACAGAGTGAAAAAGAAAATATGCTCATACTCTGTGGGCACAGGGCTGGGAAATTTGCAAGAATGCTCTACGGTGCTTTGACTCCAGATTACCTTCTGGTGGCTTGGCGTGGCAAGGTGTGTTATCATGCAAGCTGGAATAAATCAGGCCTCTCCAGAAAACTCATAAGAAAAATAAAAGAGTACCTGTCTGAGATCTTTAGGGAGATTTCCAGAAAGGATAAGCGCTCCATCCCCAGCAACATTAACAAGCTGTTGTAGGAGCCGTGGCCTGCAGATTCATAGATCCACCCCACCCCACCCCATCCACAACCCACTTGTAGCAGAAGAGTCCTCTTCAGCATTGCTTGCCTCTGGAGCATACTGAGATGAGGGGACTGCCTCCAGGTGGTAAAGACGCCCTGGCTGTTGGCAGGATAAGGTTCCTCGGTTGTTTGCTGACTGGAATCCTCATCTTCTTCCTCTTCTTTATTGACCTCCATCTCCTCCTTTTTGCTGCTCTTACAGGACAGCTGAGCAGTCTCTCGTGAGAAGTCCAGACAGTTTCACATGACCGCGGTTGGGTCCTTGCCCAGAATCACATCAAGCTGCCTACAAAAACCTCATGTTTTGACAGACGACCCAGACAGCCCATTGGCTTCTTTTGCCTTCTGATATGCCTGTCTGAGCTCCCTGATTTTCACCTGGCACTGCTGAGCATCCCTGATGCAGCCTCTCTCTAGCATGCCCTGGGAAATCTTCCCATAAATGTCCACATTTCTTTTGCTGGGTTGCAGTTGCAGCAGCAATGAGATCCTGGATCTCCTGATGGCTCCATGCCAGGGCACTTTAGACCTTGAGAATTCTGAGAACTCTGAGAACTCATGGGCAGATGTGATTGCTCCTGATGTGCGCTCCTGATGCGTGCTAGCTGCGCTGGCCAGAAAGAAAATGAATTCAAAATTCCAGGGCTTTCTGTCACCTACTTCCTGCACACCTGGAGAACAGCCGAGGTGAAAGTGGCCACAACAGACACATTGGAATCATTGTGGGATAATTCTGAAGGCCAATAAAATCCATTTAAAATAACACTTTTTCTACACTAGACTTAAATCAATCTTGCGATTTCTCCTTGTGAAATGGGCAGGGTAGAAAAGTTGACTTTAACACCTCCTTAAAAACTGACCTAACAATAATTGCAGTGAAGAAAGATACATTACAAAATTGAACCAAGTCCCTTGAAATCAACTTTATGCTCTAGTGTAGACATAGCCTAAATGTCCGTTTTACAGCCATTTCTGCTCCCAGTTCAAACCACCACAACTTTCTTTTAAATCCAATGTTAGTCTGTCAGGAAATGAATGCAGAAGGGATGGGAAAGCACAAGTGGCACAAGAGATACCAGAGACACATAATACAGTTGCTCCCCACACAGTCTAATCCTACACAACATCCCTGGCATTAGAAGTACATCATTTTCTCCAGTCACCACCCCAGTAAATAGCAAACAAAAAGGTCTTTGCAGGTCACCCCAGAGTTCCTAATGATCTTCATCTCAAACTCATCCACAGCCCTACCTTTTCACCCATGGCCCCTGGCTTTCCTCGGTCACCAACAGGTCCTGGGTAGCCCTGGGACAGAGAAAATCATTGACATGGATCAGTTAATGCTGATAAACTCTGATGGGGAGGAAGCAGAGGAAGCTAGCAGCCTGGTGGTGCTCACATCCAGGAGGTGGCACCAGAAGAGGAGGTGGTTATCACGTAGGTTTCACACATCTTCCTCTGTTTAACGCCCTTACCTTAAACTAATCTTAATGACAAATGGGGGCCTTGTCTGGCCCTTCCACCACACTGGCCCACAGTGTCACATCTAGCTGGCCATCCCTCAGACATTTAACCCTTTTCCTTTTCCCTTGGGTCTGGAGAGCCTCATGAGAGCACTGCAAATGGACATTTAAAAACTAGACATCTCTTTCCCCACCAGAATGGGACCTGCCACTCTAGAGTATTATCCTGCTTACTCAAACAGCACACTGCAGGACAGACAGTGCCCACCCAGCTTATCTATTTAGCCAGAGAAGAAGGTGAGAGCCTGTGCCCACTGAACGGGGAAAGAAGCTGTGTGCAAAGCCCCCAGCAATGCGCCTCACTTTAATCTGGTGATCAGGACCAAGATCTGCACAAGGCAATGTGGCGGTTTCCAAGCCCCGTAGAACCAGGAGCCCCATTTCCTCAAAATCAACAAGGTAGAAGTCACCAAACTTCTTCTGGTCAGACCTATGACCCAGGTCTGGGACTAGGAGCAGGAGGGAGTTTGTTCTGCCCCTCCACTAGGGGGCAATAGGTAACCCTGTTCCTTGAACTGAGGAAACTCCAGAGGTACAGCCAGTGCCACTAACAGTGCACAGACATGCCAGGCCTGCAGCTCTGGGAATGTCTCACACAGAAGGGTGAACACGCCAGGTGCCTCTGGGGTTGCCCCTGTGGACAGCTCACCCTCCTTCCACCTCTGCCCCTTATGTTCTCACGCAGCTGCCTGCTTGTTGCTAGGCCTCATTCTGCACTGGGAACAGATGGGCACGGGGATCACTTACATACATGCCAACAGGTCCTTGCCGGCCTTCCAATCCAGGTTTACCAGGCAGCCCCTGTCAGGAAAGAAAGGGAAAAAAATGAAACATGCAGCAATACGCTGGCTTGCATGCAGCTGGCCGGTTCTGGTGCCAGCCAGCATCAGCCTGAGGAAGGCAATAACAAGGATCACAAAGAACCAGAGTGCCCGGGTCTCCCCAGTAAGAGCTCGTCCAGACATTGTGCTTTATGGGTCTGAGCCCAAGAGGTGCTGAGCACTTACAGCTCCTACAAGCTTCAGTGGAGACTATGAATGTTCAGAGTCAGACCCCGAAGGGCAAATTACAGTGCGATTGGTTGAGCTGAGTGAATAATTGATTCTCCCCCCTTCCCCCCACCCGCTTCTTTTGGGTTAAACAAAGTGTTTCATTGAACTTGAGGGGTTTCAGCTATTTTTCTCTCTTTAATATAATTATATGGACACAAACCTCAAAACAGCCAGTATGGATTTTTTTCCAGTTTGGTTGACCCAAATCTGCAAATTTCCTCCATAACCCCCCAACTTTTGTCGACAATCTGGCTGTGACCCAGCTCCGGCATTCAGCCAGGTGCAATGTTGAGCATTCTGAGGAACCACAGCTAGCAACACAGCCTGCAGCACTCACTGCCTGTGGTGGCAAAGGGGGTTGCTGCTGAGAGGGAGCTGTTTCTCTTTGTCGAGCGCCAAGACTGGCAATTCAGGAGGGCAGTGGCCAGAGGCAGGTGGGACATGGGTTGTGGGTATTGGGAAATGAAAGGATCTTTCAAAGGATCCTCAGGTACAAAGCCAGCAAGAGCTGGAGCACGAACTGCACTGGAATGTGGAGATACCCAGCTAACATGCAACAAGCTCCTTTCCCTGGAGTCCAGGCAACCTGGCTGAGGTTTCAGTGTGCCATTAAAAAGCTCTGTGCTATAGCTACCTGCTTTGTGAAATGCTTCAAAGTCAGGGATCCACTCAGTCTCCCACTGATCTCTCTACAGCACTGTGATGCCCCTGGAGCCAGGTGACCACAGAGTCAATCCCAGAGAAACACTGTTAACTATCAACCGAGCGAAGCCTTGGGCTTTGTCACTAAGAACAGGCTACAAGAACTGGTTTCCTGCAGCTCCGTCACCCTGCAACATTAATGATCTCATTAGTAACTCTTACCTGTGGCCCCAGTGAACCTGGGTCTCCGTCTGGTCCTGGTTTTCCTGGAGGGCCCTTAAAAACATTTGGGGAGAAGTGTCATTAACTGTGTCACCTTATCAGGCCATGTCAGGGCCTGACACTCATTGCCCACCTCGGTGAGCACGTCAATCCAGTTTATAGTTGACTGTGACGCATTAACTGCCTCTGTGGGCAATTGCTGCAGCTCCTGTCCGGCTATGCTCAGTGGCACTCGATTAGTGGTAGCCTGAAGCTGGCACAGCAGAGAGACTGAACCTGGGCTGCTGGGTGGCACTCATGGGGCACCATGTTCAGCGTACCTGACTCCTGATGCAGCAGCAAAGGATTCTCAGAGATTCTTTCTGGGTACGGTGCAAAACAGGTCACTTTATTGGTTGAGAAAGTAAGTAGCTCAGGGTGCCTTTGGGAACTGCCAGCTGTGCTTGAATATCCTCTGCACTCACTCATGCATGGGATGGACTCAGACCTGCTCCAGCACACACAATCATGCCACCCGTGCCCACAAGACCTGCCACCCCTAGTGACGGCATCCCCTGGGACCACAAGACCAAAGGCTACTACACAAAGTGACTGCTCCATGGCTTGCTCCCAGCCCTGGTACTGGCTGGTCCAGCAGTGGGTCCCATGCTACGTACTCTCAAGGGGCTGGAAAGACTCAGCCAGACAGGCAGCGTCTCTGGGTTTTCACTAGGAAGCGTGCCAGCTGTTACATTTTTCTAGATGTGTCTGAGTGCAAGAGGTAACCCCCTGTTCTTGCATACCTAGGAGAGGTTTGTACAGACTGGGTTTGTAGATGAGTTTTTACTATGGAAGTTAAGTGACCAGACTCCCCCAAACAGCTTTATATACTGTATGCAAGCCCAGGGCATAATGTTACCACTGCACCATCCATGGCAAAAATTCTAAGATGAATGCATGAACCACATCCATTTCCACCGTGGATGTTGACAGGTGTTGGGTCTAGCCCCATACGGGTACTCTAGGGTAGGGGATCCCAAGCTGTGATCCACATGCCCCGGGGGTACATGAAACACCTTCCGTGAGCAAGCCGGAGATATTATGTAATGGTGGATTCCATTTATCATTTTTATTTAATGCATTTTCAGAACAGGCTACTGAGATGAAGCTTTAACACTCTGGGGAATCTGACATATAAAATACAGTAGTTAATTTACTGAGAACACAGCCACACTGAGATGCTGACATATGGGGCCCTCACCTCCAATCACTGTACAATGTCAATTCAGTTGCCAGGCAACTGTTCAATGTAACCAAGCTCAGAACTTAGCCAGGGCTGTGCTATTTTTTACCTTCTGGCGGGGGCGCAGGGGGTGGTGGTATATGTCACACTATGGCTGTGTCTACACGTGCCCCAAACTTCGAAATGGCCATGCAAATGGCCATTTCGAAGTTTACTAATGAAGCGCTGAAATGCATATTCAGCGCTTCATTAGCATGCGGGCGGCAGCGGCGCTTCGAAATTGACGAGCCTTGCCGCCGCGCGGCGCGTCCAGACGGGGCTCCTTTTCGAAAGGGCCCCGCCTACTTCGAAGTCCCCTTATTCCCATGAGCTCATGGGAATAAGGGGACTTCGAAGAAGGTGGCGTCCTTTCGAAAAGGAGCCCCGTCTGGACGCGCCGCACGGCGGCAAGGCTCGTCAATTTCGAAGCGCCGCTGCCGCCCGCATGCTAATGAAGCGCTGAATATGCATTTCAGCGCTTCATTAGTAAACTTCGAAATGGCCATTTGCATGGCCATTTCGAAGTTTGGGGCACGTGTAGACATAGCCTATATCTGTATGTCATAGTGAAATATGGACAGATGGCTAAGGACAGGTAATGTAAAGAAGAACAGGCCCAGTATCAGTGATAAGAAGGGGAGGGAGTATGCAGGCAGTTGGCGCATCTGGAAAGGGGTCCACACTGAGAAAAAGATTGGGAACCTTCACGCCAGGGTATTGGATCCTCCCACCTGTTTCTACCGAGAGAACAAAAAAGTCCTTACCAGCCATTACCAGTCTCAGCCCCTGTCCACCACTCACCTCCCACCCAGGACACACAGCAAGGCAGCTGACTTTTTGCCATAGTGCTGTGCAGATTCATGCAACATACAAACCACCGTAGAATCAAGATGCTCCTTACTATTGGTCCAGGAGGTCCATTGTGCCCTCTCTCACCCGGTACACCACCAACACCCTACAGAGGAGAGCAAGAGAGCAAAAGACACATTCTGAGAGCCGGAGGGGTACGCAGGCAAGGGCTGCTAGTTGGAGAGAGAAGTAGCAGACACATAGAGGTGCTGGGGTGCAGCCGGCTACGGGACCAGTGCTGGTGCTCCAGGTAAGCTGTGTGCGCTGGCAGCCACATGCTTCCCTGCAGCAGCTTCTATAATAGTTGGCGCTTGTGTGCTTGTGGATTTCCTCCTGGATTAGTCAGGGAAAAGATTTCATTTAAAAAATAGCCTGGATCAGAGCATTCCCAAGGGGCAGAAGCAGAACACGGAGCGTTCCATTTCAAAATGACTCGAGTCCTAGTTTTTTCAAGACTGGCGAATTCTATAACATCAACTCCAAGCAGTCAAATTCCGAACCAGCCTGCGTGATTTTAGCCAAATGAAAATGTCAAGTTCAACCTGAGGCAGTCCGGGCAGGGGAACTTCAAGCTGCTGTGGGCAATCCTGATCTTTAGCTTTGGTTTTCCATTTTGAAAATGTGGTTCCCACCCAGCTCTAGCTGCAGGCCCCACACATCCTGTCTCACATCTGGTGCTGACTAAACAACGACACCATACGTGCCTCAGAAATGGGCAACTTTTCCAGCCTCCCCGTTTCCCTTGCTCGTCTCTGCTCAGATAAGCAGGCTGTGGAAATTCTTATCCTCTCTCCCGCCATGCAGAGAAAGAGAAGACACCCACTTGGCACAAGCCTAAGGGCAGATGCACCCACTACAATGCACTCCAAGGGCCCTTCCTTCCGCAGGGTGTGTCTCAGACGAAGAGTTTTTGAGGAGAATGGCAGCAGCTCACCTGTACTGGAGAGAGCTGGGCAGGGTGAGACGGGGAGAGGGAATTAGACAGTGGAGGCTGCTATAAGGCAGCACCTGAGGCTGAAGGCTACAGCTGGGTCTCAGCCCTACGAGTGGAGCATGAGATGTGTCAGCTCTCAAGTATTCAAGGTTAAATCTGGTATCACTGAACTGGATGGATGGTAGTTAACAAACACGGAAAAATCTGTTGGAAGCTAAAAGGAACCCTTAGCAGGTTTGCTTGCAGTGTGACTACGCAACATCACCATTAACAGAGGTGATGGAGGGTATTAAGTGGCAATCCCCTATCTCTAACCCAAACTCTGGATCTGAACACAGAACAGGAGTCTCTTTACATTCAGAGGCACACCCAGAAAGCAAAGCTGACTGGTTAGTTGAACTAAGCCAAGTCTGAGCTTCTCTCAAGGAATCACCATCATAAATTGGCTCAGGAGTTGTGGAATCACCACCCTTGGAGAGGCTGAAGAGCAGGTTAGAGAAACATCTGTCAGCGATGGTCTAGGCAGTGCTTGGTCCTGCCGTGAGGACGGGGCCTGGACTCGATCTCTCAAAGACCCTTCCAGTTCTAGTGTTCTATGTGTACTACCCAGAGGTACTGAGACCTCATCTGGGGTGAGTGAAGTCTCTGGTCTACAGCCTTGCCTGAGAGACAGCTGGCCTTTAGCTCACATGGTAGAGTGCAGTGCTTTAGACCCTATACTCACAGGTTCTATTCCTGGGGCTGGCAACCCAGGTCTGTCAGAGTTACAACTGGTGCATTAGCTGGGAAGAACTACTGGAAGGGCTCAGAACATACTTTCTCAGCCCAGGGAAGCATGTAGTATGCAGAGGTACTGAGACCTCATATGGGGTGAGTAAAATCTCTGCTCTTCAGCCTCAGCTGAGAGCCACCTGGCCTTTAGCTCATGTGGTGGAATGCAGGGCTTTAGACCCTATGCTTGCAGGTTCAATCCCCAGTACCAGCAACCCAGATCTATTGGCATTACATATGATTCCATGATCATTAGACAACTAATTTAGGACTTAGCCTCAAGTTCAATTCCCAGCTCTGTTGCAGATTTCTAGTGTGACCTCAGGAAAGGCACAGCAGTCTCTCAGCGCCTTAGTTTCCCTTCTGTGCAATGGTGATAATAGCCTGGCCCAGCCTTGCAGGGGTGTGTGAGGATCACTACATTAAAGAGTGTGGTGCTCTTTGATACCTGCTAATGAAAGCTGTATGAAAGAGTTAGGTGTTACCATCACGCTGATGTAGCTCAAAGGACTGGAAGAATTTGAAACAAAGGTATAAGTGATTGTACTCACAGCTGGTCCCTTTCTGCCAGGGCTCCCCATGGCACCTGCTACACCCTGCAGAATAAATCAGACAAATGGTAAGGGCCAAGAGATCACAAACCTCCCCCCAGCTCTGTATTCTGTGAATGTGAGCTCAGCTTTGTGTGGAAGGGAAGTGCACTAGTGACACAAACTGGAACTGCATGGAAACCAGAGAGCTTACTCCTATTAATGGTTAGGTCAGAAGCAGGGTGTTTCTGGCTCTCGTTCTAGCTCTCAGTAAGTGCCTGCTCCCACCAAACCACTATGCAGCATCTCTGCATGAAGGGCTGGCACTGGAACAATAGGGCCTGTGCACTAGGAGGGCTGGTGGAACGTCATTGGCGGAGATGTTTCTGGACGCAGAACTAGAACATGAGCGTAGGGGGAGAAGAAATGAATTGGCCGGTGTGCTGGGGAGGGCACTGGGACACTGGCACAGAGGTGGAGACTTATTGCAAGTGGGGAATGAGGGGCATGGACTGTGCTGCCCCACGCCTGTGGTGTCACACCCTCACTGCCATGCAGAGGTGGGTTTGGACCAAAAAGTTTGGTTCCGATCCACCTCCCTGCTTTTTGGGCTGCATTTATAAGAGACTTACCGAATTTATCAGAGACAAACCAACACTGGGGCCAGCGAATACCAGAGGTACCACACCAAGCAGCAATACAGCAGATTTCACCTGTAGCCCTGGCCCCGGTAGCCCATACAGCAATTACAACATACCAAAGAATATTTAAGTATAGTATAGAATGGGAACCTGTGTACCAGGCTTTCCTTCTGGGCCTGCTGTGCCAGGAGCACCTCGTGAGCCCTGCAAAGGAGATTTTTATCCCAGGTAAGTATATCAACTAAAAGAGGCGCTCAGCTTTCAAAAGTCTAAAATACAAAAGGCAAAGAGGTGCTCGTAAAGGATCCGCTCACAGGCAACCGTATACACAAAGTAAATACAAATATTTTTGCAAGAGCAATTTAAACAAGAGAGAATAGGAGATGTTTGCATGTGTACATTTGTTTACTATGTGAGTTCTAAACTCTGCCTACAGGGACAACAGTGATTAATGAAATCACATCTGTCTGCACTGTTATCTCGTTCTCTACTCCCCTCCTGCTGACTGGCTGTTTATTCACCTGCAGCATGTCGACTAAATCCAAAACAGGGACCTCTCTGGGGCTAGGGGCATCTCTATTGTTTGTTTACATAGTGCTTAGTACAACATCATCCTCGTCTCTGTTGGAGCTCCCTAGATGCCAGTGCAAGAGAAATAAACTGAACGTGCAAAGTGGTGGGCTTGGAATCCTCCCTGAGAAAAGTCTGTGCTTAGAACTCCAGTGTGCCAGTTAATATTCCTCACGTCTCCTGTCTGTGCCCTTACTCAGCAGCCTGTGCAAACAGCTTCTAACTGCGCTTTTCTGCCTCCGCTGGCAAACATCCTATGCAAAACAGAAACTGAGCAGCATGTAACAGCCTATTTTTATTGCCACGGAGAGAAAAATGCCAAATACACATCTCTGTTCTGCCCTATCTCCTTTTGCCCACCCCCACGACTATTAATCGTAGTTTGTATGTTGAGCATAAACTGTGTAATAACAGGTCCTTGACAGCCATTTAAACAAGAGTCATGTGTCCTACATTCCTTGCTAGGATCTAAAAAAATCAGCTGTTTCTGGCGGGGTTTTGATTATTCTCTTAACACTGCAGTCCTGAATCTGCTACCCACTGACATTCCGAGCAGCTTCTTCAAAGGCAGAGTAAGACCCACAAAACATCTGAACACAAACATCTTTCCAGTTAGCACCTCAAGCCTGGTGCACAAAACTCTCTCCTGCTAGAACTACGCTCTGAAAAACAGCTGATTGCAGGCTGCTCAGGCCAGAGAGTGCCGCAGAGGTTAGCAAGCCCTGTGAACGCCACTGTCCTCAATCTGACCTGGGATGCTTCAGCAAACCAAGGGTTATGGTTTCAGTAAACTCCAACGAGGCACATGTGCAACTACAGCACCAGCAGTGAAGGGCACAATTAAGATCCCTAGTTAGGTTGAGAAATAAGCAGTCGTGCCCTTGGGGAGAAGGCCGTACTCCCATGCCTGCTGCCTATTTCTTTTTGTGCTGTCAAGCAGGTGTGCAATAGCGGCTACATTTTTAAGCGCACGCCTAGTTAATCACATGAGGTGTGGACAGGGATGTCAAACAGGAGCATCTGCGTGGCATGTCAGCAGATTGGAGTACCGCTGCTTTCTGCTTTCAAGCCCGAGTGGTGCTGCTGTGGCAGCCAGTCCTGATCCCTTCTCTACAGAATGCTTCGCATGAGTTAGAGACCGTGTATTGGTGCCCTGCTACTTACTGGGGGTCCTGGCAGTCCGACCAACCCACGCTGGCCTGTTCGGCCCTGCAAAGAAACAAATATTACACGAAGTGCTCTCAGTACACAAGGCACAAATTCACAGGCCACAGTGGGCAAGTTTGGCACTAGGAGTGATCTTTGCCAGGAGAAAAAGTTCCAGGGCTCTCAAATATGCAGATTGGTTTATACTTCCATTATGGCACCAATGTTATCTCAGCTCCTCTCTAGTATGGTACCTCCACCTTCCCGGCCTGGAGAATTTCATTCAGTCTGTTCACGTGCAGGGACATCGCCATCGCTGCTGTCCATAACACTGCCACCTCTGCGGCAGATCTTTGCCTAGTGGCTCTGCCCCAGCTCTGTGCCTTCAAATCAGTCAGAAGACGCAGCAGCTGGATTCAGGAAAGTGACCTACTGGAGTCTTACTGACATCAGTGGGACTTACGTTGACACTTAAAGTTAAGAACAGGCCTCAATGCAGTCTGACCTGAACCGCTAGCGAGGGCTGCAGCAGCCACTCATCGTGCAGTTTCTCACGCAATGCGTGCTTCATGCCTGCGGACACAATCCATGCTGCTCGCAAGGCAAGGTTTTGGGAATATTTAAGATGTTGGTATTGAGTCCTATAATGATTCCGATGTTCTCCTCCCAGGAATGACAGGCTCTGTTAGTTACCCTGTGTCCTCTTGGCCCTGGCATTCCCTTTGAGCCATCTGGTCCTCGACTGCCCTAGAAAAAAAAACCGAGGAAATTCAGTTCAGGTACCACTGCAATCCCCCCATCCCCACTGACCCCATCAATCGGAGCAACATACAGCTGGGTACAGGTCTAGAGAAATTTTAGAAGCTTCATCTAAAGCTCATTGGACTCAGTGGTGCTAAGAGCTTGGGGTCAGGCTGGAGGTGATGGATTTGATGTGCATTTTCCTTTTAAGATGCTGCTGTTACGGATGTGAGCAGAGTTCCTTCTAATTTTTTCCACCCGGGGCAGAATAAATGTTGTTATATGCACTGAGGCATGTGTGGATGTGCACCACCAGCTGTGGGTGCTCTGCTAATCAGAGGGGTGGCCCCGAATTACTCTTTGGAGGCTGCCCAAGTGCTCAGTTTACAGGGAACACTGGGTGTAGCCTGCATTACACTTCAGGGAACGGCTGGTGTTTACACAAAAAGCGACCTCAGTCCCAAGCAGCGGCAGTGGAGGTGCTGGGCTTGGTAAGCACTGTCAGGAGAGGTGTGGGAACAGACACATCATTTTCTCTGAGTGCACCATGTACGGAACTTTCCAAACTGCCAGGATGCAGACTCCTAGTTAAACTGGGGCTGGGACTATGAGAACTACCAGGGCCCCGGAAGTCTCCAGGTGTGCTGCCTCCTTAGAGCCACAGGTGAGCCCAGAAATCTCATGAGAGAAGCAGACACAAGCTGGAGCAAGCCAGTCAACTCATGAGTGCTGCAACTGAGATGTGTTTCTGGCCCTTCCACTCATGCCAAAGCGGGTGGCAGACTCCCACAAACACACTTTGGGAAACAGTGATGGACCCTCTGCCACAAACGGAACGAGATGTCATTTTATCAAAGGACGCCTTTGGATGAGAGATGGCCTATGGTTTAAGTTGTGCAAATGTGCTTCCAAAATTCTATGACCAAAGAGATATGTCCCCTTGAATGAAAAAACACAAAACCCACGTGTACACAGAGTCCACCCCAACCCAGTGAAAACATTTTGACTTAACAAGTAAACATTAATTTGCCATTAGTGTCGGCAAAACCCATATATTGCAGCATTCTGACAGTGCAGGAGGATGGAAGATGGAAAATGACTAGAAACACAGAAACAAGAGTGAAATTTCTGAACAGATTGCAAGTCTCTCAGTGCGGATGATGAAAAACAGTGAAAAGCAATTTCAGAAAAGTACAATACAGTAGATCTCTGACTCACGCACAGGTTGTGTTCCTGGGCAACCACACATAAGTCAAAATTTGTGTAAGTCAGGACCAGGTCAGGGGAGGGGCCCTGCTGCATTCAGGTCCCCCAGTCCTGGCTGCACCTGTCTCCCTGCTCCCATGAGCAGCAGGGAGCCCAGAGCCAGGCCCAGCAGTGTTGGTCAATTTCCCAGCTCCTGCCAGTGGCAGGGAGCCAGGAAACTGACCAGACCAGCAGTGCTGGTCAGTTTCCAGGCTCCTGCCAGTGGTGCGGAGCCAGGAAACTGACTGGCACAGTAGTGCTGGTCAATTTCCCAGCTCCCTTAAGTGTCAGGGAGCTGGGAAACTGACCCGTGCTGCTGTGCCTGGCTTCTGGCTCCCACAAGCGGCAAGGAGCCTGGAGCCAGGCACAGCGGAGCCAGTCAGTTTCTCAGCTTCCCCAAGCTGTGGAGACCCAGGAACCAGGGTGAGCACTGTGGGTGGCAGGGGTGCAGCAGAGCTTGTTGATTTCAACTTGCCTTATTCCAAGAATCTCAAGTCAAA
Organism: Carettochelys insculpta; assembly: GCF_033958435.1. NCBI lineage: Eukaryota > Metazoa > Chordata > Testudines > Carettochelyidae > Carettochelys > Carettochelys insculpta. Next base: position 9,027,247 of record NC_134157.1, read on the forward strand.
ATCATGTAAGTCGGGGGTCTAGTGTAGCAAAACCTCTATAGTACAGCAACGGGGGAAGAACAACATAGGTTTTATTCCCTCCTCAACAACAAGCATTTCATAATTGAGTATGTTATTTGTGACATGGGACATCTGGTTTGTTTTCACATGAGTTTTAAGCTGGCAGCACCCTTTAGCATGAGCCTCCTCAATGTGGAGCTATGGACCAAAAGGAGATAGCACAAACAATACCACATAGCCCAACCTAGCTCCATGGAGCATCGATAATGCCCCACCTTCCAGATGAATAAATGGTACAGCTCAGTTGTGAGGTCTCGTCTTTGTGCCTCGGTTTCCCCAGCTGCAAAATAGAGGCGGTATTTTGCAGAGGATGGGATCTCGAAAGGAGCCTATTGTATTTAGGGACCCAAATCCTGCTGAAATTCAGTGGCTTGGAGTTGCAAATGGGTCTACGTCTACACAGCAAAAAAACCCTCCAGCAATGAGTCTCAGCATCTGGTACAACTGATTTGGCATTGCGAGGCTAATAGCAGTGTGGATATCGGGGTCGGGGCTAGAGCCTGGGTTCTGAAATCTGCAAATGGGGAGATGTCGCCAAGATCCTGTTACTCTTGCAGCGTGAGCCTGAGTCAGCTGAGGCTCTGAGAGTCACTGTGGCGGATCTGGCTTTTGCTGTGTAGACAAACCCTAGAGATCTCCGAGTCCTTTATGTAACACTCTTTATGCATGGATCTAAGTGAAGGGAGGGAAAAAATAATGGCAATACTGACCTTTGGCCCTTCACTGTTGTTCTGACCAGGTGGGCCTATCTGTCCTTCCTCTCCCTAAAAAAGCCAAGGAGCAGAATTAAGGCACAGTCAAGACAACTTTTGCAAAACCATTTCTGTAAGCAGCCGACCGTGGTCTGCAGCATGTAAGCCAGAGCTAGACCTCCTTGGACCAGGGTCCAGCTGATCTTTGGAAATGCTGCTGCTCTAGCTACAAGCTGATACACCAACCTCCGCTCTCAAGGGAGAGTCATAACATAAAACAAGAGAGAAGCTGTACGTCTATCCCCTGCTCTTCAGCAGGAGAAGGGACATCTCACCGATAAATATCTCTGCCCACCAAGTGGGGGAGAGATTCTTTGTAGGAGAGGACGTGGGGGTAATTAAACACTTGTGAGGCAGTAACACCCAGGACATCAATCAAGGGCCCTGGTGCTACGTACTGTACAGACAGGCTGTAAAAAGAGACAGTCTGGGTGTCCTCCAACCACCAAAGATGCACTCCAAGCATGGCACGCCCACGCCATACACCCCCCACCCCCCCATCTCCAGCACTGCACAGATACCCAACCTGGCAGAGTTTCAGGAAGCTGACTAGGGCCAGAAACAAAGCAGGAGCTGCTGCAGGGCTAACGAGTGCCAGGAAATGGAGGCTGGTTACGAAGATTTTTAAGAGGTTGATATTTTGCTGTGTCGATCTCGCAATGCCCTCTGCTCCCCTCAAAGGGCACAGGTGGCCGGCTTGCTGCTGTGGGCTAGTCACAGTGAAATGGAGGCAGCTTCTATCTGCAAGCAGATCCTCTTCTGAGACAAGGCTTGCTGCATGCTAAGAGGGAAAGGGCATTGGGTAGCAATTTGCAGGTTTCTGCTGAGTTCTCTCTCTCTCTCTGAGTGCATCCAATCTGACCAGTGAACACTTAATCAGGGTTTGTGGGAGGCCAATCTCCAGCCCCCCAGTCAGAGCATTATTCACAGACCATATGCTCTTTTACTCCTGGGAAAGGCAGAGGGGAGAGAGCAAGCTCCCTTCTCTCATCTTCCTTGTGGTTTTGGACAAGGAAATATAAAGATCAGCCAGGATCTAATTCTGTGCGAAAGTATTCGGCTTCCCGCTGCGGCTGCCCTGCTCTGAGGCTCAGCACTGAAATCCGCATTGCATGGGAAAGCACTTGTAAAAGCAGCTGGCTTCTTGCAGTGTATTGCACTTTGCCCCTCTTGGCTCTCACAAGCAAGGAAAGCTTCCACCTGGCTGGGGTCACTGAGCAGAGCCAGGTGACTGAAATAGATGAACCCTGCTTGGAGCTGGCCTGGCAATTCCTACCTTCTCAAGTGACATCACATTTTCAGTAGCAGCATCTTCTTTTTCCATGATAGAAGAGCCAGAAAGAATCCAGCTTCACTCTCTGATCTCAGCTTGTGTGTGGAGGGCTGGCCATTAGAAAGGACAACCTGCAAACTGCACGATCTCAAAAGACTCGTGACCTGGTAAGCAGGTCTGATTTGGAGAAACAGCTGGAGAGATCCCCACAAGGACATTTTTAAGGGCAATTTCACTGCAAAAACACATTGGAAATCCACTGAGCTCCCACCTTTGGCCACAGTTTTCCACTAAGCTGCACTGCCAGCAGATCTCTCACTTCTCTAATTTAGAAGCATCTACGCAGACCACGATGGGAAAATTCCAGGACAATTAGGATCAAATCTCTGCAGGTAAAATGGCCAAACCTCGCTGATTTCATTGAGTCCCATGGAGCCGTGCAACTTTACACCTGCTAAAAGTTTGGCCCTTAACTCCTTTCTAACCCATTATCTGATACACATTGAACCCCTCTAGTCCAGCACCCTTGGGATCTGACCAGTGTCAATTGAAAGAATTCGCTGAACTACAGGAGGTCAATGTTGTCTAGCACATTACCAATACTTCTACTGCTTACTGGTTTCTCAGAAGACAGTACAGCTAAATAACAGCACAGAACACTGAGAGCCAGGACTCGTGGCTGGAAAACTTTATGGGGCCACAGAAAACTTGGCCACACCCATAAGTGGTCATCCGGCTAACTAAAAATCACGCCGGATTACGGATGTTGCCAGACGAGAGAGTGCTGGGAAAGGCAGAGGTTCAGCCTGTGCTGAAGGCACACTGCTGAAGGATCGAGCACTTCTTTTCAGGGCTTATGAGCAAGTGCTTTGTGAGTGTATACCCCTTGTCTCCAGCAGATTAGAGACGTTATTATTCACCTCTTTGGCACTGGTGAGGCCACATCTGGCATATTGCGCTCCAGTTCTGGCCCCACCAGTATAGAAAGGATGTGGATGCATTGGTGAGGGTCCAGCGGAGGGCAATGAAAATGACTGTGGGGCTGGAGCACATGACCTGTGAGGAGAAGCTGAGGGATCTGGGCTTCAACTTCCTGAACGGGAGACTCTAAAGAGGATGGAGAGAGGCTGTTCTCAGCAGGGACGGATGGCAGAACAAGGAGCAATGGTCTGAGATTACAGAGGGGGAGGTGTAGGCTGGCTATTAGAAAAACCTATTTCACCAGGCGGCTGGTGAAGCACTGAAATGCATTACCGAGAGAGGTGGTGCAATCTCCATCCCTAGAGGCTCTTAAGACCCAGCTTGACATAGTCCTGGCTGGGATGATTTAGTTGGAGTTGGTGCTGCTTTGGTCAGGGGACTAGACTCTCTGGCTTCCTGAGGTCTCTCCCAGCCCTAGGAGTCTGTGATTTTCTCATATTATGTTTCTCCCCAGTAAGCAGGAGCCTGGTTAGAGAGATGAGGATCAGACAGCTAGCAGAGGAGAAGCGAGTGCACAGAAAGCACACTAAGGACTTGCCAGACACCCACCACATCTGCAAGAGATGCAGCAAGACTGTCACTCTCGTGAGGGTCTTCATAGTCACAGTAGACGCTGTAAATAAAGTCCTCAATTGAAACTATAAAGGGCGCGATCCATAGTCTATGCAGACTGAAGGATGCCTACAACTACTACTGGTTAGAGAGAAATAATAGGCTATATTTTCAACTTCTATTGAAGCAGTTGTAATTACAGCAAGGGAGACAGATAACAAACCAGCCTCAGCATTCCTTTTTAATAGGTGGGAAACTTAGGGCAGATGGGATTTATCATTAGAAAGTTCACTCTGGTGTGTGGCACTGGCATTAGTCGGACTATATGAAAACGGCATTAAACAGAGGCCAGGAGCTGTTAAGGTGCACGGTGATTTGCCAGGAGAGGGCACCCTTGCATCACATCCTCCTGGAGATACCAACTTGTCATCATGAGGAACAAGCGGGGTCAGTAGGAGAGATGCAACTTTCTGAACTGTAGAGTGGGGAAATATTCACACCAGTGGTCTCAGGAAGAGTCAGCCACACGTGAGTCTGGGCAGAGTGGAGTGGGAAGGTTTCATCCTGGGGAGAGAGGTGAGGTGGAAGGCAGCTGAGATTCCCAGCAGGCTGTGAGACTGTGGGACGGGATCCCGCGTTACAGAGAAGGGGGGGTCTCAGTCTTGAGGAGCTGAGGCATCTGGATCCAAGGCACAGCAGTAACTCCAGTCTGGATCCTTTCCATGGAGATACAGAAAGCATGTTCAGCCACTTGCTCGCAGCAAGACAGGACAATGACTCAGCACACCTCTGAACACCGTCACAGCTGGGGTGAAATTCCGAAATATGCACCTGCCTCTAGAGCAGCTCTCCAGCCTGCCACTTAGGAAACTGGACTTTGGACACATTTTAGCCTGGAGTTAGACCTGTTTGGTGCCTCTCTAGCATTCACACCAGCACCACGTAGCCTATTTCCCTGTGTGAAGCGACACCGAGTCGCAAATGCTATTTCAGTGCCGCACCTCAGAGCCCAGGTTTGGAAAACGAGCATCAACCCACTGTCCACATTGTTAGATGATGAGTGCATAGGGTTGCTGATAAAGTGCAGCCACGGAACATAAGGCCCAAGAATTCAGCTTCCCCTAGAAAAGTCAGTGTTAAGAGGGAAAACTTAACATACGCGTGACTGACTTAGTAGGTGTTGATCCTGCTTGAAGCAGGGGGCTGGACTAGATGACCTCCTGGGGTCCCTTCCAGCCCTATGATTCTGTGATTCTGAGCTACAGGATGGGGAAAGGTAAATGGATGATGATAAGTGTAGGCACATTAGCCACTGACCAAGCAGCCAGGGACTGCTCTCGCAGGTGTGTTTCAAGATGGAGAGGACACACCACTTCACAGATATTTTCTCTTGCGTGTTGTGCAGCTGCAGTTTTGTCACACAGAGTTTAACTAAGATCAGGAGAAGAAAAGAATCCTTACTTCAGGTCCTTGGGGTCCAGCCGGCCCTCGGGGTCCAGGGAACCCCTGCAGACCCATATGACCTCGAACTCCTGGGGACCCTTTCATCCCCTGCAGCCCACGTTCTCCCTGGAAACAATAAGATAAAAATACTTAATGGAAGGCCTGGCCACACCTCCTGCTGCCCTTCCACTGGCACGAGCCCAGATGAAAACGGACGAGGTCTTTGTAGTAAGCAACTAGGGGGACTATTTAGCTCCAAATGCCTCAGGGCAGTGAGTTCCTTGCTCCCCCTCTGGATAGTTCATCTTATTTTATCCTTGGATCTCCAAAAGCTCATCATGCTGCATTCCTGCCAGGATGGAAGTGGAAAAGAAAACAGTCACAATTAACCATAAATGCCCTTTCTCTGATGTGTGTCCCCTGCTTGGGCCATACAGTGGTCAAGATCACCAGAGCATGTTTCAACACCATCCATCTGGGGCCACCACAAACACCATCCATTTTTTACTCCTGGCAAGTCCCTTCTTACCTAGAAGCTAGCAAATTTGACAGGGCTCACCCTCATCCCGGGGTCCAAGTAACCCTGACCTTTGATTCAACATCCACTTCTAAACTTGGCAGCTCACTCACATCTATGATTTAGAGTCAACATCCTCCTTGAAAACACCTTGCCCTATCCTGTTTCCTTACCACTACCAGTAGGCTGAAACCCCAGCAAGACATGCCTAGTCACTACCAGCATTCTGCGCCTCATCAAAGCGTCCCAAGATCTGGGGGCAAGCAGGACACATCCATCTATGCATATGGCCCCCATGGGAATACCCTGTGAGGGAGGACCAGCCCCACTGATAAGGACTTGAGGTATAGGGACACTAAGTGACTTGCCCAAGGTCACACAGGAAGTCCATGAAGGAGCAGAGACCTGAAGCTAGATTGCCCAAGTCCTAGGAAGAGAACCAGCCTTCCTTTCACAGCCTTCCTTTCACTGAACCTTTTCAGACTCAAAAGGTCTGCCCAAGATGAGGGGTACCAAGCCTTCTGGAGCTCCAGCTGCATGTTCATTTGTGCAGGTGGGCTCCTAGGAAAAACATGTTGAAGTTCTGTCCCAAAGTGAAAGGAGAGATGGGGTGATCTCCCTCTCTCTGGTGGGATCACCTCCCTTTTTATCCAGCTGGGCGCTCAAAACATAAGAGTTGGGCCAATAACTGGAGTGAGGGCAAAGGAGAAGGAGAAGAACAAAGTGTTATTTACTCCTCCTCATGGCACAAGAACAAGGAGTCACCAAATTGGAGAAATAGGAAGTATTTCTTCACACAACACTCAGTCAACCTGTGTCTTCAGCACCATCTTTCTCACTTGGGCCCATCACATACTGCCGTTCTGAGGGCCCTGTCCTGGCAATAGAGGAGTGAGTCGTGAGGATCATTAATCCCAAACATCACTAGGGGCCTTTACGGTGTGAGTCGCAATGGTTAGTTATGAAAGCAAGCTTGATTGTTTCTTCCTGCTGGGATTGTAAGCACCCCAGAGAGGGGGAGATGAGTGTTGTGTGAAGAAATACTTCCTTCTGTTTTAAACCGGCTGCCTTATTTATTTAAGGCCAAGACCACAACAGGGTTCCAAACAAGAACTCAGATAAGTAATGGAGGATTGACTCAGTGGCCCTTAGGCATGGTGGCCGGGAATGGTGCCCTTAGCCTCTGTTTGCCAGAAGTGGGGAATGGGTGAGAGTGGAGAGCTCATGTGATGGTTTCTCTGTTCTCTTCGTCCTCCCCCGGTGAGCCTGGCATTGACTGCTGTTGGAAGACAGGAGACTGGGCTGGTTGGACCTTAGCATTTTTGGTTCAATTGCTGTGACAGCTGTGCTGGGATGCAGCATCCCACGTTCCCCAGTTAGCTCTCCTTCAGGACGACCCTGCAGAATCTCATAACACCTGCTCGCTACACACAGCACTAAAGCAAAGACACGGGGTCTTCCAGAACACCCTCCACATTAAAGCATCAATTAAACACGAAATTAAGAGTGGGGGACTCCTCTGACTTGAAGGGCCCAGGGGAGAATATACCAGGCCCACGATATGCAAGTGACCACACCACACCTCTGTCTCTTCAAGCCAGCTGAGGTCAGCCAGGTAGGTCCCTTCATTCCTGCTGACTGTGACATTTAAATGGGGTCCAGGGCAGGACATTTTCAGGTCACAGACCCATTCGAATGGATATGCTACTGGCCTGGGATTCAAGAGACCTCCCTTCGAATGCCAGCTCAGCCTCAGAGTTTCCTGTGTGACCTTGGGCAAGTCTATTTGCCCTATGCCTCAGTTCCCCATCTATACAACAGGGCTGAGGCTACCAGGTCCCACTGAAAATAAGCCCCATTCCATTAATGGCTGTGAGGTGCTGACACTGTGGTGATGGGGCCATGCAAATACCTAGGCAGATGGCTCTATGGATTCCCCTGCCTGTACTCGGCCAGACCTGCCTCCACCCTCAGGCACAGTCCTTCCCCTTTGAGGCAGGTGGCTCATTGGCCATTTTCTCCCCATCTCAGCCTTTGTGTTTGGCCCTTGGTTTGACAAAGTGGCTTGTTCTCTCTGGGCCCAGCTGGTTTTTGCCATTGTTACTTGAGTATCTGCCACCCCTATTCTGACACATGAGGTGTTTCCATGTCACCAAGTGCAAATTGCTCCACACAAACAGGAGACGTACAAAGGGCTGCAGAACCGGGTGCCTGTTCTCCATCCAGCTGGGAGCAAGGTTCCCCTGCGCTGTGGCAGGGAGCTCACGGGACAGCAAGCAGAAATCTCTGACCCCTCCAGCAGAGCAAGCAGCACTGTGAATGGTCCCTTCACGTGAAACTCAGCTCAGAGATTGCCTGGTCCGGCAGCTGCATCTTTACCAAGGAAGCTTCACCTGCTATCAGTGTCTTAGTAGGCACTGCACCCACAAGGAGACCAGGATCCAGTGCCAGGTGGGATGAGCTAGACTGGGCACATGCACAGGAGGCAGTGGTGTGAAACCCTCCCAGCCTCTACAGCTGCTGTGCCAAGGTCGCCAGGTGTTGGAGGGGAAAAAGGAACGTTCGGGCAGCAGTAGAACTTTTGGCCCTCTTATGCCCCACTCACCCCATTCTGCCCTGCAGGTAGCTCCTAGATAAGCTCAGCTCTGGACTGGGGAGTGCATCCTGTGTGACCTTCCCACATCTGGGCCATTCTCTATTGCCAGGGGAACCGCATTAACCCCATTGCTGAGTGCCTGGGCTCCCAGAGGTGGGCACTGCTAAGTCAGCTCTCTGTGCAGCGTTGCCAACTCTCAGGATTTTATAAATCTCATGATGTATGGTGCTTAAAGCCCGAGCTTCTGGAGTCATATGATTACATGAGAATCACAGCTTCCATTTACTGCAGCGAGAAAAGGAAGCCGTTAGCTCCCACAGCCATGGAGAAAAACTGAATCCTAAAGGCTCATGAACCAGAAGTCATCTAACTTCAAACAAACAAAATTAATAGTTTCAGTTGATCTCCTGACCTTTTGGGCCCCGAGACATGAGGTTTGGTCACTTGGCATTGGCAATGCTACCAAAAAGTACGTTAAAAAATGGCCTTCAAATTTTCAGCAGGTGACTGTGAGAGTAACGTCCTTGCATGGCAGGATCTTCTTCACACAAACATCTTGCTAGTGACGCTGCTGTTCACAAGGAGCAGAGACTTGTCCCGTCAAGAAGGGTATTAGGATGAAGATTCCTAGTGACTCTGATTGTGTATTCAAGTGCCAGCAGAGTGCTGGTCCCATGGAGAAAAGGAGGATGGTCTGGTCCCCAGAACACAATGTAAATTATTAGTACAACACAATCAGATCAAACATGCTTTGAGTCTACGCAACCACATTTAAACAGGAGGAAGGAATGGGGAAGCTACAGAAAGGGTCCTCCGAACGCCAGCCACTGTACCTTGTCTCCTTTGGTTCCCATGTCCCCTTTCACTCCATCTGTGCCTTCGTCACCCTGCAATAACAGCTCACGTTAAAAGTGCGAGGAGACCGATCCGCGCTGCTCCCTGGGGCTGAGGAGCACAGCGATCTGCCCGCAGCACAGGAGAGGAAGTCCTCTCCAGTTTTGATCACAAGCTCATTCTTGATGGCTCTCTCCAGAGCAAGAAAGGGAGGTCTCCTTTCTACCCAGACCAAAGAGCTGCCATGCAGTCCTTCTGCCAGACGTTGTGTAACTTTCGAGCCCCTGCAGGTGGCTTTGCACACCTGTAAAGTGGGGGTGAACAGAGGAGGAGGAGTGTCTGGCCAGGTGGTCAGCTTTCGACCACCTCTGGTTTGGAGTTGATGCAAATGTTAATTGGTTGATTAGGTGAGAAGGAAGGAACAGCTGCATTGCTATAAACAAATACAATAACTTCCCTTTTGCTTTATATTGGGATCCCACCCTTCCCCCCAGCTCAAGACACATGTCTTAATTTGGGCACTCATGAAACATGCCAGCCCATTATCACTGGCTAGGGAGAGACATGACATGGGCAGCTGCTGGGAAACCTTTAACACAAAAACACCCCACAGAGCTCAGTGCTGACATGCAGCGAGTCCTGCAGCGGCTGCTGTTTCCAGCCGCGTGTGCAAGCTGTGGGGCGAGCTGCAGGAAGGAGGGAGCTTTTGTGATACACAGCAGGAGCTCGGAGGAGGCCAGTGTAAACCTGTCTGAGCTGTGACCTTCCACGGGGACGGCCCAGAACTCAGAACGCCCAGAGGGACCAGGTCAGTGCATTGACTTGCAGTGGTGTGTCCTGACTGGTGTTTGCTGAAAGAGCAGAGAACACGCGGCCTTGCATCCTGAGGTGAGTGATGTCCTGGCTAAACTCCATCCAGAGAGTCACTTGCTCCAACATCCAGCACCCTTCCTAACGAGCCACACGGCCAGCCGCCCGCACAGCAGAAACCGCAGGAAACGGAAGCGGAAGAGCTGGGCATGACTGTACCCTGCTCCTACCTGCTGCTCCTGTGCACCTGCTGCCACCCTTGGATGATTAAAAAGGGCCTGAGGGCCCTCCTGCTGCCACTGCCACCAGCAGCAGAGCAGGGCTAGACAGCTTCCTGCCTGAAGGCGGCTGCAGACACATCCTTACAGCCCTGGGTCAGGGTAACTCCCCACACTCCGCCCCATCCCTCAGTGTCCCTGTGGCCAGTGGGAAGTGCTGGGTGGTGCTTGCAAGATGACACCCATTGGCCCACCAGCCTAGGAGCTGCTGTCGGGGGCGGGGGGGGGGCGCCTTGGTAAGCACCACATGCCCACCTGCTCTCCCCCAGGCCCTCCCACCCCCAAACTCCTCCTGCACCTCCACCGCCTTCCCCCACACCTATTCCCACCCCTGAACTCTCTCCCAGAGCTCTCCTGCATCTCATCCATCCCAGTCCAAGATCTGCACCCAGACTCCCTCCCAGAGCCTGCACCCCACATCCCCCACAACCAAACTCCCTCCTAGAGGCTTCACCCCAGAGACCCCCCAATCAAACTCCAAGAGCCTGCCCCCCATATCCCCTCCTGCACCCTAACCCCTGCAAGCCTGACACCTCTGTGCACAGAGGCAGGCTGCTGCTGCTGCTGCAGGGAGTGAGGGGAGGTGCAGAGGCTGCTGCCATTCCTCAGTATGGGGAGCTCCCAGGTCTGCTCAGGATGCCACTCTGGGCAGCTGAGGTGGCAGTGGCAGAACTTGGAGGGAATCACAGACCCACAGGCAGGCAGCTGGGCAGGCTGCTTCGGGAGAGACTGCTGTGCTGAGCAGTGCCAGGGCTGACGTGGGGAGGGGGTGTCCCCCTCCTCGGCTGCAGACTGGGCAGGTCAGCCTGCAGTCTCCCCCACCCCAGACACACCACTATCCTCTCCCCGCCCCACGTCAGTTAAAAAAGCAGCTGGCAATCTACTCGGATGTCCCTGGAACGATGGGGTTGAGACACCTGCACCAGTGACGCTCTGCCCACCCCAGGAAGCATCACAAACCCTTCCCACAGTACCCTGTGGCCAGCTGCACAGGACAGCCACCCATGCGCACTGCTCCCGGTGCCAGGGTAAGAGGTGGTAGTGTGGATGTACTGGGCTGCACAAGGTGCTAGCGTGCACAAGTAACAGTGGTTTTCATTAAAGCAATGTAACAAAGCCGTAAGAGGAGATATCTCGTCCTACTCTGTGGTTCTACGAGTTACTAGGATTTACCTCATGTTAGCTACCCCGTGGTCAGAACACACTGTTTTTTCTAGTCTCAGAGGGGCAGCTGTGTTAGTCTGTATCTGCAAAAACAACAAGGAGTCCTGTGGCACCTTATAGACTAACAAATGCACCCGACGAAATGGTTTTTACCCATGAAAAGCTTAGGCCCAAACACATCCGTTAGTCTAAGATGCCACAGGACTCCTCTGCTTTCTTTTACTAGGGAAGACAAGCTCATAGAAGGAGAGACCCATCTGTCCCTTCAGAAAGTTCCCCGAACTCAGGCCATTTCAAGGGAGTATGAAAGTAGCCTTCTCTTTTAATTCCCAAATGACCCTATGTAGCTTTCAGCATGAATGCTCGTTCAGGGGACCAAGCTTCCAGCAATTCCACAGTAAATCAACGCCCCCATAAGAGGACTTTCCTACGCAACTGGGAGCAGAGTCTCTGAGGTTAACTGTATTATGCAGGCTGGGGACTCACCCGCTCTCCGGGGAGTCCTTGTGACCCTGGCATTCCCATCAGCCCCTGCAAGAGAGATGTTCAGCGTCAGAGAGACATTCAATGAAAGAGAGGCACATAAGGAAACTGCTAAAAGACTCAAAGAATCTACACAGGCCTTCCAAAGCTCCCAGGTGCAAGGTCTGTGCCACAGAACGAAGTGCGTGAACTTCACGGCCAATGGGAAACACCAGCCTCATGCGCAGAATCATTGTTCATGAAGTCATGGCAAGGTGTAAAAAGAGGCCTTCTCCCGGGACAGGCCTGCAAGTGGCCCCTAGCCTCAGTTTCCCTTTTGAGTCACTCAATGGATGATTATCTTCTAGGCCCATCATAGTTCATTAATAAAACTTGGTAAGAACGTCAATGACCTTAAGTCCCAAGACAATTCATATCATCCCCAGTGCACACCGCCTCTAATGCCCAGCGCTGTTCTCACCAGACCCTGTCTCTTCTGCCAGCCCAAACACATTGTTAGTCCTCTGTCCCTCTGCCCCTCAGCCCAGCCCTTCTTTCTGGGGTGAAACCCGCTCATCCCAGCAGGACTCCCCACAACAAGCATTCCCTGTAAGCTGTGTGCTTGGGCAGCCACCCAGGAGAGTCAAATGCTGCCCAGCTAAATAGCACAGCGCCCACAGCTGGTAACAAGTGTTTCTACTGGCAGTGCACACCAGCACACATGGTGAACATAACAAAATTTATTCTGCACATGTATGGAAAAAAAAGAGAGAACACGGCCCACAGCCTCTCTGCCGGGAGTACCCCTCACTCCCCTGGGTCCAACGCACCAGCCTGGAGACCCGAGCAGGTAAGCCCTTCACAGTGTCCCCTTCCTACCTACTTCATTGGTCTGTGGTTCAGCTCAGAGCCAGTGACATCTCCCTTTGCTGCTGCAACTCCTGCCTTCAGCCCACTCCTGGCTGGGCTCAGGGCACCAGCCAGCAAACCCCTTTTTGTTACTCCCCGGCCTTCAAACTTCTCTAAGGAGCCACCTTCAGTCTCTGGCAACTCTCCTCACCCACCTGTCCTGACTGAACCAGTCTGCTCAGACGCTCCAGTGGTCTTGCTCACAAAGCCTCTTGTAGACTCCTCTCCCCTTCCCCCTCCCAGTGCAGCCCTGGTCTCTTGGTTGGCCCAAGCAGAGAGCACATAGATTTGAGCAGGAGAGCAGAGCCCAGCTACATTTAACAGGACAGCTCCACTGTTCCTTCCCAGCAACAGAGAGCTAGAAACACAGGGAAACTACTGTCATCACAGGCAGACTCCTTTCCCCCCGGCTAAGCACTCGCATTGTTCTTCAGTGTTGGATGCCTGTCAAATGCAAGCTTTAACCAGTGATAGCAGAGAGAAGGACAAACTGGAGGAAAGGGGCTGTCTAAACACCACCTTACTGGCCTACCTGGCTAGGCAAAATCAGCAGCAGCCCTGTTCTTAAACACCCATGTAGGCTGGTTCAAGATACTTGTGTTCTATTGAGCTAGGTCCAAAGGCAATGCCATGCTCTGGTCTTGGTGTGAGCATGTGTGCAAGTGGGCATTTGTGGTAGCTCATGATAGACACCCCAGCTGGGAATACCAATGCCATCTCTCTAGGCACACATATGGCCACTAAACACCATCACAAGAGCTTTGCCATCATTTCTGGATTTGATCTTCCCCACATCCAGCCCAGAAGGGAAACATTATTCCCAGATTGCAGACTTGGAACTGAGACACTGGGTATATTAGGTCAGTGTTTGTCAACCAGGGGAACATGTACCCTTGTAGGTATACTGAGGTCTTCTGGGGTACATCAACTCATCTAAATATTTGCCTAGTTTTCAGTGATGGAAAAACCACCCTCAAAATTACTTGATTAAAAGTAGTGCTACTTTTTTTTTAAAAATGTAATTATGTAAAACTCAAAGTACCCTTCTGGAAAACTACTTGAGTGAAAGTACAAATGCGTTATGTCCTGATTGTGCTCAAGTATCCAGAAGTAAAATGTAGCTATCCTATGGAAATCTATAGTTAACCACTCAAGTTATCATAGGGAACAATTATTTTTCATGTATATATTATATACACACACAGAGACACAAATATACATGTATATACACACACACACACAGCTTTTTTGTATCAAAACAAAACAGGTGTTAGGACGCCAGCTGCGTGCCTCCCTCCACTCCAGCCAATCCTATTTTTGGGGATGCCAAGGTGCCAGTAGTCAGTACCAGTAGGTACTGGCACAAAAAAGCACCACATATACTTGTGTGTGTGGGGCGGGGGGGAGGAGAGAGAGAGAGAGAGAACACTAGAACTGGAAGGGATGTCAAGAGATCATTAAGTCCAGGATCAATTCCGTCTAGATCAGACCTGTTAGATATTTATCCAACCTGTCCTTAAATGTCTCCAATGCTAGAGAGTCCACATCCACAGCCACTCCAGGCAATTTATTCCAGTAGCTAACCATATGGACAGAAAATTTTTCCTAATGTCCAGTCTAAACCTCCCTTGCTGCAATTTAAGCCCATTGCTTCTTGTCCTATTATCAGAGGCCAAGGAGAATGATTTTTCTCCCTCCTCCTTATAATACCCCTTTAGGTACTTGAAAGCTGATATCCTTTCCCCTCCCACCCTTCTCTTACACATTAAACAAACCTAGTTTCTTTACTCTTCTCTCTTTGGTCACATTTTCTAGCCTTTTTATCATTTTAGTTGCTCTTCTCCGGACTCTTTCCAATTTCTCCACACCTTTCTTAAAATGTGGGTCCAGAACTAGACACAATACTTCAGCTTTGGCTTAATCAGTGCTGAGTAGAGTGGAAGAATGACTTCTGGTGTCTTGCTCTCAACACTCTTGTTAAGGCATCCCAGAATCATGTTTGCTTTTTTGGCAACAGTGTTACTCTCTTGACTCATACTGGGCTTGTGGTCCACTATAACCCCAGATCTCTTTCTGCAGTACTCCATCCTAGGGAGTCACTTCCCATTTTGTATGTGTGAAACTGATTGGTCCTACCTAAGTGGAGCACTTTGCATTTGTCCTTATTTAATTTCATCCTATTTGCTTCAAACCATTTCTCCAGTTTGTCCAGATAGTTTTGAATTCCGACCCTATCCTTCAAGGAAGTTGCAACCCCTCCCAGCTGGGTATCATCTGCAAACTTGATAAGTGTACTCACCATGCTGTTATCTAAATTGTTGATGAAGATATTGAACAGAACTGGCCCCAAAACTGACCCCTGACACCACTTGTTATACTCTTCTAGCAGAGCTGTGAGCCATTAATAATCACTCTCTGAGAACAGTTATCCAACCAGTTGCACACCCACACACACGTGTGTGTGTGTGTGTGTGTGTGTGTATTATGTACTATAAATGCACACATATACCACACAAGTATCAGAGAGGGAGCCATGTTAGTCTGTATCTTCAAAAACAAGTCATCCTGTGGCACCTTGTAGACTAACAGATATTTTGACGCATAGGCTTTCACGGGCAAAGACCCGCTTTATCAGATGCATGAGTGGATGTGCGGGATAATCTTTGCGTACAAAAGCTTATGCTCCAAAATGTTAGTCTATAAGGTGCCACAGGACTTCCTGTTGTTTTTTAATATTCTGTGCATTTATATTTCAAATCTGGAATTTAAATGTAGTCACAGTCTTCATTTATAAAGCTAAAGAGTGACCACATTAAACACAGGAGCCAAATTACAGACATTACACGTTACCAGGGCATGAGCTGGAACCAGGACTGCTCTGGCCTGGCTGGAGCACCCAGCTCTGTGGCACATCTGAGGATGGTGTGGATGGGGGCTGCTCTGGCCAGGCTAGGGGCAATCCCAGGCTAGGCTGTTGGGGATGAGGATTCCTTTGGCCACACTAGAGCACCCTCCACTTGCAGCAGTGCCACAGACAGGGACGATCCAGCTGGACCAGAGCAGCCCTGGTTCCCAGTGTGCTGCAAACAACTGATTAAACTTCTAATGTAACTAGTTAACCAGTTAAATAGGATTTTCTTGCCTTAGTCTGGCTGGGAGGGAGGTGCAGGAGCATGCTGAGGGTGGGCTGTTTGGAAGGGTGGGTGAGCTGGGGGTGGGGTGTTTGGTTAAGGGGAGGGTGCGGGAGCAAGGAAGAACACAGAAGCAGACTTGGAGAAGGAGAGATGGGCTGTGGGGATGAGGAGCTGACCAGGGCGAGGAGAGGTGGGTGGGAGGCAGGTGCAGGAGCTGACCAGGGCTGGGAGAGCTGAGTGATGGGGTGGGGTGCAACAGGGATGGAGATGCAGGAGCTAGTCACGATTGGGTGCATTTACCTCCCTGCCATTCCCAAGGTGCCACCCTCTGCTGCTCTTATGGGGCAAAATCTGCCCAGTCAGGGTAGCAGGGAGACCCTCCCATGAGCAGTTTCCAGCACCCCATTCCCATAGCCAGCAGCACGCAGCGCTGCATTTCTTCTCCCCCACGTGCCAGATCCAGCCCGCCAAGCTCAGGGCTTCTCAGCCCGACGTAGACTGTTCTTGAACGGAAAGGTGTTGATGTAGCTTTTAAAAGGCTCCTTCATTGGCAGGGTCATTGTGCTTGTTGACTGGTTATTTAAAAAAAAAAGTCACTGCATGACAATTGGCTGCTTTGTGCATGCGGCTGTGCTTTAGCTAATCAAATTGCTGTCTTGTGCAATTGTCAGCAGGGGATGAAAGCAGAGAGTAACTAAGTGCTTTTGGAAGAGGCAGTGGAGTAAAAAGTACAATTTAAAAAAAAAATTGAGTAAAAGTTGAAGTCTCACCAAAAACAAATTACTTGAGTATAGTACAGCTACCAGACAAACATACTTGAGTAGTGTAACTAAGTATTTCTACATTTACTTTCCACCTCTGCTAGTTTTACAACAGGCTACATAAAAGCTGCTACTGAAGTCAGTACCATCAAAAAGTTCATTCAGACAATGACTTGTTTCCTTCTGCTGAAATGTACATAACAATATTTCCAGTCCAATTCATTCAGTTGATAATAAGATGGTAGAAAATCAGCACGTTTTCAGTAGTAGTTGTCTGTGATATTTTTGCATGTTTTTGTAAGATATTTTTAAGTGATGTGTAATTGGTTACATGCAAAACAAATCTGACTCCTGAGAAGGGGATAGTAATCTGGAAAGGTTGAATGGCACTTGTTTCAAAACTTCAGACTACTTTCGGACCACTTTTCTCACCCAGTGATTCACGTACCCTGAGGGGTACATGAGAGAAGTCTGGGGGTACTTTCTTTTCTTTTTTTTTTTTTGAAAAGCAGGTACTTTATAGAAAAGGTTGAGAAACACTGAATTAGGTGACATCTAAGGGAGGCCATGGATGAGCTAGGAATCAAACCCCCATCACCTGAGTCCCATTCCAGCATCCTGTCCAGTAGACCTATTTTCTAACCTGGCTCCTGCTGGAGCTACCTCCCTGCTGTGCAGATTTCTAACAGACACAGCATAGACACTGCCTGTTCTTTGCTTGTTAGCCTCAAGAGGTGCCCCAACCTCAATTTTACATGCCCCCATGAGGAAATACGGCAATCAGATTTGCTTTTAGGATGCAAATGGTCAGAAGCAAAGCCTTATGGGAATCCCCCACAAGGCCCATGAGCACTCTTAAGCCTACTAACAACCAGGAGCATGAAGGGCCCTGGGCACGTGAACTGGTGAAAGGACTGTGAGTGTGTGAGAGGGGCCAGGAGTAACCATTAAGCAAGTCAGCAGCAAGAGCTGTTCTGGCACCCAGATCGCTGGCGTGTAGGAAGGCCTTGGAGTGCTGCTTCTAACTATGCATCATTGCAGGGAAGGCATTGCTACTGACTTGGCCTTTGTCTTTCCTGCTGTAAAGAGAGCAGGAGGAGTTAAGCCCCTCCCTGCAGTCAGGGCTGACTACCCCAGGGCTCAGATTCCAGGCTTCCCCAGAAGTTTACCTAAGTCACATGGGCTTAGCTTTGGCCAGTGTTAGAGAAGGGCAAGCTTCCCCAAGGCACACACAGGCACCCAGCGCCAAATCCTAATATGTTCCTAGGGACTATGATGTTGCAGCATTAGTTTGGAAAGGGGGGCTGCCTACTGCAGAGCCCTCGCTCTCCAGTCCGACATTTGGCCCATTTCCTAACAGGGAAGAGGTCCAGGTACAGATATATGTACCTACAATGTACAAACACACTGGGGAAGGAAAGATAGCTCGTCTTTGTCTGTCTGTGCAGCGGGCCACGTGTCACAGCCTCTATCGAGCTCTGCCACTGGTAGCAGCAGGGATCCTGAAAGAAAGAGGGAGCGGCAGGAAAGACCCAGAGGATTTCCCTCATTATTCTTTCTTATGCAACACACCAGTTCAGGACACAAATAAACTCTGGCACACAGAATTCACCACACCCAATACTTTCCCACCCCCGCCTATAGTGAGATGCGGTATGGAAAGATACATCCACACAGACTTACCATGGGGCCTTCTTGACCATGCTCTCCTCGTAGTCCAGCAGGGCCAACTGCTCCCTGAAACCAGAAATAATCCTGTAAAAGTGGCCCAGTGAAAAGGCTGCCGTGTTTTAATTCACTCGCCCAGGCTGACGCCTCTTAACAGCAGTTCATCAACCCAGAGAAACCCAAACTGAGCAACAGCACGAGGGAAAACAGTGGAGGGTGGGTAAAAAAAATGAAATCCCTTTTCCAAGGCAGAAGGACGGCAGGAGACGGGGTAAAAATCATGAGTCACCTTAAAGGCAGAGTTCTGTGTTTGAGATCAAAAGTTTAATGAATTCTGTACACGTCCCATTCCATAGACAAGACGGTTTGATTCTTTCTAGACTCCCAGATGTCAGACTCTCTCCTTGGCATATACCAGGCACATGGCCACCAGCACTAGGAAAGGAGATGCCAAAGATCCATTTTGAGCAAGAATGGGCTGTGACTGTTATACACATGGCTTTTCTGAATGACTGCTGGCGACACTAATTCCAATGGGAGTGGAGGGATGGCACTCTACTCCTCAAAAGGCAGCTTCTTCCAACCAATCAGAGGACCACCCTGAAAATAGGTTCCAATGGAATCACTGGGTAGACAAATGTCTGTGCTACTGACAGCAGAGCTCTATATGTTTGCTCATCAACACGGGAGCTGAACACTGTCCACTGAAAATTAACAGCAACGGCAGAAGTTACTACTGGACTTGATTTTGATGGAGTTTGTGACGATTCTCCCTCCTTTTTCTTGTTTTGGGTGCAGGAGAGGATTTGGTGGCTTTTGCCCTCCCTTCCTTTTTCTCTAGGATTCTTCTCCCCACTCCCCCTTTTGGCAAGCGGAAGATAAGGGGTCAGAGAACAGCGCTGAGTGTACCATTTTCATGGGAGAAAGGCATTTTCCACGTGCCGAGATTTGTTCTCACCTGGTGAAGGGTTCTGCAGTGCTGTTTCTGCCAGACAGTCAACACAGCAAAGACCCTGAAAAAGCCACCTGCCTCTTCTCTGCACGTGGGGCCACATGGAAGCAATTCATGGAGACATCCCACTCGCCGCCCCCCAGGAGACTAGGGTTTGGTTACCTCCATTTGCAGCAACCTGGCACGGTTCCTGCTATCAGCAAGGGCACTTCACCCATATGGCCCCAAGCATGGAAGCAGAGGGCCAGGCCCTCTCAGGGTATATTTGTCATGAGTGTGCCTCAGGTGGTGCTATCCAGTGTCTGGAGCAGGAGGACGTGTCAAGCCAATGGTCAGAGAACAGGGGCAGGGATAAGGAATAGGTCAGGAAAGCTGGAACCAGGGACAAGCCAGGCTGAACAGGGCTCAGAAACCAGACAGCAGGGGCTGAGCTAACTGCCCAGAGGAATTCACCCACTTGCATAGATGACTTTCTGTGCCTCCCTCTGGCTTAAATAGCATACCTGGACCAATTGGCAGTGTCCGACACTCCTGTAGCCAGCACTCCTCCAGTTACTAGCAAGCCATTAGATGGCAGTTGGTATGCAAAGGTTGCCTGTAGACCTGCAGACCCCTGGATTCTCACAAGATCCATATTGTCACCAGAGGGTGCAAACCCGAGCTGGCCTCAGCCTGCTGCAGAGTCACAACTCCACAGTCTGGAGTTAGTTAATTAAAGCTAGATCAGGTATGTCTATATGAGCATCTTCTATCTCACCCTGTGAGTAGAGCACAGAAACCTGCAGCAGAAATCCCTGGGCTTTGGAATGCATTCCCACCAGAGAGCAAGCAGGCCTCTTAGGCTGCACAGGTAGATGATACTGTCTGGGCTGGCCTCTGCCTGAGTTCTGGAGCCACACGGCACCCTCTGAAGCTTGCTCTGTTTAGGCCAGTAGCTCAGGACAGGGCAGAAGCATTTTACTACCTTCAGGGATGTAGGTCCCAGATACAGCAGTGATGGGCTCATTATGACTTACAACCTCAGTAACGATGAGACTTCACTGCAATGGCAGCCAGATGGGAAAGAATATTTGTAACTATATATGTACGTGGAGTGAGATAGGGCAAAAGATTCTTACCGGGTCTCCTTTAGGCCCAGGGGGTCCGTCCATCCCAAGTGGACCCTAGACAGAAAAAGAAAGAAAATAAGCTTTAACTATGAGCAAATATACAGGCCCCATTCTGTAGGAGTAGTGTTTAAATGAAATCAAAGCCAAAGAGAAGCCTGACCAGCTTCTTTCACCTCAGAGTGGGAGAAGATGTCACAAGACTGGCGTTGCATTTCCTACTCCTTTCACTCTGCTGTTCAAATGCCACATGTCCTTGAGCTCGGCACTCAGTGGTTCATGCCCACTGGTGACACAGGATCTCAAGTAATTTCACCTCCTGAGCCCTGGCTGCTCCTGCCTGTGCCCTCCCAGTCTTACAGAGTTTCCACTTGGATGTCCTACACACGAAAGTCAGCCAGGCAACAGAGACTGTCTCTGCAACAGATGCGCAAGGAGAGGTCAGAACTGAAAAACACTACCCTGGTGAAATGTCCATGGGGATGGAGAAGTTTGTCCCAACTTTTCCCACGGCCCATTAGGGAAACAAGGTGGATCTGAATGTACGTTTTCATGCCCACAACCACATTTTCCCATGTGTACTATCGACCTGGGATATACCTGGCTAAGACTAGCCTTTCTCTGCCTCTCCATCAGTCTTTTCTCCTTCCACTACCCTCATAGGGCTGATCTACCAATACCCCCAGGTGTCTCCGGCAGGGCCATGTTCAGACTCTTCTAAGAGCTGCTGTTTCCTCACCAGTATAACCTCACCCACAGTCTTGGATTTCACCCACCGCGGCGAGAACCAGACTCCAGTCCTCAGGAAGGGGGAAGGGAAGGTGCAGGACGTTGCAGCATCATTGACAAGAAGGTTGCATACGTCATTGCTCACGCACACCGAAGGTGCACACCCAGCCCTGGCTTCTCTCCTACTCTGGCCAGTCAAGTGAGGGGCCCACAAATACCAACCTAGATCTCTCCCTGGGGTCACTGCCTCACCCTGTATCCATAGAGACTCTGTTTCACTGCCACATGCCTCTGTGAAGTCACTGCCTCACCACCCCCATCCTGAGTGACCAAATCTTGGTCTCCCTGGAAACAGGGTCTTTCAAATGTCACTAAGAGTCACAGGGTTGGAATGGATCAGCTGTGAGGTTCCAATGTTACTGCCTCGCAGAGCAATACAGGCCAGCGAGGCTGCGTGTATCAGCCAAGCAAAGCTAGGCCAGAGCTACTACAAAGGAGCCTCACCCTCAGGGGAGCCCAGTGCACACTTGGTCAGCAGCTTGGAGGGCTGGTTAGAAAACCGGAGTCAGGATTCTAATCCCAGCTCCATTCCTGGCTCATTGCGTGACCTTGGTCAAGTCTTGTCACCGGTCTGTGCCTCAGTTTCTCCATCTACAAAGCAGGGCTTACCTGTTGCTGTAAGACACTTTTTGACCCTCAGATGAAAAGTGATCTGTCAGCACAAAGTGTTAGTAGCGACACTTAGTGCGAGGTGGCCAGTTTTCGATTGTTCTCTAGCGTGTAGACTGGCCAAGCCAGGAAAGGCCCTGCACAATCTCATTGGCATGTGTTATTCTGCCAGGTGACAGTGGCTGAACTCCCCACCCGATCCAGTCCAACAGGTTGAGGAATGTTCTGGTAATCCGTGGGCTGAACTCTGTGGAGTTTGCTGAAAACTGACAAACCAGGAAAGCCTGATGTCCAGCAAAGTCACCGTTGGGTCACTCAGAGTACAGGGCAGGGCAGTGACCTGAGAGAGGCCTGTGACAGTGAGCAAAGTAATTTGTTACATGCGTCGTGGGCTCTGCACTGCTTTATGGTCAGCTCCCCCTCAGCCTGTCCCCTGCTGGGCACCGAGCCAGACATGACCACAAAGGGGAAGTGTGTGTGGCTGGAGAGGGGAACTGGCTAGAGCAGGTGTAAAGAGCTTGGCAGGGTAGACAGCTATCTTCTAAATCTGAGTCAACAGTCTGATACCGTCGCAAAAAAGCAAACATCATTCTGGGATGTACTAACAGGAGTGTTGTGAACAAGATGCCAGAATAGTAACAGAGAGGTAGCTGTACTCCAACAAAAACAAAGCAGCAGAACTGTAGCACTTTAAAGACTAACAGAATGATTTATTCAGTGATGAGCTTTCGTGGGACTGACCCAGTTGATCTGATGAAGTGGGTCTTTCCCACAAAAGCTCATCACCGAATAAATCATTTTGTTAATCTTTAAAGACACAAAATCATTCATCCACTCTACTCTGTGCCAGTTGGGCCTCCACTGAAGTAGTGTATCCAGTTCTGGATGCCATATTTCAGGAAAGATGTGGACAAGTCAGAGAAGGTTCAGAAAAGAGCAACAAAAATGATTAAAGGTGTAGAAAATATGACCTGCGAGGGAAGACTGAAAGATCTCTGTTTGTTTAGTCTGGAACAGAGAAGATGGAAAGAGCATGTGGTAACAGCTTTCAAACATCTAAAAGATTGTTACAAGGAGGAAGGAGAAATAGTATTCTCCTTAACCTCTGAGGATAGGATAAGCAGCAATGGGCTTAAACTGCAGCAAGGGACATTTAGGTTGGACATTAGGAAAAGCTTTCTAACTTTCAAGGAGTTTAAGTGCTGGAATAAATTGCCTAGGGAGGTTGTAGAATCTCCATAATTGGTTGCGTTTAAGAGCAGGTGAGAAACTCCTGTCAGGGATGTCTAGATGGTTCTTTGTCTTCCCATGAGTGCAAGGGACTGGCCTTGATGACCTCTTGAGATTCCTTCCAGTTCTGTAACTATGAACTGCAGGACCCTCTAGGTTATACGATACCAGAAACTGGAGACCCTGTTCAGTCAAACTGGGATCACTTTGTGCTAGTCCTGTTCCAACACACAATGAGAGACAGTCCCTTCACCCAACAGATGTCAACAGACAAAGCAGATGGAGTGGGAATATATGCAGAGGCAGAGAGTGGGAGAATGGTTTACCCAGGTCAAACAGGTAAACGGCAGAGCTAGAAACAGAACTGGGTCTCCTGGCTCCCAGGTGAGTACTCTATCCACTAGAGAATGCAGCCTCCCATTGTTGGGCACCCTGTGCATTCCCTAAGGCAGGAGTAAATACGGCCTAGATGAGTGATGCCTTTAAGTTCACTTGCCAGGTAAAATGGATGATTCCAGCTGTCCCTTTGCTTAGCGAGGATTCAAGCAAGGTGCCACCTCGTGTCATGGGACACCTGTGGCCTTGGAAAGGACACATGCTCTGTACTGAGATGGTGATGGCACATCCAGGAGCAATTTACCTGTGATCCTCTCGGCCCCGGGGGTCCACGTCTCCCTTGCAAGCCTTGCGGTCCCTACAGAAAACAAGATGGAGTGAGGACATTTTACAGCTAGGTTTGAATTAACCGGCATGCACTGAAAACCTGGAAATGCCACCTTCTGACCCAGTCCATTGGGCGTGTTGCATTCCTCCCTCAAGGAACACGTGGGAGTGTTTGCACCAAGGGCGGGATGTACAAAGACTGAGAGGGATACTTAAGCCTTCAGGCCAAGCAGACCCCTCTCACCAACTCTCACTTCGGCTCCCAGTCAGCCAGCTGAGCTGTTGTATTCGGTGGCCTGGAGAGACAGCTAGCGGGAACTGGGCTCCACACTTCAACTTGTTTCACAAAGATCCCCAAAGCAACTGGTATAAGGCTAGTGTCTAAATGAGGGAGAAGGATCGAGGACGTACCTTGGGGCCCTGTGGGCCTGGCAAGCCAGAAGGGCCTGTTTCTCCCTATGAACAAAGCAACACAGAAACGCTCAATAAAGCAGCAAAGCCAGCAAAGATTGGCACGCAGGAGCAAGGTATATGCCGCCGTCCCTGATGCTGGCCGGTACAGACTCACCTGAGAGCCATTGACGCCTCGCAATCCAACTGGCCCTGGCTGTCCTGGCTCCCCCTGCAATACACACAAAGTGTAGCGCCCAGAGGTATTCTGTCATAAAACGTGATGTAAATGTAGGTAAATATGTCATAACATGTGAGGGAGCCAGTCACTTAACTCTTTCACGGATGTCCCTCAGAACAGCCAGGGTCTGGCTGGAGCAGGTGCAGGCACAGGCTGTGAGATGTGACAAGCAGCTGGAACTTCTCCCAGCAAGGTTGCAATATTGAGCAGATTGGAGTGGCTGCTTCTGTTAGCAGCCTATGTACCTGCCTGGTTAGGCCCTTGCTTGTAGATTGGCTGGATGGTTGGCCTGAGCCTGCCATAGGACTTGCAGGCGATTACCTCAGATGACCTGACATCAGGGATGACTCACAGCAAACCATGAGCTGGGCTCCCTACCCAACTGCCCACAAATGGGTGTTCTCTTGTGGCTTCCAGAAGAGGGCACTCCATGGAAGGCGTACAAACTAGAAACTCAGGTCTCTATGTTCCTGGGCTCATTACAGGAGTTACCAGGTGAAATGTTACAGCCTGTGGTGTACAGGAGGTCAGACTAGTCTAGTTAATCTACTATCCCTGGGCGATTTCCATCAGCTCCATGGGGCTAACACACAGTGGAGTCCACCAGAAATACAAGATTGTGGGCAGTTTGAGACAGATTCTGGTCCATGCTTGTACAACTTGCAGCACAATGCGGTCCTGGGCCCTGAGCCATGATCCTGGGTGCTACCACTCCCCACCTTAATACACCGTAACATTTCCTAGCCTCACAGTTCACAAAAGACCTTCCAAGAGCAACCACGAAGCACAGAGATGAGCCAAAATGGAGACAACAGGTCACTGGCACAAGCAGGTCAGTTCGTCTCCTTCCACACTTACTTACCACCTCCCACTGTACGCTGCAGAGTGATTTACTATACTATGCTGCAACCCCATGCCACCAATTCATTCCCATAGAGATCAATGCTCATGCACGTCCTGTCTCCTCACGATGGCACTGCCAAGGCACAGGGACAATTCTGGCCACATATTTAAAACTCAATAATGCCCTTGCATTGAAAAGTTCCCAATTGCACAACAATGTCATTTCTTCGTGGTGTGCCAATGAGAGAGAGGAGCCAGCTGGGAAAGAAATTCCCTTTTCTTCCACTTTCCTCCTTTCTGCAGACGGCGTTTGCATCTCGTGCACATGGGACCGTGCCCTGCCCTTTTCACCACTGGCCAGGTCTCCTTTTGAGCTGGAAGTTCCACCATTTCAAAGGTGTTTTCCTTCCACACTGGAGTGAAAATTCAAATTTCAAACCTTCCTGGGAAAGTCGAGTTTTGAAAACGTGCCCTTCCCAGTTTGACTTTTCTCTTTCACGTTCGAATTTGTTATGCACAAGGAAATGTTTTTTAAAACAAAGCTAGTCAAAGGGTTCCATCTCCAAAGCATCAAAACAAGATTTTTTGTCCTTATGAAGGTGCATCATTTTGATTTGCCTCAGCCCCTCAAATAAGTTTGCTGAAATTGACATGTGCCCTGGAAAGTTTCAGTTTCAACCAAACGCTATTTTCTAACAGAAAGACATTTTGCTGGAAAATTCATAACCAGCTGTACCTCCCTTTCCATCTGTCAAGAGCAACTGCCCTAAAAGCACTGGGGTGTGACCTACAGCCTGAGACAGAGAGCAGTGAGAACTCTCTCAGGCACAAGAACCACCATGGTTTTATCCATTGGTTGAACTGAAAGATTATAAACTTACCATAGGTCCGACTGGCCCAGGGGAGCCCACTGCTCCACGTTCCCCCTGAAACAGGATTAAAAAAAAATAACATACACACACACACCGGGCACTCAGCAATATAAGGAGCATCTCTCCCTTCCCTTCGCCCCCCCGTGCTCTCTTACTGAATGACATAGGACCAGTGTTCCCTGGAAAAAAGCCCTGTTTGTATGAGAATGTGCATGACGTAATGTAGACCATGGCTGGTATAAAAGTGCAATCCACGCCCATTCCTTGTGGCTCCACTCTGGTGGTGACTGGGCCACAGATAGAGAGCTGGTCTCTTAGCTGGGACAGTAGAGGCTCATGCTTTAAGATCTAGACATCCCAGGTGCTATGTTTATGGCAGACACTCAGCGAAGTTAGATTAAAACAGGTATCAGAGAAGTAGCCATGTTAGTCTGTAGCTTCGAGAACAACAAGAAGTCCTGTGGCACCTTATAGACTAACAGATAGTTTGGAGCGTAAGCTTTCGTGGGCAAAGACCTGCATCATCTGATGAAGCGGGTCTTTGACCATGAAAGCTTACGCTCCAAACTATCTGTTAGTCTATAAGATGCCACAGGACTTGTTAGGTTAAAACAGACACTAAGGCTGGAAGGTTGCAACACAACCCTAGTTCAGTGGTTCCCAACCTTTTCCTAGTGCAGACTCCCATCACCCCCTCAAACCATTCATGGACCCCCATCAAAGCCAATTCCAGCCAGTAGGTACACTTCATTAAATGAAAAAGAAAACTGCAACATAGATTTTCAATCAAAAATTAATAACATTTTTGGAAGAGATTTAATTTAAAAATAATTGACTGTAACTTTGCAATTAATTGACAACTTATTTTCTATTTATCTTTTATTTTTTTCTCGGCCCCCCTGCAATACTCTTGAGGACCCCCAGGGGTTTGCGGACCCCAGGTTGGGAACCACTAGCCTAGTTCATCTCTTAAGCTATGGCTACACTACAACATAAATTCGAATCTAAGGCACTTGGCTCGATTTTAAATTGTGACTGTTCACACATCAAAGACCATTACTTCAAATTTAGGGAGCACCCATGGCTGATATTCTTACTCTGACATCCTGAGTGGGATGAACAGGAGGTTCGAATGTAAGCATTTGGATTAATGGTAGTATGGAAACAGCTTCCATTTAAGCTGGTTTTAGTGGCCTCCAGAGGTGTCCCACATGTATCCCACAATGCCCCACGGTTGCTGGTTCTGGCTGGTTGCATCTCCGATGCTTTCCTGGTGTGCAGGAAGTAAGGTAACAGAAAGCTAGTGAATTTATGATTTCAGGGGCTGGCTGTCACCAGGGGGTGGGGGTGGAGTCTTCCCCCAATGGCACAGATTTTTGGGGGCTGGCTGTCGCTGTGGGGAAGTCCCCTTCTGAAAAAACAGCCATTTGCTTTCCATGGGAGGGAATGAGGGCAATGCAATGTGGGAAGATGGCATCATATACCTACAACCACTTGCAGGGCATTTTTTTCCCCTCATACTGCCCCAGCAAAAATACCCAGAATGCTATGGGACTGAGGGGACTGTGGGGTTGGTTCCCACAATGCACTGCTGCAACAGTGGACCTTTGGCGATTTAGTGTGGCAGAACTAGCTTGACTTTGTGAGGATTTTGTGGGGCAGTGAGGATACTCAAATTCGAATTTGTAAAACCCAGAATTACAAAATCGATTTTAATAAAACTGAATTTATCTCGTGGTGTAGACGTAGCCTGAGAGTGCAGAATACCAACACACAAGAATCCTAAAACAGAGAGAGTCAAAGCAGGCTGCTCCACAAAACAGAAGCATGACTCACTCTGCCTTACTGCTAGCAGGCTGATTACTGATAGGTCTAGATCGTACACTTTCCTAAATAACTTTATACCCTGCAGTCAGGGCCAGAAAAATCCCTGAGCATTTCAAATGACAGCTTAAGTCATATCACCACACCATACTGCGTTCAGTTCCTGCTGTGGATGACTAACCAGGGGCACAGCATCACACAAGCAGTATTCCTATCCATTGCCGGGTGGGCAAACTGACCCCAGTCCCAGGAATCCTGAATAGAAGCTCAATAAAGGCCATTGCTGGGGCAAATGATTAAAATCCTCGTTCATCTGTTTACAAAATGCACTGGTTAATCAACCCAGTGTCTACTGCTAGGAGTCCAGTGGCTTTAGCTGTAAAGTGCCGAGAGCTAAACTGCGGTGAAAGATAGCCTGACCATAGCCCCCCGTCCCAAATAGGGGACATAGGGATATGCGGGGGGCAGGAGTGATTCCTCCCAGCTCCGTCAAGCCCTGAGGAGCCAGAAAGGAGGTGGCAGCCATAGGCCCTCCCCAGAAAAAGGCAGTAGGGGGAGGACGCAAATGGGACAAGTCTCTTTTAAAATATAAGTTGGGATGCCTTTTTGGCATCCCAAATATGGGACCATCTCGCCTAATACAGGACAGATGGTCACCTTAAGTGAAAGATCAGTCCACTGTTAGTGGAGTGGTAGAAATGTGTGTAACCGAACCCTGACTCACAGGCGGTTGCAAACCTTGAAAGAACAGGCTGGGTTTGGTGGGAGAGACCAACCTTCTGGCAGAGCAGGGCCGAGTTTCATGGGAAACAGGCCCACTTATAGCTTTGGGTGCATGCTGTGTCGGACGTTGGCTACACGTGGTGTTAGCTCTAGGGCAGGCACAGCACAGCAACCTGGTTGGCTTCTCTCTGAGTTTTGTGCATCGATTTGAATCCAACACCCCAGGCAAAGCACCACATCCCGCGAATAAGAATTGCAAGGAGCCTGGCCATGGGGCCCCTGACAGATGAGAATAGAAGCCCACAACTCTGCCCTGTCTTTTCCTCTACTGGTGATGAGCTTAATAGGACAACCCTGTCTGCCTCCTTTTCCACCCAAACTCCTCCTCCGGGCATGGCAGACAGACCGGGGATATTTCGCAAAGGGGGTTAAGGAACAGAGTACCCCCCATTTCTTAGGATTCATGTTCAGAGAGACCCAGCACCCTCTCACAAGGAGAGCTTGGACTGCTGGAAGGGATTTGACTACTGACAGCAGAATAAGAAGGGATTTCTGATGCCTGAGTATGACAGGCCTACTGATGGGGGCAGGGGGATACCCCAGGCTATGACTGGGCCTCTTTCAATCCAGGCCAAACTCAAGTATCACTGTAACCCCACATGCCAGGTCACATCACTAGTCACAACTCTGGCCCAGCTGCCCCTCGTTATGAGCAAGTGGCATTAAGAGTCACCTGGCACGTGGACTCACTGTGCCACTCAGGTTTGGCTTGACCCCCTCCTGTGATGGCGGAGGGGTGGCTGGGCCAAACTGGAGAACATGCTGCTGCTACACGGTAATTCAGTCCTTCCCCCTTCCTCCAAGGATGTGACAGAGCTGTGCTAACGGCCTGCCTGGAGCAACTCATCCCTTCCTCCGTGCACCACGTGAGGGAAGTCTCATGGAGCAGAATGCAAATCACTCACCTGTGGTCCGGGCAGGCCCTGGAACCCTGCAGCTCCCTTGGCACCCATCATCCCCTGGAGAACAAGCCAGTGTATTAAGGAGAAGATTAGGAGCACACATCAGGCACACAGACACCTCCTCTGCCGCCGTTAAGAGTCATACCCAGGCTAGGAGACTCCCAGAGGAAGGCACTGAGAACGTGGCTGTCCAACAAGGGTTCCTTCCCCGGGGGAATCTCCAAGCATCTAGGAGCTTTACCATGCACCCACCCACTCCCAAAAGGCAAGTCGCAGCAGCATAATTTTGACAGATGAATAAACCGAGGCATAGAGTGACTTTCCCAAAGCCACGTGAACTCTGTGTCAGAGCCAGGAACAGAATCTGCATGGCCCTACTCCCCATCACATGCTTTAACCGCTGCAGACCACTCATCCTCATCCAGTCACAAAAGGGATGTGAACGAGGTACGTGCCAGTCTCTGCTCAGGAGAGCACAGGGGCAGAACTGAATAGAAGGTGCTGCAGGACAGACGGGGAGATGGGAGACCAACGTTCCCTGTAAGCTGTGGGCTTCTCCAGCTGCTCAGGAGAGATTCTGCTGCCGCCCAGCTGATTAGCAGAGCTCCCACCGCTAGTTTTTGGTTTTAGTGGTGGTGCACAGTTGCACATGCCTTGGTGCGCATAACAATTATTCTGCACAGGGCTGGAAGAGTTTAGAGGGAGCTCTGCTGGAGAGGCGGCATGAAGCCTGTGGGATGCTTGGGGCTCTTTGCGGCCAGGAGGGCAAAATGTGTTGGGGAATGGAGGCAGCCAGGGCTGGGGAGGGTTGAAGGTGGGACTGGAGTTGGAGACCCTTGCTTCCCTGGGTTCTGCTTTGAGTCTGGGGTTGGAGCATCCCCCTGAATTCAGAGCAAACTGGCTGCTGGATCTATGAGGTGAAGGAGGAACTCTGGGAGGCGGGCAGAGGAGGAGAGCTGCTGGTTTTTTGGCGACTTACCTGAGTGCCAGCCGGCCCCAAGGGGCCGTTTTCTCCTTTCACCCCCTGCAACAGCAAAAAGCGCAGCCAGTGACCGACTCTCGTGAAGGAGCTCAGGAGAATGCTCCCTGTGCATCAGAAAGCAGAGCTCAAGGGGCAGGGAGGCATCATCCTGTGAGGATCCTGGCCCAGGCCAGAACACTACGAGCATCCACTCATCAACCCCTCCTTTTTCAGGGCAGGCAATGGGACTGCAGAGTCCATCAGCTGAGCAGCCCCATGTGTACCCCACAAAGCCAGGCCCGGGTAGGAACTAACTGCACCCCAACCCGAAGCAGCTGGTCCGTGCCCTGCTCTGATCTAGGTGCTCTGTAACAAAGGGGAATGACAGTCCAACCTACCCCGCATCTCCTAAAACACATCAAAGATAAAGAACAATGGGAACAATCAGTGCTGCCTATTATAGGAAGAAGGAAGCAATGAAAAGCCAAAGGAGCCTGTGCCAGGGCTGTGAGTTAATTCAGCACCTGGGGGCTGCGCAGGTGTGATGGGATGAAGGTGAATCAGATTGAGTGAGGATGAGCCTTGGGTAGAACCGGCTCCATCTCAGCGAGAGGGGAGCAAAGCCCAATGCCTGTGCAGCATGGCAGAACCTCCGTAGGCCATAGGGGAAGCTTATGGCTTGCTGCTGAAAGCCAGGGGGCCACATTCAAGGGGCTCAGAATGACAGCAGCCAGCAATACCTCTTGCAGGGGTCTCCCACCCGGTGTTCCCCGTGTCCAGATTCAGAGCAGGTGGACTTACCTTTGTCCCCTTTTCTCCTTTTTCCCCAGGTGGTCCAGGGTCACCTGAGAACCCCTGAAACAGGCACATTGGAGACATGAGAACCCCTGCAGCCCACTCCCTCTCTGAGCACTGGCAGCTTGAATGCAATCTGCATGACCCAAACCCGGTCCATGTGAGGGCACAGCAATGCCCTGGGTCACCGTTCAAGGCTGCATTGATCTTAAGGAAAGGTCCACTACCCTGGCACAAGCAGTCTAATTACCTCATCTTCCATAAGCCACGTATGGCCCACACAGGAGAGCTGCTAAATGGACAGGAGGGCAGATGCTGGCAAGGCCTTCAGGCTCTTGTCAAAACAACCCAAAGTCAAACCACATTCACAGTGAAAGCTGTTACCCTGGATCCTTCATGCTTAATGGGCCTGGTGGTTTGTAGGCATGGCCCAGAGAGCCCACCAGGCATGATCAGGGACACAGGGGAACCCTTAGAACTCAGGACACCCTTGATTTTTGTCCCAAGGGCCAAATGTTCAGAAGTTCTCCCCTCCCGATCCGTATCCCAGCCATGCTGAGCACCTGGAAATTCCGGCCCCAATGGTGGAGGGAAATCTGTCAGCACCAAAACCCTCCTCCCGCAAGTTAATCAAGTAACTAAACCTTAACAGCCCCCACGTGAGCACTGCAGGCAGGCAGGCGGGCATTGCTGCTGGTGTACAGATGGGACACAGGCCTCTTCTGAACAGCTGGACACTGATCTCTTTGAGCCCGGGTCCCATCTGTACACCAGCAGTCAACGGGTACTGCACAAGCCCAGCACCTCTGACAATCAGGCCACAGGAAGTCTCAAAATAGGCTCCAGACATTGAAAGTACCATGAGGGTCCATGTGACTTGAGCAAAGTGACAGAGGCAAAGAGGAGAGCTGGGATTTTAACTCAGGCCTAGCTGGCTCCCAGCCCCCGGGTCACTCCAGTGGATCATGCTAACGTGTGGATCTAGAACCAATTCCCCCTCTCCCACAAGCTGTGGGTGAGTCACATTCTCTGTTCCTTGGTTTCCCCAGCTGAGAAAAAGTAAATCTGTCCTACTTCCCACACAGGGATGAGTGTGAAGGCAAACGTATTCATGTTTGTGAGACACTCATCTACTATAGTGATGCAAGGATCAATATCAGATCTATCTACATACCTGGGCAGAAAGTTAATGACTTCAAAACAATATTTTGAAGTAGCGCTGTCTTAATTTTTATTTATTATTTTAAAGATAAGGCCATTTTTTATATTTAGCCCATAGGCCCTTCAGACACTTGTGGAATGAATAGATATGTTTTAACATATAAATCACACCAGACATGTCTATGGGCCCTCTAACCCAGCGCAATGTGGCTGGAAGCTGTTGAAGCTGACATCTGAGTATTATCAAGATCATGACAATTATTGGAAGCCACAGGGAATGCGTCAATGCCAGATTTTTAAGCTACTGTAAATAACTTCTTCTGTTTTAAAACAGAGCCCTGGGTCCCACTCAGCCCAGACTCAGGGATGCTGGGGTAAGTTTCAAAAGTCATTCACACGGAAAGTCGAAAACATGAATGACAGTCCACTGACTTCCTTGATATTCATGGGCAGAAAAAACAGGCAGGTGCCTAACTCCCATTGATACCCGATGGGCCTTAGGACATTTTCAAAAGTACTAACAGCAAATGGGAGCTGAACTCCTACTGGAAGGAAGTGGCAGTTAGGCTCCCGCCTGGTGCGCGTGCCTTTGACAATAGCCTTCTCCATGTCTAAACCCTTCAGGTGCAGCTGAAAATTCCACTCAAAAGGTTTTTAGAACTTCAGATTTTCAGAAACCAGGACTGAAACTTGAGAAGTCACCACAGGGATGTGGAGGCCCAACTGTCATTAAAATGAATGAGAACTGGGTGCCCAAATCCCTTAGTCAGCTTTAAAAATTGCTGCTAAGGCCTTTGGGCTTATAAAAAAAAGAAAAGAACTCCAAACCAGCAGAACTCACTTTATTGTGCCCGAGGGCAGGTCTACCCTTAAAACCCTGAAGCTGCAGCACTGGGAAGCTTAAAAGAAGCTGCTACAGGAGGACTTCTCCCATTGGCGTAGTTAATCCATCTCCCCAACCAGGGTACCTTTGTCCACTGGAGACTTCTCCCATTGATTCAACACTGTCTGCACTAGGGATTAGATCAGTTTAACTGCATTGCTCTGGGAGCAGATTTTTGACACTCCTGAGAGCCGTAGTTTTACCGACCTAATTTCCTAGCGCAGACTCCAAGCTGAGCACTTGGGCTGCCACTTGAGAGTGATCCAGGTGCTACCCAGCGGATTAGCAGAGTGCCTACAACCTCCCACAGCCAGCAGCTTGTCTTTCTACTGCTGGTGCACACCTGCACATGCCTTGGCACTCATAACAAAACTTATTCTGCCCCTAGATGGAAAATATTAGCAGGAACGCAGGTCCTAGACCTGTCCTGAAAGAACTGTGCATGGAGATCTGCCATGCAGGCTGTTAAATGCAAGGTGGCTCAGAGAAAGTCAAACCACCAGGCTCAGCCAGCCTCTGAAAAGCATTCCTTGGACAAGGTAAGTGTCTCAGTAATGTTGTTTTGGACTGTTTCAGATCAACAGACAGTCTTGGAATAAAATCTATGTTGCTTCATAATGTGGATCCCTGTCCCCTAGGACCTGAACACAACAGCCCAGAAGGCACCTTGTGCCGCTTGTGATCAGCTCTCTGCCACGCCCAAGAGAAGGGCTCCTTGCTCTCATGTTCACGTGTTTGAGCAGGAGTGGGCGCTGCTCAGGGGTCACACGTGGGTAGCTGGGGGGAAAAGCCAAGAAAGTCAGGAAATCAGGGAGAGGGAGGAAGGGAAACTGCTCACAATCTGTATTCAAGATGTACAGTAAACCCTTGATTTAACGGACTGTGGAAATAACGGATGCTGTCCCCCAGCCTTCCCCACCCATAAATGCCAGCAACTCACCTGGGCTGCCATTGCTGGAGCCACCAGCGGCTGGAGGAGCTGCAGCACTGAGCACGCTGAGAGCCATGGGAGATGGAAGGAGCCAGGCTGACGAGCAGCCCCTCTCCCGGTAATTGGGAGGTGTGAGGAGAAGAATGGGGCAGGAGGGGTGAAGGGAAAGGAGGGGCAGAGCACAGGCGGGAGTGATGGGCTCGGAAGGTCAGTGCATCCTCATTCAGTACAGCCTTTCCGATTCAACGGACCGTTGGCATTAACGGGCAGCCCTTCCCCTGTTAGTCCGTTAAATCCAGGGTTTACTGTATTTATAATTAGCTTCTAAAGCGCTAATAAAATGCTGAATCAATCTGATAATTGCTTCCAACTGTTTGTGTGTTGTCGGAGGCCAACAGTTTACTTACAGCCATAGATTATGGCCTTCAACAGATATCCGTGGATGTGCTTATAGCCTTCTAGAACACACGCTGCTCATGTGTGTTATGTGCATGTAATGTCCGTTAATCCTTCAGAGAGAGGCTTTTAATGCTCCGTGCTCGAAAAACTGCGCAGGAAGGTGGCGAGAAGAGGACAGACACCCATACAACTGCACGCAATACAAATGCCCCTCCCCCACCTGCTTCAGATGACTGTGAATAAACCTTCACTGCAGCCACCGGTATGTCATTCTCCTCCCCTTCCTGGCCTCACATCTGTAGGCAGAATCAGAGGCATGCAGAAAACCATGGGAGCCCTGAGCGTGAAAGGCTGCAGCAACACAGTCCCCAGCTGAGCTTGCTGTTTGCAGCATGAGGTCTCTTCTAAAGAGGCAGTGTTGGAGAGAGGGCACAGGTTTGGAGAAAATACTAATCTGGGGTCCTCCCCCAGCCTCATCTGTTGCATTCAGGACAAAGGAAACTGCTCCACTTATAGAATCCTCCTGTCCCTGCGGCCCTCAGATCATTCCCACCAACTTACCTGGTCTCCTCTCTCTCCTGCTGGACCTTGGTCACCTTTAAATCCCTGGGGGCCCTGATAACATGGAAGAAGGGAGAGAACACACAAATGTCATTTATCCTAGTGAGACCTGAGCCACCATATCTTGTACAGCAGAAAAAGGCAGCGGCTCTCAAAACAGCAGTGGTTACACTCACTGGGTCAAATTCAAGCCTGCTGCAAGTAGGTGCAACTCCACTGGCTTCCCCCAAGTTGCTCCCAGGTCTAGAGGCTGTGGGCCAGTTTTTGAGCTTAGTACTTTTTTCAGATTGCAGCCTTGTCAGCAAGGCCAGATTATTGCTGAGGTGAACTAGTCATGGTCACCAAATTCACAGGAAGCCAAAATGTGGTCCCACAGGCCAGGCTGCAACGCCAGTCACTCCCATTGGTCCTGGCTGTCCCCTGTCCTGGAAAGCAACGTCCCCAGCTCCAGCCCTGACAGATCCACAGCACTGCTATTTCAGCTGCAGCCAGTGCGCCGTACAGCTGTTTGCTGTTATTCACATTAGAAAGTGGGGTTCTGAAAGGATTGTTTGTCTAGGGCTCTGTGCCAGCTCAACCTTGGCAAACCAGTCACAGTTCTCAGGCCTCATGAGCCCAGCAGCTGTGTGAAGAGCTTACTCTGGGCTAAGTCATCTGCAGCAGTTTTATACCTAATGTCTGACCTCCCTGAATGCCGAGCCCATGAAGATGCATCACTTCGCCCATATGACCGCCACATCCCACCAACTTCCTGTGGTTGTCCACCACTGCAGGTACTGCACAGCTTTTCGGGCTCCCTCAATAAAAGTCTCCTCCACATTGCATTCACTCAATGACCCCCAACCCAACCTGTATGTATACGCTGAACATCACCCTCCAACCTCCCCTGCTTTGACATTTTCATGAAGCCGCCACTTCAGACAGCCCCAAGCAGGTCAACCACGATCCTTTCCTGACATGATTCTGGTTGTAAGCAGACAGATGTATGTGTAATTAATTCCATGGTGCTGTTGCCTTGACTCAGGGCATTGCCACGTTGTTCTTTTCGGAGAAGAAATCGCTGATGCAGTTGGGCATTTCTTTGGTGCAATACTGTCTCTTTTCAAAGAGAATGCACCAAGTGTTTGTTTCCCTAACCACAAAGGCCTTGTCTACACTACAGAGTTTTGTCAGCAAAACTCATGGAGTGTCCACACTACAAATGCATTCTGTTGAGACACTGTTGGCAGAATGCAGCAGTTTTCTTGGGAGAGCTAAGTCACTCCCGTACAAGGCATAACATGTCCGTTGACAAAAAAAGCGTAGAAGCTCTGGCGGGCCCTCTGTCGACAGAGAGGGCTTCTGGCTCATTGGGCTGCCCTGTTTGCAGAGCTTCTGGATGGCTGTTCTGTTGACAGAGGGCTGGGCAGTCTGGCTGCTCTCTGTCTACAAAGAGCGCCAACAAGAAGAGCCTCTATTAGGTGTTGATATGTTCTGTCGACAGAGGTTCCATTGGGAAATATGTCCCGACAGTAACTTCTGTCAACAAAACTCTGTAGTGTAGACCAAGTCAATATGAAAAGACAATAGAAGGCAGTTTCCTTGCTCACAATTCCAAGCCTCTTGCCAGTGAATACTCTGCCCCAAAAGCTCTCTTGGGTTCCTCTTAGAGACATGTTAAAAGTGCTTCTCTCTCTGTCCCCTGGCTTTCCTGGCCATGTTCTTTCTGGCTTTCTGCTTCTTCTCCCCAACAATTTTTTAATCCCTCTCCATACACCTGTTGCAAGACCCTGAATCAAAGTTTACACTTTCCTGACTGAAGTCAACATGCAAGTTTGGCTAAAGGCAGGAATATTAGTTCAAGGCACCACAAAAGAAGTCAACTGAGCTTGTAAACTAGGCAAACAGATGGAATCTAGATTCTTTATCTTCTTTCTTTTTTTCTTTCTTTCTTTCTTTCTCCTTCATGTAAAAACGACCTAGAAAACTAAATGCAACAATGCCATCAAGCACACCAGGAGCTCAGGTTGCGAGAGAAACATGAACTATGTCCTCATGACCATGCATGCTGTTCCTCTTCCCCTGGTTAAAGGTGACCCTCAAGGTCCTAGTATTAAAGTAGCGCCTAGAGGTTCCAGTTTTAGACAGAGCAGGCTTTTTCTTCTGTTAAAGGAGGCAGAAAGGCACATCAATGTCAGCTTGCTGGCTGCCTAAGCATTATCAGATGAAACAATGGATGGTGTCTTTACCTCTTTGTTGCAAATGGATCCCATTATATCCTGCTAGAGCATCCAAAACTCTTTTGGCAGGATTGAATTTTGAAAAATTGTCTCTCTTTGCATTAACGCCAAGTGTTTTGCAACTAATTGGCCCATAACCAATTCCCATAAAGTACAAAGTGACCCTTCAAGCTAACAGGTTCTTACCTGCTCTCCTGGTAACCCAGGTGGTCCGGGCTTCCCATCCATGCCAGGATGTCCATCTGAGCCAGGCAAACCAGCACGCCCCATGAAACCCTGAAGTCCAGATTCCCCCTGCAGAGAAAAAGTAGATGGACCAATAAGAGACTACAGAGGAATGCTGCAAAGGAAACACCATTTTACACTTCAGCCTCATCATTCGGTTTTGCTTGGGGAGGCAGTAAAAAGGTCTGTGTGTGGAGAGAGGAAATCAGCAACATCCCAAGAGGTGAAGTGTTTTATCTCCACTGTAACTGTGGTTCAGAACCAAGGAGCTGAAGGGAACTATGGTAAAGAAAGTGTAGAAAGATGAATCAAAATCCAGCTCATTGTGAAATTAGTGAATAGTATGGGCAAGTTACATTCTTCAGCTATGTGACATGAAAGGAAATGGAGGCAGAAGGAGAGGAAAGTGAATAAAGATGACATCGAGAGAAGGTCAAGCAGAGGCCTTGTACATCCATCTCAGCCCTAACAATTGCACACGGCTGACTGTCTCAGAGGCATCTTTCTGATTGTTCCAGCTATGCAGCAGCCTGAACGGCTGCAAAGACCCGATTTCTTGCAGCTCCTGCTCCTGCAGAGCCAATAGCAGTTACAATCACAATGGGCGTAGTGGTCGCAGGTAGGGACCCCAAGTGAGATCACACAGTGTTTAATAGACTGTGCAAACGTATAATAAAACCTCCTGCCTCAAAAAGCCAATGATCTAAACAGACAAAAGAACGTCAGCGGCAGAGCAATGCTCTACTGACTGGACCACAAAACTGCTGTGTATGGGCTTAGTACGACTCGGTCATGCCCCACTGCCACTACCTGCATTAACTCACAACTTACACCGTCAACTCACTGAGAGCTAGTGTGAGTCTGGGTGCTTGAGCAGGGGTGTCACTCACAGTGTAGAGACAGCCTCAGAATACATAACAGTATCACCACAGCCAGGGAAAAGCCACAGGTGAAAAACAGCAGCAGCAAAATGCAATGGCCTCAGGTTCAGAATGGGCCCGGGGGGGTGCACATATTTGAGCTATCAGGCTTCAATGCACTTGTCTTTAAATATTAAAATGGAAAAAAGTTGGTTGAATCTGGTGTGATGATCAGCTGCACAACAACAACAACAACAACTTGCTAGGGGGGTAAAACACTATCTCCAAAACAACCAATGCTGACAACGAACAGCAGCAGCAACGGTGGGCCACTCACTTGAGGGCCATCAGCAGTTTGGCGTTATTTAACAAGGGCAAGCTGTTAAAATGCAGCTGGAGACCGAGAGATAAGTCCGTTCACCGCTGGCACAGCAGTGTTTTGGTTGCACTGAAGATAGCATCTGTCGGAGACTGGCTGGAGCTTCTTGCCTGGTGCAGCTGCTGAAACACCAGCCTGGCACTCCTTATGAAACTCTTCCCAGGCCAGTATCAGAGGGGGAGCCATGTTAGTCTGTATCCTCAAAAACAAGGATCAGTCCTGTGGCACCTTATAGACTAACAGAGCTTTTGGAGCATAAGCTTTTGTGGGCAAAGACCCGCTGCATCAGATGAATGAGGACCGGAGAATATATTGCATATTGCATGTATCTGATGAAGCGGGTCTTTGCCCACGAAAGCTCATGCTCCAAAAAATCTGTTAGTCTATAAGGTGACACAGGACTGCTTGTTGTTTTCATAGACCATTGTGAAAAACAAGCCACATTGGAACTAAACCCAAATGATTTACCTGAGTGAGTCCCTCCCCCACTACACCCACAATCACATAATCCCAAGGGCTCTAGGAAACATCACTGGGTGTGGGGAGGTTTCTCAAATTCATGCTGAGTGCTGTGCAAACATAGAATCATAAAAAGGTCCCTACCCCAGAGAGTTTACAATCTGCTCTACATGTCGTCTGCACAACCTTACATCAAAACTGTGGCATCCTTTTCCAGGGGTTACTACTGGAACCTTGAGCTAAGGCTTGTTAACATCCTTTGGAGCTGGAGAGTCACACGACAGCACACTCACAAAGCTCTGCAGAAAGCTAAACCACCAGGGCTGAAACTTTTTCATCAATAGACACTGATTCAATGGTAGAAGTCAGCAGCACTGGATCCCTACACTCAAGGCAATGTCTGCCCAAGGAAAGACTCAGGAATTCAGGACTTGGTCTGCGTTATGAAACCTTGTTGAGACTTCTCTGGTTTGCTGAGATTAGACCCTCTGGAAGATAAACATGCCCACCCAGACAGTCACAAAGAGCAGGCTCTCTAAGGGTGAGGTATGCTATTCAGTATACTCCAAGTGTATGCCACAGGTGCAGATCCACAGGTATCAGAAATAGAGGCCGCATCTGAGGAACTAAAGCAAGCACGAAACAAAGCTGCTCATTCAAACCGCAACGACTCAGAGTTTAGTTTCCCTTGCAAACTTGGGTTTGTGTTCAGAGCTAACCAGCGATAGGAACTCAGTCACAACCTCCTAGCTCCATGCAGACCTGCCTTCAAAGTACATCGGGGTCAGAGCTGCAGCCTAAGAAAAATGGTTCCTTTTCATTCCTGCACTAATCCCTCAGTGAACCTGTCGAGGACCCTGTTTATGCGAATGGATGAATAATTTTTGGTACCATTTCATTAAGTTTCACTGACAGCCTCCAAGGTTTACATTCTGTCTGCTTAACATGATCAGTGAAGCCTTCCAGATGTTAGTAGCTTGTAAAATACATGGGAAGAGTGCTGTGTTGCGACTGACTGCTCAGAGCTGCCTTCGTCTGCTCTCCACAGACGGGAGACATCTGGATTTATGGACTGTACACCCCTCCACACTCAAAAACACTTTCTGCTTTTCTGCCCCCTCTTTGCAAAGCCCAAATGGATCTGTGCACCAAGAATCTTTGTTCAGTTCCTTAGCCTACAGTTCAGAAAACACAGCAAGGAGCACTGGGTGTACAGAGCTTGGAGAGGTAAAGCTGCAACAATGCATTTAGCCAGGGGGTTAAAAAAGGCAAGCCCCTTATCTCTGCTATCTAATCCCGTGGGCCTTGGAGACACTAAGACAGTTCCAGGGCTCCTTGTCTCTGTGCCTCTGAGACGCCAGCGCTCCTTCAGCTTTGCTGTGCCTCTAGCGACTTCATGTTGAAGGATGCTCAGCAGTGTCTCAGCAGGAGCCACAAAATCAGCCCCTCTACCCCCACCATGATGGCGCATTCTACATGCAGATACCTGGGAACCCACAGCTGTCCCTGATCTAACTCCCCAGACTGGAAAAACAGCAGTCTTAGGGCTGTTAGGGATCAGGGAAATGAGTTCCGGGAAAAGAAAAAAACCTCAAAGCAGACACAAACTACCACACTGAGGTTTGAAAACAGCCAGTTCTCTCCTGGCCCTGGGCAGACTTGATCTGGCTAAGATCAGCTTGCGAAGTATTAGCCACCTTCATGTTTGGAAACACAAGGAAACTCGCATAGTGCCGATCATTAGCTGATTGCTTATCCTAGCTAAATCTTTTAAAGTTCTTCCCTTGCTAATATTTACCTTGTCCTCTGGCTAACTCACCTTTGGCTTTAATGCCCCTAAGCCCAAGAGATACCATCTCTGCCTGCATGCTTCCCTAAGACAGACTGCATGTGAACAGTTACAGTGGGAGTTGAGAAAGACCATCTACAGCTTCTCCAGTGGTGCACAAGAACCTGAGCATTTTCAGACTGTACTGGGGAGGGTGGTATTCCCCGCTGAGCTCCCTGCTGGTCTGAGGCACAAGCATGAAGCATTAGCTACACCAACAACTGGAACACCATGGCCTTAAAGAAATCAGGACAAATATTACCCCAAAAGGAACACAAACACATATAATGACCTGTCTCTCCTCCATGAAGTAATTTGTGCTATCCGGTTAGAAGTCAAGGGAAAAAATATCTGCCAATTACCCAAATTTACGTGCATCAAGGTGAGACTATCTCACCCCCCTGACACCACTCCCACCACACACCCTTCCTGGATACGTGCAGGCCAAAGGAGACATCTCACTGTGAGACCAGAAGCAAGAGGAGCAGACAGATGATTCTTCTGAAAGCAGAGGAGGGACAGAATGAATGAATGGGAGTGACATGGTGTCACTGTGGGGTGCGGAAAGCCCCAGATAAGAGCATTAAAAAAGGCACTGCAATCAGAATGGTGAACTTGCAACCAGAGAACAATACAGCAGTGAGGTCAGGGGAAATTTATTGTCCATTATCACCGTGAAGACTGGGCTTGGAGCGGTTAAAGACAATTGGGCCTCTTGGGAGAGATGGGTGAGTACCAGGATGGTACTGCTGGTCACAGGGAAACAGCCGAGTGTTTGGTGAGGAGAGACTCAGAGAGAGGACAGTGCTTTTTAATTCAGACAATCCAGCACATTTACATGGACTAGGGACAGATCAGACGTGCGGTTTTCAAAGCCATCCACGGGATGTGGACACCTGATTCCCCCTGTTGTTTTAATGGGATTTGGGTGTTCAAATTCCTTTGGCAGCTTCAAAGATCTCTGTTAAATTTTGTGCGGCAGTTCCCCCTCCAAGAGCTACGACTCCTCCCTTTTTGTGCTGAAGTGAGGTGGGAAGAACATAGGCTGGGAGCCTTCCTATCAGAAGGAAGGAGGAGACAGGAGCAATGGAGAGCTCTATTGACTCAGGGCTCTCTCAAGCTAAAGCTGAGGGGAAGAGGAGGATGCTTTCCAGGAACTGGCCTGAAGACTATTTGAGTGAGGAGATTTGGAAAGACACATACAATAAATGAATAGAGAAAATGCCAGGGACAGACCAACCACGCTGGTTCACAGCAGTCCCAGCTTGTGCTGGGGGCAGGTGATTTCTCACAGCAGAGGAGAGCAAAGGAATAAGAACAAGACAAAAATACCCAGAGAGAGGAATCTCGCTCCCTTTCCCATGTTGCTTATCCCATCTCCAGTGAGCCAATCTCACCCCCAGCTGGTATTTCAGATGAACCCTTGGGCCAGAGATATGGCTGTGCTGCAGAGGTTCGAGATTATTGCTGCACAAGTATACAATATCTTGGAGCATTCTCTGACTCAGAGATTAACACAGAGCTAAGAGCAGGGTCACATCCTGAGCCCTCCCGTGATTACAGCTTGAGCTGTGCCAGCCCCGTACCTCTCAGAATCCCGCCCTCTGCGTGTACAGTTGCTCACTGGCACAAATCCAGCCCAGGCACGAGAATATATGTCTTACTGCCCGTGATGGGGTGTACCAACCCCGCGCTGAGCAGGGGGCTGAGGGCCAGGCCTATTGGGTAGAACAGACCCTGCCCCTGAGGCCCTGCTGGGCATGCTCCAGCTATAGACTAGGTATAAAGGCTGGGGAAGCCTGGCAGTTGGGGCTGGCCAGCAGGTGGGAAGGAGCTCCCACTGGAGCATGGGAGCCACAGCCGCCTGAGCAGCAGCAGCAGCCGCCGCCACGGCCAGAGGAGCAGTCACCTGCAGGAGTGGCTGGAGGAAGCGTGGCCAGAGGGGAGATGGTGGACTGCACCAGGAATAGGATAGGAAGTAGCCCAGGAGGGAATTGGGAAGGTACCCAGTGAGCTCAGTGTGTTGCAGTGAGGATCCCTGCTGAGCTGGTGGCTGGGGTCCCACACCCACCACCAACAGGGCCCTGGGCTGGACCTTGGCGGAGCAGGAGGGCCCAAGCTCCCCTACTTCCACTGCCCTGTCAGCCCAAGGCAGGGAGAACCTGGGCCGCTGAGGTTGGACTGAGCTGCGGAGCCCTGAGGGCAACCCAGGAGCCCTTGGGAGCCAGGCGGGGCAGGAAACCCCACCACACTGCCCTAGATTTGGAACATCAGGTACCTGGTCTGGGCTAACCTGAGACAGCAGCTATAGGCAGCCTGCACTTACCATGTACCCCAGCCGGCCTTTATCTCCTGGCTCCCCTGGATATCCGGGCGGACCCTGCACACACACAGATCAAATCAGTGCACGTTAGCCTTTCCTCCAGCAAGCTCCGATCACGTTGCAATATTTACCATGTTGAAAGAATGTTGGACTTTGCCGCCTTGTTTAAAAGGTATCAGTCCAGGGGAGACAATGAACAATACACAAAGGTAGCACTGGCAGTTTCAGTCAAATGCTGTGAGACAGCGTGAGCCACATTGTAGCTTTCTGTATGTTCTATGCAGACTGCCCTTGTTTTCCTCTTCTGCCTCCTTTCCACCGGCCTATGGCAAAGGCACCAGCAAGCATTCGACGACAGGCAAACTCCCTACTGCTTACTGTTCTCTTGAGACTAGAGCATAATGTGTCTTTCTTCTGCTTCCCCTCCCATTCCATTTGGTCTCCACAAATTTCCTTTTACACATCTCTGCTTACTTTTTCAGGCTGTATCTACATTACAGCTCGTCAGAAGAGCACCGGTCTGTCCATCAGCACCAACAGTGTTATCAGCAAGGACAAGGACACCAGTAGTTA
Source organism: Carettochelys insculpta (assembly GCF_033958435.1). NCBI lineage: Eukaryota > Metazoa > Chordata > Testudines > Carettochelyidae > Carettochelys > Carettochelys insculpta. The sequence continues at coordinate 9,071,202 of NC_134157.1, forward strand.
ACTGTGGCTGAACAGCCAGCCCAGGGAATGCAAGCCCAGCAGAACTGACCCGGTTTCGGTCCCATAATTAATATCATTTACAAAAAAATTTCTCTGGAATGGGTATAAAATATTATTATGAATATCAGTCTGTTGAGTGATGAAAGAACATTTCTTTAAGATAGATTGTTAATAGTACAGGTTGAACCTCTCTAATCCTGAGCTCTTGTCCAGCCAACTCTGTGACCAGGCATGATTTTAGCTAGCCGGATGCTCACTTATTGTGGCCAAGTTTCCTGTGGTCCCATGTGGCTCTCAGTGTTCTGAGCTTTTCTTTAGCTGTAATTTATCTCAAACGTCTTCTATGAGCCCAGTGGGTCTGTCTCACAAAAGCTCAGCACCTAATAAATCATTTTGTTAGTCTTTAAAGTGCTACATAACTGCTGTTTTGTTTTATATGAGCCCAGTAAGCGGTGGAAATGTTGGTAATGCAAATTCTCTTGTGCAGCACCAGTCAGGTCCCTAGGGTGCCAGACGAGAAGGTTCAACCTGTACTTCACACCAGCCAGGTTAATGAGAGAGAGTGAAAAAGACAGAAGGATGGGCTTAGATGCTGGTAAAACTGTGGTGAAAGAGGAGATTTTAAACATAGGTGATAGACGTGCCTAGTCACCAGGGAGTATTGGAATGTAATTCATAACCAAATACGACAAAGCATTGAAAATTTATTACCAAGTGATCATTTAGGGTATGTCTACACCATAAAGAAAATCCTCTGGCTAGCTCATACCAACTGACTCCACCTCATGGGGCTGTTTTACTTCTCTGCAGAATTCTAGCTCCAGGAGCTTCCACAGTGGGAATCTCCCGGAACCGAGGACCCAGACTAAGCCCAGAGGTCTACACTACAGTGAAGGAGCCCGGCAGTCCGAGCTGGTTGGCATGAGACAGCCATGGGTTTTTAAGACATTCCCTTAGAATGGACATTCTCTAGTCTAGTAGATACAGTCACAGCAACAGAAGTGAAGAATTAATCTGGCATTTCCTAGTAGCCTGTAGGGTACTGACTGGCACCCACTGAAGAGAGAAAGGCAGTCAAAAACCAGGCGGATGCTTCCAAACCCACTTACCTACATGACAAATGCTTAAAAGAGGACAGATTTTCTGTGTCCTCAGAGGAGGGGGCACCCTTGCCAGCAAGCCAGAATCTTTAGATTGACTATAAGCCTGGTCCTAAAAGTATTAAGTAATGTATGATGTTGTATGTTATTGTAACTTTGCCTAAATAAAAAGTGAAAGTGGGAGGTTGTTGCTATGGAAAAAATGACTGGACTAATTACTTATCCAGCAAAACAGACCAAGAGCAAATAGATACATAGATGTTTGGTTACCTGCTATTCAATACTCAGAAAAAGTACATTCGCCTGCAAAACAACCAGCATATATGTCCAACTTTTAAAAAAATTAATAATGGATAGAAGTGCCTGGTTTGATATGTAGGTATAGGCAGAGGCTTCACTCGGTTTAATAAAATCCCCAGAAAAACATATCCTGGGTAGTGTAAAAAGGATCACTGTGTAGCATGGTAACACCCAATCAGAGAGATCAGATATGATCACTGTCTAATAATACTCTAGCAAAAGCTCACTGTTGTAATAGTTATCATTTTGGCTCTTGATATTTATGTGGCAATGACCTGTAAACCTATGATAACTTCACACACACACACACACACACACACACACACACAGAGTCACCGTCTTTTGCTGTGGTCTGTCGGAAGCTTTAGTTTCTCCTGACCTACCCTCTTCACTTTACTCTCAGTCAGGCCAGTTCTGAGATGGTGCCTGGCTTAGGAAGGTTAATATTATTAATCTGGGGGCTTTGGATTGTAGGCTCACCAAGTGTACTGATCAGAAGATAAGATGGGCTTGTTTATACTATGAGGAAGATCGACCTGTTCAGGGTCAACCTTTCAGAGTTCGATTCGGCTAATGGCGTATGGGGGTGCACTACGAGGAGCGTTTCCAGAAGATCTAGAAAAGTTATGATTTCCTTCCATTTGGCACCAGTGAGGCCACATCTGGAGTATCGCTTCCATTTCTGCGCCCTGCCCCCCAAGTATAGACAGGATGTCGATGCATCGCAGAAGGTCCAGAGGAGGGCAACCAAAATGATTAGGGGGCTGGAGCACAGGACCCAGGAGGAGAGGCTGAGGGATTTGGGGTTATCTAGTTTGCAGAAGAGAAGAGCTGGGGGGGGGGGGATTTCATAGCAGCCTTCAGCTTCCTGAAGGGTGGCTTGAGAGAGGATGGAGAGAAGCTGTTCCCACCAGTGATGGATGGCAGAACAAGGACTAATGGTCTCAAGTTACAGCGGGAGCGGTGTAGATTGGATATTAGGAAAAACTATTTAACCAGGAGGGTGGTGAAGCACTGGAAAGGGTTACTGAGAGACGTGGTGGAATCTGCATCCCTGGAGGTTTTTCAGTCCTGGCCGGGACTATTCAGGTGGGGTTGGTTCTGCTTTGGGCAGTGGGATGGACTCAATGACCTCCTGAGGTTTAAGATGTTATGATTCTATATAACAAAGGTAAGAGAAGAGCAAACGTGTGGCCTAAATTGTATAAGTTTCTTCAGACATTGCCCCTAAAAGCTTCAAGTGAAAGCAGACATGTCTGATGGGATAATTGCGGACTTGGCTGCTTTGGGCATATTTAAAAGGGATTTTTCATACTTACAGGTAATCCTGGTTTCCCTGGATGCCCTGGTAGCCCACGTGACCCTGGATGCCTCTAGATAAAAAAAGAAAGGCAAACAGTCATATATTTTAGATATCAAACCTGTCTGGAAAGACACAAGATGCTAGATGATCACATATAAGAAATCTGAGAGACCATGAGGTTTAGAGCACAAAATCTCTTTTTGTTTAAATATGCAATACTTCATGGGTGAAGATGTGGGGGACAGTGTTATAATACAGAGATAAAGTCTGTGAAATGGACAGAACGCCCTACATTTTTTTTTTTTTTTTTTAAAAATAAGGGTTGATTTTTGACTGAATCTGACATGAACTGGGATCCAGCTGAGGTAATGGAAAACAGAGTTTCTAAAAGGTGTGACACTGGATTCCTTCTATTGCCTGTGTTTACAATCACTTTACCCTAGGCTCAACTACAAACCAAAAGTGAGTCTAAGCCATGTCACCCTTTCTTGATATACTTTTTGGCAGTCTCCCAATGTTCTCTTTTAAGGTCACTAAGGGTCATTAAAGCCATCTCGTTTGACCTCTTGCATAACTCAGGACAAAGAATTCCACCCCCCGCCAATGATTCCAGGATCAAATCTGTTATTTTTTGGGGGGTCAAAACATATCTTTTTGAAGGATAGTGACTTAAAAAAAATGCAGATGCTGGAGAATCCACCACCTCCCCTCATAGACATAAGAAACAGGAGACACTCACCGGCCATCCAGCATGGAGGAGCTGGTAAAACGAGGATTGCTAAAAGAAGAGGGGGGGAAAAAAAGAGAGCATGTGAAAATGGATCAATACGCCAACCAAGGATGGCACATGCTGCTGTAACCAAGGCACTCTTGACCCAAAAAGGAATTTGTGACTAGGGTGACAAGACTATTGTATACAGGGTGTTGCTGAATTGTTGCTCGTACTTCTTCATTGCTGCTCACAGTGGTGTTCTCAGAGGGTAGGACAAGGAACAATGGGCTTAACTTGCAGCAAGGGAGGTTAAGGTTGGGCATTAGGAAGAACCTCCTAACAGTCAAGGTAGTGAAGTGCTGGAATAAATTGCCTAGGGAGGTTGTGGAATCTGCATCACTGGAGATTTTCAAGAGCAGATTGGACAAACACCCATCAGGGATGGTCAGATGGTGTTTGGTCCTTCATAAGTGCAGGGGACTGTACTCAGTGACCTCTCCAGGTGTCCCTTCCAATCCCAGTCTTCTGTGAATGCAGATACATTCTGCGAGGTGAGGAGACACAAGACGGGGTTCCATTGTGCTAGGTGCCAGTTCCTTCCCCACAAAGACAAAAAAGCAATGTTAGGCTGTGCTTACATGGCCAAGCTATTTTGAAATAACTGCTGTTATTTCGAAATAACTTTGGCAGTGTCTAAACGATGCCCACACTATTTCAAAATACATTTGAAGTAGTGAGTGCGTTATTTCGATTCCGGTACACCTCATGCCATGAGGAATAATGCCATTTTTGAAAGTGTTATTTGAAATAGGTGCTATAAAGACACCGAATAGAGCAATTTTGAAATAAGGCACAAGAGTCACCAATGGCAATATTTCAAAATAACGCTGTGAACCTGGAAATACTGTTCTGAAATAGCGGGGTGCTATTTTGAAAGGTATTTTGTGTGTGGTTCTGTTATTTCAAATTAAGAGATTTCAAAATAGTCATTTGGGAATATCTTATATCAGAACAGCACTCAGGATGAATTTGGAGTATGGTTTTGATTGGATTTCATTTTATTTTCAACGTGAATTCTGATTTACGGGAGACTCCATCTTGATTTTTACTTCTAATATGGATTCCATGTCAAGCCCCATCTTGGAAGCCGGCCATTGGCACGGAGTCTCCTTCTTCCCTGAGAAAAGGGCAGGAAACCAAAGGCAGGAAAAGGTTAGATCTGGCCAGAATCTGCTGGAGATAAGAGCCTATAAAAGGGGGTGGAACAATCACCTCAGGGCTCTCTCACTCCGATGTCCCTGTCATAGTGTAATCAGGAGACTCAATGGAGGCCCCAGCTGACTAGGACAACACTGCTGTACCATGAGGCTTTGTAGGCCAGTGGAATCTGGTAGCTATGGCAAGCAGTTATACAGTGTCAGGTCTCATAGGCCAGTGGAATCCCCATTTAATTTTAGATGAATAGTGGTGAGGGAACCATCAGTCAAACACGCACACAGACCCATAATTTCTTCTTAGGCATTTCTCCACGCAGAACATCGCTTCAAGAAAAGAAAAACCAAAGAAAGAAGTGGATGTAGACTCTATCCAGCCCTGGTGCTGTGTTGTTCCTGACTGTCATTCCTTCTGTTCCCCTCCCTGCAGCAACCAGACTTACCTGAGCTGTTCCATTAACCTTCAGCGCTGCGGTGGGGAGGGAAAACATACTTACCTGTATATAGTTTACATATATAATGACAACTGGAATTCTAATGATTAGTTTACTGTTTGTTCCTAATTAAATAAATCTGTTACTGTTTGTTCATCTTCAACAGTGACTAGATATGGCCAGGACATCCAAATCTGTATTTCAGGGTAAGATTCATTTTCTGCCCCACTGTTAATGGAACAGCACTGCCACGTAGACATAACCTTGTACTCAACCTGCTGTGATTTCCTGTTTTCAGTTTTCAGACAGATTATTCCTTTGCAGTGGAGGTGCACCTCTGAAGTAAAGAGGTTCTCAAATAGACTGGATCACTAGGAAAGGGGAGGCCACCAAAGAGGTACGAGGTGCTGCTTGAGAATACAGCACCATCACTAACCAAAAGAGGGAGTCAGCATACCACACAGCTGCAACCTGTGCTAACAAGGTGTGGGCTCTGTCTTTGCCTGTCTCTAGTGAGACTGTGTAGGGAGGTTACAAATCTGCTAGCAAGTCTAAACAAAGCACAGCTTGTGCTTTTGGATTCAGAGGGCCAGGGTTCAGTCCTCGTAGATGACAACAGCTGGGGTTGATGTTAAGCAGACTATAAAAAAAATCAAACCTTAAGGAGACTAGATATCAAAAAGAGATAATAGACTGGAGCCTAGAGAGAGAGGAAAAAAAACCTGCCTGTACAGGTTGAACCTGAAAGGATGTGGATGCACTGCAGAGGGTCCAGCAGAGGGCAATGAAAATGATTAGAGGGCTGGAGCACATGACCTACGAGGAGAGGCTGAGGGATCTGGGGTTATTTGGTTTGCAGAGGAGAAGAGTGAGGGGTGATTTGATAACAGCCTTCAGCTTCCTGAATGGGGGCTCTAAAGAGGATGGAGAGAGGATGTGCTCAGCAGTGACAGATGGCAGAACAAGAAGCAATGATCTCAAGTTAGAGAGCAGGAGGTGTAGGTTGGATATTAGGAAAAACTATTTCACTGGAATGTGAAGTATTGGAATGTGTTACCTAGAGAGGTGGTGGAATCTCCATCCCTGGAGTTTTTCAAGCCCTGGCTTGACAAAGTCCTGGCTGGGGTGATTTAGTTGGGGTTGACCCTGCTTTAGGCAGGGGGCTGGACTCAATGACCTCCAGAAATGAGGTCTCAATGAGGTCCCTTCCAGCCCTAGGACTCTATGATTCTAACCTCGCTAGTCCAGCACTCTCTCATCCAGCAATATCCGTAATCTGGCATGATTTTAGTTAGCCAGATGACCAGTTATCATGGGTATGGCAAAGTCTCCTGTGTTCCCATAAAGTTTGTTTACAGCTATCAGTCCTGGCTTGCAGTGTTCTGTGCTGTTATTTAGCTGTAATTTACCCCAGAAGTCTTCTAAGAGCCCAGTAAGCAGTGGAAGTGTTGGTAATGCCACTAGACTCCAATTAGCCTGGCTAATTCTCTTTTTTGGCACTGGTCAGGTCCCAAGCGTTCTGGACTAGAGACATTCAACCTGTGCACGGCAGTTTCCAGTGATTTCTCCAGTTCAGGTTTGATGTTCCAAAGTGATAAGCCTTTGATTACTTTTGGCAAGAAAATACTCCCCAGCCAAAGACATCTCAAGGTCAAAAACATCTCCTGATGCTCAGACATTTCCTTTCCATTTCATCTCCTCCATCCTTGGGCTGAACCCCATGGCACTACCCCAGATACTTCACTCAGTCCTAGCCATGCCCAACCTCATAAGCTACTTGTAGGCTTGTCATATCCCCTGCTTAGCAAGACTGGATATATTTAGCTACTTTCAACTCACCCCATAAATCAGTCCCTCCAGCCCCTTCATCATCATTCCTGTTACACTCTGAACTCTCTCCAAGACAGCCACCAGGATATTTCAAATCCTGTTAATTTGTTGCTTTTGCTTCACAAATATGCCCTAAACATATTTTTGGTGGTGAGGCATGCAAGTATTTCAGGGACATTTCATTTCCTCTGGATCTTGACATGAACAGCAGCTGTTTGACAGGTCAGACTGGCTTCAGCAGGCATTGGATCAGTCCTTCCAGTTACTTTACTATTCTTCTATGAAAGTGTTAGACCAAAAGCACAACGGACTCCAAACTGGAACTGCTGAGAGTTTTTCGAACAAGATATATTTTTTGATCAGAAAATTTGTGTAGTTGAAACAATTTCTTGGTGGAACCATGCTTAGTTTCAATGAAATATTCGTCAGAAAGGTTTATCTGGCCCAGGACGGAATTTCTCTGTCTTGGTTTGACCATGGAGAGCTCAGAATAGCCAACAGTCTAGAACATGAAAGGCCCAGGTTCAATTCCCTGTTCTGAATCCGGCAGCACCAGGACTGGAACTTGGGTCTGCCAGCTAGGGTTTCTGTCTTTGGTTTTTCACGTGGAAAAGAGTCAAAAACTGTTTCCTCCTGATGTAGAAGGAAGCCAACACCATGACATGTTTGCAAAGTGGAACCCTTGTTCACCACCTGGCCCTACCCCAAAACGCTATCTGAAACATGCAAGAAGCCACCAGCAATGCACTCTAGCATGCAATACAAAATCCTGAGTGCTTATCCTGGGACCAAATGATGGTGGTAAACCACTGCTAACCACCTGCCACATGAGTTGTGTATTGGTCTCCTCTAACTTTTAACATCCATGTTCAGAATAAATTTTGTTATGAATACCCAGGCATGTGCACCACCAATAGAACTACATGCTGTGGGTGTTCTGCTAATCATCTGGGCAGTATCTGAATCTCTCCTGGGCAGTCGCCCAAGCACTCAGCTTACAGGGAACATTGGAGCTGAGTATATTGAATATTCAGTCCCAGTTGTCTCTAAAAAATGACCCAAACATTCATTCAAACCAAGGTTAGGTTGAAAAATTGTCCATGGAAAATTTTTTTCATTTGAAAATGAAGTTTCTGAATGTTTCACAGGAATGTCTCAATTCAAATGAAATCTGAGGGAGCAATTCAATCACTGAAATGAAATAACCCCCTGTCCAGAACCCCCAAGTAACCAACCTCCTGTCCTGACTCCTGCACTCCCACTCTCTGCCCTGAGCCTCCCACCTACTTCCCTGACTCCTGCACCCTCCATTTGCTTCCTTGAGCCCCGCGTTGTAAATAAAATGGAAGGTCGCTATTTATATAAAACACATACATTTTCCTTTTAATTTAACAAAAAAAAACCCAACCCTTCAGTTAAGGGCCCAAGCAATGCTGGGTACATCTGCTCATATTTAATATTTTATCTTCCACTTTCGATGTTATTGACATGTTTCAACACGGTACTGTAGATATTTATGCATAGAAATTTCCTAGAGTTTCTGTTCTGTGAAAGTTTCCACTTGTCATCATGAATTGGAATGGAAACAAAGTTTGAGATGTCAGAATTTCCTACAGGACAGAAGTTTCATTTTCCAACTAGCTCTACTCTCAGTGACAGGAAACTTCTTCTCATACTGATTTTTATTTATGGGCCACTGCACTTAGAATAATAGAATCTTGGGCTGGAAGGGACCTCAGGAGGTCATCAAGTCCAGCCCCCTGTCCAAAGCAGGATCAACCCTAACTAAATCATCCCAGCCAGGACTTTGTCAAGCTGGGATTTAAAAACCTCTAGGGATGGAGATTCCACAACCTCTCTAGGTAACACATTCACTACCCTCCTAAAGAAGCTTCTGGATCATGGCTCCACTGTATCTTTAAAAGAAAACTAAACCAAGAATCTTTTTTAAAAAACAAACCAAACTACAAATGAAAGACTAAAATATGACCTGGAAAGCTGATCTCTTGGTAGTTTTGGCCTAGTTAGATGAAATTGAACATTTCTGGAGAAACCCTAATTTCTAGACCAGTTTTCTTGAGTGGCTCAGTTATTCTGGAGACTCATCCTAAAACGAAAGGCAAAAAGCCAACCTCCCAGACCTTTGGAAGTTTTCTCAGCACGCATGACAAGAAAACAGGAGGTGAAAGGCCAATATCCTCCTCCTGCATCCTTTCCACTGTATTCTGGTTTCCAGCAGACACTAGCTCCTGAGGCTGCTGCTTTCCCCCAACCCCAGCCTACCACAAAGACACAAAAGCACCTTGTTTCCAAACAGAAACTAAGTACCGCTGATGGGACTGGGTTCCCATTCATTGCTAAGCTGTACACACAGCCCCAGGATTCAGAAATCCCTCCTTCCCCCACAACTATGCCTCGGACAGAGGAGGAGAGAGGAAGAGGGGAAATCAGAGCTCTCATTTACCAAAACAAAGGTCTGTCACCATATGGAAATACTTCCAGTCATAAGCTGGGCTCTGGGGCAGATGATGGATGAGTACGTTTAACTAGCTCCAATGGGGCACTGGGCATTTCAGTTCCTTTCAACTTTATCCCAAATTGATTAATGTGAGCAAATGTGAAAAATCCCCCACAGCCCGTCAAGCCAGGCTCTGGCCAGCTGGAGTGGAATCTCATTTCCCTCAGAAGCCCCTTTTCAGGGGCTGTCGAGGCACTGGCATGTAGCCAATGCTACTCCCGAGGGCTTCGGAAGCAGTGAGCTCAGGTGCACTGGGGGCTTGAGGCTGTTTTGTTAAACTTCAAAAAAGAAGAGAGCCTTGACCCCTGAACACAGGCTGAATCCAGGCCTCAGAAGCCGGGGGAAGTCGATTGCTTTCTGCATTTTAAGCAGGAAATAAGCAGCTCTTTTCCTGCAGCTGTTCTGGTCAGCAGAAAAGTGGAGTGATTAGTGTAGATATTGAACACCCCTGAATAGGAGGGTCGTGCCTCTTTGTGTGGCTAACGCAGGATGAGTCACGGGTCAGGGGTACACTGTCATGCCGCATGGTGCTTGTTCCGCAATGCCATACTGAATGTTGGTACCAAAAAAAAAAAAAAAATCCCTTCCTGATCCCTCACTGATGCTCTGAGAATTGATTTAACTCCACTGTTATTTCAGAATGTGCAACTAAGCAAAGTTACAATCACTAAGGTCCTCTACCACAGGACTGAACCTGACCTTTTGTGGTTGTAAGAACATAAGAACAGCCAGGCTGGGTCAGACCAAAGGTCCATCAAGCCCAGTATCCTGTCTGCTGACAGTAGCCAATGCCAGGAGCCCAGAGGGAATGAACAGAAAAGGTAATCAACAAGTGATCAATTCCCTGTTGCGCATTTCCAGACTCTTGCAAACAGAGGCTAAGGATACTAGCCATGCGCATCCTGGCTAACAGCCATTGATGGAGCTATCCGCCATGAATTTATCTAGTTCTTTTTTTAAACTCTACTCTATTCTTGGTCTTCACAACATTCTCCGGCAAGGAGTTCCACAGGTTAACTGTGCGCTGTGTGAAAAACTATTTCCTACTGTTTGTTTTAAACCTGTTGCCTATTAGTTTCATTTGGTGACCCCCTAATTCTTGTGTTGTGAGAAGGAGTAAACAATAATTCCATATTTACTTTCTCCACACTAGTCATGATTTTATATGCCTCTATCATATCCCCCCTTAATTGTCTTTTTTCCAAGCTAAAAAGTCCCAGTCTCATTAATCTCTCCTCATGTGGCAGACATTCCATACCCTTAATCATTTTTGTAGTCCTTTTCTGAACGTTTTCCAGTTCTAATATATCTTTTTTGGGATGGGGTGACAACATCTGTACACAGTATTCCAGATGTGGACACACCATGAGTCCCTAATAGTGAACTATACTGCATAAAATACCATTTTCCTTTGCTCTGAAGTTATTATCCATTTATTTCCCTTTACGACCTCAAGTTAGGGGACAAGGTTGAAAAAGAAAGGGGGGTGTGACTGATTTTCACTATAACCCTGTGGGCTCCTAGTACCATACTATCAAGTGACTGCTCTAGTTTTCTGAAGACATCTACATCTTTAATTAGAGAAAGGAGGGACCCGCCCCTTCTGACACGTACTCTCATCTCTCATTTGCTTCTCTAACTTCAGACTCATACAATTAGGTGGACAAATTTATCCATGTGCCCTCATCTCCCCATTCCTCTTGTCTCCTAGGTCTCTGCACTCCATGTCTCCATGTTCAGGTTATGATGGCAACAGAGCACCTCATCTGCATGACCTGTCCCAGGAGGGTTAAAGGAATGATAGGTTCTGAAAGGAGCCCTGACCTAACCACGAAACCTGGTGGCTCAATGGGGGGCTTTAAAGATGAGAAAAGGAGGCAAATCCAGAAAGACTGCCGGGGACGGAGCCCTCAGGGCTCCGTCAGGGATGGTGGAAAACCTTTTTTCCCCAAGTTTTAAAGTAACCACTTTCTAACAAACAAAACTGCACCAGGTTTTAGATGTCCAATCAGTTGCTGAGTGAGCCGGTCAAACAAACTTGGAAAGGCTGAGCCAGAAACCAACCGACCTTTCCAGCAAGGGTGTAGCCTGTCCATCTGGAGTATGAGTGCATAATTACACTTTGCATTTGCTTGAATACAGGTCATTTCCTTCCTTCCCAGCAGAGCAAAGTAACATTAGCAGAGGCTACAGCTAAATCTGCTCCACTTCTACCATTACTGGGGCAGCCTGTCAACTGCTCAGCATCATCTTTCCTCTTTTCACCTGCAGACTAGCAATGGGCTAAAAGTGAGGGGCCATACTGTGGGTGCCATGATAGACAAGGGTCTGTGTTTTGTTCAGCAGACGCACATAGTGAGAGAATACGCCATCTCTGCCGAGAACACAGAGCACCCAGGCATCAGTCTTCCAACCCCTGTTACAGATACCATCTGCTCCCTCCAATGGGAATATCACTTTTTACTCTTGGTTCCCAGAACTCACAAGAAACACGGCTTTGGGAAATATTTTCAAACGACAGACCTGTGGCATGTCAACCATGCACAAGGCCAAACCGGGAGCCTTACTACAAAATGTCACTCCATGCAGGCAGGAGGAGGCGAGGCAACAGCTGGGCAGTGCTCAGGGTTGACAGGCAGGTATGTCACAGCTCTAACCCCAGTACTGAGACACCACGTGGCTTTGGGAATATCATCTCACCCAATTTCGCAGGCAGATGAGGCCTGGACAGGTGACTGATCACAGGGGTGGCTAACCCCCAATGCACAGTCTAAGGTATGCAGCAGGGAGCCAGGGATTAGATAATGCAACTGGCCTCATCCACCTCTTGTTTCTTCAGTTCTATCACCACCATCCGCTACTGACCGACTTTCTGCTCCATGGCCATGGGCGATGTGAACGGTTTGGATGCTGGGCTGGCTTTAGCCCAGGGTTAGCATAAACAGCATGCAAACCTCATGACCTGTCAGCTGTTAGAATTCTTGGGAGGAGTCTGTCCTCACCAAACCAGAATCTCATCCTTCCTAATAGTGCTGACCTGGCCCGAAACAAAACAGAACAAAACTATCAAAGATGCAGGTTTGGATCCAGGGAGCCCAGTCCAAGCATCTCAGGAATTTGGAAAGGTTTTGCCCATCGACGGTGGGTAATGTAGGCAAGGGAAGGCATTGCCTTCCCCAAACTGCCTATGCTCCCCAGCCATGCGGGAGGGCTGGGGCTGCGGTGCAGCAGCCCTGGCCCTCCTTGTGGCCAGAAGGGACAGACTGGGGCTGGTGGGGCTTGGCTCCATGTGGTTGTGGGGGGGCAGTGAAGGTTGATGGGGGGGAGCTTTGGGTGGAAGGGGTGGGGCCTCAGAGCAGAAGGGTTTCTGGCCTCGCCTCCCCTGCTAAGCCTGCACCAGGCATGCATGGTCCGGCCTCATCTTTAATAAACACAGAACTGTGACCTTATTAATCAAAGTATTTATGTTCCACCCACCTCATGAGGAGTAGCAATGACCTAGGGATGAAAACAGCAGAGTCCTGGGACCCTTGACTGACTCTGCCAATGCCTGGGGAGGGGACAGCTTCTCTCTCCAATGCAGCACAAGTTACAGCACAAACAGGTTGCATCAGGACATCTAGCTATGGATGCTTTCCATGGATCTCATTTCAAAGGCATCAGCCACGTGACAGCAAGTTCAGACTACTGAAGCAGGAGAGCACCTGGGTGATCTTGTCTGTTGGAAATGCTGCAGCTCATGTCCAACCAGGTCAGGCAAAAAATCCCTTTGCTAGCATGGCTGGTGATGAATTCTATCAGAGGCGGTGCTCATAATCCTGAGGATTCCCTCTCATCTGCTGCCAAGCACCCGCAGGTCTCCAGCCCCCTCCTCCAGAAGCATCTCTCACTTCCCCATCGAGCCCTTCCCCCACTGGCACATGGCTAACAGGCGAGCACGAGCAACCTGAGCCCACTGCCTGGCAATCAGTTTGCCCTTCCCGGGGGGGTAGGAGACTCCCCTCCCCAGTCCTGCTGGCACTTTCAAAGAGGAAGGGACGGGCTGGGGGAGTTGTGATGTGTACAAAGGGGAAAGACATCACTCTGCAGAAGCAGCTTATACAAGAACACCCATCCCAAGCTCATTACCAACACTCAGGTGCACGGATGCACTCTGCAGACACCAGGTGCTGTCCTCACTCCTCCAGCCCACCCTGTGCACTTGCTCTTACAGCACACCTGCACGCGGCTGATAGAGCATTCTGATTACAGCAGCTATGGAGCGCTCTTCTGATAAGCTTGCTTTGTGAAGCCTGCACCGTCCCCTCCCTTCTCCCCTCAGGCCCCGGCTGGGGTAGACTGACGATGGCTCTACCTGGCAGAGGTGAAGCCAGGATGTGCAGCGGGCATCACAAAGTACACGCCTCATGTACATGCTTCAGTGGATTACCAGATCCAGCTGGGAACCTGCACAGTTACTTGTTAAACCTCTTGTGGTGACGCTAGACCACACAGAGGCTATGCAGCACCAGGTCAAAGCCTTGGTCTATCCATGGCAGCAGTTGCCAACAGCTGACGCTTCAGCAGAGTGACCCTGAGGTATGTATTGAGTTGCCATCAGGGTAATATCTGGGCATGTCACAGTAACTAATGCATGTCTCCTCAGCACACCCCACGAGGCAGCACTGATGAAGTGGGTCTTTGCCCATGAAAGCTTAGGCTCCAAAATATCTGTCAGTCTGTAAGGTGCCGCAGGACTTGTTGTGGTTTTTGAAGGTGCAGACTAACATGGCTACCTCTCTGATACAATAAGCCCTTGGTTCCTGACTTCCCATCTGGAACTCGGGTTAATATCAACACTTGCGCGCTGCGGTAGAGCTTGGGAAGGCTTGTTTGTAAAGCAGTTGGCCCAGTGGCTACACACCATGGCTGCTGAATAATGCACATGGAGAACTGGCTCAGTACTAAAAGCAAGGCTATGGTAGACTCCGAAACAACAACATGTGCTAACCCTACACGCCGGGCCTGCAACCCAGGCTACAGGCATCACAGCCAGCACGGAATACGACACGGCTTTAAAAAGCTTTAAAGGCCTTTGAAGTTTTAATGTACCTTCCCTAACGTCACATTGCAACAGCATGCAGTATTAATAAAGGAAACGTAATAAATGCAGAACACGCTGCTCCCACTTCATGGAAGGACAGCTTCAATTAGAATTGTCACCAAACTTGAAGCATGTTTCTCCTTAAGAGTCTTGCTCTTCTTTCCATGTGGCTTTCATCAGGATTGCTTTCCCTCCCCCTGCCCCAGGGCCAAGTTTGGGAATGTGGGTTAGGAGGAGTGAAAAAAAATCAAAACCCTGAGGCTTGAAATAGAAAACCACAGATTAGCCTGCCAGAGGAATCCCAGGGGGCACTCGTTCAGCTTTGATCTTTGGCAAAAAGGGTACATGAGACAGGGGGCTGCTGCAGCTACAGTCCCCACTGATTGGCAGAATTTACCCATGCCATCGCTGCTGCTGCTGTCATTGCAGGATGTTTGCCAGGGAATTTATGACTTGCAAAAGCTCATGCACCAGAAAACACAGCACGCCGCATACTGGATGATCCATAAAAAGGGTCAGTGCCAGGGCTTGTCAAGATGGAGCTTGACAGTTCATAGCTGTGTCAGTTCTGCATGCAAAAAAAATTTGCTTAAGTCCCAGCACCATTTTCACTATAAATTAAGCACTGGAAAGAATTAATTGCCTATGGTTATTTTGCAGCTAGCAGAGGCCCTCCTTTAAGGCAGTTCTGTGCTTTGAAGTAGAAGATCTGGGGTTCAAACCCTGTTCCTCATGCACAGGGGGAGGGGTTTCAAAACTGAGGAAAACAGGATTTTATTTTACTGCTCTGCTGAGTTTGTGGGCCGCAAGGCAAAGGGCTTTTTGTTCCTCAGGCCTGTGGGGTGCTTACTGCACAGGACAATGCTACGAGCCACCTTAAGACCAGTTTCTGCTGTGATGCTCACAAGATGGAGGTAGATCATAAAAAAAAATATAATTGTGTTCAAGAGATGAACATGCCTAAGCTGAGTAACCCACCTTACTGCCAGAACTCTCACATGCCTGTCTCACTACTCACAGGCACAGGTCCAGGCTGGAAGTAGATTGCAAACTTTTCTAGAGGGATGCTATGTGGCCCAGTGGGTAGGCCCCTGGACTAAGACCGGAGATCTGATTTCTGCGCTAGGCTATACCCCAGAAATAGGTGTGAATTTTTGATGGGGGGGCACTCCAAGATTTTGGAAAGTGTTTCAGGACCCCACTTTCTATGAGGTGTGTGTCTGGGATGGAGGTTGGGTGTAGAAGGAAGTCTGGGTTGCAGGAGAGGGTGTGGGGTCTGCCTGGAGTTGTGACCTGGGGCAGAGAATTGGGGAGTAGAGTCTGGGAGGGGATATGGGTGCAGGAAAGGGGTGTAAGATGAGGTACAGGGTTTGGAAACGAGTTGGTGTGCAGGAGGGAGTGAGGTGCCGGGGGGAGGATCTGGCTGAGAGATGCTTACTGAAGCAGCTTCCAACCAGCAGCACTCTTAGGTAGGCTTCCAGGCTTACTAGCAGCCCTAGACCACTCCATATGGCTCTGTGCTGTGGGAGAGTCTTTGCTTGCTGTCCCTACCCCTAGCAAAATCTCTCACTTCCTGTTGGCTGGAAACTGACCAATAGAGGCTGAGAAATTATGCTGCACTTACCCACTCCCAACAAAATCTCAGCTCCTATTGGCCAGAAACTGGCCAATGGGAGCTGAGAGATTATGCTGGGGGCAGGGGCAACACACAAAGCCTCTCCCCCCTTTGCACTGCAGAGAGCCACAGGGAGCAGCCAGCTGCTTTGTGTGGCACTGCTCAGTATGCAGGGTGGGCTGGATTACAAGACTTGGCAGGCCAGCCCTGCTCTAGTCCAACACTGCCATAAGCAGGTCTGGAGCAGGTATTCACAAATATGGAGATCAGGCTTTCAAAATCTGACAATTAACTTCTCTATGCTTCAGTTTCCCCAGCTGTCAGATGGGCACAGAGAAGTTGTGGGGCTCAGCTGGTGCCCCAGAAGCTCTTTCAGAGCCACAAGTGTTATCAAGGTGACACTGTCTATGCAGTCCCTTTTTTTATTTCACCCTGGTGAGCCAGCCACCTCCCCAGGCGCTGCTGCACCTCTCTGCGCTGGGTGTGGGTTTGCAGGAGGAGCCGGAGGCTGGCCAGTTCTCTCTAGTATGGACTGCTACGAGGAATAAGCAGACTTGAATTTTCCCTTCCCTCTCAGCTCTAAGCAGAAAAGGGCTTGTCCTAGACCAGGGGTCAGCAACCTGCAGCTCTGGAGCCACAGGTGGCTCTTCAAGGAGTCATTTGCGTCTCCGGACACTGCTGCCACCAACTTGCCACCGCTGACCTAATGGAACTCAACTGAATTGGTTTAACAGCTGGCAGGAGGGATCCGGCCAGTAAGCCAATTCCATTCGATTCCATTAACTCAGCGGTGGCAGGGCAGGGAGCCGCTCGCGATGCAGGTGGGGGAAGTGCTAAGCACACAGGAGAGCTGGGGGGAGCGGCGGCTGAGGCTGCCCCTGCTGGAGCTGCTCAGCCTCACTGAGGAGGAGTTGCCAGGAGGCGGCGGTGATCATGGAGGAAAAGCAGCAGCATGTGGCACTGACTGAGTGGTGCTGCCTCCTGCTGGCTGAGTGTGAGCACACACGCCAGTACAATGGGCACCTGCAGTTCAAGCCGTACGAGATCTTCCACAAGAAGGGCGAGGAGCCGCCCCACGCACAGCAGGAGGAGCTCATTGGCTGAGGCGCATTAATCCTGAGGATGGGGGGGTGGGTCTGAGGCTGAGAGGGGTTAATCTTGGGGATGGTGGGGGGCAGATTTGGGGGCTGAGGAGGGTAAAGCCTGGAGATGGGGGGCAGGTTTGTGAGCCAATGGGGGGTAGAGACTAGGAAGTGGGGAGAGCCTGGGAGGGTTGATGGTAACGTTGCTCCTTCCTGCTTAAGAGCCTATCCTCAGGCGCAGCGTTTTCCTTGTCCTCATTTGCTCTCTAGTCCAGGGCTAAAAGTCGCAAACTTTCTAACTGGTACAAATCAGTGTACGTGCATGCGTGCACGCTGCTTTTAAACTAGGGGTGACAAAATGCATGGATTTATGTTCTTTGTCAAGGACCGTCTTGTATTCATGCCACTGCAGCTCTTAAGATTTTGTAACTGAATTCTCGCTACTTTGGTTGCAGACTCCTGTCCTAGACTCACCATGAATGCCAGCCAGTCCTCCTTTGAATTCCTCCAGAGAACAATGGTAGGTACACCAGGGACGCCTGGAGGGCCTGGATCTCCTGGGAGGCCTGTTCTCCCCATTGCACCAGGTTGCCCCTAGGAGAGAATAGAGCAACTCCTTTACGACCGGTTTGGATTTTTCAGTCAACACAAACCCCAAGCTGGGCCTGAAGCAAACTGCATACCCCAGCTGTGGGGGAGTTCGGATCTGAACTTCTTGGCCAATTCCCGAGGACAAGCTACAATTAAATCAAAATGCCGAGATCCAAGTTTTGGGAAAATATGGACCTGGGAATGAAACAGGTGGCTTGAAACAATCATAGAATGGTAGGGCTGGAAGGGACCTCAGGAGGTCATTGCATCCAGCCCCCATAGAGTTGGCTTGATTCAACTTTAAAATATACAGAGAATAAACACAGACTGAGCAAGATGCTATAGGTGGAGATGACAGCTTTATATCTCTCCAAAACTCCAAGGCTGTGTCTACACTGGCATTGCGCTTTCAAAAGAGGCATGCAAATGAGGAAATCAAAACTGCAAATGAGGTGCAGATTTACATAACTGGCACCTCATTTGCATATTATCCTTTCGAAAGAGACTCTTGGAAAGAAAAAAAGCAGTGTAGACCTGGCTCTTTCAAAAGTAAACCCCATTTTTTTGAAATCAGGTGCTTTAAAAAAAGAAGCTCTTTCAAAAGGAGAATAGGTAAATGAGGTACCCAGTATGTAAATCTGCACCTCATTTGCATTTTTAATTTCCTCATTTGCATGATTCTTTTGAATGCACAGTGCTAGTGTAGACACAGCCTAAGGGTAGGTCTTCACAGCAAAGTTATTTTGATAGAACAGCAGTTTTTTCAAAATAGCTATCTTAGCATCTACACAACACAACCATTATTTTCAAATAATTTTGAAATAGTGGTTGGCTTATTTCGAAATTCATAAACCTCATTCTACAACGAATAGCGCCTATTTCAAAGCAGGTATTTTAAAGTAGGTGCTGTTTAGACAGGGAATATAGGCTATTGCAAAATAAGCCATTGTGTGTCCAACAGATCTACTTCAAAATAGGCTCTGTGTGTGTAGATGCTGTATTTCAAACTAGCTAAGTACTATTTTGAAATGCACTTTTGTGCATAGTAGCTTTACTTCAAAATAGCTCTTCTGAAATAGGTTATTTTGCAATAAGGCTGCTGTGTAGACATACCCTAACATATTAGCAAAAAGGAACACTGATGAAATGGATCTTACCCATGAAAGCTCATTACCTAATAAATCAAGAGTGCTGCTGGTTGGAAGCTGCTCCAGTAAACACCTCTCAGCCAGATCCATGTCCCTCCTTGGCACAGCCCTGCCATTGAGAGGGAGGCTCCAGCCTGTGCTCAAAGGCCTGCATGGCTATTTGTAGCCCCACAGCACAAGCCCTGCACTCCCAAGTCACTTGACCTGAGCTCTGACACTCACTGCAGGGGGGGTCTTTGCTGCATGGACATTCCCTCAGAAACTCCCAAGTGAAACAGCCCTGGAGCAGTGCCCGCCTCCCTCCCCCCCCAACATAACATCCAGGAGCCCCATTCATTTCACCGGCAACAAGGCTATTCCTCAGGTATACAGAGTCTTTGGCAACTGAGACAGCAGTATGCTCTGCTAGACAGAGCACTGACTGGGGTCTTGGCAAGAGACCGATGACAGTAAGAACCTAGCTCTCCCTATGGGATAGTATTGGGTAAGTCACTTCACCTCTGCCTATTTCTCCATCGGAAATGGGGATAATGATACCGTCCTGCTCTGTAACGTATCTAGTGGTCGTGCTAATTGCTCTACTGTGCTTCTACAGAACACCTGCCTCAAGATACAAGCATGCCTTTTGCGCTAAAGCATCCCAACCAAAGCCCAGTTATTCTCATTTAAGTATTGAAACACCAGGCTTAATGGCTCTCAGAAGCTCACAAGACAGTTTCCAATCAAATGTCAAAGTTGCATTTGCCACTGGACCTAACCACATCCGACAAGTTTCAAGAGCTTTCCAATTTACTCACTTTGTCTCCTTTGGGCCCCAGAGGTCCGCGTCTCCCTGGGCATCCCTGAAAAGCAAAACAAAAGTGGTGTCATTTTACTGTGGCGTTTGCCCTACGCCACCCAGGGAACAGTTTCAGAGGCTGGCGCAGAAGGGCAACCTTGACCTGTGAAGATTCCCCCAAGCTGGTTGTGGTACAACCACCCCAAAGTAGAAAGTACGGCAAACCTGGTCTAGAAAGCAGATAACTCCACTGAAAGGCTGAGCTTGTTCCTGGCTAGGAGGAAATGGGCTGTCATAGGGCCTGTCTATATGGGGACACTCAGGAAAGTTCATATGAATTAATGAAAGATGTGAATTTAGAGAGGATTAATGATGATTAATAATGATAACTTGGATGAAACCCATATAGAACTTGCATTCAGAATTAAAGTAACCTTAATTCATTTTTTCTTGGTTTAAAATAAGATGAATTAAGGCCACTTTAAGGGCTGGTCTACACTAACAACATAGCTCAACCCACTTGCATAGCTCAGGGATGTGAACCAGCCACACCTATGGGTGAAGCAGTTAAGCAGACCTAAATCCCTCACACAGACACTACTAGGTTGTGCATCAGCCTAGCTACTACCTCTCAGGTAAGTCTATTTTTAACACCCCTCCTGTCGCAGTGGTAGGTGTCCACTGTCCACACTGAAGCACTGCAATGTTTTACATGTAGACATAGCCCAATTTTTTTTTTGGTGGGGGGAGGGGAGGGAGGAAGGCTGATTCCCAGAACAATTCTTGTTCCAACTGGTGGGTCAGCTCCATAGGGAAGGTTTGGTACAAGATGGAATTCCTTGTCAAAACACAAGAGAGATGGACTCCACAGCCCAGTGGTCAGGGCACCCACATGGCATGTGAGAGAAACTCAAGTGCTGGTCCCTGATCCAGACTAGTCAAGACTGGAGCGTGGGTCTCCCATAAGCACTGGGCTCTTAGCTATGTAGCGGTGAGACAGAACTGGCCACAGCCAGATAGAGAAACAGTTTCTTGCCCCATTTTACTCATCAGTGTAAATCTCACTGGTGATCAGTAAGATGATGTTTCTTGGCTGCCGCCGGCACTTTTGAAAATGCTACTTAGGAGCCCTGGAAAATTTGATCCCAGTCCCTTATTTGGCAGAGCCCATCTTAATTTGTAAAGCTTTTTGCTCAGGAAAAGGTTGAAGTACAAATATCATTGGAGATGCTGGTGGCTTATTTGTGTTTTCTATTGTTTTGAAAGGAAAAAAAGATCTGTATCAAGTTCTCTAGCTCAGTGACTCTAAAGCTTTCCAGATGACTGTGCCCCTTTCAGGAGACTGATTTGTCTTGCAAACCTCAAGTTTCACCTTTCTTAAAAATGACTGGTTGACAAAAATCAGACACAAAAAAACAAGTGTCACAGCCTCACTGGTGACAAGTACCAGAGGGGTACCTGTGTTAGTCTGTAACCACAAAAACAACGAGAAGTCCTGTGGCACCTTCTATACTGAGAGATATATTGCAGCATAAGTTTTCATGGGTAAAGACCCACTTTGTCAGTTACACAACACATGTACAAACTTCTGATGAAGCGGGTCTTTGCCCACGAAAGCTTATGCTCCAAAAAATCTATTAGTCTACATGGACTTCTGGACGACCTTAGGGTACATATACCTCCACTTGGGAATGACTGATCTAAACTCAGGGTAGCTCTATTAAAATCATTACAGCTATGTCCTTTTCCACTGAGGATATGACCCTTAAAGTCATCACTTGCAACAAATACACCAGTGCTTTCAATTGCAGCAGGAAGGAAACTCCCTAAGTCCCAGGGATAAACTGCAGTTCTACATATTTGTTCTGAGTCTAGGTGTTTTTACTGAGGCAACAGCCTGCAAGTCAGGCCAACACCTGACTGGTGGCTCTGTGATACAAGTCATGTTCTACTAAGCAGGCAGCGGAGGCCATCCCTTTCCCCACCAGACTCAGCTCACCCAAGAGTTCGAAGGGGCTGCATTCATAAGGACTTCTGCCAGCCAAGCCTAAAAAGTGGGGGGGAGGAACCCCTCCTTTCATGCGGAGTGGAAGAGAAAAGGAAACAAGAAGCACAGTCTGTATCAATATCTTTCCCTGCAACACCAACGGCAACAAAAATTACCCATCAAGCGACTCTGTCCATATTGCCCAGTTATATTTCAGGGTAGCTCTTCTGGAACAGAAATAATTCAATTGTCATTTCGAAGACAAGGCCATTAGCCAGAATTTTGTGTCGGAACAACATAGGCACACTGGTGTGAATCTCACATGGTTTCACACTTTGCACATGTGCAGTCGCAGTTGATCTCGCCCCATGCACAGCAGCTCTGAGGATTTGTTATAATGGATTCATATGGTGCACATTTACCCTGAATGACAACCATCCTGGGGGGAGTCAGCCTTGACTATGATTCCCTGGAAAATGTGTGAAGCCTAACAGAGCAACTGTAAAGCTTTGGCTGACTTCAGGATGCGTGTAACGCTAATGGCAGCTATCACGGGTAAAATATAAAGCAGCCTTGTGTGTAAAAACACAACAGCGCTAGCTAGCTAAGGCAGCCTGTCAGCCCCAGCGCCCTTGGACATGAGCTAGTCCTGCTGAATATCGGTGCATGTTACCCCCTATTTAATGAGTTGTGGGTACGGTGATCCTCTGTGATCTTCTTCTCCACGCAGATGCTCAACATATTTAAGAACAATGAGCACCAAAGTCTCAGTGCTTATGCTACGCTCACCTGTAGCTCATCTGGTATCTACAGCCCACAGTCTCACCCCTCCTACCAACATTCGCAAGGGAAAAAGTGGTTTGACTTGCAGAGATATCAGGTCTCCAAAAGTGCCCCTGAAATCAGCAAGAGCTGGGAAATGACTTTCCAGGTTCCTACGGGCTTGGGATGCTCATACAGTTGAGCTACTAGAGTGACTGGCTGGGAATTGGGTAGTCTCATGCTACTACCAACCACTCTTCTCTCATATGAGACGAGACTTACTGCATCCCCAAAGGATGTTTATGGGCAACGCCACACTACTTATGACTACTGAAGTTGGGTGTGGTGCTCCAGTTGTATCAACACCTTCCTTGAGTTCCTTCCCTGGTTTTCCTCACCCTTTACCTTCAGGGCTCTGTTCAGTTCTACTCTCACCTAATCCCTGGTCAAAAGAAACCCACCAGTTCAGCTGGTTATAACCATATCCCATTCTGAACTACCACCTCAACGTCGCTGAGTCTTAGAATTCTCTCCAACTTCTGCTCCTCTTTTGTCTCTGTACCTTTTTTAATCCCATCCCAGCTTTCTTGTCGCCCCTCTGAAGGATCATTCTTCTCATGCTCTGCTCCCACTTCTCCATCTTCTCTCAGACAGCTTCACCAGACTGTCTCATTCATGACCTGAGTCCATGCACTCTAGGAGTTAGAGGATAGCCCCTTCAAGGCCCCAACAGCTCCCTAGAACATCTCTGCAGTCACAGAGGGGTGATATGGCCCAGACTCCCTCTCAAACAGGGCAATTCAAACCACACAGCCAAAATTTGGGAATTTTGTGGTTAGGACACTGGACTGGGTCTCAGAGGGCTGGGGCCATGTCTGGACTCTGCCACTGCCTTCCTGTGTGACCTTGGGCAAATCATGTATCCTGTGTACATCATTGCAGATTATAATCCTTTCTTCTGCCCTTTGTCTAGCCTACTTAGACAATAAACAATTCAGAATAGGAACTCTTACGGCACGGTCAGGCCCAGCGATGGGGGAGGGCAAAGGGGGCAGTTGCACAGTGGCCAGATGTTTCAAAAGAGCCCAGAGCTCCAGCCACCACATCTGCTATTTTCGCAATGGTGGCTGAAGGTCTGGCCCCTTTGAAATGCGGAGGCAGCCCTTGTGACCTGTGTGGCTTTGAGTTGGTGGGGAGGGGCAGCGCCACGCTGAACGCCCTAAGCCCTGCCCCTTCTGTCCTTGGCCTTGCCCCTTTCCCCTCCCATGTTGCCCTGGAGCCTACACTGGCTGTTGGCCCTGCTGACCGTGTTACCATTTGCACACCCATGGCACAATGGACTTCCAGTCTCAGTTGGCGCCTATACAAATGCAATATAAATAATGACTAATGTTAAAATTAATCTATACCTGCATCTCACAAATAAACTGGTATTTTCAAAGAGAAAAAAATCCCTCTTCCATGTATTATAAACTGCACTGTATTCATGTTTGGGAAGCCATCTCTCTCTATTTTGATTGTCAGTGAACTATTCGATTATATTCTCCTAGCTCACATTAACAGGTAGCCACCATAAATTCACAAAATGAATGCCGTCTCTAGAGAGAACTGTTACTGACAAATTCCTAATAATCCTGATCTATGAAGGAAGGAAACAAGGGCGGATTTGGAAGCTGTTTCTGAATGCAGCGGTCACCATGGCATCAGTTACAATTTCACAATATCAATTTCTCTCACCTTACAAGCCAAATTCCTCTTAAATTGATATTGTTTAGAGCAAGACAAAGCACAGCACCAAGAATAATGGACTCAGTGGCTATAGTATTTCAGAAGAGAGGATGAAAATTGATCCAGGGGGTCTCTTAAAGAAGAAACTCTGTAAATCACACTCTGTGTCACTCTGGAGTACGATCCTCCATCTTCCCGAATGACTTGACATTTGTAACGGCCATGTCATGAAACAACATATAACTCCTTGGAGAAACTTAGTTATACTCCTGCATTTGTTTCCCCTGTGGAATCATACTCCCTTCTGCCACCAAGTGTTTTTATGAGAGTTCAGGATTATAAAACATACCATTTCCTTTAACTAACCAGTGCTAAGATTGATTAACAACAAAACCCCACCTCAAAAATTAAAGCCTGACAAAATTTACAAACTATCCTGAATGCTCCCCATAAAAAACATTTGGCAGTCAAACCCCAGCACAGAAGCTTCTGGATAACCACCTTTGGTCATAAATGAAAAGCAGAGATCATACACATCAACAGTTTTGCAACTAAAAAGCTATTTAACACAGCATTTTTGACACCCAGACTTCCAAACACTTTACAAATGGTGGATGCAGATCATCATTCCCTGTTGCAAATGCACAAACAGAAGCAGGGAGAAGAGAAATGACTTGACCAAGGTTATACAGGAAATCAGAAGAAGAGCTGGGAAGAGAAACCAGATCAGTGACTCTCAAGCCTGTTCTTAGTCCACTATGCCTTACTCTGATGCCCCACTCTGCAAACACTAGGCATGGTGTGACCTGGTTGGTAAACAATGAAATCTTGTCAGTTACTCAGGAAAGCTCTATCTCTGACTCACTATGCGAGCAGCTACTCAAACAGATTGCAAAGTGTAAGACCTCTGATGAGGACCTGCAGCAAAGCAGAGGCGCACAGCATCCTTGCTTGCACGTTAGCAGCTCCAAGGGGACATCGATTGTTTTTTCCCCCCTTCCCTCTGAACAGCTTGCAGACAGACTGCAGTATAATAGGCTAGGAGTGTCCTTCCCAACATTAATAAGGACCACTGCTTTAACCTGGCCAGGGTTATCATCTGCACCCCTTTGTTCCCTGCACCAGTGTGACTGTCTCCATCTGCTTGTGCTTTACCAGCTTGCTAAAGGCAGCCTGGGCTGCCAGCTGCAGGGGCAGAGCTGATGAGCATCTATGAGGCAAGCACAGCCTTACTTTTGCTAGCTCTTGTCTGGTGATGAATCAGGAGCTCAGAAGCCAAGTGCCAGACCTTGTGCAGAGCTAAGTGGGATCAAAACTATTCTGGATGTTAAAGTGATTTCTTGGCTTTTTAAAAGCACAGAAAAACCCGATGGGGCCATTTTCAAGAGGTCAGAAACATACAAATCTGGAACCAGAAAGAGTCTGTGCATGCAAATTAATAGCATCTGTGAAGGCCAGGAAGGAGAAGAAGAGACAACCAGGGCACACCGGAAACAAAGCAAAAGGACCTTCTGCTGTCTTTGGAAGAGGGAGTAGGGGTCTCACGACTGGAGCCCAATCATGACTTCTGGGTTCTAATTCCTGACTCATAAGTGGCTTCGGCTGTGTCATTTTGCCTCTCCCACATGTACTTTGGCTTCCCTCCTTATTTCTACCACAGCAGTGCCTAGAGCCCTCAGACAAGATTGAAGCCCCACTGCGCTGGGTGCTCTACAAACAGATTATCAGAGGCTGTTTGTTTGATAAGCTTCTGGGGAGCAGCGACTGAGACAGGAGGAGGAACAGAGGCACACAAAAGAGGCTTCCAATTCTGTCTCACAGTAGTTCTGCAACCTGTGGGCCCAACCCCCAGAGCTTAACTTTAGTGACTGTAAGGAGAAGGCTGCGCATTCCACCCCAAGTGTCAGAGATGGCACGAAGGTCTCAGGCCCGTCGCTGAAGACTTAAGGTGGATGGTACTAAGACTCTGGGATAACGGGTGTCGGTATAAAGTTTTGTGGGGGAAAAAGGAGATGAGCGGGGATGTGGTTTATTAGAGCTTAAGAGCCTTAATTGGTGGCCTGGATGTCTTGTGCCTGTAATATTTGCACTATTTACAAATGGAAATCAGCAACCTTAACTCCATGCAAAAGCCACCCTCACCCCCACCCCATTTAATATCAGTGCTGTGCTGCCCTGCCCCTGCCTGCCACCAGCCCACTCCTCAGACTACGGCAGCACATACCAATGAGACCCAATTACATTCCTCCTTTGCTGCTGACCTCAGGGAGCCGAGCACTCTGCCCTGCTGCGCTGCCCGTGATTGACCTCTCCGGCAGGAATGTCGTCCCTCTCGACAACACGGAGGAAGCCGAAGGGTTTCTCCCCAGGTGTCCTTTCTCAAAGCACTGGCCTCTCTCTTCACTGGCGCATCCTTCTCTGATGGCAATATCCAGCCACCTGTCTGGGCCTTGCTCCCAGGGAGCAGGTCTGTCTCTGGCGCTGGGGGTTTAGGGGGCAGGTGTGATTCCCAGCTTGTGTGTTAGTTCTCATCAGACCCATGTGCTACAAAGAGCAGTGTAGCTGCAGTGGCACAGGCTGCGGTGAGTAGCAGCAGGGGCTAGTCTTTCCAAGCGTATATCTGCCTGAACCCCATGGGTACTGTGGTGGGGTTCAGGGGTCCCCAACCACTGCACCCCATCTGCAGGCAGGAGTGACTCTCGCTCAGCAGGTAGAACCGGAAGTTTATTAGTCGACAGAGGCACAGCTCAGCACAAGGATGTCAGGACAGCAGGCAGGGACAGTCATTCCAACTCATCCTGGGGAGAGGAGCCCAAGCGGTGCCCCATCCGGAGTGTAGCTTTCCCCCAGCCAGGCTGGCTGCCTTCCAACTCTCTCTCCCTCCAGCTTCTAACTACCGCCTCCGATTCAAACCCTGCTCAGCTCCTCTCTGCTCTTTGTTCAGGACAGAGGTGTTACTTGCCTGCTTAGAAAACAACAAGAAGTCTTGCGGCACCTTATAGACTAACAGATACTTTGGAGCATAAGCTCTTGTGAGCAAAGACCCGCTTTATCAGATGCATCTCAGATGGGTCTTTGCCCATGAAAGCTTATGCTCCAAAATATCTGTTGGTCTATAAGGTGCCACAAGACTTCTTGTTGTTCTCGAAGCTACAGACTAACACGGCTCCCTCTCTGATACTTGCCAGCTTAGGTTACAGGCGCAGGGGGTCATCCTTAGCCGCTGTGAGCTGCTCTGCCGCCTCACACACATCCACCCTGACTCTCACACGCACTCCCCCGACTCTATCACAGGTAGGCACTCAGGGCTAGCCCATAGCGCTGCTCAGCACTGCCTGCACTTACTGGCTACGATACCAACGTACTAGCCCAATGAGAGCCCCACCGTGCAAGCACCAAGTGGAGGCACAGGCTTGGGCTTTCTTTGCAGCATGGAGCAGCTGCGACTCATCCCCCGTGCCACTACCCCACCCTCAAACAGCAGCACCTCCTCCCTACCCTCCTGGGCTCAGCCCTCCTTCTTAATGCAGCACAGAGCGCAAGGCCAAACGCAATGCTCCCACGCATCGACCAATCAGCTCTCTTCCTGTCAGGCATCCCCCGCCCCTTTCAGAACCAATGAGTACCTCTGCTTTCCTCCACGGAGCTATTGCTGAGGACTATGGTGCTTTAACCCAACCTCTCTTCTGCCTCTGTACTGGTGCTAGAGGTATCATTGGGCACTAAAAGCCAGCACCGTCCACTGGGACAGACTGCTCCACTGGAGACATCCGTGGCCCAACTCCACTCCCCATGGCAAAATTCCACAAGCGCACTGCCCCAGAGACAAGAACTCAACCCCAAGCGTCAGGAGGCCAGACGCCACTCAACCCCTGCCTGGCTTGCGCTGCCGTCATATGCCTGTCTCTGTGACAGAAGCGTGGCTACTCAGCAGCACCAGACTAGCAGGGACTAGCTGAGCTCCTCTTGTCACCAGCCCTGAAGACTCACCTGCCCCATGAATACGCTCTCCCTCAACACCCACGGCAGCCGGAAAGCCCTGCCCTAGCTTGAATAGCACTCAGCTCCTCCCTCTCCCTCTCTTCTCCAGTCCCCCCAGCTGGGTTCCCTGCACGTCTTGCACTGAAAAGAAAGGCCGATCACAACCCACACCCTTCACCAGACTATTGGCCTTGCTTTCTGCCACCCTCCTTCCCAACAGCCACCTCTCCTCATGTCACCTCTACTCCAGGCACTGTGTCTTCAGCCTGTCTGCAAAGCACCCGGCACAGCTGTGCAACTGATAGAGCAAGAAAGGGGAGTCTGAAGCCCTGAGCCAGGCTAAGCAGAGCAGCCCACTGGGTAAAGCCAGGAGAACTTACAGCAAGAATCAAACACCTGGTCCAGTGGGGAGACATATTTGGGGAGGCAGAATTTATTGCCATAGTCACAGGAGTCTGTGCATGGTGTGGGGCCATCCTCAATGGCACAAACCTGAAGCCAGCTCGGGAGACTTTTATCCTCCCAATTTAACACCTTCTGGGACACATTTGGCCCCTTGAAAAATCCATCAATTCTTTGCTTTAGTCACTACAAGCCCTGGGGTATTTTAAGAATCCTTCCATGAGGTTTGTGTGCCTAAAACAACCTATGTGAGCTGGGCAGCACAAAACCCCAGGGAGAAATGGGAATGACACAGGTCAAGTCCAAGGCCTCAGATTTACAAAAGGAAATGCTGGAAATTACTTGAAGCGACTCAGAGTCCCTGGATCATAGTTAAAAGTCAGGTTAAATTTTTCCACTCAGGATCTGCCTCGTGGCAGCTTTTAAGACATATGAGCTGTGCTATGGGGACTCGGGCTAAAATCACTGACCCACAACTCACCTCCCACTCCAGGCCAGTGACTGAAACTTACTAGACCAGGCCCATATGCAGAGGGCTCTAGAACAAGGACAGGGACCCACAGGGGACATATAAACCGAGTCGAAATATTTTGGTTAAAACTCCAGTGGAAAACAAAGGGGAGAAAAGCCAAACCTAAGTTCTTGTTCACAAAACAAGAATTCTACAAATAAAAAAAAGGACTAAATGCCATTTTTTCCTCCTCCTGAAATATATTGCAGGACATCCACAGCTGCCTTCTCCTAGCTTTAATCACTCTGACTTCTCCAGGCCTAGGCCACACCCCAGAGTACATGGAACTGAGCTACTGTTGCATTTTCTGCTTGTGTTACTCTCCCCCTTCTGATGGGGAAACAGCAGCATTGGCGAAAGTCATGAAAACTTCGTGACTCTGGGAGTTTTCTCAGCATCAGTTCTATTCCCTAGTCTAGTCCTGCAGGCAATAACACCAGCAGCAAGAAAGCGGCTTCGGGGAAGCTAACGAACCTAAACATAACTGTCAAGTCACCCAATAGCCTGATGACAACATACATTTGGTCTGAGGATGGGAGATTGAACAGAAGCAATCCTGTAACTGGGACAGAATTCTCTTAGGGCTGATTATGTTACATGCAGCTGCTTGTTGCCATTAGACTGTCGCCTGCCACGGCTATAGGACAATCAGTGTGGTATTTGCTGTGTGGAAACTGGGGGTAAAGGAAGCCAGTTAATGACAATGACTGTCATTGAGCTTGTGCTCATATACAAGCACAGAAATCCAGCCCTTGTTAAAGAAGTTGACACATGCAGATTATTACAGGGAAAAACAAACGACTCAGAATTGCAGTACTGGCAGTTTGCTTAAGCAGAGATGGCAGAGAAAGCAGAGAAAGTCACTGGGCGGATTTCTGTCTCTCCAGATACTATTGCTCAAAAGCACCTATATTCCGAGATGCTTTGGTTGAAATGACACTTAGGAACAGGTGGGACTTTTCTAGAGTTTGCTAGCACTTAGGAAGGCAACATGTCTTTTAAGCCTCCCGGAGCAGAAGCTGTTCCTGCAGTTATGGCTGGAAACCTTCAAAATAGCAGAAGCATTTGCCTTTCTGCCTATGAGCTGGACTTCAGCCCTGTATAGGACTTTGTATGCATCCTTTCTTCCACATTAATTCAGCTGGAAAGCAGGAGAGGGGAACAGCAGCAGCACCTTAGGGGTTAACAGTTTCGTATTTTCAAGCAGACTGCCCCTGGGTTGTGGGGGTGGGCTGAAAGGGAGGGAAGGATGAAGTGTATTTGTCCTATCGCAGAGTGCTTCATTTGGCATTAATGGCTGCCTCTGGGGGTTATTGATGGGGGCAGGGAGCAAGGACAGCTCAGTGCACTGGGTAGGGGGTGAAAGTCTCCCAATCTCACCAGCTATCAAGCCAGGAGAACAGCCTCCAATCTCCGAGCCTTTTCCTTACACACCTCCTCCCTTCTCTGCCCCAAATCCAGGTGCCTTTGCTGTTTGTCACTTCTGACCGCTTCACTGATGGCAAATGAGGAACCCCCATTGCATGTAGCACTATTCCCTCAAACACAACCCGCACTCCACTTACAGGCAAACCTGGTGGTCCCTGCCGTCCACGGGGTCCTGGCTTCACTTGAACCTGCTGCCCATCTGCTGCTGTCCACAAGATACCACCTTGATTGTGGTCCTCTCTCCCCTTTGCGGCACTGCTGGTTTTCCCTTGATGCATGGCCCCTTTCTTATGCTTTGGTTTCCCGGCATCCTGGGGGCTTAGGGAAGTCTTAGAAGGGCTCTTGAGTAGTCCTCCATCCACAGGTGTCTCTGCTTTCCTATGGGCATCAGAAGAGGGGGCCCTAGGTATGTTTCCTACAGAGGGCCCTCTGTGACTGACCTCTGTGGAGACTTTGGAGAAGATGGAAGGATTGTCTAGATCTATGATGGCATCAATTGGTTTGCCGGGTGAGAACCAGGTCCGAGAGCCCATATCTCCTTTCCGCTTTTCCGTAGTGATGTTCTCATCCTGGGGTTTCGAAACATGGTCTTTCTTGGAAGAAGACGGTCTGTTTACTTTGGCGGAGGTTCCCGAAAGGGTAAAGTGATCATCAGCCACCTGAACATCTTGACGCTCAGTGGTAATGGAATCACTAGCATTTCCTGTGACTTCCAACTCATTTCTGCCAACCTCAGGCCTGCCTGGTTCTGTGATGTCACTGTAGGTGGAGTTCAAAAGCTCGAAGCCTTCCTCTTCAATAGGAAGGATTTTCTCTTCTTCCTCCTCCTCCTCACCAGAGATCCTTTTGGTAGAAGGCGCTGAAGTGAGGACACTTCCATTGGGCTGAGTACTAAGGTTCTCCTGGTGATTCTCCCAGGCCAGGTGCGGTCTCCTGGCCAAATCTGGAGAGGTAAATTTTGAGCCCTGAAAGGGAGGAAAAAGAAAGGTAATGTTTAATCATCTTAACCACACAGGTCATTTTCTGGTAGCATTCCAGGCCTTTGGAAAACACCTGCTGTTGCCGTGCTGGTCCCAAAACAACCCATATTTGTTAAGCTTTTAGAGTCAACTGTTTCTCCCTGCCCCATAAGGAGATGGCCCTTGGTGTAGGACTGGCTAACAGTGTTCTGGAGCAGTTAATTGCTTTATTTTTAATATACAGAGTTGCTGAGTGGATTGGTTTGATCTGGTGTCATGGATAGGCTATGTCTCAGTTAAGGAGCCATAACTCAGAGCTCTGTAGTTCATGAGCATAACTGTTAAAAGATTGGTAAAGGCACCCAGAGCACTGGCCACGTGAAACTCAAGGCCATGGATGAAACACGTAGCCATTTCTTCTATATGCCTTGGACAAAAGTAAACAAAGTTAAACACGTGCATTTACGGGGAAGAGCCAAAGTTCTGAGGATGGAAATCCAATCCTGGTGCCAGAGGAAATCTGACTTTCATGAAGATACATGAGGCATAAATCCATCCCCCACAGGGTTTGAGCTACAACTTTCAAAGCATTTAAAAGTCCCCTTGTGGTCTCTGTGCAATTACACGCATGTCTCAATCAAGGCCAATTTGCTCATCTCCCAGCCTCCAGCCTGGAACTTCCTCCTCCCTTTAACAGCAGCTGGAATACCACTCTAGGAAGCAAACCTCCTTGGGGGTCCAGCAGGGAAGTGGGCTGGGAAGCGGGAGATGGAAAAAGGAACGGCAGTCTCATGGACATCGGAGGCGAACTAATGAATTAAGCCTGGTGACTGGCAAGGGTTTCATTCTAGGTTAGCCCATCGGAGCAACCTGCCCCCATCGGGACGGTGCAACCAGCAACCATTCTTGCAGCTTCCTTGCAGCACAAGAGAGATGGAATCCTGTCATCTCAACCTTCCCCAGATAGTGGCAGGTGGGGGCAGGGAGAAATCACAACACTAAAAAGTTCCAAACTCAAAAAAGAAAACAAGCCCCTAAACAAGTAACAGAGAGGAGTGAGCTAATGAGTCCTCTGTCCAGAAACACCCGAGATGTTCCTTGTTCTCCTGACTGCCTGTTTACTTATTGTCTCAGACTGTAAGTAGAGCCCTGTGCAGATACAAAATCTGTATCCAGATCTGAGCCATGGCCCACAAAAATAACCCAGGGGTATAAAGCGGGTGGCTGGGGATTTGGGGAGCGCTAACTGTAAGTCCTGTGGCACAAGGAGTGTCTCTGGGAGCCGTGCTTGCAGAGTGCCTAGCGCCATTACGTCCTGGTCCGTGACTAGGCACTACCACAGTACAAACATAAATCACAATCCGAATCCTCTTAGAGCAGTTACTACAGGGGGACCCAGGTCCACTCTTACCTTGCCCCTTTAAATCCCCCACAAACAGCAGCTCCATTGGTGATAGCAACAGAAGCAAGGGTAGTGTAGACTTCAATCAGAGTTGTTACACTGTAGTGCAATGGGGACTGACTGGCAAGGCACACTCACTCCTCTGGAAGGTCCTCTCTCACATACAGCAGGAACTTGCTTTTAGCAAAACTGGTTAAAAACATCCTTTGGTGCAACTGTTTGCTAGGCACCAGGTCTTGATTAACAGGGCCACTCTTGATTATTTAGAAACACTGACTTAAATTGGTCACAAACAGCAAGTGCAGGAAGAGGCAAAATAAAGAGAGGAAACATACAATTCAAGTTCCACAACACATGGTCCCTCATTTAACATGACAAGAGGGAGTGGAGAGGTGGGAAGGAAAGCAGACCCCACTCACTTAACAGGAAGAGGACAACAGAATTAGAACAGGTACGGATTCACAAGGAAGCAGGGTGACAGAGAACTCCATGGGGTGTTCATCAAAGGTATGATTCTGCAGATGGGTTAACACAACCTTCCCCTTCCAAGTTCACCTTTTACAACCAAAGAGATGCTCTCTTGATTAAAGAGAAACCCCCAAAAGAGACAACCCTTACCAGGCAACTTCCTATCTTAGCAGCATGTCCTACAGTATCAACAGCATTCAAGGGAAACAAGTTCCCAACCCATGAACGTGGTTGAGGTTTTGAAAGTTTTGCCCTTTCCAAATCAGGAAATGAGAGGTGGGGAGATTCAGTTCCAGTTAATGGAAACACTTTGTTTAAAAATGGGTTTAAAATACGTATTTTACTATTATTTGCTTACATTTCCAAACAAAAATGACAAGTATCAGAGAGGTAGCTGTGTTAGTCTGTATCTGCAAAAACAACAAGAAGGCCTATGGCACCTTATAGACTAACAGTAGTTTCGAACAAAAAGCGGTTTGAAAGCAGAACACTAAAGATTTTCATCTCTAGCACGTCAACAGAAAAACTGACAGTTTTAAAACTTTTTCAAAAGATGTCTCAAGTAGAGAACTCACCAAAATCAACTCCTTCCCACCAAAAACACTGATTCTGGTGGGCCAGCATTTTTCAGTGAAAAACATCTTGTCAAAAGGGTGCAATCAGCCATGATACTGGGTATGAATCTCTCCTCATGCAGATTTTGCCCTGGTATAATTCCAATCACTTCAGAGCTCCCAGTTTACATTGGAGTAAGAGGAGAATCTGGATGTGGCATATCAATATGCATAAGCCATCAATATTTTGGGCCTTTTTGGTGTTGCTTAAGACAAGTGGTGCTATATTTAACAAGTACCCATACTCACTAGGGGAGTTTGTTTCACTCAGGCTGATTGCTTGTGACAAGTATTTGAATACTCAGTGCCCACAGATGAAAGCCTTGGTTAATTACCAGTATAACTAACAGACACACCAGCTCTGCAGAAAGTCTCCCAAAAGCATGACTGAATATGCAGAACAGTGCCCATAGTGGAAGTACTAGTCTAAGTAGGGGTCTGCCAATTACTGGCATTTCCACCTCTCTATTAACTAGTCCTGCTCTGAGCAGGATTGGCACAGAGGTAAAAATGCCAATGGCTCTACAGTATTACTCCAGCTATTGTTGTTGCCAGTGAAGCTACTGGAAGATTTCTCCCAAAGACATATGAGTTCGTTTGAGGCACTTTTAGCCAACAATTCCAATGGTCATTTCCTTAGGAACTAAATGATGCCACAAAATTAAATTCCAAATGACACGCTTGAATGGTCTCGACATGCAACGTGTAAGCATTTGGGAAAACAGGGACATTCCTGCATCAGTGATTTCTTCCAACACTGCTCCATGGAATGCAGATTTGGTTGGGTTTCTAGATTACTAAATATAAACACACACAATTTATTTAAAAGGAGACTCAACTGCAACTTGGTGCCAAATATTAAATCCCTCAGCTCTGAAGCTGGGTGAATGCTGCCCTGTGGCACTGCACTCCACTCACCAGCACAGTGATCTAGCTGAAATGCATTTAAACTCCATACAGTTAGAAACAGTATTGTCCCACTTTAAATGAAGAAAGGTCAATAAACACATTGCTATCTGCTGCATAGACTCCACAGCAATCCTCTTCCCCCAGTGCATCTCTCCCATCTTTCAGCTTCCTCTTGCCTAGGTTAACCAGGCTTGCAAACAGCCAGCTTGAGCAGAAAGAAAGAAAAGCATCACTTCAAAATGAAATTATTTCACCTCAGAATTAAAACCACATGGAACTGCAGCCCCCCCAGCATTGCAGGGCAGCAGCAGCATAGGAGCAGAGTACGCACTGAGGTCCGTCAAACGGCAGATGTCTGGTTAAAAAAGCAGAACTTGGCCACTAGTGAAGATTCTGGTTTGACATCTAAGGAGGCTAAAAGCAGAACAGCAGAACCACACTCGACTGCTTGCCTGAAAAGATTTACGGAGAGAATATAAACATACCACAGACTTTCCCTGCACTCTACATGCTGTTTAACCCCAATCGATTTATCCCCCTTTGTTGACTTTTTGAAACAATTTTACTGTGGCATTAACGTAAGGCCAAAAGGAACTGATAGAGGCACAACTGAAGGGAGTAAAATATGTTTGTCTTCTAGGGAGACCTGTGCGCGCGTGCACGCACACACACGCATCAATAATTGAAGGGATAGAGATAAGCGGGTTAAAGAGACACACACCAAAAGCAGTTACTACTTGCCCTCAAACAGGCCTGAAAAATCAGGACTTATTATTGAATGATTTACAGCTATGGCCCCTGGCAAGACACCCCAGGGGAGAGTAACACGAACTCCAAATGATTCCCCTACCTTAGGGAAGCTTGTGACAGCACGAGCTGCTTGCAAAGCCAGCAGCAGGCAGCTCAGCACTGAGATCTTCTTCATGTCCAGCAGGGCAAAAACCAAGCCTGGGGAATGGAACGGTTAGACTGTGCAGTTGGCATAAGATTCCAGGGATGCTACATCGCCCTGCCCACTTCACCACCACAAGGCTAGTCCTGACAAGTGCTCTGATTTTTCTCAATGGAAGCAAGCTTGCAAGTATGGCAAGGCTTCAGAGCACACCACAGATTTTGGGTTCTTCTAAAAAAAAATAAAAAAGGCCTTTGCCAATTTGTATATAAATGGCCAGGGATGCAGGGTGGGTAAGGAAATCTTATCCCATTGGCAGTGGAGTGAGCGCTCACTGCTCCTGGCTGCAGGAATATCCTCCCAGAGTTAGCTAGGGTGTGGTCAGATTGGAGAAACTAGCTCCTTCACTGTAATAGAGCCCAGGGTAATGGTGCCCCACTATAGTTATACATTTTACCTTCCAAACCAGCATGATCCCACCACCCAAGTGGGATTCAAAACCGTTCCACTCACAACAGCAAAAGAGACTAAAAAGAAAGGGCTGCTTGTAAACCTGTTTTCAAAAGAATGCTGTAAATCTCATTCTTTTTCTCAGGAATAAGGGCTCTTCTGGAATAAGTTTTTTTTTTTTTTTTTTGAAAAAATCTCTTGAAAAAGCGATTGGATGAAATTACGCAAATGAAGCCCGAGATCTGCAAGTCAATGCTTCATCTGCACTTTTGATTTCCCTAATTTGCATTCCTCTTTTGAAATAGGAATATTGTGTAGATGTAGCCATGGGGTTTCAATTCAATTACATAATTTACTGGGAAAAAGCTCAGTCAAAAAATCCCTGACTAGCTCTCCTTAACAGCACATTCGATAAAACTGATTGATATTTGATTGGGAAGGTTGCAAACATGAGCAAGGACTAAGGCAATAGCCCAAAACTGTTTGGAGAGGAAGAATGGTCAGGGCACTGTACTATGCTTAAGAGATTTCCTACAGATGGTCTTATTCATCTGCCTTCAGTGAACCCCCAGTATCTTAATCACCTGAGAACCTTTATTCTGCACTCTGTGGATTACGAAATCATGTGTGTGACAGCTGCAAGAGCACGTATTATAGATCTGAAGGAAAAGGATTCCCCTACCTTTGAAAGAGTAGTGCATAGTGCTAACTAGAATCATATGAACCTTTATAGCATCTTTTATCCAAACACTTCACAGTGCTTCAGACACATTAAGCAAATCTCACAGGTAGAGCTGATAGAGGTGGTTTTCTTTTTTCTTTTTTCAAGGAAATGGCAGATTAATCAAAACCAAAACTTTTCATGGAAATGAATCTGAATCAATGAAAGCGCCATCAGACACATGCTCTCAGGTCCAGGATGCAATTTCTGATCAAAGCCAGAAAAGGACTTGTCCCTGAACAGCCAATAGGCTTGGTGGTGAGGGCACGCATGTGGGTCCTTGGACATAAGAGATGCAGGTTCAAGTATCCCCAATGTAGACCAAAGATGTGAACCCAGCTCTCCTGTATCCCACCTGTACATTCTAACCAGTGGACTACTGACCATTCTGAGACCAGCCTCCCATTTTTCATGAGGAATAAAATAAGAGAAGTCCCAGTTTATCCCATAGTGGAACAAACCAACTCAATCTTGAAAATATTCATGAAGCATAATTCTTGTTTTCCAAACACCGATTACACTGGGTTTCAGAGACGAAAGGTATCCGGAGCCCCCATTCAGCCAGCTCCATGGGTATTGCATTTGCTCAATATCAGCTTGCCCCAAAAACCCAGGTACAGAGCTGGGAATAGAAATATTTGCAGACTCTGAATGGCCCTTCCCATAGGATGGGTTTCAACTCATCTCATTTATACAAAGGACAAAATCCTAAACTGTTCTGGTGATGAAGTTGATGCAACCAGCGGTTGTACACTGAGTTTCCAAGTGGAATCCTGGATATTATTTAAATATTGGCACCATTTTCAAATAAATCATGGTAATTTCTCTGCTTTTCCTTATACCACCTGCTTTTGAGATGCTGAAGTGTTAAATAATGTTCACACTGCTCATGGAAAGACTTCATGCATCATGTCTGGTATATACAGGACTTCAATGAGCCAGTGCCACTATCATCTGAGACCAGTTATCAATAGAGAGCTGCATGTGTTAGTATGTTTATACCATGTATTAGACAAATACACAGTATGTCTCAGAACCCTCTCTCTTCCGGACTTTCCCATACAAGCAAAAGCTGCAGGCAAGCACTCTACAGGAACTGCTGTCTGAATTTGCTTGGCAGAAGTTTAAGGCATCATGCTTGCTCTCTTCCCATGTGTGGGTATCAAGTTCTGAGCACTAGTAAGTCTTAAACCAAAGGCATCCAGATGTCTGATTCAGACACTGAGACCCAAGCTGTTTGGTGATGGCTTTGTGTTGGATTTGGAAGAAAGCCAAACTTCTGGAGCAAGCATAAGTTTTCTCCTACTGAATGGATCACGAATTGCCAGCCACATTCCATTCCACGCATAGCCCCGTCCTCTTCCTTCATTCCAACCATCTGCATGAAATCCACACTAACCTCCCACACCCTTACCCAGTCCCTTTCTGCCCCATCTCCCCAACCTCCCTACAGTACACATTGATCTGGAATCTAGGTTAATATTTTAAAGGGACCCAAGTGATTGAGGAGCCTACATCCCATTAGTTTTTATGTGAAAGGAAGCCCCTGTGTCACTTAGGTGCTTTTGAAAATTTTAGTCCTGGTCTAAAGCCAGCGTTTGCTCTATAGTGTAATTATAAACTAAAAGTGTTATTTCAAATTGATTTTATTGAACTGCTGCATAATCCCACAACAGACCCCTCCTTAATGCAATTTAAATCTGGTTGATACTGATTTAGGCACTCAGTTGAATTTACAGATAGACATAAGACATGTTTAAAATCAAAATAAGAGCATCCACACTGTGGGTTTCAATCGTGTAACTTAACAGGTTTAAATTCACACCATAGTGTGAAACTTTGAATACAGAAAAGGCCTTAGAAGAAAGTCACTGCATCCATTAAAAAACTCACCTGCCCCTAAAATAACAACAAATCTACTTTATCCACTTTGGTAATTTTCAGATCAATATTTCGAAAATTTCAACAATGTATTTTGTGGAGTATTTTCAGGCCAGGGACTAATTTAGTAACTTGTTAACTGTCCTATTTTAGGATACAATTCATTCTGGAGTCTTTAGGGAAAGCATGTCAGATATTTGTCCTGTGAGGGTAGGCAGGAGTGGGGGAGGTCTCTCTGAGATGAAAAGATAAACTTAACATTCCCTCCAAGCAAGCTGACTGTGGAACTCATTGCCAGAGACTTCCCATGAGGTCAAAAACTTCACACCATTCAAAGAGGGACTAAACAATTACAGAGAACACAACACAGCACCACTGGTTATCGCCTACAGCAATGGTGTCCAAAACCAATTGAAGCGATCGCCACATGCCTCCCCTTGCCAGGCGCCCTACCCCCCCTGCAGCCAGGCACCCTGCTCCCCCACCCCCCAGGGACTCCCCAGAGCCACCGCCCGAGCCACCTGAGCCCCAGACAGCTGCACGGCACTGTGCTGAGCCATGCTGCCTGAGCCTTGAGAGCTACCCCCCTGAGCCCCAGACAGCTGAACCATGCCACCCAAACCCCAGACAGCCAAGAGCCACCCATGCCCAGACAGCCATGTCACCTGAGCCACCCAGCCCCGAGCCATCCCGCGGCCCGAGCAAGCCACAGGAGGAGCCACATCTGCCACGCTCGTCCCACCAAGCGGTGTGGCACATGTACAGAGGGGTGGAGGGCGCTCCATGTGTGCGGCTCTAAGGAGCTGCATTTGCTGCATCGCACTGTCTAGTTCACACTTCTGTGGCCACCCAACTGATTTGCCTATGGGTCAGTGGCTCCCGACCCGAAAAAGGCTCCTGAAAAAGGTAGGGGAACCAAAAACCTACAAAACTCGATTACAAAAGGAAAGAGCTGAATTGGAGCTCATTTGCAACGTCAGTACTATACAATTAGGTCTCAATAAGGATCTTAACTGGTTAACACTTTAAAGAGCCAACTTCCCTTCCATGGACCTCCACTTCTCCCCTTCAACTACACTGAATGGCCACAAATACCCTGCCTGATCACCGTCATTTATAATGGATAGCAGCTCAGTAACTTCCTTCCTTCCTTGCAGTAATTTTCTTACATCTCTCTCTGCCTCTGAATTTCCGTTCCAGTCCACCTGATGAAGTGGGTTTTACCCATAAAAGCTTATGGCCCAATAAACCCATTAGCTTGTAACGTGCTATAGGACTGCTTGTTGTTTTTCCAAATACCCAGAGTTTTAATGGCTAATGCTTAAAAAATGTGTCAGA
Organism: Carettochelys insculpta; assembly: GCF_033958435.1. Lineage (NCBI taxonomy): Eukaryota > Metazoa > Chordata > Testudines > Carettochelyidae > Carettochelys > Carettochelys insculpta. Next base: position 9,111,343 of record NC_134157.1, read on the forward strand.
AGAGATCTACAACCTTGAGCTTTGGGGGTTAAACCAAGCAGCTAAATTATAAGGGCTTAAAACAACACCTACAAGATGGCAGATTATCCTACTTCTGATTCTGTCAGATTCTTCCTCTGTGACCAGCCTCAGACAGGATCTTGGGCCAGTTTGATCCAGTCCAGCCATTCTGATGTTCATGTCTCCACCCTTTCTACCTCCCAGCAGCAAACACGAGACCAAGAATGTAAAGACACAAGCTCCCCAGCAAACAGAAGGTATGGGATGTGAAAGGGCAGGACAGACTGTTTGCTCTTCTAATGTCATTGGCATGTCATTTCTGAATCTATATTGCTTTCTAGTGGAGGCTTCTCCTGAAGGGTGCTGCAGCCCTCCAGGAAAGCATGAGGCTCTTGCAGCCTCCACCAGCTTCCCTTCTTGGGAGTGATTTTTACTACTTCTCTAAAGAGGAACCAAATTAGAGCTCCCTGGGAGATAATTAGAAAGGAGCCTTGCTGTGCAGAGCCACAGACCAGGCACCAGCTGCCAAAAGAGGACACCCAGCTCCCACAGGGATTATAAACATCAGGAAGGGTATTTTTGAGCTCTCAATAAGGTATAATTAAAAACCTTGGCAGACTGGATTGCTAAACTGGAATCCAGTGGTTTCGGATTCTCATGCCCCAAATCCTGGCTGAAAGCAGCATAAGCAGTGATCGCTACTCTGCAGTGCACAGGACTTTGGGCAAAGCATCTTCAGGCCCCAGCTAGCCAATGAGCAATTTTAGATCCAATGGCAGAGAACTTGCCAGGCATGCAGGAAAACTGGGATGGGGTTCCACCAGAGAAAACACATGCTGGTTTGGTATAGGCCAGTATCTGAAAGCATCCAGGGCCCGTTTGCACTTTCCCTCCCAAAAGAAGGGAGGGATTATTTTGAATGGTATGGGAGTGGAGGGGGTGGGGGGAAAAATAGGAGGAGTCACATGGGATGAAATTAGGGAAGTTCACTTTGAGGAGGACTATCAGAGAAGACTCTGACAGGGAAATGTATTAGGTGGTTGAACACTCTGCCAAGGGAGGCGGTGGAAGCTCTATTGTATGGAACATTTGATATCAGGGTGAACTGCAGAAAAGATCCTGCATGGAACAATTGTGAATTGGAATGGTAGGGCTGGGAGGGACCCTAAGAGATGATCTAGTCTAGCCCCGTCTGCTGAGGTAGGAGCCTGTCAGCCCAGATGATCCCAGACAGGGGTTTGCCCAACTTGTTCTTCAAAACCTTGGAAGCCCGTTCCACAACTATCCTTAGAGTTAGAAAGTTTTCCCTGATATCTAACTAAAATTTCCCTGGGTGCAGATTACGCCCAGGACTTCTTGTATCCTGACTCCTGGTGGCTGATTAAGATTTATTCCATTTTTACTACCCTAGATTACACTATGTGACTCAGCAGTCACAGGGTAAACATCTGCTCTCTTGGTGCTCCAGCATACAAGAGGATGAGCCACTGACCCTGATCCAGCAAAGTACATACGCACATGCTTAGCTTTAAGCACACAAATCTTTAATGGAACAATGCACATGCTTAAAGTTAAGCATGTGCTTAAGTGCTTTGATGGACCAGGAGACAGCTGCCTCCCTACCTTGCTGGATTAAGCCCTTGAAATCTGACCAAAAGGAGTTTCTAGGCAGGACAATTAACCTCCTAGAGACAACTGAATGCACCATAATTGGTAGCCATTGGTTCATTACTCTCCCGGAAAGCTGCCTGTCTATTGTGCATGTGCTGCCCAGCAACCACAGGGGCCTGGGCTATTTGATTAGACACCCTTTGGCATTTGTAGCATGCATGCCCTCCCGCTAGAGCCGGGATACGGAGAAAGAAGGTAGCTATTGGCTCCACGTTTATAGATCGTCCCCTTTCACTCCTTTTACAAGCCTGTTTCTAGTTTTCAATAGTACACTCACACCTCACAGTGGGAGAGCCCTGTTCCATCCAACTTCACACCAGGCCAAAATCCCAGCACGAAAAAGCATCTAGAATCCAAAAGGGGGGTCGCAACTGACTTTGCCTCCTATCTCAACCCCGCACAAAGAAGCCCTCAGCCACTAACCACCCTCAAAGGAGGATCAAAAGGGGTGGGGATACGTGCCATAAAACAAGCAGTAGATTCAGGCACCCTGAAGCAGTAGCAATCATGTAAGTTATGAAGTTTGCCTCAGGGTTGTCACGTTCATCCATAGCTTCACAAATAACAAGCAGTCCTGTAGCACCTGAAGGACTAACGCATTTATTAGGGCATGAGCTTTCATGGGCAAGACCTGCTTCCTCAGACGAAAAATAAGAGGGTCTTACCAATGAAAACTCAGCACCTAATACGTTAGTCTCTGAGGTGCTACAGGACGGCTTGTTATCATCAGGTTAGTGTTGTACAAATGGCTTTCCGGAGCAAGACCAGCACACACAGGCACCATGGTGCATTATTCTTACAAAGTGCAATGTAAACCAAAGCAAGCTGTCCTGTAGCGCCCGAAAGACTAACAATATCATTTACTTGGTGATGAGCTTTCGCGGGAAAGACCCATGTCTTCAGATCTGGAGTATTACTGAGAGGGAAAAAGAAACAGAGAAAACTGGGTGAGGAAGGATGGGGAGAGAAGAAAAAAAGGCCTCTGCAAAGTGTCAACTAAATGGGATGCGTGCCATCACGGTGAATATCAAAGGTGGGCTAATTGTCCTTGTAATGCATAAGATAATTGATAATCTTTGTTGAGTTCACGGGGATTGGACAATGAATTCCAATTCAGATGTCTCCCTTTGTAATCTGGTGTTAAAATCCCTTTGTTGTAATACACAAGCCATTAAGTTATTAACTGTGTGTCCTGCCAAGTTAAAGTGCTCGCCTTCCAGTTTATGCATATTCAGAATCCAAATATCTGATTTATGTCCATTCATCCTTTGGCAAAGGGATTTTCCAGTTTGGCCAGTGTACATGGCAAAAGGGCACTGCTGGCTCACAGAACCATAAAATGTTAGGACTGCAAGAGCCCTTGCGAGGTCATCAAGTACAGCCTCCTGCCCTCAGGGCAGGACCAAGTACTGATGGACATCTACCTAACCTGTTCTTAAATATCTGCAGAGACGGAGATTCCACAACCTCCCCAGGCAATTTATTCCAGTGTATGACCACCCTGAGAGTTAGGAACTTTTTCCTAACGTCCAGCCTAAACCTCCCTTGCTGCAGTTTAAGCCCATTGCTTCTTGTTCTATCCTCAGAGGCCAAGAAGAACAAGTTTTCTCCCTCCTCCTTAGGGCACCCTTTTAGATACCTGAAAACTGTTATCATGTCACCCCTCAATCTTCTTTTTTCCAAACTAAACAAGCCCAATTCTTTCAGCCTTTCTTCTTAGGTCATGTTCTCTAGACCTTTGATCATTCATGTTGCTCTTTTCTGGACCCTTTCCAACTTCTCCAGATCTTTCTTGAAATGTGGTGCCCAGAACTGGACACAATACTCCAACTGAGGCCTAACCAGCGCAGAGTAGAGCGGAAGAATGACTTCTCGTGTATTGCTCACAGCACACCTGTTAATGCATTCCAGAATCACGTTTGCTTTTTTTGCAACAGCATCACACTGTTGACTTATATTTAACCTGTGGGCCACTATAACCCCTAGATCCCTTTCTGCCATACTCCTTCCTAGACAGCAGCTTCCCATTCTGTATGTGTGAAAGTGATTGTTCCTTCCTAAGTGGAGCACTTTGCATTTGTCTTTATTAAACTTGATCCTGTTTACCTCAGACAATTTCTCTGATTTGTCCAGATCATTTTGAATTATGACCCTATCCTCCAAAGCAGTTGCAAACCCTCCTAGCTTGCTATCATCTGCAAACTTAATAGGCGTACTTTCTGTGCCAAGATCTAAATTGTTGATGAAGATATTGAACATAATCGGTCCCAATACAGACCCCTGTGGAACCCTACTTGTTATACCTTTCCAGCAAGATTGAGAACCATTAATAACTACTCTCTGAGTATGGTAATCCAGCCAGTTTTGCACCCACCTTATAGTAGCCCCATCTAAGTTGTATTTGCCTAGTTTATTGATAAGAATATCATGCAAGACCATACCAAATGCCTTACTAAAGTCTAGGTATGCCACATCTACCACTTCTCCCTTATCCACAAGGCTCGTTATCCTACCAAAGAAAGCTATCAGATTGGTCTGACATGATTTGTTCTTTGCAAATCCATGCTGGCAGGTGGTAAGCTGACAGGGAACAGCCAAGTGTTTGCAGATGATTTCCTTAATTACTTGGTCCATTATTTTTTCCTGGCACAGAAGTTAAACTGACTGGTCTGTAGTTTCCTGCATTGTTCTTATTTCCCTTTTTATAGATGGGCACTATATTTGCCTTTCTCCAGTCTTCTGGAATCTCTCCTGTCTCCCATGATTTTCCAAAGATGATAGCTAATGGCTCAGATACCTCCTCCATCAGCTCCGTGAGTATTCTAGGATACATTTCATCAGACCCTGGTGACTTGCAGACATCTAACTTTCCTAAGTGATGTTTAACTTGTTCTTTTTTTATTTTATCTTCTAAACCTACCCCTTTCCCACTATTCACTATGTTAGGCATTCCTTCTTCAGACTTCTTGGTGAAGACCAAAACAAAGAAATCATTAAGCATCTCTGCCATTTCCAAGTTTCATGATGGCATATATCCCATTAGCAGATGTGCAGGTGTCCGTGTCCATGATGGTGTGGCTGATGTGGTTAGATCCAGTGATGGTGTCTCTGGTATAGATATGTGGACAGAGCTGGCAACAGGGTTTGTTGCAGGGACAGAAGTCCTAGGTTAGTGTTTCTATGGTGTGCTGTATGCCTGCTAGTGAGTATTTTCTCAAGGTTAAGTGTCTGTTTGCAGGAAAGAACAGGCCTGTCACCTAGGGCCTGTGAGAGTGAAGGACAGGTTGTAAACTGTCAGTAATGCACTGGAGGGCTCTGAGTTGGAAGCTGTAGGTGTTGACAAGTGGTGTCATGTTATTAACCCTCTTGAAGTGAAATGTATAAACTCTGGCCCAGCTGGGTGCTGACACTGGGAGGGTCAACAAGCACATGGGGAGGAGGGGAGAGCATCTCAGAAACTTTTGTATTCTGCACACTTTATAACAAAGCTCTGCTCCTGCCCCACCCTAAAGCACCATCACTTTGAACAACCTTATGGTCCCCCACTGCTTTGTCCTGTGCATCACCAAGATAATCTCCCTAGATCGGTGTCTGGAAAGCACAGTTCTGGGATGTCCTAGAGCACTGTAGGGACATAAACAGGAAGCAAAACTTAATTCAGGATGACTGTTTAGAAACATGTTTGTCTACATTAGAAGCATTCCACAGGGTGCTGTCAACACCAAATCTGGAGCATAAAGTGATCCGACTTTGTACCAGATGTCAATCTGGCAGAGATGGCTTTCCTTCAGTCTTTCCTGATATTCAAAAGAGGTGCTGCACACTCTTCTGCCACATTGCCAGAATGAGGAGACTGAGCAGCAAAGTGGCAAATGAAATTCTGTGTTGGGTAAGTGCAAAGTAAAACATGCTGGAAAAAAAAAAGCCTTGCTCTGCATACAAAATGAGGGAATCTAAAACAGCTATTCCCACTCAAGCATGAAATTTTGGAGTCATTGTGGATAGTTCTCTGAAAATATTTCTCTATAAACAGCAGCAGTAAGAAAAAAATGAACTAAATGTTATGAACCCTTAGAAAGGGATAGATAATAAGACAGTGGATATCATAATACTACTATATAAATCCATGGTACACCCATACCTCAAATCCTGCATGCAGTTCTGGTCCGCCCTTTTCAAAAATGATATCATAGAATTGGAAAGAGCACAGAGGACAACAAATGATTCAGGGTTTGGAACAGTTTCTATATGGGAAGAGATTAAAAAGACTGTGAATGTTCATCTCAGAAAAGAGACCACTAAGGCTGGAACATGATAGAAGTATGCAGTGCTTTTTTTTGTTAAAAAAAAAAAAAATTGAGGAGCCAGTACTCAACCGGTTCTCCCCTCCACCCCCACCCCAGCCAAACCCATGACTGGGGCTGTGGTGTATCCTGCAAGCAAGGTACTAGCAAAGTTTAGCAGACTTTATTTACAAATGGGAAACCTGTTTACAGAGCTGTTGCATCATTCTGTAGCTCTCTCCAAGCCTCCAGCTCACCTCCTCCCCTTTCTTTCCTGGGCTTCCAGATTCCCAGCAGCCAGTGCTCTCAGTTCCAAAACACATTCCCTCCTCTCTTTAGAAGTGCTCTTAATTATAAACAAACATTATTGTTCTAACTACAGCAACTATGGAACAAGCCACTACACTGTTGGCAGAAATACTACACTAAAAACTCTGTAAATACTACATCACAGTCTCTAGTCCAGACAGGTGACTGTCTGAGTTTGACCATCTTTCAAACCCAGTTTCTAGTGCAATGTCATGTTGTGTTGGCACCATGGTGAAGTCATCCAACACGGGCTGGGTGTTGGCATCATCTCCTCTTGGTGCATAGGCAGGTGCAAGATAAGAAGCATTCCACACACACCCATCAGAAAGTCAATAGGTGCAATATCTCAATGATTTTAAGAGAAGGTGTGAATTTATGGTCTCCTTTGTGTAGAATTCCAGGTTTTCTTACTCTTAACAAAAGAGCTGCACTCAAACTTTGGTTCCTTAGCACCCTGCCATTTGTCTGTACAGGTACCTTATACTTTTCTTGTTTCTATTCAACTGTTTTTCTCACATCATCCTCTTTTGTTGCACCAGGTCTTGACTTTAACAAACCAGCAATGTCCAGTTTAGCATTCATCTGTTTCCCATGCAGTGACTCTGCAGGTGATCTTTGTGTCATATAGTTCTGCATGTTTGCAAGAAATCAGTCACGAAGGTTATCCATAATCGCTCTTCCAGTTTAGCTGTTTGCAAATTCTCTTTCAAGCTTCTGTGAAACCTTTCAATTTCCCAGTTGGCTTGAGAGTAATACACAGATGCTTTTCTATGTAAAATGTTCCGCTCTGCTAGAAAAGTTTCAAATGCCAGGGAAATAAATGGACTACCATTATCCAAAACCAGTTCTTTGGGATTTCCTTCCCTGCTAAAAACTGTAGAAAGGAATTTAATCACTGTAGCAGAAGAGATTTGTGATGTAAACTTTACTTCAGTCCATTTACTGAAATAATCTATTAAAGTGATGGCATAATGACAGTCAATTGGAGCAGTATCAAAGGGTCCTATGATAAGAGTCACAAACTTTTTCCATGCAGAACCTAGAAGAGGAATAGGCCATAGTGGTGGGGTACATGTCACTGCTGTCTTATCATGCATTTGGCAAGTTACACAGGACTTCATGATTGCTTCAGTTTGGGAGCCCATCCCTGGCCACCAATACAGATCCAGGAGTTGTTCTGACAATTCCTTGATGAGTATCATGTGCCAGGTGTATGAGTTTTGGCTAGTTCTTCTGGTACAAGTAGCTGGCTTGTACCTCGTAGCACACAGCCATCAAGCAAAGAAAGTTCAACACAGACTCTAAAAAAGGCAGCAAAACTGGATCAAGCTTTTTAGGATTTCTGGGCCACCTCTTTGTCAGAAATTCCCGTACCTTTTACCATGGATTAGACATGTTAAAAAAGGAGCTTGGAATTGCTCTCTTGTAACTGCAGTAAGAGTGATTTGCTGAGGGAGATCAATTTGTCCATTAACTACCCCGAGGTTGAAAGCAGCGAATAAATCTGTGCCAAGGATGGGAGTGCCTTAATGGACAATGTAGAATTCTGCAGTAAGACAGCAATCACCAAAAGTCACTGCTGCTGGCAGGCAGCCATGTAGTGGAATTTGGTTTTTCAGATCGCACACCAAGCGAAGTCTGGGTTCAATAAGAGGCACATTGTGAAAGTAATGCAAACAGATGGAGTCAGGTAGTTCACACGCTGCTGAGCCAGTGCCCAAAGTTAGCTGAAGAGTATGTGATTTGCCTGAAGATATGGCAGAAACATTCACAGTGTACATTACCTGTTTTGGAATACGTGCAGCAGTAATTTTGTCCACACACAGCCCAGTAACATCTGGTATTGGACCTGCATGCACCTGTTGATTGGACTGGCTGCTGCAGCATACCTTAGCAAAATGCCCCATCTTTTTTGCAGTGATGGCACTGAGCTAATTTTGCAGAACATTGTGTGTAGCTTGTGAGGTGTTGTGAGGATCCATAGTGGAAAGGATGTTTTTGCTGTGCTTGGAATTTGCTGATTCTGTGATTTTTCATTAGCTTTCTCCTATCTGTCCGCAGTGACAGTGGACTTTCCTGCAAAGGAGTCACAGCCTGAGCCTCCTGTATCCATGCTCATTATTTTGGCTTCTGTGAGAGCCAACTCAATCTGGGTAGCAGCTGTTATTGCTTTTTTCCAGTGTAAATTGTGGTTCTAGAACCAAGTGCTCTCTTACACGAAGCACAATTGTTTTTTTCAATGAGCTGGTCTCTAACAATCTCATCTGCCATATTCCCAAAGTCACAAGTTACAGTCAGACTCCTCAAAGAAGCAATATACTCAATTCCACCACCATCAGGTTTTCTTCACTCTCCTTTTAAAACCAGAGCACTGAGTAGCGCACAGATGTGGGCACAGATGCTCTCAGGGTAAAAGCATTGGGAAGGACTGGGTTCGATTCCTTGATTTACCACTGACAGTCTATGTGCCTTTGGGCAAGTTATTCAACTTCCTGGTGCCTCCGGTCCCCATCTGTACAACAGGGAGAACAGCCCTGCCCTAGGGAGATCCAGGACGATAAGCATCCTGAAGAATGAGAGGCATAGGTAATGCAAGCGGGTACATGTGGGGTTACACATGCCCCCCCCCAATACCTTTCCCCCCCTCAGGGTGCGTCTACACTTGCATTCCTCTTTTGAAAGAGATATGCAAATGAGGTAAATCTTGTTCGAAATTTAAATATGCAAATGAGGTGCCAAATATGCAAAATTATACACCATTTGCATTTTCAATTTACCTCATTTGCATACCTCTTTCGAAAGAGGAATGCAAGTGTAGACGCACTCTCATTGTCAGAGGTGTGGCCTGAGAGCAGCACAAGTTTCCTTACTTGTGCTACTCTCTGGCTATGCTGCTCTGGGGGGTTTTAGGAACAAGGGGCTTCCAAAGACTGCTGGGGGAGGGTCCTTTCAAGAGGTCCCCATCTACACAGGTGGCATGTGATTTGAAAGCAGCACTTTCGAATTGCTGCAGCTGCCATTATGCTAATGAAGCACTGAATATTCATGGCAGTGTATCCCAAAGTGTCTCATTAGCATCCCCCTTTCCAAAGGGAGGGGCTGGTGTAGACATGGCCAAAGGGGGTCACGTAAATACCTATGCTAGAATACTTCAGACATGACATCAAATCCTGGCGTTTCGATCAGCCCTGACTTCAGCTGAAGTAGACAAAAACTGCGAAAGGAGCTTAAAGTGTGAACTATGGTCTGAAGAGGGAAAATCCTAGAGAAGGGAGTTGTTTAAACCCTTCAGAGAAATGCACAAGCCACATCATTTCACATCCACGGCCACACACAAAGGAAGGCAGTGAGGCACAAGGAGGACAGGGAAACCATCTGCTGTGTATCACCTCTGAGGGCCACATATCAATGCTAGTTGCTATCTTATACAAAGGATCACACTCTCTTTTAAGAGCTGCAAGGATGTGAAGGTGCCAGAGCGTTCCAAAGAGTCCTGTGCAAATGATGGTCCCAAGTGTCAGCTTGGGCCTGAGGCGAGCTGGGTGAAAGAGCTCTGTCCCCTCACTGACACTGTGCAAACTGGAACAAACAAACACTTTGGCCTTTCTACACTCAAAAGTTGTGCCACTTTAATTACACTGGCGCCAGCCCCTTGGTGTGGACACAGTTGTATTACTAAAGAGGTGCCTTATACAGGTTCCACTATGGCAATATAGGGATTAATGATAAAGGTATAAGCCTCCTTTATATGCCACTGCCTCTGCTTAAGGGCTGGTACCAGTGTAACTATCTCATTTAAAAAAAGTCATGCCCCTATAAGCAACCTGCAGCCTACTGGGGTCTGTATGTGGCCCTTGAGACATTTTGTTTACTGTTGCATATGCACAGGCTTGCCAGATTCTGCTGGTTTCCATCCATGTAGTCCCCCCCCGCCCCTGGAATTACTCAAGTGATACATACTTCCAGCAAGAACACGTGAAGTGAGGTGCATGTTGACTGCATATAACATCGACTCAGAGCCGTATGCCCCCTGTGTACCCAAGCAAAGCAGTGCTACAGGTCAATCGGCACACGCAGCAAACACTAGGTACGCAAGTGCAATTAGCAAAGCTACCTGTCTCAGGAGACAGTCTTGGTTATGTAACACTGACAGACCCCAGCACCAGGGACAGAACCTGTGAGCATAGGGTCTAAAGCCCTGCACTCTACCACGTGAGCTAAAGGCCAGCTGGCTCTCAGCTGAGGCTGTAGAGCAGAGACTTCACTTACCCCAGATGAGGTCTCAGTACCTCTGGGTACTACAGTTACAATAATCTTGCAGCCCCCTGAGACGAATGAGGGCCACTCCTGTGGCCTGCTCACTAGCTTTGGCTGTCCATTGCTGCCCTACAATCTTCAAATATGCTGCCCTACAATCTTCAAATATAAAGCATGCTTTGGTCTCCCTGGGCTTCACCCCCTGTCTGCATGACAGGGACAGGAGCGATCACCTACGTCACCACGGAGCGTGAGTATAAGACATGCAGGACTCTGAGGTGCTCTGATACCACAGCAAAGGTACCACAGATACAGTATTTCTGAGCAGGACACGAAAAAAAAAAAATCTCATCACAAAAAGCAATCGAAGGCCATGCCACATGGAAGCCATGCCCTGAAATGCCGGGCTTAAAAAACAATCAGCTCTTCAAAAGAGAGAAAGTCAACTGCACTTAAAAGAGAAATTAATCCAGCACTAGATGGAGAACCTATTTTTGTCTCTGCGTTTGAGAGCAGAACTGGAGCTGGGACTTGGAAGCACAGCTCTCTCTCTTCTCACCCGGCAAGCGCAATAGAAAACACTAAATGCCAGCTAGTACCTCATTATGCATCAAGCCCCTTCATTATTACAGCACATAAACGCATTCTCCAGCCTCCGTCTTGGACAGGCCAGTTTCTGCTGCTAAAATAAAACAGGATATAATTTAAAACTACAAAATAGAATAGAGTCAAAAGCTGGAAGATGGCAACCGGATGGGCAGTCAGTCTAACGCTGATGAGTACTACGGGCAGCCAGGCCTTACAGCCTGAGCTCCATTCCCAGTGGTTTCCTAAAATACCTCATTTGAAGGCTGTTTATATCCGAAGCACATATGTTATTAGCAACAAGCTGCAAGCAGTAGGGAAATCAAAACATTCTGGGGATCTCAGAGCTGAATTTAATACAAAATAAAATGCATCCACAGGATATATAGCAAATGCAGGGGCATAGGCTCAAAGCAGGACTCCAGAAGTTTGTTCTCAGCTCTCACAACATTTCCTCTCCACTTCAACTTTCCCATTCATTGCAGCGGTGACCAATAGCTGCTTCTCTCCAGGAGGCTTTTGTCCATGCAACCTATGGAACATAGGACTTGCCAGCCCGGTACAGACCTTGGTGTACCTTGCCTGCTATCTTGTCCCCAATGTGGTCAGTACCAGCTGCTTCAGCAGAAGATTGATGAAACACTGCAGCAGACGGTGATAGAATAAAAAGTCCCTTCCTAACCTCCATCAATTAGATGTTGACTGACACCCTGAGGCAGGAAAGTATAAAACTGGCCCTTACAAAATTATCACTTGGACCCTAATTGTGCTTCCTGTGCAGGCAGACAGTAAAACTGCAACTCAAAATCAAGTCAGAAGCAAAAGCAATTATCTGTATAACTGGACCAAGCAAAGGCAAGGCAGGAGGTAAAGACCCACTTAACTCAGAGCACATGGTTCTTTACTGGACCACTGAAGGCAGCGCCACCAACAAAGGGGGGGGGGCAGTTAGAGGTCAGCTGAGCACAAATCCTTTGTGAATGGCTTTATCACTGGCTGAAGACCTGGAGCCCTGCCTAACCCACACTGCCACCAAGAGCAGGTTACTATTCTTGCATGAGCGTTGGGCAAATTCCTTCTGTTCCTAGATCAAAAGTCCATGCCCCACCGCACAAGAACCCTCTCCTCATCCTCCTTCCCAGAGATGACAGGTTCCCAGGTCTGACAAAAGATGCCTAACTTGACCAGCACCAACAGGAAGAATGCAAAGGGATGAGAAGTCCAGGCGCTGCTGTTAATACCTCACTTCTGCCTATAGCCAGCAACTTGCTCATGGCCGCTGTCCAAAAGAACTGCGCAGAACACAGTTTAATCTCAGTCATATATTCAATAGTTCAAAGCACATGAGTGAACCAAAATTCAGAGTGTTTTCTGGTTCGGGTCAATCAAATTATTTCATATGGATCATTTCAAAGCTTGTGTTTTGACTGACTTCTGCTTTTAAAATCTTTAACGTTATGAGCTTAAATTTCTAAATGAAATGTCGCTTTGACCCAGAAAAGACACAGACATTTGTGCATCAGACATGTCTAAAGAAAACTCTGCTTATTCCAAAGCTTTTTTATCTCAACCTTTTTCATTGGGAAATTCAGGCTCTATTTCAGTTTCCTTTTCAGCCATTCAGCATATTTCAATGAAAAAGGTTTCTGTGAACTTTCCCATCTTCTGCTACTCTTAACATTATGGTGTGTTTCCTCCAGTAACAAACCCCTGGGTGGATTAGCTGCATTAGGGAACTTTATGCTGCAGTCTAGAAGTAGCAGGGCATGTGATTCATTTGTTACTGTGGAAAGTCAAGATATCCTGCGCCTGCTGCTTGGGGCTAAGGCAGTATAATTGAAAATTTTGCTTCCTTTGAATTTGCAAGTGGCATCCAGATGCTGGACCTGGAATATTAATACACTGAAAGCTTCAACTATTAAAGGCCTAAGCTTTCAAGAATGACTAGTGTGAATTTGAGTTTCACCATATTGATGCCCAATTTGAGACATGGTATTCAAAGGGCTGGTACTCAGGAGTTCTTAAGGTCAAGACCTCAAGTTGCTTCAAGTTGGGTTTCCACCTAGTGAGAAACACAAAATCACTGTAGTCAGTCTTGAAAAATCTTATGCCTCAGGGTCAAACTTAGATCAGCTGAAGCAAGGAGTCATCAACCTAAATGCACTGATGTACTTCTATAAAAGGAGTGTGACTCCTAATACATCACCATTGAGAATCCAATTCAAGAGAAGGGCAGAGAGATAAATCATTTTAAAAACTGTCTCTTGGCAAAAAGCATCTCTTCTGACCTTGTAGAAGGCCAGTGGATCTAATAACCATGGTCACTGCAAGACATCAGTACAGCATGATAAACCCTGGAGGTACAGTCCTTTGATGGAGGAGCTAATACAGGAGCAGAAAAGTTCTCTCTCAAGTTGAAAACATACTGAAATATTGCAAGCATATGGTAATCTATAAAAGACAGCATGAGCATGGGAACTGTAGGTCCCCCTGCAGGTCAGCTAATAAAAAGTCTGATACTATCTATTATTCACCATTGCATGGCTCAATGGGTTTTTATTTTTGTTATAAGAAAAAGAGTAAAAAAGCAAACCCAGATTCCTCCTCCACTCAGACTTTTTTTTATAAAATAGCATTAAAGTAGCAAAACACAATCTGAAATGATGTACCATAAACCATCTAAAATATCCTGTCCTGTCTGAAATTCAGCTCAGTTCATTTCAGGTGGCTGAGACACCGAAGATCTAAATTAAAGCTGACAGAAAATTTGGTGAAAATAAAGTAGCCAAAATGCCCATTTTGAGGCACAGAAAGAAAATGAAAACAACAATTTCCAAAGCATTTCTAGTGAACTTCTGAAACATTTTCTTCGGCCCACATGATTTTATTTTTCTTTTCAGTTTTTCATTTCATTGAGAGAAAACAACAGCACCACAATTAGTTTCAACGGAAAGTTAAACCACTTTTCTTTGGATATTTTGGTTCAGCCACTAACCAAAAAAACCCCAAACAAATCCACTTATCTTCTCAGCTCGATTTAGAATAAAAATTAGAGCTAATGCATCTAGGCTCCATCTCAAATAAACTGCAAAGACAGCCCGGGAGAACTGTGCATTTGCTCAAACTCCTTCAGTCAAGATTCCAAACTGGCTTTTGCTCTGTAGCACACAGAAGGATTTCTGGCTAGACTGCATTTCCCAAGAAGTTAGAGATGCTGGAGAGCAAAAGTGTTTAGACCAGGGTTCTGCAACCCAAATAGCAAGAAGAGCCATTTCTTCTCAAGTCAGTTAGAAAAATCAATACTCAAGAGCCCGAATGCATGTGACTATGAGAGAGCCCTTAACAAATGACGTCAAACTGCACTTTTGGTAACTCATTTTATGAACAGCACACACACAGTGATTTGTACCAGTTAGAAAGTTAAGTTAACCCCCCACTTCCAGGCTTTATCTGCCTCAGACCCCAAATCTGTGCCCTACCCCCAAGCTTTACTCCTCCCTCCTACCCCCAATCCCCAGGCTTAACCCCTATCAGCACCAAATCACACCCCATCCCCAGGTTTAACCCATCTCAGCTGCCTGCCCCAACTTGCCCACTGAGTCCGGATCTTACTCACTCTCAGCTCTCCCCACCACACGTGCACTGGGTCCCTCCCAAACTTCTGAGAACTTTCCCAGCCACAGCTGTACCAGTGCCAGACTCACCAGGTCCCATGGCTGGATGGAGAGCTGGGCTGGGCTCTGGCAGAGCTAGGCTTGAATTGCCTGATGTGGCTCCAGGCTCCGGCTGCAGCTCTGGAGTGAGGAGGAGCTGGGGGGCGCCGCACTGCCCAGGAGGTGGTGCTGGGCCCACATAGAGGGAAGCTGCACTCACAGGAGGCCTCCCCCAACTTCTTCCTCCTTAGCATGACTATTCGGCTCTGGCAGGGGTAGGCTCAGCTGCCCCTCCCATTGCATGCTTCCCCCACGAGCAGCATGGGTGGCTCCCTGCACTGCCCCCGCTGAAATAATGGAAATGAATTGAATTGGTTTCATGCCAGCTGTTAAATGAGTTCAATTAATTCCATAATTTCAGCAGCGGCAGGGCAGAGAGCCACAAGAGGAGTCAGCAGCAGCAGCACCCAGAGCCGCAAGTGGCTCCTTAAAGAGCCTCATGCGGCTCTGGAGCCATAGGTTGCTGATCCCTGGTTTTTACCATTGGGGCCGCTCTTTATCAAACAAGGTACAGGCTGTAAGACCAAGCGGTGTGCTACTGGACGCTGAGTGTCGGGCAATCTGCTGAAGTTTAACTTTGGGACTCTGACAGATGTTAATGGTAAGTAACCAGTCAAATCCCCCATTAACCACTTACACTTAAGAGGCACTTCCTGTCCAGAGAGCGCGTTAGTTCAAAGATGTCTATGATTCTAACTTAAAGATGGACTGTAAAGACTTTTGCCTTTTATTGTTTCCTTTAGGGCTCCACAGATTTGTATTCCGACCCCCATGCCCTTCCTCACCAAAATACATTTTCTTGTCTTCCATACCACCACCGTCAATCTCAGAAACATCAGGGTTTTATTTCCTTGGTTTTCCTGGGGGCTCCTTGGTGGACTGGAGAAATGGTGGCATAACAACAGCCTAACCCTCCTCCCCCTGAAAAAAAAATAACTGAGCATGAGCTTTTTTCAGCCCTCAGGCAGAAGCAGAGTTTCTGCTGTAAAAGACTGTGGCTGTCCTGATCCATTATAAATCAATGAAGGGCACGTAAAACAAACCCCAGAGCTCTTGGCCTGCTCTCTGCAGTTATAAAACCTGGGTATTTAAATGCCTAATGCTGGCTACGTATGAGTAACTTCACACACAAGAACAACCCCCTGGAGAGCAGTCAGCTGCAGAAGCATTTGCAAGATCAAGAATAGAGATAAAAGTTTGCTTAGTTCAATCCATTTATCTTCCCCTTATTCGGTGCTGCAGGGAAGGGCATCGTTCTGGGCTGTTACTTGGCCATGCTGCCCACTGGAATAGCTGTAAGTTACTTTTAGTTTTGCAGCGTTCGGGTTTTGTGGGCCCTAAAAACAAGAAGATTACTCTCCTCATGACATGACATCATCCCAAGATGTGACTTCCCTTCCAAGTCAGGATGGAGAAGAACTTGAGCTGTGATGACAGACCTACATTAAGTACGCTTCCATGGATCAGGGTTCTCCTACTGTGCCCAACACCAGAGAAACAGACTCCATGGCATACAGGAAGTAGGCTCCATTGTGCATTGCAATTGCCATTTACTATACAGTTGCAAGGGGGAGGTCTGAAATCCTCACTCAGAAGACCTTATCATCAGGCAGATGAGGAGAAAGCGCAGTGGCTAACACTGGTGTGTCCAGCCCTGCCAGAACTGTTCATTGACTTAGGGCTGAGAGGAAATCCTTGGAAGGGAGTGAAGATGGGTTTGGGCACCAGAGTCTTAGGCTTGGTCTACACTACAGACGTATGTTGGTGTAACTATATCAGTCAGGCTGTGGAAAACCCATGCCTGAGTGATGCAGTTACATTTGCCGAATGCTTAGTGTAGATAGCTCTGTGTGGATGGGAGGGTCTTATTCTACAGTCAAAGCTGCCATCTTTGGGACGGTGGAGGAGCAGCTCTCCCCTCGGCGCAGGTAGAGTCTTCACCAAGCGCTACAGCTGTGCTACTGCAGTGCTGTGTGAGCAGCCAAACCCTTAGAGTCATAGATTCTAAAGCCAGGAGGAATCATCTAATCTGACCACCTGTGTAACTCAGGCCAGAGACCTGCCCCTCAATCATTCTCAGGACAGAGCTACTGGAAAAACAGCCCGGCTTCATATTAACATTTTTAGTGCTGGAGACTCTACCTTGGTAAGGTTTAATCTCACTTAAAAATGTATGCCTTATTTCCAGTCTGAATTGCTCTAGCTTTGACTTAGCTGCAAAGGAGCTCCAAATAATTTTTTTTAAAACATCCACCTGGAAGCCAGACAAAATTTTAGCAAGATTTCCCTCCAGTACAGACTTTGCCTTAGTTCTTAAAGAGCACCTAAAAGGCTTCAGTTCCTTTGTCATTCAGGTGTTTTTGAAAATTGTCCCCAGGGCATACTGATCAAGCCATCTGTCTGGCTGTGAAATAGCACAGTCACAATCACTCAGGAGGGCAAGGGGTGGAGGAAAGAAACACTTCTTGCTTCCTTTTCCCAGTTTTAATAGTTTGTTATGATCCCCTCTTTAAATGACAATTAAAGCCTGTTGATCCAACTGCTCCTTCCCAATAAATGGTGTAAATAGGATAAGCAGAAGTGTCCCGCCCCGGGGCATGGCATAAGGGATGGTTGGATGGATGAAGATAAATATACATCACCGGTGCTTTCTGAATTAAATGGCTAACCTTGCCCAGATACACACACACCAAGGATCTTATACCTTTGAACAATGAAGATGTCAATTTCTGATGATCTCTTCCAGCAATTAATCTAGTACCTTCTGTACTCATCCACTAATACGATGGCCCTCAGCTCCACCGCTGTACTAGCCAAGCCCTTTATAATATGCAATTAGTTCTTCCTAATTAGGAGTTAATGAAAACTCTGGAGCTTCCATCTCTCCCTAAAAATGCAGAAACTTGAAAACGAAAATGACAAACTGAAGCTTATCACAGTCCCTGCAGCAGGTCTGGGAAAGGCTGCTCTCGGCAGCAGCTGACCTGCTCCTCATTATTTTTCAAACCATCGCATTATATAAAGCTGCTGAAGTCCAAAAGAGCCTTTAATATCAGAATTAAAGATTCCCAGGAGTCTCTGGTTTTGATTAAGTGCTTGAAAAATTAAATTTGATCCAGTTCCAGAATCTCATTATCCTTCGCCCTTGGGCCCGCGAAGTTCACCGGGCTCTCTTACTAGGGCAATATCTCGTTAATTCACACTAACCAACAGGAAAGCCACTGAGAATGAGTCAGGCTTCCGAAAGGGTAAGGAAAGCAGACAGATAACAGAAGAGATAAGGAAAGCTTGGCACAGACTAGGCTGTTGATTTGGATAAGGGTGGAGCAGTGTAATTCAGGGTCATTCATAATTTGCCTGGAACACCAAAGCTCTCTAGGATATTTGGAAGAATTTCAAGGAGCAGTTTCTCAGAACAGCCCATGCTCAGATTTGTATGCACGCTTCAATTGCACTTGCATTCCAGCTAAACTGTGTGTTCAAATTAGGGCAGAATCAGGTACACAGTTCCGAACAGCCCCCTTTATGCAATTTGCATTAAATACTGACATTGCGGGAGTATGAGACCATGCCATAGAATTCTGCTATTAAAGTTTTACTGTGACCTATTGTATGTTCAAATATAATAAAACAGCACACCAAGTTTCAAAAGCTACTCATAAACGCTTTGAATTTCCATCTCTGCATTAAACCTTTCCCCTACTACCAGAACAATGACTCTGGCATTCACCCTCCTCCTCCTCCTCCTCCTCCTGAGAAAACTGCTGGAAGTTATAAAATGAATTTGGACACTGGCCTGGCAGCTTCTGGTCCTCCCAAACACTCTATGATGGAGGAGTGGAGTGGATCTTTGAAGTCCCACATCAGTGGTGGAAGCAGTAGCCACACTGTTATTCTTCTGCTCCCTCTACATCGACCTCCCTCCAGTCCACCCAATTTACAAGAACTCCAGGAAGCACTGGATATCGTATAGATATTTTTGTTTCCACTGCCACGAGAGCCATCACAGTCACAAACTGATCCATTTATGTAGCTATTTGATTCAACCAATGCCCAACCAGCCTCGCCATCCATCATCAAAGGTTAAAAAGAAACACTCGTAATGTTCGCCTAAAAACGCTAAACAACTATGAATTTGTTCCATCTTTACTGCTTAATACGGTTAGCAAGAGCGCTTTATTTTTGATGGAAGCTCTTCAGGAATAGGATCTAATCTAGTGTTTGTTCTTACCTAGGATACTTTTGGAGTGCTTAGGGGAAAACCCAAACAACTTGCAGCCCAGGCTGTGCAATACAGTCTTTTACCTAATCATTAATGATATAGCCAAAACAATCTCTTTGTTTCCTTGAGAAATGTCATTGCACCATGATGCATCAAAGAAATCTTGGACACCTCCCCCAAATTCCTCCCTAAAAGGGACAAGCCCTGCACATCTCCCCAAGCTGAGCTGGAAAATTCATACCTGAGTGTGGGATTCCTGAATTTCATTCATTTCTTTTGGCACCTACATGATCAAGGGGAGAAAGAGAGAGAAAGAAATAGATCGTTATCTCAAGTAGCAGCATTTATTTAAGCAAGTGATTGTTGATGGGTCTGCTGTTTCCATAGACTAAGAGTGTAGTGGGGTAGAAGGGGGTTCTTTTAAAAATTTCCTCTTTTCAGCATGCTTCTCCCTACATGAACAGGCCTGGGGAATGTGGCTGGCACCTTAGTACCTGCACATCCAGTGTGCACATTTGGCCATTTTCCTGTTGCTATTCTGGAGTAAAGTTCCAGCATGTTTTTCTCTAGGAACACAGGTGGTTTACTCCTGAGCTCTAGAAATGGATAACAGTGGGTGCAGCTCTCAAAGCCCTGGACTCTATTCCTAGCTCTTCCAGTACTCTCTTGGGCAAGATTGTCTCTGGGTCATAGCTCCCCTTCTGTAAAATGGCGACAATGCTAATCTACCTCCTGGGACCGTGGCAAACTTCAGACACTAGATACGCAGAGCAACGAGAGCGAGAAACGCACCTTCTAATGCACCAGCACCGTCATGACTGGGGATGACTGTGGGTCACTCTTGTGATGCTGCAAATTGGGGCTTGTCCACATTCACACCAAGGTGGGAAGAGAATCAATCTCACCCTAGCCAGCCACAAACTGACTGACAGGCAGGACCCCACTGATGAGCAATAACAGTCCACTGATGTGCTTTGATTTAGGCTGTTTCCAAGGTGACTTGACTAATGTGCACCAACAAACCATATATGCCCACCAGCAGGGTACACCCCGACCGGTAAGTCCACAGGAGGGAAGCATGGGGTAGCTTCACATCCCCACTTTCCGTGTAGCGAATGCTCACATGGACAACTCTTTATACACAGAAGAGCGAATCATCATCAGTCTGCACACAGGCAAAGGACAATGTGTGTTAGCCAACAACCATCACCTGTTCCCCTCTGCGCTCACTGGCACCATAGATCTCCAGTTAATTCTGCATGATGCTTTGATTTTAAACATTTTTCTTTCAATACTTATGGAAACTGACACCACCCAGCCAGCACCCCAACCAGGAAGCCAGTGACTGTTCTGAGGCCAGAGGCAAGGAAGCCAGAGACAGTGGGAAAGCAGCACGAACTGTTACTTTTCCAGCTGCACTGCTCGGCTTGTTAATGAGCAGAAGACTGATGAATGGAAGTGAAAGCAAACGAAAAGATGCAAAGGGCCAGGAAAGCAGCTGCTCCTTCCTACACATATAGATCCGACCCTTCCACTGCGCCTTCCCAGCACATTAGTAATCCACTCTCAGAGGTTATTAAACCCAGACAAAAGCTCATGCCAAAGGCTGGTATGACTTATGAAACTGCTTGTCCCCACAAAGCAAGTCCTGCTATAAGGGCTTTTCTAAGCAGCAAATGTTGCAACAGAAGATAGTGGATATTTGAATTGTCTCACCTCACCCCTGCTCCCAAAAGTCAGAATGCCTGTGTCACTAAGGACCAGGCACCAGAAGCCTCAGTGCATGGCCTAGGCAGCAGTTCCTGACCATTTTGAGATGGCAACCTATTCTGACAATTCAGTAAGACTTTGTGACCCAAGGCAATTCAAAATGGAGGGGGGTTCTCCCCTGGGAAAAATGCACCCCCCCAACTCCTCATCTTAAACCCCTCCCAGCTCCAAAACTCTTCCCCCACCTACCTCGCATGAGCTCCATGCACTGTTGCCTGCTACGCTTTTGCCAGGTCGCCACCTCCTTCTCTATCCCTCCTTCTCCCTTCCCCCACTTGCAGTGTGGGCAGTTCCCTGCCCTGCTGCACTGAAATGGGACTACTTTAATGGCTGGATCCCTCCTGCCAGCTGTTAAACCAATTAAATTGAGTTCCATTTCAGTGTGGCAAGACAGAGACTGGGAGCCTGAGGAGGAGTCAGGCAGCAGTGGTAGGAGTCACAAGTGGCTCTTTAAAGAGCCACATGTGGCTTGGACCCACCCAGCTGGCAACCCAGGTTTGGGTCCCGACCTGTAGGTTGGGAATCCCTGGCTTAGAACCAGGGTGGCTAGGAGAAGCAGAGTTCCATCCCTTCCTTCCAGCATAGCTGCTTTTATTCTACTCAGAACAGCTAATTATCATCAGCCTTTTCCTTGCAATCTACTATTCTCTTCCAGCATCTACATGAGCAGAAGGGCCAACAGACCACAGATAGCTCATCCTTCCCCGCTTGCTAGTGAAGAGAAGCCACTGCTGGGACCAGAAACACAGGTCTCCAGCCTCTGCTGCCAGTATTTTCCTTTGGAGTGATACTGAACCCACTCGTGCTACCAAAGAGTGTGCTTGAACTGACACAAGTTTCTTTGGCTAGGTTACAGGGCGTGCAGCAGAAATTCTTGAGAGATAATTAAGAACCCTGGTATAATGGACACCCAGAGTGTTTCTAGCTTTCCAACACACCAGTTACTGAGGTCTGCTGTAGATTACACATAGGTTACCATAAGCTGCCGTACATCATCCTTTTTATGTCAGTGTCTACAGCAGCTCCCACCAATGTCAGTGCCTTACTACACTGATGTAATAATGCCACCTCCACACGAGGTCCAAGGCTTGTCAGCATAGTTAAGGTGATACAGGGTCAAGATCAACACTGTGTCCCTTATGCTGACCATCTTGTTGATTTCCCAGCCGGGGCCCTCAAATTCACAAAAAAGCCCACACTTCCTCTGGGGAGCTGGGTCGCTAGACCCTGCTCCTGGCTCAGGGTGGGCAGCGCTTCCCCTCATTCCTGGCTGGGAACCCCCAGAGCTTGGTGGCTTGGCAAGCCAGACAGACCACCAAGCCACAAAATCAACAAAAGTACCTGTCTCCTGAAGGGGAGCTGACAGGTGGGGGAGCTGAGAAGCCACAGGAAGAGGTACTGGAGAGAAAACCCAGGTGGCCTCACTCTGCTCCCAGCAGAAACAGGGAGCAGAAAGAGTGAGGCAGCTGATGAGCCCTGTGGGAGCCTATGTCTTGGTTTGGAATGACATGTGGTCAGCAAACAAGAACTGCCATAATCACTAGCCCAGGAGACTCTCTCCATATGTATGCAATGCTGGGGTCTTCTTCGCCCACACCCCCAAACCAGATTAGCTCCCATTCAGCTTCCTCCACCTAGCATGGCACTGTACCCTCCCGCCTCATCTGTGGCTGCAGACCTGGTACCACCAGGAAGGTCATCTTGCTCACCCACCCAGAAACAGAGACAGGACAATGCAGCTGGGAGCTCCCACTGCAGACGTGTGGGCGGGGACGAGAAGACAAATGCTCCAAAGCCGTTGCTCATTCCGAGCTCTCCCCAAGTGACATCAGACACTGTTGCTAAAGCTTGTCTCCTCCAACTGTGGCATGGGCCTCGGGACAGAATACCCAGGTAAACGGGAGCTCCGAGAGGCCCTTTCCAGCCACGGAGTGTGGATATATGTGGGGAAGGAAAGAAACACTGCACCAGTGCCCAGCCACAAAGGGTGTCAGAGTCACCATTGTATTTTCTCCACCTCGCCGCAGATATCTGAGTCCCAGCAGGCTGAATTAAGCCAATGGTGGGACCCAGGCATCAAGCAGTGTAACACCAGGGATAAACTGGGCCCCACTCTGCAATGGGGATGCCCTAGCCACACCTCCGGCCAAGCAGAAGAAAGCTCATCCGGGGAGCAGGACTGGTCGCAGAAAGCTTCAGCGCTGAAAGTGCTGGTGCAATTGGCCTTGTAGCCCGCACAGTATTCGCTGGCAGCTCCCGGATCTCCCATCTGGAAGGTCAGCTGCTGCAGAGCACCCTGTGAGACAAGGAAACAAACAAGCCAGAGCTGACCATGGATGCAGACGTGGCAAATGAAAAGCAAGCAGGAGAGGTTTGGATGTAGTTACTTGGACATATGCCAAGATTACATAGGCAAAGAGACGACCCTTCTACAGAGAAGGAATCCTACACCAGGGCCAACAGAGAGCTGCCCCAGGGCAGGGGTGCCTGAGTCTCGAGCACCTGGTTCCACATCCTTTTCAGACCCAACCTGGCCAAGCCTCTGAACCCAGTGGTTCCCATCCCAAACCCAGGCACGCCCCCTCGCTCTGTGGCTGGAAGAGAGGAACTGCATCCACCCAGGCAGCAGGGGAACAGATGAACAGAACTACTGAGGGAAGGACAGCATTCTGCCGCACGATGCACCTCTCTTGAGAGCTGGGAATGGAGTTAAATGATAGCAGTGAGTGCTGAGCATCAGCTCTTCTCTCAGCATGCTGATGGATCAGGCCCTAAATCCATAGCCTACCCCAAAAGTCAGGCACATGCCCCCTACCGCCAGCCTGAGAAGGGCTCTGGATTCCTCGACCAAACCCCGGGCATTTGGCAAGACAGGGAGGGAAGAACCAGCTGCCTCCATGGAGATCAGCGTTGGCTGACAGCTCCAAATACCATCTTTCCAGCACCTGCCCCCTCCCCACATTCAGATCCTTGGTGACAGGGGAATGTAAAAAGGCCATTGCTGACATGCACTGACGGTTGCTGTTGCTGGGGACAGCTTTGTGCTGACGAGAACGAGCCAGCAGAAGGCAGAGAGAGCCAGAGGGCTCTGAAGGAGAGAAGACCCACGGGCAATGCAATGCTGAGAGCCTGCTTCTTGGTGCCAGGAGAGATGAGATGAGCCTGTGGAGGGAGCTGGCAGCAACCTGCTTGCCTGGAAAAGCCAGCAGTCTCCATGGTTCTGTCATGATGAAAGCCAGAACCAATGCAAGGAAGCCTTCTCTTTGTCAGCCTCCTTCTGGACCACTCTTCCCTATCCCTTGAGCCCAGGGGCACAACCATTTGTTAGCTGCAGTATCTTTAACCCGTAGGCAGCTTTTTCTGCATAATGCGACTGTCCATAGCAAACAGCTCTCTCCATGGACGCCTGCCCCATTTAATCATTCTCGCCCGCTGTCTCCAAGCAGCCGTAAAAGCGGAGATGAGATCAACATGTGAAAGCTGTCGGTTAATCTCCCCAACCCAAGACCATCTTAATGAGGTGTAATACTCCTGCCAAGCTGAGGGTTTGGCCAGGCTACCAGCTGTAAAAGAGAGGTGGGGGAGGGGGATAGAGCTATATGCATGCCTGAATCAATAATGAAGGGTGGATTGTGCAGATGGTGCAAGATGGTAGAGGGGGTGTCTTTGAGCTGCCTTTTGCTCTTCACCTTCTATTACTGTTGCAATCTGATGCCTTTTATTTGCGGGAAAGAGGAGGGAGTTCAATGCACAGACGCTAACTTAATTGGTCAACTAATAAGGTTCAAGCATTTCCTTAATAGCTTGTCCCCGCTATGCTGGGATTGACTGCATGGATCATTCACCTGGCCGTCGATTTATCGCATCACTTAGACACTATAAATGGATCTCTGAGCACTCTCCCAGGGACACTGGTACTCCACCAGGGTGAGAAGAGTAGCCAGCGTTAACAGGAGAGCATTCCCCACTGACCTTACCACACGTAAGATGCCATGCTGGGTACTTGTGCTTCAGCTGTGCTATTTTTGTAGCTGAAGTGGTGTAGGTTAGCTTGATGGCGGAGCTCCTTTTTGTGATCTGCTGTGTGTGTGCTTAGATGGGAAGCTCTTTGGGGCAGAGACTATCTCCAGTGTGTGCACGTAGTATGCCCAGCACAGCCTGGCCCAGCTCCCTGCCTGGACGCTTTAGACTCTGTGGCTAGGCCCATAATAATATTATTCCACGGCACAAGTAATATTGGCTAAGCCTGAATCAACTGAACAGGAAAGCAGCATGGTCTGCAATGGGGGGGAATCCTGGTTTATATGCCAGAGTCCTATCACCCTGATGAGTGACCTTGGGCATGTCATTTCGACTTGCAGGAGCCTCAGTGTGAAATGGCAGTCATTTTAAATCTCATGGAGGGCATGAAGGAGGCTAGTGAGGTGCTGAGGGTATCTGCGTATACGTCTACACTGCAACTGGGGTCTGACTGCAGCTCAAGTAGCCACAACAGCCATGTGGGCAACCAAGAAGAATGAGTGGGCTGCATAAGAGGCTCTCTTCCATCTCAGTGAGCTGCAGCAGCTCGGTAAAGTAAAGCTATCGCCCCTTGCTCTGCAGAGCAGGCAAACCTGCACGAGACCCGACTAGGTCAGTGTGCCAATTTTGGAGTGTTTGATGTCTTGCCTCCTAAATTTTGCAACTCATGGGCAGGCTGATTGGGCTGGAAATGAGATGCTAGCCTGCCACATAACCTGATGCTCTCATTCTAGCTGCATTGAAGGGCCGTCCTTACATCCAGTTAGAGGAAAATTGTGCTCCAAGGCTTGAGAATCCGGTGTGGGGATATTAGTGTAGGGTGAATATAAAGCTCTTCACTGCTGATTTAAGAAGTCACTTATCTCGAGGACGTACAAAGCCTAGCCCCTCTCCCCCCTGCGTGGGTGCAAGTCCGTAAGTGACATGTGGAGAAAGGAGGAGGTTAAAGGGAATTAGTTCCTTCTTACCTGCAGATGTACATCCAGTGTGTGGGTTTCTCTGACCTAGGAGCAAAACCCTCAGGCACTTCAAAGCCTTTGCCCAGCATTTTGCGTGAGTAGTGAATTAAACAGTGCTTTTCAGCACAGGAGGAGATTGAATTCCATTTGCTAATTGGACCCAGCATCATTTAATCAGAAAGCCCTCTTCCACCCCAAATCACAGCTCCCCCGCAGGCTGCCCATACAGGTTCCTTTTGGCTGAAAGAGGCGAGTCAGTAAATTTGAGGAGCAAGCTCTCACCTCAAAGGGAACTTCAAAGGATTCAATCAGACCTCCAAGGACGACCAGCCCCTGGGTGGTGACTCCCATCCCAAAGTAATTGGACCAGCCCACGCTCTCCACCAGCTGACAGTCCACATGCAGCTCCAGTCTCTCGGAAGAGATGCTGAGGGCAACCTGATGCCAGCCCCCATCCCCCAGGATGGAAATGGGGAACCTGCGTGCCCCAGGTTGGGGGCAGGAGAAACACAGATTAGGCAGCTCAGAGATACACAAAATGCACAATGCCTTACCCTGGGCTGAGTTCACCTTTCAGTATTAGCATAAGTACCCTCAAAGGCTCCCCTCCCCCCGCCATCGTGCTATGCACCCAGCTACTCTGGACACAAGCTAATTAGAAGCTAAAGGAAAGGAAGGGTGTCATAGGAATCTAACCCATCCGTTGCTTGGAGCTGGGCAAATAACTGCGTTCCTGGCTTGGCCAGCAAGTTGAAAAAAATCAGCTGAGTTTTTAAAAACTCGGTCCCCCAGCCCGGTGTGCGTGTGCCCAGACCACCAGCATGTGACCTGTCTGCTCTCAGTCTCCCACACTTTATATCAGTACATGACTACTCACTGGGCCTAAGAAAGAGCGGAGGACGCTGCTGCTTGGCGATGAAGGCACTTAGACAGCCATGGGCAACCTAGGCTTATGAGTGGCCTTCTTCATGTCTGTGGGCTGCAAGATTGTCTTGACAAAGAGTCTCCCGGGATAGGGTAGTTTTGCTACCTGTGCTTGCGTCCCTAGAATTTTCAGGGAGCGCCCTATGAGCGGTAGCAATGTTTTAACTGGATGCAGAGGGGCACATGGCTCTCGCAGTCACCGTTGTGTGCAGTCAGCACTCACCTTGCTTCACATGCTCTGGCTTCATGTGCATGTCACTTAAGTAACATCAGTAGGGGGGAAAAAAATACAAAAACCCTGTGTGGATGGAAACCAGCAGACTCTGGCAGCCTTGCACATGGGCAATGGTAAACAAAATGTCTCAGTCCACACACAGAACCTGGATAGGCCACAGACTTCACCACTGCACTGGGGGGCGCAGGAAAGGGGGTTGCATAGTCTCTGTCTGATTCAGAGGAGAGATTCAGAAGGAGACCTGACTTCACGTTCCTGCTCCAGCAAAGAGTCAACATTAATACAGAATTGCTTCCACAGCAGTGATCAAACACACCCAAGCCTGGGGCCAGGAGGGGGAAGAGCTGAGTTCAAATCCCTTCTCCAGAGTGCAGATTCAAACATGGGTCTTCCTCATGCCAACTCAGGGCCCTAACCACTGGGTTCAGGGTGATTAAGGCAACAACATGGCTTTCTGAAGCTGATCCTGACAGTCTTTTCCCCAGAGAAAAAGGAATCAGCTGATAAAATTCACATATCGTATGAATGGACCAAAACTGCATTTTTTAGTAAATATATGATTTCTTTTTTTAAATAAAACCTCTCAGCTTGTAACAGACACGTACCACCCACTGCAGCCTCTAGGAGCTGGAATACTGTTGCTTTCCAGTGCTTTGGGAAAACTATAGAAATGTTTCCTCTCTAGTCAATTACAACCTGTTTCACAAATGTCCATCTCTCCTGGGAAGGTGCCTGCACCCATTCATCAGGCCCTCTCTCTCTGCAGGGTAATGTGCCACATAGGCCCCAAGCAATGTAACTGAGCGCACTCTAGTATTGTCTTCCAGTCAGCCCTCGTCAGGTGTTTTATCCAACCCCAGCCCTGCCCTTGGGCCTGGCTTCTCTTTCAGAGTACATGATTGCAGCTGGGATAAGGAGGAAAGTTTGGTTCAGTCGCAGACTGACTGGTAAAGCTGGCTCTGGACGTATCTTGCATCACAGCAGATGGTAACACGTAGGACTTTCAAAGGCTTTTAAAAATTCCAACAAGGACTGGCACTACCAAGGCAGAGAAAAACTTGTCACTTGACACTGACCCATGCCGGGATATTTTCCAGCTTGTACGGGGAGTTCCAGCCTGGCTCTGATCCAATCCTTGAGTCACAGGTTGTGTCAGCTGGCTCTTTATTTATGTTAACACTTCCCCCACCTCAATCTCATGCCCTGGCTTTACAGTGTGTGATTCCCCCACCTGCCACACTGATGACACACACAGCCTGCGAGGCCACATATAACCACCACTTTGCCATTGTGTCATCTGCAGCCCTGAGTCAAGGCATAACTGGCTCTGGAGCCACATTATCAGGGTCACTGGGACTGTAACTGCAGCTGGATGCTCCCCACCTACCAGTTAGCAGAGATGTAACTCAGGAAAACAAGTTATGAGGCACCCCAGGACCAACGAGGGTGGGAGATGCCCTCTCTCTTGGAGAGCGAGCAAGAAGAGGACTGGATCTCAGCCAGTATCCTTGGAAAAAGGTCGTGTGTGTCTGAGACAAGCTTTGAGGGTTTCATCAGCAAAACAGACGCGTCATTATCCACATTATACCAAATAGCCATAAAACCGCAGACGTGTTGGGTGGAAAGGAACCTCAGGAAATTCTCTTGTCCCTCATGCTATGCGGAGACAGTGTGACAAACAGACCATCCCTGGAAGGTATTTGTGCAAGCTGTTCTTGGAAGTCTTCAGTGATGGAGATTTCACAGCCTCCCTGGGAAGCGTATTCCAGAAATGAACCCTCCTTAGAGTTAGAAGTGTTTTTCCTTATACCCTACTCCTCTTGTGCTACTAACTAAGCTGATCTCTGCTCGCCTGACCCTTTGTGACTACGGCGAACAGTTGATCTCTGTCCTCTTTCTAACAACCTTTTGCGTACTTGAACACTTGGATCTCCTGACTCCCAGACATACTCACTAGGCAACACTTCCACCCAAATGACCAGCTAGGAGTGTGATCTCAGTCCAAGATGAGAACAGCAACTGCTAAGCTAATACCAAAGCACTCCAGCTGCTCTCTTGAGGTGGGTCGGGTTCAGCCATCATGCACAAACCATCCACCTCACGCACTAGAGGATTTGCTGCATATTTTCTTCCTCCAATCACTAAGTTTCAAAGCTGTGAAGCATTAGCTAGGGGGGAACCAGTGGCACGAGGACTCGTAGCAGATTCCCCAGCTGAAGAACAGCATCAAAGGCTTGCCAGCCATGCTCATGATTGAAGTGTGGCCAGAGAGACTGAACTCAAATACCTCAAGTCATTATTAGTCAAATAACAAGTCACTTCTGTCTGTTACAGATGCTTATTGAACTAGTGTGAGTATACGTGGCAAGGGAGCATCAACAGAGGCTGGTTTAGCTGTCCCAAGAGCAAACCTGTTCATACACAACATAACTCAGCTGTACCTGCACTGCTACCATGGCTACCCTGCTATTTATACTCATGCTAACTCAGTAAGATCTAGCAAGAGTACATGCACACAAGCAGGGGAATTGGTCCCCTAGCTCTCAAAGTAGACATGACCTTAGAACAGCAGCTCAACTGTATATATTGGTGACTAACACCTCCTCCCTTCTGTTTGGAAAAGGGCCAGCTAAGGTGGGCTACAAAAGAGGTCTATAAAACCATGCCACATGAGAAATTAAACAAGGAAGTGTTATTTACTCCTTCACATAACACAAGAACTAGGGGGTCTTCAACAGAAATGAGTAGGCAGCAGGTTTAAAACAAACACAAAGAAGTATTTCTCCATACAACACTAGTCAACATGTGAAACTCTTTGACAGAGGGTATTGCGAAGGCCGTGAACACAGTAAAGGTTAAAAAAAGAACTAAGTAAGTTCATGGAGGACAGGTCCATCCATGACTGTTAGCCAGCATGGACAGGGATGGTGCCCCTAGTCTGTGTTTGCCAAAAGCTGGGAATTCAAGACAAGCGATGGCTCACACAACGATGACCTGTTCTGTTCACTCTCTCTGAAGTGCCTGGCTTTGGCTGCTGCCAAAAGAGAGGATACTAGCTACACGGACTATTGGTTTGACTCAGTATGGCCATTCTCATGTTCTCCTTCCAAACAATTTGAAACTCAGATAGGGTGAAAGAGGGAGTACCCCTGTTTCTGTCAAGGTCTCTACTCCACAAACAGATGGAGAGCACCCAAACATGTTATCTAACCAGAACTGCACCACAGGAGAGCATGTCCTCTCTCAGGAACAACCAGTAGGAGCATAGTATCAAATGTTCTAGGCCAAAAAGAGGAGCACAGTTGATTTAACCTAAAAATCTGCCACAGCACCCTTCACCCAAGAAGATGCTCAAAGGCTCTTATATAAATTAAGATGTCATGGGGTAAGAGAGCAGGTCCTTTCACGGACTGAGAACTGGTTAAAAGACAGGAAACAAAGGGTAGGAATAAATGGTACATTTTCAGAATGGAGAGGGGTAACTAGTGTTGCCCTGCAAGGGTCAGTCCTATGACCAATCCTGTTCAATTTGTTCATAAATGATCTGGAGAAGGGGGCGAGCAGTGAGGTGGCAAAGTTTGCAGATGACACTAAACTGTTCAAGATAGTCAAGGCAAAGGCAGACTTTGAAGAACTTCAAAAAGATCTCATCAAACTGAGTGACTGGGCAACAAAATGCAAATGAATTTAATGTAAGGTAATGCACATTGGAAAAAATAACCCCAACTATCCTTATAATATGATGGGGGCTAATTTAGCTATAACTAATCAGGAAAGAGATCTTGGAGTGATTGTGGATAGTTCCTTGAAAATATCCACGCAGTGTGCAGTGGCAGTCAAAAAGGCAAATAGGATGTTAGGTATTATTAAAAGAAGGGGTATGAAAATAAGACAAGGAGTATCTTACTGCCCCTATATAAATCTATGGTATGCCCACGTCTTGAATACTGTGTACAGATGTGGTCTTCTCACCTTAAAAAAAAAAAAGATATCCTGGCACTGGAAAAGGTTCTGAAAAGCACAACTAAAATGATTAGAGGCTTGGAACAGTTCCCATATGAGGAGAGGCTAAAAAGATTAGGACTTTTCAGTTTAGAAAAGAGGAGGCTGAGAGGGGACATGGTAGAGATATATAAAATTATGACAGGTGTGGAGAGGGTGAATAAGGTGAAGTTATTTACTTGTGCCCATAATACAAGAACTAGAGGACACCAAATGAAATTAATGGGTAGCAAGTTTAAAACTAATAAAAGAAAGTTTTTCACTCAGCACATAGTTAACCTGTGGAACTCCTTGCCAGAGGAGACTGTGAAGGCTAGGACTATAACAGAATTTAAGAGAGAGCTAGATAAATTCATGGAGGTTAGGTCCATAAAATGCTTTTAGCCAAGGGTATGAAGGGTGTCCCTGGCCTCTGATTGTCAGAGGCTGGAGATGGATGGCAGGAGACAAATCGCTTGATCATTGTCTTCAGTCCACCCCTTCTGGGGCACCTGGCACTGGCCACTGTCGGCAGACAGACTACTGGGCTGGATGGACCTTTGGTCTGACTCAGTGTGGCCATTCTTATGTTCTTATGCAAGGCTAATACACAGGCCCTGTCTTGTCATTTCACCTGCATCAGAGAGGCGCACTGAGAAGTGACGTTTGAGGCCCCAGCAGGGGAAGAGGCTATTAGATGATGAGCTGTCCAAGCAGCAGAGATGCCATTGCGTGATCAGAAGAGCCCTGCTACAGATGACAGCATGGACGGAGCCTTGGAGAACTCAGAAGGACATAACCAGGCCCTGAGTTTTGTTGCATCACCAAACCTCTTCCCTGCTGTGATCGAAGAACCTCATAACTCCAACAAGCAGGGGGGTTCACCAAAGAATGCCACGTGAGGTCGTCAAGGAGAGCTGCAGTCACACTGATCATTGACATCATTGTGAAATGTACAGAGATACTGTGTAAAGAGTTACGCACATATTGAGAACACAGGATCTTACAGTCTGCCAAGGTACGAGTCAGCAAAGGTGTTCTACACCATCAAGAAGCTTATCCCCCTCTCTGGCAGGATGCCAGTGATACTCTGTAAACTAACACACTGGATTTAGTCAGGGAAGAGATACAAAGTCAACAGAGAAGCGCCGCACAGGAAAACCAGGCAACAGGTAGTTATGCTGTCTCTGAGGATGTGATGGGGCAGTTGCCCTGTCTGGGAGGATATGGCAGGGCAGTCACTCTGCACTGGAGTATACAGGGTTAAAGCAGCCCTGGGAGAGGGTTGTAGCTTGGAGCCAACTGGGAGAGGGCTTGTGGCAGCCAATCAGAGCCCATCAGGGCCGTATAAAAGAGGTGGCTGGCGAGGTTGGTCATACTCTTGCCCCAGGTCTGGAGGGAGGGGGACGTAGCTGCCTGCTAGCAGAGTACCTTGAAAAGAGCAATCCTGGAGCAAAGGCAGGGTGAGCCAGGGGCCCTCAGGCCTGAATAAACCCCAAGCTGAGGCCCAGCAAGGTAGTAAGTCTGCCCAGGAGTAGCCAGGGCAAGAGAAGGCAGAAGGTCCACACCCCTTGCCAATGATGAGTGGCCCTTTCAGATTGCAGTTTGTCCCTGAAGCAGGGGCTAGATGATGACTGGCAGTGGGTCACTGAGCCAAGGTGGGCATAGGCAGTTGAGGTTCCCTGAGGGTGAGGACCCCACAGCGTGGGGGCTCTGCTGTGGGGCAATACCCTGAGGGAGGGGCGCCACAGTCTGGGAGAGATGTGGGTCCTAATGCAAAGGGGTGGAGCCATTAACAGAAAACAGAGAGCAGTGGATGAGACACCGGCCAGAAGGGGGCACTCTGGTGCTGGGCAGAGCTAATTCCCGGCGCGACCAGCAGGCAGTGCCACAGCAGTAAGTCACAAACCGCTATGCGCTATCAGTAGACTGCAATGAAGTTCCCTCATCCTGCCTGTGGGAAGTAAATGGCAGCGTGTCTACATTCAGGAAAAAAAGGGTCTCTGCCCACCCGGGTTGGAATGTTGCAAAAGGACATTGGGTGAGACACGTCAGACAGAACGTTAGCCTGTTCCTGCAGTGGAGTCTCCAAAAGCAAGTTAGGATTTTGTTTTATATGTAACCCTTTGATTCCCATCTCCTCACTGGCTGTCACTTGAATCTGGAATTTTTGTTGCTAAATTTACTCTTGGTTTCCTTACAGCTAAGAGAAGCGATATCAACGAAAGTGCTGGACCAGAGCTGAATGTTACTGACTGGTGTGTGTACTGCCTCTTGGAGGACAGCAGACTTGGTATTTCTGTGAGCAGTCTAGGGCTGGATACCACAGGGTAACCCTTCAAAGCAGCGGCGGGCAACCCCCAGGCTGTGTGCAGCCCATCGGGGTCATGTGTGTGGCCCATGAGACATTTTATTCACCATTGGCAGCCAGATTCTGCTGGTTTCTGTCTGTGTAGTTTTTTCGTACTTGTATTACTAAAGTGACGAACATGTAATGCGAGGGCAGGTGAAGTGAGGTGTGTGTGCTGCCCCTTCAGCCAATCAAATTGGTACAGTCCACAAATTCTAGGTACACAAAGCCAGTTAGCAAAACTCCCCTATTCCGGGAGACCATCTTGATTACAACAATTTTGTGGCCCATTGAGATGAAGGAGGGTCACTCATGTGGCCCACTCACTGGCCAGGATTACCCAACACTGCTTCAAAAGGGACATAGGGGGTAGAGATGCTCCTATTGTTAACCTGCAAGGCAAAGGAAGGGCTGGCAGAGCCCAGAGCAGGGTGCTTGCATGGCTCACATGCTGGTGGTACTAGGGAACTGGCATCCAGTGAAGCATGAGCAAATGGCAGTGGGGTAATAAGGAAAGTCAGTCCTGAGCTCCAGAGAGCCTTTACATCTGCTAGCTCACGGCTTGAGGCAAAGCATTCCTTTGTGTGCAAACGACAATGGTGCTACTTTTTCAGACAGGCACTGGAGTGGGCAGTGGATGGATAGGTGGGTGCAACTCCAAGGTGACAGACAAAAACTTGTAGAAGCACCGGCATAACAAATAGCCTCATGCTGGCAGCATGACTTGCCTGGGCAGTTACACCTGTCCCCCAAACCCAAGTGTAGAGCAGGTTCAGCTTCAGGGCCTGCTTTTGGAAACTCTCCCCTTCCCTCTCCTTGCCCCCCCACCCCCCATTTTGGGGTAGAGAAAGAAAAGAGCTCACGTGAAACTTACTCATAATGTTGCCTCCTAGTGCTGACAAAGACCAAGGCATGGGGATTAATCCTGATCTGGAACAGAACATGGTTCTGATGACTGAGGATCGTCAAGAGGCTGGTCTCCTCCTTCAGAGAGTACCTAAGTTTAACCAACATGCTCAGCTCATCTGCAAACCTAGGAGAGGGAAGCAAACCACATGCTGTAGCATCGGGTGTGATAAACTGAAGTTTCGCTCATTATCTAGTTTGCCACACAAAAAAAAACTAAGCAAAAGGAACATTATTCAGACTGCAAAGCCAGGCCCTGGAAAGCTAAGAATTAAGGAAGCCACAGGGCAGCCTTTGGCAGAGGCAACACAAGCCCATCAGACTCCCTACCTGTCCCCAAAGGCCTCCCGGGTGGGGATGCTAAGGGTGGAGTACTGCCCAATCTCCAAGACACTGCAGTTGGCTTCATCGTAACTGAGGGAAATATTGGTGAAGTCCTGCGTGGAAGAAGTCAGCCTGTCCAGCAAGTTCACTTCCTCTGCATGGGGCAGGGGGCAAAAGGGAAAGAGAGACAGAATGTTTAATGCACATCATCACCACCCGCAAGGTGCTCAGCTCAAGACTGGAGGCCCTGGGGATATGACCTCCGAGAGGTAACAGCGCCTTGCAAGGGCTTTCAGGAGAATGACTAAAGACAAACGCAGACCACTGCCTAGTGATTAAACTGCAATGCACCAATTAAAAGGATGTGATGTGATTGCTGATTAAATATTCCCCCCACCATATACACACCTACAACCCGTGCTGGTAACTCTCAGAGGAGGGTGACCAGACATGCCGATTTTAAAGGGACAGTCCTGTATTTAAACCCTCCTGACCGAACCTTTAACAAGGGAAAATTGACCTGTATTTTATGCATCCCCCTCCCATCATCACTGGTGGCTCCTGCTGCTGGCTGGATCCCTGCTCACCAGCCCACCTGGTCCAGAATCAAACCGATAAAAGTTGTTTGAGCTGTAGAAAACATTGGGTCTCAGCCTTTTCCAAACCATTGTAGCTGCAAAACCCTTTGGCACTCCTTCCATTTGCAGCTAGCCACCAAGAAAGGGAACAGTGGTCCCTCCCCACCAACGTCTGTCACAAACCCTAGCTTGGGAATGCCTGCTAAGCAAAAGTAAGTCCTGAAAGGAAGAGAGAGGAAACACATCACAGTGTCCAGGCAGTGCCCTGGGAATCTTCCATGGCTGAACAAACTTTTTACCCAGGGCCCCACTTTTCATCCCTGCAGTTAGCAGCCCCCATCCCCCAGCGTAATCCAAATGGATGGAAATTTTGGTTATGTTCATATGGAAAACAAAAGTGAACAAAACCAAAACCTTTTGGCCTTGGTAAGAAAATAAGTCTGTAGAATGTAAAAATATCATATACTGGTGTATAAATGTGAATACAGCCCCATAAAAACTGTAACATATGTCAACATTTTTAATAAGCTGGATGACTGTAACACCCAGTAGCCAATCGAAATTTCACCCCCCCCCGAGAGGGTGTGCCCCCACTTTGCACACCCCTAGTCTACGCCAATGCTGT
This sequence comes from Carettochelys insculpta, assembly GCF_033958435.1. Taxonomy (NCBI): domain Eukaryota; kingdom Metazoa; phylum Chordata; order Testudines; family Carettochelyidae; genus Carettochelys; species Carettochelys insculpta. The sequence continues at coordinate 9,147,055 of NC_134157.1, forward strand.
TTGTATACACCACCAGGAATCCAGCTGCTGCGTTCCTAATGAGCCCAGTCATTTCAGCCCAGTTCAGATCACAGAAACCATCACACGTAGCAGTGACCAGCACCCTGATTGGCCTACGATATGGCGGTGTACGGACAAGCTTTAACTGCAGATCCTGGTGAAGGGGAGTGATAGGTGAGCACACATGGCTGCACCAGTGATACAACTGTGTAACCCACACACCTACTGGATGTGGTTCACTGTCCCATTTAGTGGCACCGAGACCACTTCCAGAGTGAAAGAATGAGTCACCTCTACAGTGGTAGCTAAGAGGCAGCTGGCTTTTAGCTCAAACTGCAGAGGCTCCTGCACTAAACCCCAGAGGTCCCAGGTTTAAATCTACCTGTTGGTAGTTACAGCTGCTTGAGAGGCTGTTAGTCTTTTGTGATGTCCAGCCAGCTCCAGCATTTACAAAAAAAATCTGGATGAGGAGAAAGCCCAGTGCTGATGAGAGGACCCAAAATTATTTGAAAAATCACCGTGGACAGCCCCCCCCCCCACAGTTAGAGAATTACGCTACCACCAGTGACATCATTACATTAGACACCTCAGTGTTTTACTCTAGGAGGGGTCTCTAGCTGGTGGTGGGGTTACAGATCAAGCCAACCCAGGCAGTGAAGTACACCGGCTGTGAAATCACACAGCCAAACAGCTACAGAACTGATCAGCTCCATGGAAACCACAGCATCCACTCAAGATGAGTAACTTAATTTGCAACTGCAGGGATTATCCCACTCTTGCATGAGCATATTTAACATTTACACTGAAGTAGTGCCTAGAGGCACCAGCTGAGACCAGGATTCCACTGTGCTACATGTTCTGCATGCAAATAGTGAGAGAGTCCAGCCACAAAGTCAAAATAGACATGACAGAGGCCGGGAGGAGAAAATGGCAAAGTGAGTTTCCCAAGGTCGTACAGCATGTCAATGGCAGAGCCAGGAATAGCCTACAAGACTCCCTTCTCACAAGCTAAAAGTGTCTCTAGCCACCCTCATCCCATTGCAATACACACAGCAGATTCAATAACGCAGGCTCCAACATCCAATACTCTGCACGATCAATATATATGTAACAGTTCCCATTAAAAGACACTTTACAAGTCAGTGCTTTGTAAAGACATTTGGGACACACTGGATATGAAAGACATGCCCTAAGCCAGGGGTCAGCAACCAAAATAGCAAGAACCACCATTTTTTCCTATTCGGTAAAAATCTCAATAATTTAAGAGCCACAATGTGTGTGAATACGAGACAGTTCGTAATACATACTGTCAAACGGTACTTTTTGTAAGCCCTATTTTAAGACTAGCGCATATGCAATGGTTAGTAATGTGATACATGTTTAGTGCAGGACATTCACAAAACTTTTTACGTATTCTATTTCCTCACACTTGACCTGTGTGTTTGTTCCACTGTCTCCCTGATTTTCACTCCTGAAACGTCTCTCTCTCTCTCTCTGGGGGATGGTGGGGGAGTTATCCAATGTTTTGAGATCACTTATCGTTTGCTATTTGGATAGGAGTTGCTCATTTTTGAGCTTTTAGACCTTCACCGTTTATCGAAACTAATCAGGAGTTTTTGTTTTGTTTTTTCACTTTGCACTTATAGCAGACCTCTGGCCTAAACCAAATGACTTTCTGTGCCAACTGCAGCCAGAGTAACTCCTCGGATACCAAACTTTATGCTGACATAAGTAGGTTGAGAACCAGGCCATGAATACAGTTATATAGCACGTGCTTAACTCTCAGCTCAAGGAACATCCATCCGCTTGTAGGTTTTACTGACATCTATCAGTGGAGCATCCAAACGCCTTCCACATGCAACTCACAGGCCTTCCAGCCTCACCTCTGCAGATGAATAGTAACAGAGAGGTTGCCATGTTAGTCGGTATTCTAACAAAACAAACCAGCAGAAATGTAACACTTTAAAGACTAACAAAATGATTTATTCAGCAATGAGCTTTTGTGGGCAGGCCAACTTCTTCAGATCAATAGCTATTGATGTATTAGCAGAAGGTTCATCCCCAGGGTTTGAAAAGAGCTGCACCTCTGAGAGCTATTGATCTGAAGAAGTGGGTCTGTCCCACGAAAGCTCATCACTGAATAAATCATTTTGTTAGTCTTTCAAGTCTTCAGGGGGAGGGATAGCTCAGTGGTTTGAGCATTGGCCTGCTAAACACAGGCTTGAGAACTCAATCCTTGAGGAGGCCCCTTTAGGGATTGGGGCAAATAGACATCAGGGATGGTGCTTGGTCCCTGCCAAGAGGGCTGGGAACAGGACTAGATGACCTCCTGAGATCCCTTCCAGCTCCAGGAGATGTGCATCTCCAATTATAATATAAGTGCTACATGACTGCTGGTTTGCTCTGCAGAGCAAGTGGGTTTGCTGCTTGTCACCTGGATCTCTCTCCCTGACATTTCTAGAGTGCTTATTGCCAGGGATGTCCAGACCTTTCCCTTCCTGAGCTAGTGATGGATAGCACCTCAGGCTACCACTCACTCCTTCATTTTCTTGTGCCTCTTTTTATAGCCTACTCCATCCCCAGACCCACTGGGTTTCCATCTGGCATTGCACACAACAGCTGGATAGGTGAATGCTGGGGCCCTAGCGTTTGTGGTCTACCACAGGTGCAGCACTTCTCAAACCCTAGGGATGAACCTTCTGTTATAAATCCAGTTTCTCCAAGCCCAATGTCCACATTGCATAGAACAACCTCTGCACTGGGCTTGGAGGTGCTTTGAGACCAGACAAGCTGACCTAGTTGTGCAGGAAGGGGTGTTAAAGCCCCAGTAATTTGGGCTGGAACCCACCCACTCTGCAGTGATGATGCAAGCTAAGGAACCTTGGGGGCAGCTGGAGCCCGGACAGCAGCTTAGCTTTGACTGCAGACCTGGCAGCACCCCATCTGGGGAGCCAGGAACCAGCTTTGTCATCATTGTCATGGCTCCAGCTCACACCAAGCAGGATGAAGAGGTGCTGTGTCAGGAATCAAAGGCTGCCAAAGCAGCAGGAGAGGAAGGGGATCTCCCCTGGACACAGCATTTCTACCGCTGGGAGCTCCATGACCACTTCCCTTGTTTCTGCCTTGACCTGCCTGACACACAACAGGAAAGAACCTGCTACTAGCCAGCGAGCAGGGAGCAGGTAATCATCCCAGCCTCACTCCACTGGGCCCACCTGGCACAAACACGCTCTGCTTTCATGGCCAGGGGTGGGGGAATATTGCTAAGACTGGAGGTGCTGACACCCCCCCCATCCCCCACCCCAGCGCCCGCTGCACCAGCTGAGGCAGAGGACAAAGCTTTGGTATGTGGCGCCAGCTGCCAGTGGACAGGGCAGCAACAAGGACCCTGGGAAAAGAGCTGGCAGCAGAGCCTGTGGGGCAGTAGCTGGGAGCCCTGGAGAGCTGCAGCACCCCCCACATTCCTATGTTCACAGCTGCAGTAATGCATTAGGTGGGAAGATGTGGCCAACCTCACTCCCTTACTGGTCAGAGGGAGCCCTGCCAGCCAGTCCCATCTGCACTAGCCTCTGCAATCTCTTGGCAGATGCCCAGCCGCTGCTTTCACTCCAACTCCCACCGCAGAGGAGGTGTGAGATGTATCTCAGGGCAGATGAACACCCTGGGGCACGCCGCAGAGTGTCAGGGCACATGCACAAGGCAGAGAGCAGCTGCTTTGGTGAATGACAAGTCAGCTGAAGAGAAAGCTGCTTTGATCCAGTTCTCACGGGGTAACGAAGCAGCTCTGCTGTCTGGGCTTGCCCAGGGAGCATGGCCCAGTGGGGGCATTATGGGTCTGCAAGGGAGACTCGTGGCAGCTGGGTAAAACCCAGATTCATCACAACTGTCCATTGGCTCTCCACGTTACACAACGTCTAGGGGCTCAGCAGTAATTCTTGGCTGCAGACACACAGCAGCTTTCAGAACCAGAGACAAAGCAGCACCAGAGAGATGGAAGCAGGCTGGATTGAAAGGGTGCAGGCTCCAGCTCCTTGGAGAGTTACAGAACCATGAACTCAATTCTGTGGGTCAGTGTTTCAGGAAACATCAGCATCACAGATGACGGGCTGGTGCTGGGCAGGGGGTTTCATCTGGGTTCGAAGAGAGCTGGGAGGGCAAAAAAAAAAACCCATCCCCCTTCCCAGTGGTAACTGGGGGGAAGGGTTCATAGTGGTGGGGGGGACCAACCATGTGCCCCCATCCCCTTCCAGGCTCCAACTCCTCACTGCTCCACCCTCTTCCCCACTCCTCTGGAAATGCCGTGCTGCTCCCAGTGAGTGCAGGGGAGGTCCCACCGCTCCTCTGGAATGCTGCGGCCTGAGAGCGCTGCCGATCTGGGGTGCAGTGGGAGCGGGCAGAACCGAACACACACACACTGGAAGTGGCGTGGCTCTGACCTCAGCGTGGGGTGGGAGGATGCAGGGAGTTGCACATGACTCCTTGTGCAGCCCCCACACGTTGCCTTTTTCCCTCCCCCCACCACCAACAGAAAGGTTCTGAGTGGAAACATTTTGCCCCCCCAACCATCCCCAGCAGATCTCATTGGTGGTCTCAGCAGAGGGCCATCAACTGGACACAATTTATGGGATGAACTCTCTCTCCATGCTTAGGCCCCAGATCAGGAAGGCCCATGAGTAGGTGCTTAACTTTAAGCACATATTTGAGTACTTCCCTGCTTTGCTAAGTAGGCATATGAGCTTAACTTAAAGCTAACGCCCAAATCCCAAAATAAGCACAGGCCCCAATTCAGCAAAGTATTTAAGCATATACAGTAGGCTCCTGAGATATACATTGCAGATAAGCGTGGAGACCTACTGGTGAAGAGAACTTGAGAAGGGCGAGGCTGAAGAATAGCATTAACCCGAGATAGGAGCAACTCAAGTGTTTGTGTATCTCAGGGGTCTGCTTTATATGTTTAAATATTTTACTGAATTGGGAGAGGTAAGAGTCCCAGTTCATTTCAAGCCCATTTGTTCATTTCAAAGCACTTTCTAGGTACATCCTGAATGCAAAATGCTGTATAAACTAGCCTGCTAGTCTGCATTCTTTGCCTTCAGACCAAAAGAACCAGAGAAGGTTCTTTCATCACATTACAGAAGAAAATTCTTAGAGTTCAATGTTTACTGCCAAATTTGACTTGCCTCTGGGCTCCCGAAGCAACAGAGAACCCTTTCCAGGCAGCTCTATGCCAGGGAGACTTGTACACAGGCCAAAATTAGCAGGAGTAAGCACAGGCCAACCAGACTCAGCCAAATATGTGTCATCTCACTTTTCAGTCTCCCAGTGGCCACTATAGCACTTAGCTGTGTTGGTGGTAATTTTTTCTATCCATGGCCGGAATAAGTTTTGTTACGTGCACCAAGGCATGTGTGGAGGTGAACCAAAAGAAACGCAAGCTGCCCACTCTGGGGGCACTGCTAATCATCTGGGCAGCATCTGAATCCCTCCTGGGCAGCTGCCCAAGCACTCAATTTACAGGAAACACTGGCACTAAGCCCATTTGGGAGGACCGATTCCAAGCTGATATGGAGAATCATCCACTGCAAAAGCCAAATTTGCCTGTAAACTCCTGTGAGAGATTCACGCTGGCTCATTGTTTAATCATATAAAATGGATCTATTACAGCCACTGGCGAGCAGGGGGAAAGCAGCAACCACAGATGCCAAATGAAAACAGGGATACTTAAAGTGTGACCAGTTTCCAGCACATCCTGCAAACCCTGTTGAGATGCACTGAGAAGAGAAGATGGGTTAAGCTCACCAAACACAGCAACAGGATTTTAAAACAGGCAATTATACAGGTGTTTTCAGACACACGTTTTGGGGTGTGAGCTCTGACTGCAAAAGGGTCACGTGGTAATCTGGGGCACTGGAGCATCATACAGTACACGAGAAGAAGTGAAGTTTTTGGAGAGGCAATAAGACTTGTACAGCAAAGTACTGCTCAGCAGGGGTAGCTAGCATGAACTGCTCTGTGCCTGTGGATAAATACACAGCTTCTGTCTCTGTATTGTCAAATCCAGCATCTTTCTCAAGTACTAGCTGCACACAGCAGGGCTCTCTTAGCACCTGCTTCTGTTCTTACAGAGTCAGTGTCAACTTGTAAGACAATCAATATTAAAAAAAACAAGTTAATAGCAGGATTAAATCCTTCCTCTGCCTGTACCCCTAGTTTGGCTTTACAACCACAGTGTTGTATTTTAAAATGAAGTCACTGCCCAAAGGCACCACAGTAAATGGGTTAAAACAAAATACAGAACAACATTTTCCCCCATGATTTATTTCACTTACTCTCCAATGCTGTGGCTGTGAAACCTTTTCAGGGAGCAGACCTGAAGGAGAGTGCTGTGCATCTTGAAAGCTTCTCTTTTTCCCCTGCTGGTCCAATAAAAGAAGGTGATTGCCCCATCACCTTGTCTCTGTCCATGCTGAAGTAGAATTGATGAGGAATTTTCAAACACAAACACTTTTTCATCACAAAATGGCACTTTGCTGAAACTTGCCAAACTAATGTGTCAGTTTAGAAAAAAAAGATATTCAGAAAAGAAACTGTTTGAGCAGTGGCCTGTAAACCCAGGGTTGTGCATTCAATCCTTGAGGGGGCCTTTCAAGGGTCTGGCATGGTCATAGGTCCTGTTGTGAGGGCAGTAGACTGGACTTGACCTCTGGAGGTGCCTTCCAGTTCTGTGACATGAAAGATCCATCTCAAGTTTTCCTTTTGAAATGACTTCTTGTTTTAAAGTTTATTTTGTACCGTAATACAGATTATTAATATAAAATTACAATTTCAAATGTCAAAATTGGACCAAAGTTAATTTTTTCTTGTGCAGGAAATTTTGTTTTCATTCTGACTTAGAAGGAAAAAAAATCAATTTTGAAACGTTTGAACACCCCACAAAACAAATTCTGACTTGTGCACAGCTCTGGTTTAACTGCTTGTGGGACCCAGCCCACAAGTGTTTATTGTGACAGAAGCAGTTCACCTTTGGCTCCCCAAAGAGAGTTATTTCAGATGTTCACATTGGCTTATACATATTTCCACAGCCACACTGTTTTGCCTGCTGTGCTTTTGACAAGAACTTGCACCCAGACAAACCTATATCAATACATGAAGTGTATACTTGCTCTGATTTGTTTATGTTCTCTCCAAGAAGCCTAGCTAGGAATACTGGGATGACATTAAGTGAAGGAAAACATAAGCAGAATATCAACATCTATTAGATTGAATCTGTTAGTCTCCACAGGGTAGTGTTGAATGCATCATTATGCACATAATTTAAATAACCAGGCTGGACAAAGCACTGGAGAATGAGTTATTAGAAACAATTCAGTCCAAGGTTGGCAGGAGAACAGACTGGATGACCTAATCCGTCTGTCCCATCTCTAATTTCCATGATTACCTTGTGAAAATATCCTGTGCAGCGTCTGTTTAGCATCACATGCCATGTGCTTCAGTAATGTTTATAGACTGTAAATTAGAAACATTTGTAAATCACAGCTGTGACTTCTGATCTTTGGCGAAAATCAATCAACCAGATCAAATCCTACTGAAGCAAATCCTGGTGACAAGGGTGCTAAAAATAGGCTCTGATTTTGTTGGCAAGCCAAATGGTTACACCCCCAAATTAGCATGCAAAACCAAGAGCCAAGCATTTAAAACAAAACAAGCACCTCCAAACACTTTTCTCCCCCTTCTTCTCTTGCATGGTCATGACTAAAATCCCTCCCACCCCTGCACTATCCAGGATGCTCTTGTAGTTAAGGCACCAGATTATCACTAAGGAATAGAGCGGGAGAGGCAATTTTTTGGGGAGAAGGGAAAAAAATATTTGTAAATTCAGGTAAAATGATAGAATAGTTTCCTGAAAAAATAACAGAAAGATTTTGAAAAAGTTGAAATGTTTCATCTTTCATGGGCAAAGACCCACTTCATCAATTGCATCTGATGATGCAGGTCTTTGTCCACAAAAGTTCATGCTCCAAAATATCTGTTAGTCAAAAAGGTGCCACAGGACTTCTTGCTGTTTTTGAAGAGACAGACTAATTTGGCTACCCCTCTGATACTGGTTTCATCTCGTCTTTTTCATTTCAGCTTTCGTTTTCTTTCCCTTTCTTTTAAACCTAGCATTTCATTTGCTAGTTTTGCTAATAAACCCGCCCCCCCACCTACAGTTAACCCCCCGTCCCACCAAAAAAAAAAACTAAAGTGAAACAAAAACAGTTTTAAAAAGTCATTTTGAGTTGACCAGAAACATTGTTAAGTTTTTCAATTCAACAAAAAACTTCTAAAATTTGTACTTGGTTCCAATCAGACTTCATATTCATAGAATCACAGAAATGGAAGGGACCTTGAAAGGTCACCAAGTCCAGTCCTCTGCCCTCATGGCAGGACCAAGCACCATCTATCTCATCCCTGACAGGTGTTTAACCTGCCATGAAAATTCTCCATTGATGGAAATTCCACCACCCCCCTAATAAATAAGGCGACCATATCTCCCTGTCCCAAGTGAGGGACAGAGAGATATGGGGGGAGGGGCCGCTCTTCCCAGCTCCTCCAAGCCCTGGGTAGCTGGGAAGGAGGCAGCAGCCACCCGCCCTCCCTGAGCCCTGGGCTGTGGCAGCCCCCAGCGGTCCCGCAGCCATGAGGAAGCACCAGGGAGAGGACAGCCATGGCACTTCTCTCTCACTTCCAAGAGCCCCAGGGATGTGGTGGGGACAGGGCAGCCACCCATGCTCCCCACACTTCCTTGAGCCCTGGGGAAGGGGAAAGCAAGCTAACCTGCAGGCCCCATGCTCTCTGGCCAGCAGCTACTGGTGGAAAATGCAGGACAATTCATCCCTTTTCTAAAATAAGTAGGGACACTTTTTGGCGTCCCAAATACGGGACTGTCCCGCCAAAAACGGCATGGATGGTCACCCTCGTAATTAAAGGTGCCCAGCTGAGCTGGTGCACGGGAGTTTCTGCTCCTTTTATTAGGCAGAGCCAGTCACATACAAAAGCAATGACGGGTCAGGTCCTGCATCTGATGAAGTGGATCTTTGCCCACAAAAGCTTATGCTCATTCATTTCTGGTAGTTTATAAGGTGCCACAGGACCCCTCGTTGCTTTTGCAGATCCAGACTAACACGGCTACCCCTCCGATACAGTCACATACAGAATAGCCAGCGAAGTCTGGGGGGTTACACAGAGGATGGAGAGAGGCTGTTTTCCATAGTGACAGATGTCAGAACATGGAGCAACGTTCTCATGTTGCAGTGAGAGAGGTGTAGGTTGGATATCATGAAAAACTATTTTACCAGGAGGGTGGGGAAGCACTAGAATAGGTTACTTAGAGCAGTGGTAGAACCTCCATCACTAGAGCAGGGTGAGCAAACTTTTTTTTTTTGTTTCTTCCTTCCTGGCTACAGAGGAAAGCTTGAAAATGTGACTCCTAAGAAACAAACCCTAATTTATTATACTGAAGGCAGTCTAGTTCTTTTGGAGGGGCCTGAGTCAGATTTTTGGAGTGCTTAGAATTGGCAGTACTGTTATAGCCCATTACACAGTAAACCCTTTCCTATTTGGCATTCTATCACCTGGAACTCTCAAAGAGCCGGCATTCTAACCATAAATATATTTTGGTTACATTTTCCATAAGGATAGAACAGTGAAAGTAAATACAACTAAATACGGCAAATATGGTATATGTTTACAGTGTACCATGGTACTGCTGCTGGTAAACACTTTGCATACATTTGTTTCTTAATATCTAATCTTGCTTTTCTTTAGTGGCATTGCTAGGTATACCTCTCTATTATCCAGAATATTTGAATATCTGGCAATCACCCAGTCCTGTGGCTGATGGATATAAGAGAGTTAAACTGCAGCTGCATCAGATTCAGAACTATTCAAATTCACATCTTTTCCTTCAGTTCTACTTTCACTTTTCTCTTAGTTCCCTTTCTTTTCCTTTGATTCTATGTTCGCATTAGTCCAAAGTTGCAAATTTTCTAAACCTCTCTCTAGCCAATTGTTAGTCTAACAACTGCACTTTTGCCAACTGTTTCCATCTCTTCACAAATATGGAGATTTATACATCTCATGGAGCTGGAAGGGACCTCCGGGGTTGTTGAGTCCAGGCCCCTGCACTCACAGCAGGACTAAGTACTCTCCCTGACAGATTTTTTTAATCTATTTGCCCCAGACCCCTAAATGGCCTTCAAGGAATGAGCTCACAACCCTGGATTTACAAGGCCAATGCTCAAACCACTGAGCTATCCTTCCCCCTGCACTTATGATTTTAAAAAAAAAAACACAAATAACATGCACAGACCAGCCTGATCCTGGATATGAATCCAAATCTAGTATATTATGCAAAGGATTTCAACATTACTGTCCACATTCGGATGAGCAGAGGGAACTTCTTTTCTAAGCTGGAGCAAGTGAAGGAGGACACTAACAATTTGAGGTAGCCCATTCCAGAGCTTCACCACTCTCCTAGTGAAATAGATTTTCCTAATATACAACCTAGATCTCCCCCATCACAACTTTAGACCACTACTAGCATCACTGAGAGCAGCCTCTCTCCATCCTTTTTGGAACCCCACTTCAGATAGTTAAACGGCTGCTATCAACTCCCCCTCGCTCTTTTCTTCTGTAGACTAAATAAGTCCAAATCCCTCAGCCTCTTGTCATAACTCACGTGCTCCAGCCCCACAATCATTTTTGCCACCCTCCATTGGGCTCTCTCCAGTGCGTCCACATCCTCTCTCTAATGGGGAGGCCCAGAATTGGATGCACTGCTCATAGATCTGCTGGCAGTGCTCCTACTAATGCACCCCAATATGCTGTTGTTAGCCTTCTTGGCTACAAGGGCACACTGTTGGCTCACATCCAGCTTCTCCTCTATTGTAATTCCCAGCTCCTTTTCTGCAGAGCTACCGCTTAGCCAAGTATGTGTGTCCTCCCCTTCCTGTGTAACTGAGGCTGTATACAAAAAGATCAATCAGTTTAACTAAAAGTGTTTTTATCATACTGATTTAGTTAAACAAGTGCAAAATCCCGCTATGGATGCTCTTAGATGGGTTCAAATATGGTTTACATTGATTTAACTCAGTACTCAGACTCAGCTGACATAGGCCAGGTGTCAATGCATTTAAGAATTCACATAAATTTAAATTAAACCAAATTCAGTGCTTTTCTACACTTGAAATGCTGAGTCTGTGTTGCCCTAGCACTTCAGCGTAGGCCCTACTTATGCCAAATGAGTGGGGTTCCTCTGTCAACAAAGATAATTCACATGCCCAGAAAAGGTAGTTAGGATGGAAGAATTCTTCTGTTGACTTAGTGCTGTCCATGCTGACGATTAGGTCAGCTTAGCTACACTGCTAAGGGGTTTGGCTATTTCACATCCACAAGTGGCATAGTTTCGTGTGTCTAACCTTGTAGCGTAGACTGTGCCCTAGTTAAACCAGTGCAACTTTGAATACAGACAAAGCCCTAAAATAACACCACCACTAAACAGAGCAACAGAAGAGTGTTTATGCATCAAAATAATCAACAATTCTTCAATCCCATCACACCTCTGAGGAAAAGCTTTACCGATGGAAGCCAGTCAGAGTCTTCCAGCGCTGATGCTGTTTTTTCAAAAAGGTGCCTGACAGACTTGTCGCTTTGAAATCTCACACCACACTGCTCAAGCCTGCACTAGCATCCCTGGCAGAAGGTGCTGGCAGGCAGGGAATCCCGCCATAGGGCTTTTCATCCCTTTGAAATGCCATGCCTCTGCGGTGAGTGGCTATTGGCAGCATTAATTGGATGAGCTGAAGGACCAAAATCTGTCAGCCAGTAACCAAGCAGGCGCAGACTGATGGCAGTCTTTCAATTTTGTTTTGGTCAGAAAATGACAGTATGTTGAAACCGAAGCTTTCCAATAGGAACATGCCAGTTTCATGAAACTTTTTTTAGAAAAGATTTCTCAGGCCCCAAGAGCCTACCCTGGCCAACAGGGGCTGGTGCTATTGTGCTTGGCAGCAATAATTCACCAAAACATGGTCTCTGGTATCCCAGGTGGGTGCCTTCACTGCTGGGCTATGGGCTACTCTGTGCGAGGCCGCTTGGAACCTCACTGTCTGGAACTGTTCCACTGCACGGAACAGGCCAGAAAAAGAGATACTGATGCAGTAATCCATTTGGTAGAACATGCGCCTAGAATGTGGCTATCTGGGTTCAAGCCTCTGAGCCACTGAATGTTTAAACACCCAGCACCTGGTGGCATAGATCTGTGATCTCTACTGACAGAGGAGGGGAGTCTTGAAGCAGGAAGTAGAACGTGGGTGAAGCCCACCATGGATTATCTCACAGAATAGCACTGTCCAAGACAAGATAATAAAGCCGTGATGAAAAACGTGAGCTAATCTCATGGAACTTCCTTTTGCTCAATGGATTGATGGATGGGAGTCTGGCAAGCAACAGACCCAGAGGCACTACTGCAATCTGGAGAGATAAGAGAAGGGGAGTAAGAACGGCCTTTTGTGAGAAGTGCAATTTGACAAAAGATGAGGTTCCAAAACGAATAAGCCAGCAGCTTTGGGATGCAACATGCCTGCCCCTCTCGGCTCAGCCTCCATCCACCCAGAAGGTTAATGTTACAGAGGTTTCTACAGTTCAAACTCACATTGTCTTGAGCAAGTTATTTAAAGCCCGGAAGAGGTTCAGTCCATGCTGTTATTTCAACTACGTCCAAAGCTCTCCCATGTATTAGAGCGAAATCAGGCTGGGGTCAGTGTTGTGTTTTCCTGCAGACATGCAGCTGTGAGAGATTACAGCTGAAAGAGCTAGAGTGACCACACGGAGAGTTCTAGCCACTTCCGCACGATGCAAAATAGAACCAGCAGCCCCGCAAAAAAAGTCTCTCCTTCAAACTAGCCAAGTTGCATTGATTTCTGAAGTGCTCAGCTCCCTATATCAATCCTGCCTGCACTTGCAGAGTTTACACATTTGAAAACATTAAGAACAACACACGGTGCAAATGGAGACTTAAAATCAACACATTAAATTTTAGTAGCTGGTGGTGGATTTGTCAAACATGAGCCAGTCAAGGGCATACAAAACATCTGTTGTACACAGAGAAAAGGGAAACATCTCAGGATTAATATTTCTTATTTTCCAAGGAACAATGCGTGTATGCAAAATATTACATTCAACTAATACGCACAGTTACAAATAGAAAAAAAAATATAGTGCTGCTTTTGACTCTCTGTAGAAAGAGAGGGGACCCACATCACACTTGACCATTGGTTCAGTCTCATCTCACAATTGCCCAGAGGTGGAGGAACGCACAGAAAGTCCTCCCAGGGGGAGTTATGAAGTACCCTGCCCAGAGAACCAGCCCTATCAGTTGGCAGCAGCTTATGCCCTCTAAACATGAATGTTGGACAGTCAAGGTAGGTGAAATAGTATGTTTTAATGGATGGACAGAGTCCACGTCCTGAGCTGCACAGAGCTCTTCTTCAGCTCTGAAGTTCAAAAGTTTCCTCGCCACAGAAGTTGGCTCAATGAAGAGGGATTCCCTTACATACCTTGTCTCTCTATATCCTGGGACCAACAGAGGTACAACACCAACGCTAAATGTTCACACATTTTAGCAAGTACAAGGAGATTAATACCTGTGTCCTTGCTCTGATGTCCATGCTTGCACCCCTAGACCTACACAGAGCCCTGCTGATGTCAAGGGTCTGCTTGCAAGAAGCCAACTGCAGGACTGGGGCTCTAGTGAGTTGCCTGAGTTCAAACAGTAAATCTGTGGCACTGACAAGAACAGAATACAAATTGCTCAACTACAGAGTGCTACGGGATTGCTTCTTTGTTTTCTCTCAACTCCAGGTCTTCCACTCAGTCAAGGGACCACATTCCCTTTCCTAGGGACATGGTGGTAAATGTCTTTTAGCTGACAAACTCCACAAAGTCAGGTTGCTGTGTTATTCTCAACCCACCACCTACCATTGAGGGAAAGGGTGGTCCACCAGTTAGGGTGCTGGCCTGGAACTCAGGAGACCAGCCTTCAGTCCCTGCTATAAGCACTGACATCTTGTGTGACCTTGGGCAAGAAAGTCTCTGTCTCAGTTTTGCATGGGTAAAACGAAGCTAACAGCACATCCAGGTTGTGGGAGCCTCGATACTAAGGTAAGAGGGTGGGGGAGCATAGAACACTTTATCTGAAGATGAGTAGCTGAGTTAGTCTATGTCTTCAAAAACAACAAGAAGTCCTGTGGCATCTTATAGATGAACAGATATATATCTGTTCATCTACAAAGGTGCCACAGGACTTCTTGTTGTATCGAAAGATAGACTTCTTGGGTGCATCTATACTTGTATTCCTCTTTTGAAAGAGGTATGCAAATGAGGTAAATAAAAATGCAAATAAGGTACACATTTGCATATGTGACACCTCATTTGCATATTTGAATTTTGAAAGAGCTTCTTTTGAAAGAAGAAGGCCAGTGTAGACGCTGCTCTTTCGAAAGTAAACCCATTTTCGAAAGAATCCTTCTTCCCTTTATTTAATGGGAAGGATTCTTTCGAAGACGTGGTTTACTTTCGAAAGAGCAGCGTCTACACTGGCTTTCTTCTTTCAAAAGAAGCTCTTTTGAAATTAGAATATGCAAATGAGGGGCCAAATACACAAATTTATACCTCATTTGCATTTTTGATTTGCATACCTCTTTCGAAAGAGGAATGCAAGTGTAGACGCACCCCTTCTGTCCCAGTGTGATGCTGCCCAATGTGTATTGCATGCTCCTCTTTGTACCCAATGTACCTATTGCAGAGCCTGGCTCATTAGCCTTCAGTTCAGTCAGCCAAGACCGTAGCTATTGCTCTTGCTAGAACATAAGATTGTCCATACTGTCTGACACCAAAGATCCACTTAGCCCAGCGTCCTGTCTTCTGACAGTGGCCAATGCCAGGTACCCCACAGAGAATGAACAGCACAGGTAATCAATAAGTGATCCATCCCCAGTCACCCATCCTTCTTGGTATGCTAAAGTCAGGAATAATTCCACTGGATGTTCCTATACTAGTGTGAAAACAAGGTTCAAACTACTGAGCTACAGGTCACAATGGTAATTAACACTCTACCCTCCTAGCAAACAACAGTGCACGATCCTTTGTTCCCAGGGTTTCACAACTTCTGGTAGTTACATTAGTAATACCGAGCCTCTCTTCACCTTGCTAATGATGCCTGCAAGAGCAATAATGAGGTGCTGGCTCCAATTATTTATGACCCATCACGAAGGCATTAGCCAAAGGAGGTGGCAATGATCAATGCAGCCAGCAAGAAAGGCAGAGGTGGGGAAAGAATAATGGGGAGCAAATTGCTGCGGAAGGAGGCAGTAACTCAGGCAGAAGTTCGGGGTCAATTACAGGTGTGGATTTGGGGGAGGATTTGTGGCCTGCAATGTGCAGGAGATCAGAACAGATTACCCTGATGGGCTTTACAGTTAAAGAGATTGCTGAGAGAGAGAGAAAGAAATTGCTCTCCCTCTCACACACACAAGCATTCCACTGTGACCAGCGGAGGAGTAAAAGCAATAACATTAAAATCAATACAGAGACAATTTTATGGGAAAGTTGAAACAAACATTACAACCCGGCTAGGCCTTATTCTGCTGAGGAACCCCTTTACTCAAATAAATAATTAGGCAGGTATTTTATTAACGCACCTGAGTTTGGAATGGCAAGGAACTGCACCAAGGTTAGTGGACAAGCCCAGGGGATAACAGTTAGGTACTCAGGAAACGTCAGCTATTAAGCCCTGCTGAGAGCTGGATCTTGGCAGGGCAGAGCACAGCCTCCACCCTTCTCTTCCCTTCTCCACTGAAGGCAAAGATCACTAAGAGTCCCACGCTCTGCAGTTTGCCTCCCATTAGGTCTGCTCCAGTCTGGTCCGGTTCTGGCAGTTTCTCTCCCTGATGATGAGGTCACAGGGTTTTCATAACATGAATGCATTACAAACCTGCACACCAATAAGTCAAAGACTAATTGGAGGGGTGATTTCAAATGACTTGCTTTCTCAAGCTTAAAAAGGCCCATTACTGAACTCAGGACATAGATGCATTATGGCTCCCAACAATTAGGCTCTGGTCTCTGTACCCCTCCTCCCCACCACATGACTCAAAACAGTCTTACCATTGCATCCTTAGCAGCTGAGAATTCCCATGGAGGGTTTTCACAGGAGAAAACAGTTGCCCCCAAATTGGACACACCTTTGGGCTCATTGTGATATGTTTGCAAAATTCCAAAACGTTTCATTCCTCCATTCCCAGGTCCCTACATGTGCATATGCTATAACTTACAAAGTTCATGCTGTGAATACAAAGTCATTTACAAAGATAGACTGTGATGGAAGAAAATTCTGTTGATGTCCTAAGAAATTTTTCAGTTTTCAAGTATTGATGATAGCATTGACAACTCTCAAAGTTCTAGTTACGACTCTTGCAATATTTGGTGCCTTTTTTCTTAAAGCTCCAGCTCTTGGAGCCATGTGATTAGAAAAAAAAAAATCACAGAATCATCAAACACTAGAACTGGAAGGGACCTCGAGAGGTCATCAAGTTCAGTCGTTTGCCCTCACAATAGGAACATGTATAATCTAGACCATGCCTGATAGACATCTATCTAATCTGCTCTTAAATATCTCCAGTGATAGAGATTCCACAACCTCCCTAGGCAATTTATTCCAGTGTTTAGCCACCCTGACAGTTAGCAAGTTTTCTCTAATGTCCAGCCTAAATCTCCTTGCCGCAGTTTAAGACCCTTGCTCCTTGTCCCAACCTCAGAGGCTTAGAAGAACAATTTTTCTCCCCCCTCCTTGTAACACTCTTTTAGGTACTTGTAAACTGCTATCATGTTCCTGCTGAGTTTTCTCTTTTCTAAACTAAACAAGCCTAGTTTTTAGTCTTCCCTCATAGCTCATGTTCTCTAGACCTTTAATCATTCTTGTTGCTCTTCTCTGGATCTTCTTCAATTTCTCCACATCTTTTTTGAAATGCGGTGCCCAAAATTGGACACAGTACTCAAATTGAGGCCTAATCTGCACACAGTAGAGCAGAAGAATGACTTCTCATCTTGCTCACAACACTCCTGTTAATGCATCCCGGAATCATGTTGCCTTTTTTTCCACCCGCCCGTCCAACAGGGTCACACTGTTGATTCATATTTAGCTTGTAGTCCACTACGAACCCTAGATCCCTTTCTACAGTACTCCTTCCTAAACTGTCTCTTCCTATTCTGTACAGCTGTTTCTACACAGGCCACTTTCTTTGGAAGTGGCATGCTAATACACAGAGTAAAATATGCTAATGAGGCGTGGGTGCAAATTCCCAGCGCCTCGTTTGCACAACATCACATGATTTGGAGTCCAGAAGACCGTTCTTCTGGACTCCAAATTGCCGTGTAGAAGTGCGGCCCCGGGGGGGCTTCCAGAAGGAAGGCCTTCCTCCGGAGGCCCCTTCTTTCCAAAAATTTTCGGGAAGAAGGGAACTCCAGAAGAAGGACTTACTTCTAGAAGCACCCCCAGGGCCACGCTTCTACACAGTGTTTTGGAGTCCGGAAGAATGGTCTTCCAGACTCCAAATCACGTGATGTTATGCTAATGAGGCGCAGGGAATTTGCATCTTTCGCACCGTGTATTAGCATGCCACTTCTGAAGGAAGTGGCCTGTGTAGAAATGGCCTGTGTGTGAAACTGATCATTCCTTCCTAGGTGAAGTACCTTGCATTTGTCCTTATTTACCTCATTCTATTTACCTCAGGCCATTTCTCCAGTTTGTCCAGATCGTTTTGGACTATGAGCCTATCCTCCAAAGCAGTTGCAACCCCTTGCAGCTTATTATCTTCTGCAAATTTACTAAGCTGTTGAACAGAACCGGTCCCAAAACAGACCCCTGTGGAACCCACGTGTTATGCCCCTCAGCATGATTGTGAATCACTCTCTAAGAAGGGCTATTCAGCCAGTTATGCACCCACCTTATGGTAGCCCCATCTAAGTTGTATCTGAAGTTCCTAGCTCTCATGGCTGCAGAGCAAGGCTTGAAAATATGACCCAAATTCAGCTGAAAGGCTCACACCATGAGGCAAATAAAAAGGACTGCTGGACCGAATACAGCTGCCATTCACATCCGACCTGTTGTTTTAACCATCTTTGAACAAAATATGCCTTTTGAGGTATATCTGAAAACTAGTGAATCCACTGCTCAGTAACACTCCAGTGACCTGCACTTAACAACATTACATGTAAAGTTATGAAACCCTCCCCCCCGCACACGACTTTGTCAGGACATGTTCCAATCGCAAAGCCCCAAACAGGCAGAAGTGGCTACAGAGGCCTAAAACAAAGCAATGTGTGTTGGCTTTCTTTTCCACACACCTAGCAACAAGGGTCCTTGAGACAATAAAGGAGGCCAACTGTTTTCTCAGAATGATGAAGGACAAGCTGATGCCTCTAACCAGGTGTCAAAGTTGACTGGCAACTACCACTCGAGCAGACATTTTTTGCAATAAGGGGAGCAGGAATGAATCAATCTGCAATTTAAAACAACCTGGATGGATAACCTGGGATCTCTTGTGCTGTGAGACTCCATGTCTCCAGCGTTACAGCTGAAAGGAACTGTATCTAGGGCCTACCCTCAGGAAAACACATATCAAAGGGTGACAACTACCAGAGTGAGGGGCAAAACCACAGCACCTTCTCATTTCTCTCTCTCCTGCATCAGAAGACAGAGGAACCAGCCTTTTGACTTCGGAAGGGATCTTAGGCAGAGTTCACTGTGAGCTGGGCATGAGTGCGGCTGCCACCGGGAGATTCAAATGCTGCCCAGCTGATTAGCAGAGAGCTCGCCGCTATCTTTGTTTCTCCTGGTGGTGCACATCCACACATGCCATGGTGCACATGGATGGAAAAATCAGCACCTGGACAGCAAAGATCAGGGGGAACACTGATCCTTGGGTTGCCACCTTTGGCGAAAACCAAACTCCCTCGCCTTGCCCCTTCCCCGTGGCCCAGCCCCACTTGCTCTATCCCCTTTCCCTCCGGAGCGTGTTCTCTCCCACCCTCACTTGCTTTCACCAGGCTAGAGCATGGGATTGTTGTGTGGCAGGAGTGGGGTGGGTGGGGTAGGGGGACAGACTGCAGGGGAGTGAGTATAGCTGGGGGTCCAGGCTGGAGGAGGAGGTTGGGATTGGGGCATGGGGGGAGCGGAGACTCTGGAATGGGGTTAGGTATGAGGGGTTTGGGATACAGGAGGGGGCTCCTGGCTAGGACAGGGGTTTAGGAGGGGACTTGGTGGTGCAGGATCCCAACTGAAACTACTGTGGCTCCCAGGAAGTGGCCACCAGGTCGCTGTGTCCCTAGGCGCATGAGTAGCCACAGCGACTATATGCAGCCCGCATGCCAGCAGGCACCAGCCCTGCCTCTTCCATTGGTTGTCTCTCTCAGCCAACAGGAACTGCAGAGCCCCACTGTGGTTGAGGGCAGCAGACAGAGCCTCCCTGTGCCTAGGGGCTGCAGGGACTCAGTGGCATCTTCTGGGAGCAGCACAGAGCCAGGTCTGGTAGGAAACCTGCCTTACCCATGGACCCCTGCCATGCCACCTCATGGACTTCTCTCGTTCCTGTCAGCAGTGCCAACCGGAGCTGCCAGGGTCCATTTTTCATCAGGCCTTCTGGTCAAAAACCAGGTGCCCGGCAATTTAAGGGAACAGGACAGGAACATTTGGCAAGCAATGTTGCCAGGAACCTGTGATAAGGATTTTACCTTCAGAGAAGTCAAGTTTGTAAGTTGGAGCTAGTGGAAAGCATGGTCTTCATTTTTCTTGTAACCATGTCTGGCTTTACTATCTTATAGAGGTGGACTCTCTTGAATTGTCCTCGTAAATTCACTTGTTTTCTTCCTTCATCCAAATCAGTGCTTTATTTAAACTCAATTGTTTGGCAACTCCATTTAACGAAGCATAAAGAAGTTGGATACTGACCTTTCACAGGGGCAACAGACCTACAGTCCTGGTACCAGCCAGAAGAGGGCTGGACAGTGCAGCACAGTTTTTTGGGAGGGGATGGTAGGGAGTAGAGAGAGGAAATCAGGGACTGAAGTGTCTTGAAGTCACCCTGGAAGGAGAGAACAGGGCTGCTGGAAGCCAGAGTGTGACAGGCTGCTGGGGACAGAGTTGCTGGACGCAGGCTATACAGACACACGGGGGTAACCTGCACGCTGTTTGGACATTTGTGACTATGCCAGATTGGTAGCAACACCAGCCAAGCACTATGAGGCACCTCAGCCTGCGAGGCAGGTGGTGACAACCTGTCACTGGCCTAGACTGTTTCCCAGAACATGACATCCCCCTTTCTTTAATTCCTCTGGATTATTAAGACAGGCTTACAATTTCTGGGGACCTGACTCATGATTTTGGAATGCTGGGGAGGGGCAATGTTGCAGTTACGAAGGACTGCCCCTGAAGTTCCCACATGCCCATCCATTCAAAATATCTACTCCTGGCCCTACAGGCAGGTTTAGTAGGCCTGGGCTGGGCTGCGTGCACGCGCAGCAAGGGGAAACGCTTAGCGGAACCCTAGGGCTGGAAGGGGCCTCAGGAGGTCATCTAGTCCAGCCCCTGCCTAAAGCATGACCAACCCCAACTACATGATCCCTGACAGGACTTTGTCAAAACAGGAATTAAAAACCTCTAGGGACAAAGATTCTACCACCTCTCTAGGTAATGCATTGCAGTGCTTCACCACCCCCGTGGTGAAAGAGTTTTTCCTAATATCCAACCTACACCTCTCACTTTGTAACTTGAGACCATTGTTCCTTGTTCTGCCATCCCTTATACTGAGAACAGCACCTCCCCCAGCCTCTGCAGAGCCCCCCTTCAGGAAGTTGAAGGCTGTTATGAAATCACCCCTCAGTCTTCTCTTCTGAAAACTAAATAAACCTAAATCCCTCAGCCTCTCCTCATAGGTCATCTGCTCCATCCCTCTAATCATTTTGGTTGCCCTCATCTGGGTCTTCTCCAATGCATCCACATCCTTTCTATACTGTGGGGCCCAGAACTGGACACAATACTCCAGATGTGGCCTTAGCAGTGTGGAATAGAGGGGAATAATAATTTCTCGAGATCTGCTGGAAATGCTCCTCCTAATGCACCCTGATATACCATTATCCAACACACTATCCCACCTTTCACAGCATGAGGCCAGCCATCCCCATAAAGGGGCTGAATACAGCAGCCAAGGGAACTAATGTGGCCAGCTGGAACACAGCAATTGAAGGATAAGATGACCAGCCGCTCCAGAAGATACCTGGCTACCCCTGCTGAGTGGCAATGTGCCCACGCCATCGGGAGGGGATGAAGAGGCTCTCTGTTTTCAGTAATGGAGTTCAACGCAGGGTGACCCCCTCTCCCAAAGCCAAAGCCATGAGCTTAAGAAACCAGATACACGAGCGCGAGTTCAGCATCTGCTGACAGACCTCAATACTCCCAATGGAAACCTGCTCCTGCCGGTGTTACTGCCACTAAGTCTCTGGCCCAATCAAGCACTGACGCAAAAAGTGGAATCAAGTCTCACCACATTCAAATTAAAAACAGGACACAGGAGAATTTTCCTTCATGGCTAAGTGAACTGTGCAGCTCTTTGGACCTATTTGCCTCTGCTTCTGGCTTTGCTGGTGCAAGGGGCAGTACTTAGACAATGGCTTGGCCTACACTAGGGGTTTATTTTGAATTGAAGGGACTTAGGTGGCTTTTATAAAGCTTCATTCTTCACCTCCGGACTCATTAGGTCGATGTTAAGGGGCTTTAAGGTTGACTTTGGTAAACTTGATTTCATGAGGAGTAACACCAAAATCAAATGTGCAATGGTGACCTTGGCCTAGTGCAGAGGCTGTGGGGTTAAAATTGATTTTGTAGACCCCAGAAGTATCCCACGATGCCCCCAATATGTCCTTGCTAGTCATCATTTTAACCTCTGCTGGTCTCCAGGTGAGCAGGAAGTAGGTAACAAAAAGCAGAGATCATCAGCCTGGCAAGTGTGAATTCAATTTCCTTTCTGGCCAGCATGGCTAGCAGAGCTCAGGAGTACACCTCACCAGCACACACAGCCATGAGTTCACAGGGTCGCAAAAGAGCCCCAGCATGGAATAATCAGGAGATCCAGGACTTCATTGCTGGACGGTGGGGAGAGGGGGAATGAATCGCTCCTGATGCGCAGCAAAACCAGCAAAAGAAATGTGGACATTTATGCTACGATAGCTCAGAGCGTGCTGCAGAAAGTGTACGTCAGGGACACTCAGCAGGGTTGCATTAAAATCAAGGTGTTCAGGGACACATAGCAAAGACCAAAAAAGTCAATGGCTGGTTTTGGTCATACGGTAACACTGTGGAGCTCTCTAAACAGACCAGAATTCCTCTAGATACAAGTGTCATGCACCACCTTTCCCAACCATCCCATGCTGATGTCAGTGAATCGACCTTTGTGACCTACCAACGCCTGCAACTCCATGGAGAAGCACCCCTTGTCGTTTATGTCCTCTGAGGCCAGGTGGTCAGGGGCCAGGATGGGGATGTGCATTCCATCTATGGCCCCATTGCAGTTAGGGATCCTCATGGCAGCAAAACTGTCCTCTGTGGCCTGCACATCCCCCATAGTCACTGCCTTTTGCAGAAGGTTATCGATTGCCTTGGCTACCAAGACAATAGCTGCCCCCACTGTAGATTTACCCACTGGTAGCTGTCTGGCATTGTAAACTTCCACAAAGCAATTGCCACACACTTGTGACGCGTCAAAGCAGGTCTCATTGTGGTGTCTCAGTGCTCCTGGGCAGGGGGCAGCAATTCACAAAGTATCATGAAAGTGCCGTTACGCTTGCAGAAGTTCTTCAGCCACTTCTGACCATCCCATGCCTGCGAAACGACGCAGTCCCACCAGTCTGAGCTGGTTTCACGGGTCCAGAACCTGCGCTCCACAGTGTCCAATGTATCGACTGCTGCCACCAACTCCGCGTTCCTCCTCCCCTGCTCTTGATAAGCGGAAATGCTCCCTACCTCAAGATAGTAATCCACCTGGAACCTTTGGTTCAAAATCCACTGCAGCTCAGCCGGGGCAGTGATTATAAAATATGTTAAGTGGATAACCAGCGGACTAACATCATGCCAGACTACAAACGTCACTGTACAAGAGAGTTCCAGACTGGAGAGGTTCACCCTGTAGAAGGGCTGCTCCCCCAGGCAGACTCCAGCACGTAGATAGGAACAACATTATAATGATAAAATGAAAGTGCCGTGGATGCAATTTTTCTTTAAAATTCATGAGGTTAACAATTGACGCACGGTGCACCGAGGTAGAGGGCGGAACAAGAACATTCTCTGCATTTTTATAGGGATCACTCACTCACTCTCACCCACAGGTAGGTTGCCTTAACAAGTGAGAGATAAGATAGATGGATAGAGATGGATGTGTAAAGGTAACAGCACACAGCAGCAGCTGCCAGGGGAGAGCTGTGGCTTATAGGAAAAAAGCACATCTTCTTCATTTCATCATAACTCCTGAACCCTCCAGGTCCTTACGGTCACCATATGAAACCATTAGAGTAGCTGCAGATGCCACCAAGGAGTTGAACCTGAAACTTCACAACCCAGTCATGCCCCGTTGGGATTAAATGGGAGAAATCCTGGCTGCACTAAAGGCTCCCATCAGAGATTAACGCAAGGAAGGATCAGAGCCAGAACAAAGGAAACTGAAGGAACCAAAGTCTTAGACAAGGTCAGCTGCAAACCAGCTTTTAGAGGCCAGCTGCTATCCCAAGAGAGCCACAGAGCAGAGAGTGCTGCAGACCCATGTCAGTACGGAACCAGAAAAGGCATCCCTCCATAGGAGAAGAGGCTTCATCTCCCATCACTCCCACTGGGAAGCCATCAATCAGAAATAGCCAGCAGCATTCACCTCTTCTCCCTGACCTACTCCTGGGGATAAATGCAGTCTCTAGTTAGCAACAGAGCGCAAGGGGGGTGGGAAGGCAGAGAGATGGAGAGGGAAAGGAGCTATTTAACCCAATCACATTTCAGACCCCAAGCAAAGCCTCTTACAGTCCAGCTAACAATGAGACCTGCATAAACGAGAGCCTGATGGATACGAATCAACCGTAGCATCACCACCTGGCAGGGTAGTTGGTCTCTGGAAGGGCTTAGGTATTCACAGGTGAAGTCTTCCATACAGTAGGTTATCTTATGACACTACATACAGTAAACTCTTTCTTATCCGGCAGCCCCGGGACTGGGTGATTGCCAGATAGTCATATATTCTGGATAACAGAGAGATATAGCTAGCAATGCCTCACACTAAAGAAAAACAAAATTAGATATTAACAAACAAAAATGTCCGCAGAGTACTTTATTTATCAGCAGCAACAGTGCTGTGCACTGTAAACTTATAGTGTATTTTCTGTATTTATTTCTACTTACTTTCACCATGCTGTACGTACAGAAAATGTA
This sequence comes from Carettochelys insculpta, assembly GCF_033958435.1. Classification (NCBI taxonomy): domain Eukaryota; kingdom Metazoa; phylum Chordata; order Testudines; family Carettochelyidae; genus Carettochelys; species Carettochelys insculpta. The sequence goes on from NC_134157.1 coordinate 9,171,614, forward strand.
ATTCAAATTTACTACTGGTCAAAATGCTGGTTTTTTGAGTGTTCCAGATGATAGAATGACAGATAGGAAAGAGTTTGCTGTACCACTGTGGGCGGGTGCATGGTATACACCCAGATCACTAAAAACACACCTCACCCTGAACATAATGTGATCTCTCTCTGGTGATTCAGTATCCTGCAGTGCCTCAGGGTCATCGTTACCAACATCAGTGATCCCTGTGGATGCAGCAGGTGTGGGAGCCTGGGCGGAATCCGCAACGGCCCTACGACACACCCTGGAAGCTGCGTTTGGGAATAAACTCCTGAGTTGAGTTTGCGTACTTGTTCTCTGCCTCTTTTACAGAACAGCAGAGTGCAGAGCCTGCAGAGGCATCACATGCTGGAGAGTAGACGAGTCCTGGTTACTAGATTCATGGGCAACGTGGGCAGGTGCATAGGGGGCCACATGCACCCCACGGCAGGCTCCCCCCCCCATTCGCACTCACCGCTGTTCCGCTTCTAGGCAATGTGGAGGTAGTCCTACCTCTCCCCCAGCGTGGCGCAGCCAAGGGCAGCATGAACTTCCTATCACACACTGCTCTGGGGCCATGCTACTCTGAGGGGTGGGAGGGAAACTGCACCTGCACCTCCCAGATATGGCGCAGTGCTTCTGCAGGAAGAGTTGGGGGGTGCAAAGCAGAGGGAGGGAGGGGGTGGGGTGGAGCAGAGGAGGATTGGGAGGGGCATGGGCAAAGCATGGGAGGGGCAGGGCTGGCGGTGCTGCCCTGGGAATCCCTGCACCACTGAACTCTGATAAGACTGAAGATTTGTGCTGGGAGCCATCAAACACCGGTCGATGGGGCTTTCTGCTTAACTGAGTGGGGATAACAGATCTTTCACAGCACTGATAACTTGGCACCCCTCCTGAGCACAGCCAGGTGTTACACCATCCGCGTAACAAACTCAAGGGCACTTGCAAAGGGGAAGATAAAACCAAAACTGGATGTGTCAGCTTTTCTCTCCACTGCAAAGTGGATCAACGACATCATCTCCAGGCTGCCCATGAAAGGTGCGACAGAGCTGCACCACCAAGCAGCCTAGACACCGACGTCCCATGCCAGCAGCATGGCCGACTCCACGCATCAGGGTTCAGACGTCAGAGTCACGTGCATGGCCAGGGGTGAGAAGTGGAACAGAACTGTCGTCATGATCAGCAAAGCGCTTCCAGCACAGCCTGCCCTTGCGGTACACAGAGAAGGCCTGGAAGGGTTTGGGGGGCTGGCGGGTATTTGTAATGCAGAATGCAGCGCCTGCTCTGAGGCTGGCTGTGTGCAGGGACAGCTTCTCTCTGACCCCCAGCAGCATGAACACAATGGCAGCCTCTGCACAATGTGATCTTGCGTGTCCCAGACACATCAGGTCATGTTGCATGGAAGGCATCATTCTGTATGCACGCGGGACTAAAAACATGCTGGTGCACCACCACAGGAATGGCCAATCAAGTGACTGGAGGACTTGTTGGAGATGTCAATCACTACTGACTAGGGGACTGTGAAGTCTCTCAGGCTTTGGTGAAAGAGCAGGGGGATGTATCTTGAAACAGACATCCTTTCTGCCAGGGGCTTCCCAGCCTTCTTATGGTACATGGATCTCCCTCCCACTCAGACACACGTACAGACAGTTTAAAACTGTGTATATCAAAATCAATGCCCTTCCCCAGGAAGGTTTTGCTTCCCCACTATGCTTGCTGCCAGGGTGGAGGGATCCTGAATTTCTGGGGTAAAAAACAGGAGGAAATCCTTCCCTCTTACTTCGCCCCCTGAAAGGAAAGGCCTTTACTGTACATCAAAAACAAAGCTGAGAAGAGCACAACTATTCCTGCAGATCCCACCTCCTGAACGGCTGCTTTTTGCAGGCCCCCTTTAAGGCAAAGGAGCACTTGTTGGTTGGAACCCAGGAACAGAATGCAAAGCTCTTGTCCTAACTCTTGGGCTATGTGTGAACTCACATTGGTACAACCAGTGCTTTTTTTTTTGTACTAGTATGTGACAGTACTGAGTACAGGCACCTTGGCAGCCCCACATGCGAGATCCCCAGCTAGGTGGTAGGGAGTCCCTGCCACCCCGGCAGCAGAGAGCTGGCTGGGCACGGAGCCATGTCAGCAGCCCCAGCTGTGAGAACCCTGGCTGGGAGGGGATGGGGGTGAGATGACCCCATCAGCCGCACAGCTGGGTGCCTGCTGGGGTCTGGAACCCCAGTTGGGGGGAGGGAGGGGCAGGGAACCAGCTGAGTACTGGCTCCTCTTTTTTTAGAAAAAAGCACTGGCTATAACTAACTATGAAATTATAGCGACAATACATGGTTACTTGGAGCTAACCCTGGTGTAGACAGCACTGTGTCGTTTCTCCTCAGGGTTGGTGTGTATTGTGGGCACAGGAAAGCTCTGAGGGCAGGAGGTGGTACTAGTCTGGAGCAGAAGCCAGCAGCCGCTGTGGGAGGAGGCTGGGGGCATCGTGCAGAGGCCAGCATCCACCATTGAGGCTGGAATCTAGGGGCGCAGAAAGGGAGGGAGGGCTGGGGGCTGGCCTCCACAAGCCACAGGTTCACCCCGCCAACGCTTCTCCCCTTGACACAGCTACCACCACTGCAAGACTAACTGCTTGAGAAGCTGCCTTGTCAGCCTAGTAGCACCGTCACAGACCTGGAGCAGCTCTGCCATTGCAGTGTTTCAAATGTAGCCTTGTCTCAGAGACACTCCCTCCTTCAGAGTGTAATAATCTCTCTGAAATGACCTCACCGCCATTCTAATCCCCACTTCCCTGCCAATCACCTCCAGCCCAGCGAACTCCACAGTCGTGCTCAGCCATGCACCGCTGCGCTGGGCGCCTCCAGAGCCCACTTCACTGTGACCCGAGCTGACTTCAGACCAGCTCGACAGGAAGGAACAAACACAGTGGGATGCGTCGGGCCCCCTTTGTGCTGTCACTCAACGTGCCGAGGCCCCCTGAGCCTGTTTTCTCTGCCAGTCTGGGCCCCAGTACCCTATCCTGTTGAGTCAGACACTCCAGCCTGCTGCAACACAGACACAGGGGCCACAACCCCACAAAGCTGCAGGCCAGAAAAAAGCACACTGTGTCCAGCACTCAGATACCGAGCCCTGCTTGGAGCTGCACCCTAGACAAAGCCGTTTTACGTTGCACAGAGATCTTTACAGTGTATGTTCATGAAATTCACTCTCTTTTTCAAAACAAAGAGCTAGAGACAGACCAAAGTGGTTTATTAAGTCACAAAGGTAGGATGTAAGTGGTCATAAGGGACCGAAAATGGAACAATATAGGATAGAAAAAAACCAAACCAAACCAAACTCAAAACAGAACACACAAGCTAAGCTTCATACACTAAGAAGCTGGTTACATACAATAGCTCATCCTCAAAAGTTGTTCTAATGAGCTTCTTTCACAGGCCAAACATCCTCCAGCCAGAATTCTGGCCAATCAATCAGAGTAGCTGGAGGAAGCCTCCAGGCAGGCTGCTGTGACCATGGCTGCTCCCCCTCCCTTGCCCCAGCTGGCAGCCACTGGCACAGAGCCCAGAGGCACTCCCTGCTCTCACTGCCCCCAGCCCCTCAAGCAGAGCCTGCAGTCTGAATCTGGACCATGGCTTGCCTAGTCTGGCTGTGAGGCGTGGGGCTCCAAACCTTCTATCCCCACCCCCATGGGACGGATGCTGCTGAGGGGAGCCCCGAGCCTTGAGGTCTGGATCCAGACAAACTGGGGTCCAGATCCAAATCCAGACCAGGAGCCAGGAGTTCCCCACCCCTGCTGTAAATTATCTAGGCTGCAGCCATTTGGGATGGATTGAGAGTAAAGACCGGGAGCCACGCATTGCTGAGGTGAAGATTGGAAAGGGTCCTCAGCACCAGTCTTGGTTCTCAAGGTATGTCCACTCTGCATTTGGGAGCTGCAACTCCCAGCTCCATCAGACGTGCTGCCTGACTGAGCCAGGCTGATCAACGCTCCAGCTAGTTATCATAGCACGCACTTAGGATCTTGGACAGGCTTGTATTTGGGCAGCAATCGCAACCTGCCCAGCCACAATCTATTTGGAGCACACTAGCTCAGTCAGAGCTAGTGTAAGTACCTCCGCCTGAAATCGAAGTTCATCTCCCTGCTTCAGAGTAGACATGGCCTCAGAGAGGCCCACCAACAGGGGCGTGCAAAGGGGGCAGTTACCCTGGGGCTTTTCAAAGGGGCCTGCCCCTTCCCGGGGCACAGAGCTGGCCCATTTCACCCCAGGGCCCGCAGAGGCTGTAGGCCCTGCTGGCCTCTGGGCAGTGCTTTAGGGGCAGGGAGGGGAAGGTGTGCATACAAGGGAGAGTTTTTGAACCAGGGCTTTGGAGACACCAGGTCTGGAGGATGTTCACCTGATGATTGCCGTGGCCCATCTCAAACAACAAATAACTTTTCTACTAATCTAGGGATTCCTAGGGTCCCTATCACCGAAGTATTTGAGCGCCCCAGTCTCACGAGTTATACTCTCAACAGAACCTGTTAAAGTCAACGGAACCAATGCAGCTAAACTCCTTCAGAGCTTCCAGCCTACCCTCCCACCTTATGCATCTAGACCAGGGGTCAGCCAACTTCCCCAAGGCAGAGGGCCAAAATTTGACCTTTCGACCTCTATGTATGGTCCAAGCATCAGTGATACTTTTAAAAGTCACTAATAGTCCTATTTACAACAGCTTCATTAATAAATGAAGGTGCGGAGTTTTATCATTGCGGTGGTGGTTGGTAGCATGAGCTGGTTGTTTGTCCATCCACAGGAAGAGTGGCTTTGAGCAAGTTCCCACCGCATGGGGGAGGAGGGGCAGGGTTGAGCTCCTGCCTTTTGTACCAATGAAAAATCGGCTCACGTGCCACTCTTGGCACCTGTGCCAGGGATGACTGACCCCTGGTCTGCAAGGTAAACTCTTTGGGGTAGGTGCTGTCTTTTTAGTACATGTGAGTACAGCATCCAGAAGAAGGGGCCCCCCAGTCCTACAGGCCCTGATGTAATAGATGTAAATAATGATCATAATCAGATAACTAACACATGCAAATACTTCCTTAAGAGCTAATACTGAGAATCCCTCAGGCAACTGCAACATAAGCAAGTTGATTACAAATGACATTGGAAGTTTGCTTACATGCTCAACACCATGAATTTCTCACCAGTGTTGAGCTGATCTCTCCTCCCCAAACTCCCTCCAAGACCAGCAGTGTCTGCTAGATTTATTTATCAACTACAGCTGAGAATAATATAAGTTAACTGCTGGGAATATAAATCTTCCAGCATTCCCAGAATTCTTTCAAACAAAAGTACAGATGCTTTGTTTTCAAACGCTCAGACTAAACATCACAACTGCAGCACAGCTGTAGAAACAGCTTACAGTGGGGCTTGCAGAGCTGTTCAAACTACTGCACATGCAGAAACACAAACACTCACCAAGAAGCCCCTATCATATTTTTTGATCAGTGTAGGAAATATATGGTACTCCATGGACACAAGATATAAACTTAAGGAAGGGAAAATGTGCTCTTAAGTTGCCTTAGATATATCTTAGGTACAGCTGTTTGAAACTTGGATTAAACACTTTGCCATGGAAAATAGCAGTTTAGCCAAAATGTTTTGCAGGAAAGTCTTGATTTCCCTGTATTTTTGATGGGGAAAGAAACTAAGATAAATCATTTCAAGGAGGTGAAATGTTTCATTTTGACTTCATTATTTAGATTTATTTTGCCTGGACTTTTTTGAATTTGAAACAAAATACAGTGTATTAAACTATTAAATATATAGATTTCAATATTTTATATTACTATAAATATATTTGAATAAAATATAAAAGTCAAACAAAAGGAATGTAAATGAGCAAATCAAAACAAAACATTTCTATCTTACCAAAAGGACACAAGGTGATGGCCCCAAATAGCCATACTTTAATTTTTTGTTTTGAATGAAATTTTGAAATCTTGGCTTTTTGCTCGGATTCCATTTGAAAAAAAACAGCATGTCAGAATTGTGCATGGAACAGAAATTCTGATTCGCTACCAGCTCTAGCATTAGCCTGTGGAATCACCAAGGGAAAGCAGGAATTGACACGCTGATCAAACCAATCGTCTGAGAAATGAAAGGTGATCGTGAAGTTAAGGCACCAGCCAAGGCAGTCTGGTGAGAGGGTTCAATTCCTGGCTCTGCCACAGACTCACAGTGGGACCTTGGGCGAGTCATTTGATCCCCGGTAGTTCAGTCCCCTTCGCACCTCAAGAAAACAAGGACAGAAGTGACACACTTCACTAGGAGACTCTCAGTCAGTCTCATTGCATCCCTGCCTTCCATGGTGCAGCTCAATGTACTTTGGTCATGACTTTAACAAACAACTTCACAAGTTGGCATTAAGCAACATAACAAAAGATGCTCCAGAACTGGGCGGGAATTGAACCACAAACTCCATTTAGCCAAGTCACTTCAGTTTAACACAAAACACTTCTCTGACCAGGTTGGAAAGAGCAAGGTTTGTAGCAGACGCAAAGCAAGCAGGAGCCAGAATTGTCTCCTATTTATTTATCTAAGTTCCCTTCCAGTTATGTTCTGTTTGCAGTCATGAGTTTTTGATCCATCAGCCATCTTCTTCTGGGTGTTTCCAGCAAAACTTGGAAGACCATAGGAATGAAAGACAAACACACACACAGAGACTACAGTTAGGAAAAGCAACTGTGTTTTGTGAAAAAGATCTCGGTTAGTTTTCTCGTTCCTCTTTTTGCCGAAAAACTGGCTGAGCAGTTATTGTTAAACAAAGGATTTTAACATCCCGCTACCCACCCTGGCATCAGAGAGAGAGCTCTCCCCCTTCCCAGCTGTACCCCAAGGATGATATCAGGCCCACACATCTCTGCTGGCTGTGGCGGCAAAAGGGACAATTAGGATTATAACTACAGGCTTTCTTTGATGGAGCTAATCTACAGAGAGTCAAGTGTGGATGTCAGGCATGCAAAGAGATTCCACAGACCATACACAGAAGCAAACACACGTGGCTGGCTGGGTGGTTGTGGGAAACAGACTACAACTCAGATGCACCGACAGGGCCTAGAGGCTTTTGGGAATGTCTGCACTACAGCTGGAGGGTGCCTCTTCGCCTAGGGAGGAGACAGACACGCCCTAGCTACAATGCTGAAAACAGCAGCATGGGGACACAAGCAGGAATACAGGTTAGCCACACAAGTACAGACCCAAGCTCCGTCAGCAGCTAGCCCGAGCTGCAGTGTCCATGCTGCTATCTGTGTGCACGCCTGCCTACAGCGCTTAACTGACAACACGAGAAAGGCCAGGGCAATAGTTTTTAAACACTCCTACCTGATGCAGCAATCCCAGACACGCTGGGGCTAAAAACGGCCAAGCCCAGAGCACAGCCCCGGCAGTCTCAGCTAAACACTGCGTTGCCTACCTGGACTGGGAGCTAAGCTCCCTGCTGCAGAGCAGTCTGCAGAGACACCTTTAGAGTCATCTGAGACCAGCTAATCTAAGGAAAAATTTCATGGGGATCGAGAGAGGTTGCTTCGAAATTGGCTGGGGCGTCCCTCCTTGTATTGGTTTGGAGGCACACCTGTGGAGGGAGAAGCTTTAGCAGTTTGGAATGAGCATTCAACAAAAGGTGAGTAAAAAGACTTGATTTTCAAATGCCGTGCCAGAAGGTCAACGCCAATGGAGTATCTATCACATCATTTTGTACTTGGCACCAGTATTCCCTGTCAGCTGTGTGCTTGTTCTGCCACTCAGGGAGACATTCAAATCCTGCCCAGCTCTTTAGCAGAGTGCCCACCGCTAGCTTTTTTGTTTGCATGGGTTGTGCACATTTGCACATGACTCAGTGAACATAAAATTTATTCCACATGGGGGGCATGGAAAAATCTGTGCATGATGGAAAAGACTAGCAGGAGCATTGCTTGGGATCGTACGTTTCACCGGGAGTGGGGGCAGGAAACAAATGAGCCAAAAATCAAAAAGCACTTGCAATTTGTTAAACCTTGCAGCACCCTTGTGAGCTAAGTGATGATTGGAAAAAGGCAAATATAGTGCCCAACTTTGAAAAAGGAAAGAAGGACAATCCAGGGAGCTATAGACTGGTTGGTCTTACCTCAGTTCCCAGAAAAGTCATGGAGGGGATCCTCAATAAATCCATTTTGAAGCACGTGGAAGATGGGAAAGGGATCGGGAATAGGCAACATGGATTCACCAAAGGCAAGTCATGACTGACCAATCTGATTAGCTTCTACAGTGAGGTAATTGGGTCTGTGGACATGGGGAAGTCAATGGATGCAATATATCTTGACTTTAGCAAAGCTTTGGATACAGTCTCCCACAATGTTCTTGCCCATAAGTTCAGGAAGTATGGATTGGATACATGGACTGTAGGGTGGATAGAAAGCTGGCTAGATGGTCAGGGCCAACGAGTAGTGATCAATGGCTCATTGTCTGGCTGATGGTTAGTTTCAAGTGGAGTTCCCCAAGGATCAGTTCTAGGGCCAGTGTTGTTCAACATCTTCGTTAATGACCTGGATGAGAGGATGGATTGCACCCTCAGCAAAGTTGCAGATGACACTACACTAGGGGGACAAGTAGATGTGTTGGAAGCTACAGATAGGGTCAAAAGTAACAGATAAATTGGAGGACTGGGCCAAAAGAAATCCGATGAGGTTCAACAAGGACAAGTGCAGAATCCTGCACTTGAAATGGAAGAATCCCGAGCATTGTTACAGGCTGGGGACTGACTGGTTAAGTAGCAGTTCAGTAGAAAAGGAGCTGGGGATTACAGTGGGTGAGAGGCTGGATATGGGTCAACAGTGTGCCCTTGCAGCTAAGAAAGCTAACAGAATATCGGGGTGCATTAGGAGAAGCACTTCCAGCACATCTAGAGAATCTATTATTCCCCTCTATTCGGCACCAGTGAGGCCATATCTGGAGTATTGCATCCAGTTCTTGGCCCCCCCGTATAGAAAGGATGTGGATGCATTGGAGAGGGTTCACTAGAGGACAACAAAAATGATTAGGGGGCTGGGGCACATCAACTACGAGGAGAAGATGAGGGATTTGGGCTTATTTAGTTTGCAGAAGAGAAGAGTGAGCTGGGATTTGACAATAGCTTTCAACTTTCTGAACGGGGGTTCTAAAAAGGATGGAGAGAGGCTGTTCGCAGTGAGGGATGGCAGAACAAGGAGCAATGGTCTCAAGTTACAGTGGGAGAGGTGTTGGTTGGATATTAGGAAAAACTATTTCCCCAGGAGGGTGGTGAAGCACTGGAACACATTACCTAGAGAGCTGGTGGAATCTTCATCCCTAGAGGTTTTTAAGTTCCGGCTTGACAAAGCCCTGGCTGGGATGATTTAGTTAGGGCTGATCCTGCTTTAGTCAGGGGGCTGTACTCTGACCTCCTCAGGTCCCTTCCAGCCCTAGGATTCTCTGAACCTAAGTAGGAAGACTTGTCACGGAAGGGTGGAGCAGCAGTTTGATCCAGGGACTGCCCAAGTGTGCACTGCAGCTGAATGGCAAAGGTGACAGGCCAAGCGCTGCCGGATCTTGCAAGTTTATTATGAGTCTTATGCACTATTTGAATGTCTCAAAGTTGGGGGAGGGGTTTCCTCAGCGCCCCAAAACCTGGAGTTTTATGATTATTGAGACTCTCGGCTTTTTAAAGAGTTTCTAGCATTCATGGCTATGGAGAAAAAGCTTGAAAATGTGATTGTTTTGAGCTCAAGCAGCATAAAATCCTACATCTGGAAGGGACCTCAGGAGGTCATCAAGTCCGGCCGCCTGCCCAAAGCAGGATCAACCCTAACTAAACCATCCCAGCCAGGGTTTTGTCAAGCTGGGACTTAAAAACCTCGAGGGATGAAGATTCCACCACCTCTCTAGGCAACACATTTTAGTGCTTTACCCTCCTAATGAAATAGTTTTTTTCTAATATGCAACCTGCACTTCTTCCACTGTAATGTGAGACCATTGCTTCTTGTTCTGCCATCCAACACTGACGATAACAGCTTCTCTCTTTCCTCTTTAGAGCCCCTCGTCGGGAATCTGAAGGCTGTTATCAAATCCCCCCTCACTCTTCTCTTCTGCAAATTAAATAAGCTGAAATCCCTCCACCTCTCCTCATAGGTCTTGTGCACCAGCCCGCTAGTCATTTTCCATTGCCCTCTGTTGAGCCCTCTCCAATGCATCTACATCCTTTCTACACTGGGGGGGCCCAGAACTGGACGCAATATTCCTGATGTGGCCTGACCAGTGCTAAGCAGAGGGGAATAATAACTTCTCTAGATCTGCTGGAAATACTTTTTGAATGCACCCAAATATGCCGTTAGCCTTCTTGGCTACAAGGGAATACTGTTGTTTCATATCCAGACTCTCATCCACTGTAATCCCCAGATCCTTTTCTGCTGCTCTGCTCCCCAGACTGCAACAATACTAACGCACCTTTCCAAACATGGCTGAGTTTTTAAGAAATCCATCATGTGCACGTGGAAGGATCTCACTAGGGCTCTTTGAGCGCATGAGGTGGGCACAACAGTCACTACCTGCTAATCGTCATTTATTCACACTGCAACACAAGATCTCCCTCCTCCCATGCCTTCCAAACAGCTGTGCTGTACATCCAAGTGGTGCTGTGGTCCGACTTTCCTAAGCCTCAAATCGCAAATCTCAAACCGTTGCTGACTGCATCCTGGCCAGGTTTTGTTTTGGCCATCAAAAAAATTACTTGTCTGGATCTGCTTAGGACAGCCCCTTCCCCACTTCCACAGCCACCACGCTAACTGCAGGCATGTGGTGCCTCATCTCAGGGCATACAGTTTTACCCTTGGGTTAAGGCAAGAGATGGAGCCCAGAGCCACAGTACAACCTGAATCCGATTCTGTAATAGGAATAGATTCATACCAACTTTACCAGCTTGGTGGAGGAGCACCTGTGTGCCAGATGGTTAACATTTTGACTGGAAGATAGGTACAAAGCTCAAGGTCACTAGCAAAGGCTGATTGATCTCTCTGCAAAGGAGCCTTCCTTAAGGGTAGGCACCAGTTTATATGATGTGTGTGTGTATATATATATATATATATATATATATATATGCATGTATGTATGCTCACGCAGTGAGATTATTGGCCATGAAGCAAGGCAAGGCAGGGAGTGAAAAGGCTGTGTGACCCTAGCACCTGAAACGGGCTTGAACCAGCTTGAGCCCACACAAACACCACATTCTGCAATATCCCTGCAAGCCCGTTCAACTAGTGAGTGTCCTAGAGGCTCATGGTTGGAATCAAGATGGCTTCGCCAGTACTTGACGTTTCCTCCTCACTTTCTTAGTTACTCACAGGTTTACTCATTTGTGGCTTTCCTAAGGATCCCAGCAAAAAGGCAACATGCCTGCAGTTTCCCTCTGAGCCATTGCTGTTCCACTTGAGGTCACTCAATGCAGATTCTTGTGACTGCTCTCAGCACTGCAGCATTGGCGCATCCTCCAGGCGGTGTTAAAGCCCTCCACTGCCACGTGTCAGTGATGGTTGAACTGCAGTTGCCACTGGACCCTCTGAGGCCTTCACACCTCTCAAAAGCTCAGAAATAAGCTATACAGGATAAACCTTCTAGATGACATCAGAGAAAAGAGCCCCTGTGTATACAGAGGCCCATGGTACCAGTCCCAGCCCTGCCCTTCTCGGGTTACTTGCAGCAGTTTTATGCTCTCTTTATTGGAGCTCTCATTTCTCTTTACCTGGAAAAGCTAAGTGTCGGAGGAGTCAAGTTTTACGACTACTTCCCTATTACAAACATGTCCAACACAACTGGCAATGCAGAACTGAAGTTCCAGCCACAGGATGCACTGAGCAAGGGAGGGGAGAGTGTCATACACAGGCAGGAGAGAAAGATTGTGGCTGGAAATAAATCACAGACTTTGTGCAACTATATCCTCTAACTTTTGTAAAATAATTGGTTGAGAGTCAGAGGTCAACTCCAACTCATTATTTTTCTCCCATTATTTTTAAGTGCTGTCATTAGCAAACCTCCCTTTTATCACCCACGACCCAGACAATGTCTGCTGTCTATATAGAGCCGTTACAGCATCCCAACATCTGGTGCCTTTATACACGCATCTGGGACCACATTACCCTCGAACACAGACTGTTTCTACCAGTGATGAGAGAGGAAGAGGAGGAGAAAAAACAATGGTGTTCTAACCAGCCACAAAAAACACAGAACTCTTTCCGTTACACTCACTCTGGCACCTTGGGGAACCTCTCCACACCACTTTAACAAAATCACTTTATTTATTACAAGGACAACATGCATTTGGACAGACACAAGCTTCTTTAGAGCACAAGGCTTTACTGGGGAGGCACATGGCAGGATGATTTCCGGGTTGCCCTGGAAAGAAACGTTCATTAGCGTTTGTGATTCTGACACTCTGCAAAGCAAAATTAGTGGCCCCAGCTCTCCTCCTTCTGGATGGGTATGATCACTAAATATCTAAGCAATACTCGGAACACACTGCGAAGAGATGGATGCATGTCAGCTCCTTCCTCTGAGTATATTTCACCTGGCCCTGATGATGAGCACCAGATGCATGATTGCACGGATTCACCATGAGGTTGGAAATCAAGAATGTCTGATTTCTAACACCTGCTTGCCTCTGCAATTCCAGCACCTCTCAGCAAATCCCTTTCAATTTTCCCAACCTGTAAGTCAGGGGTCATACTCACAAAGTAAGGACAAAATAAATAAGGTCTCTAAAGAATTCTGAACAGGAAAGAAAGTTAGTTATGATTCAAACACCATCCCATAGCCAATTTCTCAGGCAGTGGGGCAGACAGATTTGCCGGTGCCGGTGCCAGCTCTGAGCCCCCAGAAAGGGTGGGGCAGGGGCTAGCCTCCTCCAGCCAGCCCTTAGCAACACTCAAGGAGTGTTGTGCCTTCCCAGGCAGCCCTCAGCACTGCCGTGATTTAAAGGGTGTAGAGTGCCGGCTGCTGCCACACCAGCAGTGGCAGTGGCCATGAACTCTGGGCCCTTCTGGATCACTGGGCTCTGGTAGAGTTACTTCCTTGCCACCTGCTGCCTCCTGCCAGCAGGCCTGTTCTCAAGGCAGACCACTCTATGAGCTCTGCCTTGGCTCTAGGCCCTGAAACAAGCAACTCTCAGATTTCCTTGTGATCCTCAAGACAGCGCCTGCTTTCCTTAAAGCCCCAGCTTCTGGGGTCAGGTAGCTAAATCACAATACTGACTTTTTTTTTTTTTTTTTTTTTTTTTTTAAAAGAAGTACATTTGCTGCCTTCATGGTTGTGGAGAAATGCTTGAGACATGCTTAAGTGAGTACTACAGGCCCCAAAGCAAAATCCTTTCACGTTTATTCATTAAAATCTAATGGCTTTAAAACCAACCTCACAATTTTGAATGCCTCCGGTTGGAAACACAAGCCAAGGAAGGACAACGTCATTAGGCAAATATTCTTCCATTAAAGGTCCAGTCTGACCCTTCTTCCTGGATGGTAGTTTCATATGCGTATAACTGACCTCGCACTGGAGGCAGGTCTGAAACTCACAGAAGCTATGCACCATGCCGCTGGGTTTTATGCACTGGCCTTAGTAGGTATTAGCACCAGCTTTATTGCAGAGAAAGTTACAAGCTAGAGAGGGACAGAAGAACTCTAAACATAAACAAAGAGCACTGAATTCAAAAACCTCAGTGGGCTGATAGGAGAGAGTTCTGTGAACCCGTGGCAACAAGTACTCCCTGGATACATTTCCAAAACACACGTAAGTCCAATTTTCCAAAGCGACTTAGGCTGTGTCTACACTAGACATAGCAGTCGACAGCTGATGTGTGATTTTAGCTACACCAGTTGCACAACTCAAATTGACTTTTCAGCCATCATCTTCCATGGAAGGTCGACAGGAGCACTACTTGCCTTGACCTTCCTTAACCCTCATGGCTCGCAAGGAGTTACAGGGTCGACAGTGACCCCCAGAAAGCACTGTTTCACGCATGCGCAAAAGGGCACCCCGGAAGACTGGCCCTGAGCAGGTCGATCTTCCAAGGTAATGCAGATGTAGCCTTAGGCATTTAGCAGCTGAAGTCTCATTGATAGTCAGCGGGACTTGGTTTCTCAACCTCTTTTGAAAGTGTAACTTTAGTGCTTGTGAAGAAAATACCCAAAGTCACCAAATTTTCCCTTTTGTCTTCCCCCATCCACCATTCCCCCCACCCCGACTCCACCCCACATTATGAAAAGTTACATGAAGACAAAGCAACACAGAGGCAGATATTTGAAGAACAAAAAGCAGAAGTGGGCAAATGGAACAAAACAACAGACAATTTAAACCGAGATAAGGAGTGCAACATTCCACTGGATTCAGAGATGGACCAGAGTATAGCAGAGGGAGGATGTGGGGCCAGATGGATGGCTGGGACTGAACATGAAGCCAATGAGGACTGGGTCATTAGGAAGCCCACAGGCTATCTGCACTAATTTTTTCAAGAAAATTGCCCAACTGGCTACTTGCATGGGCATCTCCTCCAGTGGTAACATAACACTGACACACCCTAGTTGTGGGCAGGCAGGATCAAAACTGGGCTTCTAGAGCTGAGTGCATGTGCCTTCACTGCATGAGCCACATGGCCCTTAGTCAAGGCTTTAGAGCAGGCTCATTCATTTCTCTCCAAGTGGTGCTGGAGCAATAGAGGGGACAGACCACCACACCCTGCAGGCTGGTTACAGCAGGAATGGTGGGATCATTAGTATAGCTAGGGCACAGGTGTTTTTATCACCCTGGCATCCTAGCATAAAACCTGACATTTTCTTCTTACAAAAAGTACTATATTTTTAGAGTGCATCTGGCTGTTTGTTCATCTATACGCTGTGTTTGTTCAAGAACTCCTCTGAAACCGTAAGAGATACACCCACAAAATTTGGTATGCAATGTTCTCTGACCCTAACTTACCCCAAGTTTGGGGTTTGGTTGTGCCTGGAATGTTGGAAATGCCTGAAATCCCAGGGTTTCCCAGAACATGGAGAGGGAGGGATGACATACTTCAGACTCACCACTGGGGGCAGTGAGCACAGCAAACAGCCACACTGCACAGTGACCCCTAGGGCCAGCCACAGCAAGAATGCAGGGGCCACATGGAGATGAGGCTCTCGATGATGCCTGCCTCAAGATGGGTAAGTGTTCAACCTGTGCCAGCCGGGGGGGAGCTCTGCTGCTCCCCCCACAGTGACTCTCCAACAATTAGCCCCCCTCCCTGACATGCTGGGGCCAGGAAACCCGGCCCTGATACCCCACCCAAGCTCATGCTGAGGCTGGGAAAAGAATCCGAGCCCCAGCCACACTCCTGCCACTCTCACTGGGGCAGAGCACAAGAGCCCTGGCCCACATCTGTCCCCTCTGCCCCCACTCTGGCTAATGCCCAGGGAAAGAGCCACACCCTCCCTGCCCCCAGCTCGGGATAGGGTCTGGGAAAGATCCATGGCCCAGCTTCCCCCACACCCCTCCTGGAGCTGAGGTCTAGTCCTCCGCTCCCCCACGCAGAGCTCACGCAGGGCTGAGGAAAGCAGCCCAGTCCTGGCCACACAGCTCATATCAGGGCTGCCACAGCCCAGCTCTGACCCCAGTACCCTCTAGAACTCAGGACAGGGCTGGGAGCCAGGGCCTGGCACAGCCCCCCACGAGGACAGGCAGGGGAACTGGGGTCTGCATCCCCTCCCTCCCAAAGACAGGCAGGGAGCCTGGAGCCCAACCTAGCCCCCCATGTTTTCCTTATTACCCTTCTTCACACTAGTTATGATTTTATAGACCTCTCTCATATCTGACAGTCTCCTCTTTTCTAAGATGAAACATCCCAGGCTTTTAAATCTCTCTTCATATAGCAGCTGTTCCAAACCCTTAATCGTTTTTCCTTTTACTCTTTTATGAACCTTTCCCAATGCCAAGATATCTTTCCTGAGATGAGGCAACCGCATCTGTACGCAGTCTTCAAGAAGTGGCTGTACCAGGGATTTACACACTGGCAATAAGATATCTCTGTCTTGTCTATTTGCTTTTTGGCTGCTGCTGCACATGGAGAGAATGTTTTCAGAGAACTGTCCACAGTGACTCCAAGATCTCACTCGAGTGGTAAAAGTAACAGAGAGGTAGCCGTGTTAGTCTGTACTCCAACAAACCAAAGCAGGAGAAATGTAGCACTTCAAAGGACTAACAAAATGATTTATTTGGTGATGACATTTCCTGGGACAGACCCACTTCTTCAGCTCTGAAGCTCACCACCGAATAAATCATTTTGTTAGTCTTTGAAGTGCTGCATTTCTGCTGCTTTGTTTTGTTTGAGTGGAAATAGCTAATTTAGTCCCCCTGGGGTCGAGGAGAGGGCGTTGGGGGTGAGAAAGGGGAGGGGAGACAAACTGCAAATGGGTGTTGTAAATCCACTCACTCCAATCTCACAGACAGAATGCAAGATTTGTTTTCAAACACTCCCCACTTCAGACCCTATGCATGTCTAACGACCCCTTAATAGCACTCAGTACAAAGCATCTCACACAAATCTTGTCCATCTAATGCCTGCCACCACAAATGAAAACAAAGGACTTACTTCCACAGACAAAAACAACTCTTTAAATTATCCCATTCAGTGACTTCAGAAAAGTGTTAATAATGCAATTGTGTCAAAGTAAATGCTGTGTTTCTGCAAATTGGATGAGTCTGAGGGATGACAAATTAGTTTAATCCTCCTCTATCAAATGCAACAAGATCAAGTGTATTTTCTGTGAGTAGTAGAAGATGACAATATTTGCTCTGGGGCCATTTCCAGAGAGCTCAGGCTCACAAAACTGACATCTAATAGTCAAAACCAAAAGACATTACACCTTTAATAATGTAATATAGCTCTTTAATAGTAATATAATATAATTTTGGTTAGTCCTGGGTCTGATACTATCTAATAGCTTCATAACTGATTTGGATAATGGCATAGAGCACTGGAGGGCAACCTCTAGCCCACGGGCTGCATGAGGCCCACTGGGGCTCTGCCTGCAGGCTGTGGAACCCCTGGCTGCCCACCTCTCCCCCCACACCTCTTGCACACCAGAGTCCCACACTTCCTTGCCCTCCCTGCTCCTCTCCTGGAGCTGGAACACTGTGAATGCGTTGCCTAGAGAGGTGGTGGATTCTCTATCCCTAGAGGTTTTTAAGTCCCGGCTTGACAAGGTCCTGGCTGGGCTGATTTAGTTGATGTTGATCCTGCTTTAGGCAGGGGGCTGGACTGATGACCTCCTGAGGTCCCTTCCAGCCCTAGAATTCTATGAATCAGCTGTTTGGGGTACTCCAGCTCGGGGAAGGGAGGGAGAAGGAGCAAGGAAGTGTAGTTCCCTACTGAATGAGAAGTGTGCAGGAGTAGGGGGCAGACTGGGGGGCTATGGAGCCACCAGTGGAGCCCCAGTGGGTCACAGACTGTTGCAGTCCCCTGAGGTGAAGGAGGGCTGCTCATGTTGCCCACCCTCTATTCAGGGTTGCCTATGCTTAGAGTAGAGTGTACACTGAAAAAGTTGATGGATGATTGCAAGCTGGACAGGATTCCAAGCGCTTTGGGGGACAGGATTAGAATGCTTGAAAAACTGGATAAATGTTCTGAAAAATATAGGATGAAATTCAATAAGTAGAAATACAAAGTTCTGTACTTAGAAAGAATAAGCAACCACACAAACATAAAATGGAAAATGACTGCCTAGGAAGAAGCACTGTAGGGAAGGACCCAGGGCTTTAAAGGGGTCACAAAATAAATTGAGTCAGTGTAATACTGTTGCCAAAAAAAAAAAAAAAAACATACATACATAATTTTGGGATGTGTTAATAAGAGAGTAGTAATCAAGCCTTGAGAAGTAATTTTTCCACTCTATTCAGCACCAGTAAGACTTCATCTGGAGCACTGTGTCCAGTTCTGGATACTACACTTCAGAAAAGATGTGGACAAATTAGGGAAAGCCAGGAGAGGGAAATGAAAGTTAAAGATCTCGAAAACATGACCTGCAGTGAAAAAAAAACTGTGTTTGCTAAGTCTGGAAAAAATGACAACTGAGAGGAGAGACAATAACAATCTAGCGTAAGTAAAAACTGTGAGAAAGAGGAGGGTTGTTAATGGTTCTCCAAATCCACTGAGCACAGGACAAAAAAATGTGCTTAAATTATAACTGGGGACATTAGAAAAGCAATCATGTAGCACTTTAAAGACTAAAGACAACTGTGGACATCAAGTTTAGGCATAAGATAAAACTTCCTAATTGTAAGGGCAGTGGAGCCCTGGAACAAACTAC
Source organism: Carettochelys insculpta (assembly GCF_033958435.1). Classification (NCBI taxonomy): domain Eukaryota; kingdom Metazoa; phylum Chordata; order Testudines; family Carettochelyidae; genus Carettochelys; species Carettochelys insculpta. Next base: position 9,189,969 of record NC_134157.1, read on the forward strand.
CCAGGGCAGTTGTGCAATCTCCATCATTGGAGCTTTTAAGAACAGGTTGGACAAATACCTGCCACGGTTGGTATGGACAATATACTTAGTCCAGCTGCACTGCAGGTGATTGCATTAGATGACCTATCAAGGTCCCTTCCAGTCCAGTTTCTCTTGGAGTCCTTCGTATACATTTTATTATTTGCATTACTGTAGCATGCTGCTTTAATGATAACAAATAATAAAATGTCAGCAGAAGAGCTACATTATTAAAATAAGAAGTCCTGTGGCACCTAATAGACTAACAGATATTTTGGAGCATAAACTTTCGTGGGCAAAGACCCGCTTCGTCAGATGCATGAACTGGGGAGTTCCAGGGGAGGGTTTAAAGAGGGAGTCTCAGTCAAGGGGAGGGCTGGAGCTGACCAGCTCTGTTCAATCATGGAGGATGTGGCCCATTATCAGCAATTAATGTGGAGTCATGATCATCATGAGAGGAGAAATCAGGTCAGTTCAGTCAGGGAGGATGTGGCCTATTACCGGTAGTTAATGTGGAGGTATGAATACCAAGAGAGGAGAAACTGCTTTTGTAACGGGCCAACCACTCCCAGTCTCTGTTCAATCCTTGGTTGATGGTGTCAAATTTGCAAATGAATTGCAGCTCCTCTTTGGATATGATGAAGTTTGTTTGTTGTGGAACAGCTACTTTCAAAAATCAGACACAGGAATGGTAACAAACAAAAACTTGCAGCAGAACACTTCAATCTCCCTGGACACTCCATAACAGATTTAAAAGTAGCCATCCTACAACAAAACAACCTTCATCAAATCCAAAGAGGAGCTGCAATTCATTTGCAAATTTGACACCATCAACCAAGGATTTAAAAGAGACTGGGAGTGGCTGGCCAATTACAAAAGCGGTTTCTCCACTCTTGATGTTCATACCTCCACATTAACTACTGATAATGGGTCACATTACCCCTGACTGAACTGACCTTGTCAACTCATGGCCCTCCCCTTGACTGAGGTTCCCTCTTTATACCCTCCCCTGAAACCCCCCACTCATGCATCTGATGAAGGAGGTCTTTGCCCATGAAATCTTATGCTCCAAAATATCTGATGGTCTATAAAGATGCCACAGGACTTCTTGTTGTTTTTGAAGATACAGACTAACTCAGCTACCCCTCTGATACACTTTTAATAATGTATCTTATTTTGTTTTGTGCTAACAGACCTTGCTTCTCTGAACAAGAGCTATGGAAATGGCGCAACCAAGACGAGGGTTTAATGTGCTGCACGGATCCATTTCGCCATATGACAAGAGTCCTTGATTCCAAAGAGCTTAGAATCTAACTAGACAACTCTAACAAAATATGGAAGAAATAAAGGACCATCCCCTGTTTTACAGATAAGGAACAAATACAAAGATTAAGGACCAAACTGTCATGAGCTCATCTCCCGTTTGAGCCTCGAAATCCATCTCTAAACCCAGCAGCTCCCACAGATATTTGTGGCCAGATGTTCAAGTGAGCTTAGCCCCAAACACATGGAGTGTATTTGCCAGTCTAAGCCTCTTTCTTTCGTACTTAAATAAGAGCAGAGCTCATCTGAAAATCTGCCTCAAACCACTTACACAAGTGATAACAGGGCAGCTACATGAGGGCTGGGAAGCGAACTCAGAACCTGAGCTCCAGTCCAGTGTATTAGCCGTAAGTGCCACGTGCCTCTTTTCTTATTTCTCTACCTCAAAGCCTTTATGAGGTTGGGTGAGCACTACCCAAAGAGTCGTGGTGGAAAACTGCACCTCCACTAGATTCTGCATCTTCTCTCCCTTGTCCTTTTCAACATCCGTAGACAGCCCCTGGTGAATGGGTCAGTTAACATGGACTCTGGTGCCAGCAATACACAGATAGCACGTGGCTCTACCTCGTCTTCACCACACATGACCACACCGCCTCCACCGCAAGGGCCCAACGTGTGGATGAGATCAGTTCATGGATGAAGAACAGTGGATTGAAGCTGCACTTAGGAAATTCCTGTAAATGCAGAATGCTGCAGCAAGTCTCACCAAGCACCACAGCCATTCGTGAGCACAGCACACCTGTCCTCCACTCCCCATGACAACTTCCCCCACCACCCAGAAATACGAATACATCTCAAGGTCTTGGTCCCTGTCTTTAAGGTGCCAGGCCCAAGATATCTACCTGACCAGCTAATGGTCCATACTAAAGCCCATGGCCAGCCATTACACTGGCACAAAGGGAACTCTCCCCAGTCAGAGAGTAGCTCATTTGTGCAGGAGACCTTCTCAAGGTCCAAGACAGGAATGAACTCTCACAGGAACCACAGACCTACCACAAACCCAGTCTCTTTCTGCCTGAAATGCAGGCTCCTTTCTTTGACCCTGCCATCCCTTCCATCAACACCTAGCAACAGTGATGTTTATATTTAAATAGACCTCCACCCTTTACCAAAACAGGACACTCCCCTGTACATCCTTCTCCAGCTGGGGAGAGGATGAGAGAGCCAGCACGTTTCATATTTCTTGCGGCACTCCTGGAAGGTATTCAGCTCCTATAGTGGGGAGTGCGATAGAGAAACCTTTGTAGAAAAGAATATTGCCTCCTCTCAGAGGAGAGGCACACAGAGGTTAAGCAAGATGCTCAAGATCAGACAAAAACTCAGGGCAGGGCCTGAATAGTATCCAAGCCTCCCAGTCTGGTGTTTTACCCATTGGGTCATGCTGCTTCTTTAGGTGGCTTTTGGTTATTTCAGAACCTTACTTCCATACACAGGGAACCATAGGCACTGACTCCACGGGTGCTCCAAAGCCAGAGCCACACAGGCTCCAGAGCTGGAGCACCCACAGAACAAACAAACAGTAGGTGCTCAGTGCCCAATGGCAGTCCTGCCAGTCAGTACCACACCAGGCTTGCCAACCATCAGTACCTTTACGGACAGTCTGTAAAAAAATTAGCTGAAATTGGACATGTCCATGAAGTCCGTAAAGAAATGTAGGTGTCCATAAATTTTGTAAGAGTGCAATAAAATTTCAAAAAACAGCAATTAAATTTCTTCTGTGCCGCTTCAGCCATTTTATTGTGAGGCAGCGGAAATTGGATGTTTCAGTTGATTATTAAGCTTGATGGTTGAGGTGACGTACTGTGAATCACGTGATGTTATCATCTACGTTATCCTGCCTAGTTAGCATCAGCACATTGGCAATTTATGAAATTTAAAATTGCTTACCGTTAGAGTTTATAATGTCAAAATCTATGAGAAGTCTTAATACAGTATAAAAATTATGTCTGTAAAAAAAATCTGTCTGTCTGTACATTTTCCTCATTTTGTCCTCAAATGAAATCTCTGTGGATTGGCAACCCTGTACCACAGCCACCCTCCCAGTGTCCACCCTCCCAGTGTCAGCTGGTGCAGATCAGCTGTTCAGCAGCTTGCAGGCGGGGAAGCAGGAGGAGTGAGGGCGGGGTGCTGAGAGGAGGAGGCAGAATGGGGCGGTAAGAGGCAGGCCAGGAGTGGGGCCTTGGGGGAAGGGTGGATGAGGGGCAGGGCACTCCTCTGCACTGCAGAAAGTCAATGCCTATGCCAGGGACACACACATTTTGAGGAGTAAGGTGCAAGATTCAGCACCTGCCACACCAGCCCTGCTGCACACCGGCGCCTCCAGGCTTGGGCTTACTTTCAAAATATTCTCTCCCCTTCTCCCCATGTTACAAATGAAACTTTGGTACCTCGGCCCTTCCCGGTAGCGTGGGCTACAAAGCTGGAGCTGCAGGAACAGTCACCCTCTCCTGGATAGTGTCAGCCAGTGAGGCCGAGGAGAGAGAAGCCTGCCCTGTGAGAAGCAAGCCACACCCTGTGTCAGGAAGGCCGAGCTGGTGGGCTGCAGTGCTCTGGGTTTAAGAGCTGAGGAGGGACAAATGGAGGGCAGTGAACTGCAGGGGAAAGGGAGAAGAAGGCACTTACTTTCACTGGAATTTAATGACAGTGGCTGCTGTTCATGTGATTTTTCTCTGGATGTTTTCTGCCAGGGACGTTACTCAGCAAAACCACCGAGGAAATAAAAGCCGCCCTCCCCCAAAATGTTCAGCACAAGCACCTAGAGGGCCTCTAGAAACTGGAGACTTTCTAGACCTCTGGACTCAATTACTCAAGGTCAGGGCAGGTCATAATACACAGGCTCTCATTGGACCCTCCTGGCAGGTTAGGGGCATCACTACCACCCCAGTCTGGAGTCAGACTGCTGAAAACATCAATCACTTCTGCAGAGAACCTGGAGGCTGCGTCCCTTGAGCACAGAAGCCAGGGCCTCAGCAAAGGGAAGTCTCGGCACTGCATGGGGTTTGTAGTCAGTCACAGGCTCTTCCTCTCAACCATCTTTCTTGATGACCTTGAGCGGAGTGACTTTTCCCACCCCACTCCAGCCCACCCAGCTCCACAGAGCACACACGCTAACTCACAGCAGCTCTTCACGGTGCCACATCCCCACAAGGTCACTTGTAATTAGCTGCAGACCTCAGGGCCATCAAAAATCCCTTTTGGCTCCAGGTCTGGCGTTCATTTACTGGCACATCTACTGCACCGGCGATGCCAACGCCAGCAGAATACAACCTTCGAGACTGTCTGCTACTCATCTGAACTTCCTCCTTTCACAAGAGCACCACTGGCAAAGGGAGCTCTGACTGGACTTCCACAGAGGGAAGATGTGGGCTTCTCAGTCAGGGCCCTTGGGCTGTGAGTGGACTCATGGCCAGCCTGAGGGGAGCCGTTACTCTTCTCTCTGGGGGTTACTTCCTTTCACTGCAAAGAGAGAGATTCTTCTGCAATGAATCCCCCTTGCCTGGGAAACTGAAATACTGCAATTCATCCTACAACCCAGGGCTCCCACGACTGACCAATGCTGCTTGCATCAGCACAAACAGGAGGTAATGTTCACCCAGCTGGCTGCCCATTCTGACGGGTGGGGAGGGATGTGCTGAGGGTACATCTCTTAAACTTTTCCCCTAGGACAGTAAAAACAGGAAAGGAGGAGGAGCTAGTTAAATGTAATCCTCTAGGCAATATATATGATATTGGTTTGGATACAATATCAGTATAATCAACTCTGTTTTCAGATAAGACACTGAGATATGCCTCTCTCAAAGAGCTGGAAGGGACCTTCAGAGGGCATTGAGTCCAGTCTCCTGCCTTCACAACAGCACCTATGACTATCCCTGATGGATTTCTATTGTTTTAAATCTATTTGTCCTAAATGACCCCCTCTCGCACTGAGCTCACAACCCTGGGGTTAGTAGGCTAATGTGCAAACCACTGAACTACCCTCACTTAGCCAGAGCTACTCACCCAATGTTCTCAAAGCACTCTGCAGAAGGCAGGGACAACATTCTTCTCCCCATTTCACAGATGAGGAGCTGAGGAACAGAGCAACTGGGGCAGGAATCAATGAATCAGGGACAGAATCAGGAACAGAAATCAGGAAACCTGACTTCCAGTCCTTTGTTCTACTAGCCAGCAGGCCACATTCTATCAGCCTTAGCAGTTCAGTTTTTGGGGAGGTGCACATGGCTACGTCTATTCTTTGGAATCCCACAGAGCGGCTAATATAGAATATGCTCCCTTCGACTTCCCTCACTCCTAACAAAGGGCAGGAGTACCAGCGCCAAGGCAGGAGCCCTGTAAGGTCGATTTAGTGCATCCCTACCAGGTGCACTAAATTGAACTCTGGAAGATCAACTGTGGTAGCAAAGACATAACCTCCATGTCCCCTCTGAGAAAGTGGGTAAGTGACTTGCACCTGGTCACACCAAGCCCATTGCAGAGCAAGGAATTGAACTACTTCTTGAACACCAGGCTAGTACCCTGGACACTGGAAGAGGCTTATTGCATTACTTAGTCATTGTTCATCAGTGGGGAACCACTTGGGCAGAATTACCATAGAGTTACAACAGTCTCGGCTCTGTGTTAGCTTTAATGAATGAAGTTTCATTATATCTTTCAGCCATGACCATTTAATAACCACTCTCCTCCCCTAGTTCCCAGATGGGTATTGGATGTCATTTCAGAATGTTCAAAAGACACTGCTGAAATTAGAAATCACATTTAATCCTTCAACTGGCAACAGATCGAATGCCCAGTAACTCACCTGCAGAGGATACTCCAGTACACTAGTTCTCAATGAGGTGTACATGTGAGGGCAGAGGAGTGGGCTTGATGACCTCTCGAGGTGCCTGCCAGTTCTAGGAGATATGTATAATATGTACGTACACCTGGGGTACACAGAGGTATTCGGGCGGGGGGAGCACACACATCAATTCATCTAGATAGTTGCCTAGTTTTACAACAGGCTACATGAAAAGCACTAGAGCTATTTGTAATGTAAGTACAATATTCATATTCTAATGCATTTATTTTAGAATTATACGGTGAAAGGAGAAAAGCAGCAATTTTTCAATATTCATTTGTGTGGTTTTGTAAGCAAGAAGTTTAAGTGACGTGCAGCTTGGAGGGACACAAGACAACTCAAAACACTGCAAGGGGCACACAGCAGTCTGGAAAGGCTGAGTGGCATTATGCAAGGAGGCAGCAGTGTACCTGAAAGAGCCCATACAGACAAGAACTGCTTGGACGTCATCTCTTCTGCACTTTTGAAATGTTCGTGGAAAGGCCCTTAATAAAATGCAACTTCTCTCCTTTCTTCGGGGGCAGAGAAGGTGGCTATTGCCTTACTTCAGCAAGTGAGTGTAAAAATCTTGGAACATTTAAACTGTAAAGAGCTTGGAAGGGACAAATACGCAATTGTAAGAGTCCCGAAACGCCCAGCCCTTGGCCTAGGGTGGGCGGCACCCAAAAAGGGGTTAGAACACCAGCCTTGCACTCAGTTCGGGGCAGTCAGCAGTTCACTGTTACAATACACCACCGGCCCAGCCCTCAGTTCAGCGCGGGCAGCAGTTCTCAGTTGCAACAAAATCCCAGCCCAGCCCTCAGTCCAGGGCAGGGCAGCAACACAAGGGTTTTAGCACAGGCCCAGCCCTCAGTTTGGGGCGGGGCAACAGCACAAGGGTTTAGCACAGGCCCAGCGTGGGCTGGCCCTGTCAAGGAGGGGGTAGGGGGTCGCAGGCCCTCCCACTCCACTGCGACCTGGCCCAGGGGGTTGCTCACACACGACCACGGCAGTGGGGATCCAGGCCGCAACACACCGCCATGGGTTCGGGAGCGTCATTCCCCGGGCCACTTCCTACCTCTACCGCCACTGGCGGAAGGTCCCAGTCCATCTGGTCAGGGGGTCCCTCTGGGTCGGTCTCCTCCAGGTCATCCACCTTCGGGGGCTCCGGCCAGTCGCTCATATCAATGTCATTGGGATAGTTGGGAGGCGGTAGCATGGGGGACCCGAGGCGATCCTGGGCCTGAGGGCTGTAGGGATCCACCGGGACTCTGGGGCAGGCCGCTCCTGGGGCTTCTTCCAAGGCGGGGGGTCTCCGCCGGCATGAGGGTCCTGGCAGGTCTGGGAAGTCTGGGTAGTCCCCCTGGGGCATCTGGATCCGGGGCTGTTCGGAGCCGCTGGGGGCTTGCTCCTCCGGGCTGGCCGGGCGGTGACAGGCCCTCTGCCCTTGGCGCCGGGGAGCTCGTGCAGGCGCGTCCTCCCTGCCCGGAGGCCCAGGCTTTAATGGGTCCTGAGCCCTGCCCTTGGCCTTTCTAGCCCTGGGCCCCACCCTCTGAGGGGTGGGCCTCTGGTGTTCTGGCTCCAGACTCGCCCACCAGGGCCTCTGCACAGCCTCCTCTGCCTCTGAGTCAGCAGGAGGCCATACTGACTCACTACAGCAATGCATCCAAAATGAAGGAAAGGAGAGTAGCAACATTAGTATGCCAAACACTCCCCTTTGTGCCGATTTCAGTTGTCACATGAGAGAAGATATTAACTCCTATATAGCTGGACTATAATTTTCCATGCCATGGGTGATTCCCGGAATTGTTTTCACCCCAAATTGGGGCAAGTGATTACCAGAGAAGGTTTTTCACACAATGTGAACGTCCAAAATGCTAAGGTTTGGAAACGGGGATGTTGCATTTAGGCATCGTTGATCACAAGGAAACATCTCATTTGGGTTTGTTGAATTGAATCAATACATTTCATTGCTAGTCTGTTCGGCTTTGCCCTGTATCTGCCTGGGCAGCTGCAGTGCCTCCAGGAGTTGTACTTAAGTGCCTCGTCCCCATTCACCTCTGACCAGACAAGATATCCCATAATCAACCACACAGCTCAGGCAGAGGCAACACCATGCTGTATCATGGGGATTTGTACTCAGGACTGGATTATGAAAAGGGTTTTAGGGGCTGCAGTCCAGGGTGCCCTTCACCCTGAGATGCAGCCACTTAAGAGCCCGTGTGTGCTGTGTTCTGGGCCAGCAATATGTCATAGAATCCAAGGGCTAGAAGGGACCTCAGGAGGTCATTGGGTGATTTAACATTCGTCGGACTCTAAATAGTTTTTAAAAAATGGCTCCTGAAGTACTTCAAAGGGAGATAAACCAACCCATAATGAACTATTCCAATTTTTCTCCCAACAGCAAACAAAATCAGCAGCAACGTATATTTGCAAAACCTGCATTTTCTGTTGAAAAGTGACCTTGCTGGAACATCACTTAACTCCTCCATTTCCGCTCTACTTTCTACAAGGCTTGGTTGGCAATTGCTCCCATTTTACCAATAACCGAGGCATTGACTTTACAAGTGCCAGAACTTCCATCCGACTTCAAGATGCACAAAAAACTAAACCCTTCAATTGTTTCCTTATGGAACAAGAGTTCTCAGTTATAGCAACATACTTTTGTTCTTGAGCTGTCAAGGAAATAGATCTTTAATCTCTATTTTGCATCTCTATGTGCATCTCTATGTGCTACTGCAATAGAAATGATGTGACAATCAATAATTGGAAGGTGAGTTAATTTTCACTAAGGTTGAAAACAGCCTCAAAAGATTTACTTTTTATATTACCTTCAATGCATGATCTGAGATAAGCATTTGAAGTCACCTAGAAAATATCCAGAGATGGTTTGTGCAATTGTGTTTTTAATCTGGTAGGGAGAAGACAGAGGGCATCTATATAAATTCCAATTGTGACAACAGAAGAGGAAAAAGGTCTCCTAAGGACATCTATACGCTATGCAATCAGAGATGAAACTGCAGCATGTACAGACAGACCTGATCTTGCTTTGAGCTAGCTACCACAAATAACAACAAGGAAACCACAAGTAACACGGGCTACACAAACGTCTTGGGGACAGTGTTTTAATCATGGGACCCAGGTTGTGCATCAATGTTAATGAAAACAGAGGGAATTTACCCAGCCTATAGGAAATTGAGGTCCCTTAAATTTTCTGGGGACATACTAGTGTGAGAAAAAGGGAGACACAGAATGCAGACAGAATCACATTATAAAAAGGGGGTGCCCAGAATGGGAAAAGGGGAGACTCCAGCAGGAACCATCCATCTACTGACGATCAAGCTGTGAGAGTCTCATCAGACCCTAACACTATTGTCAAGGATGTGAGAAGAATTGTATTTGTAACTTGTGCGTAGGTCTGCACAGAATTTCTTTATCCTCAGGTGGAAATGGAATGCAAATGGAGTTTCAATCAAACTTCTAAACTAGATCTTGTACAGGTGAATGTCTGATTACCACCTTCGGTAATTATGTGCTCCTAGAGACACTAAATTTGAAGCAAATAATAGACGTGACTCACACTCTGTTAAGTTTGAAACTATTAGCAACAGAGATGAACCACGGTGATGTAATACCACTTTACAGAATCTACTTTAAATAAAAGACTACTGCAGTCACAGACAAAGGAGAATTAGGCTACGTCTACACGGGCAGCCTCTGTTGGCTGAAATCACTGTCAAGAGACACCTTGTCAGTACCTCTGTCAACAGATTGAGTCTACACATAAGAGTAGATCGAAAGAGCAATCTGCTCTGTCGCCAGAGAGCAGCCACACTGCCCTGCCCTCTCTTGACAGAACAGCTGACTGGAAGCTCTACAAGCAGGGATGCCTGGGGAACCAGAAGCCCTCTCTGCCGACAGAACTGTCTACACGTGTGCTCTGTCAACAAAATGCTGCGGACAGAGGCACTATTCCTGATCAGGAACAGGGATAACGCTGCCGACTGAACAGCTGAGTTTTGGCAACAAACTCTCGACAGAGCACTTTAGCCGTGTAGACGCTCAGCAAGTGTTGTTGACAAAAGGACTGTTCTGTTGACAAAAGCTGCCCATATAGACATGGCCTTAGTGAGTTACAGTTGTTGCAGTGAGACACAAAACCTGCATCTCTACTGAGCCCATGATTTTTGGTGTCTAGCAGAGATCTGAATTTAAGCTGCTAGGATCAGGTTTTAAAGGTGCCGTACTGGTTTCTTTTGAGGATGGAGACTGGCAGGCCAGGCACAGAGCAATTGCTTTGTGGAAATATTTGCCCACTAATGACAGATGTTTCTGTCTCCAGCCTGAATAGAATAAAAATCTAGTCACACCTTGCAGGTGACTAAAACCACAGCATGGGGAGGTGATCTTCACAGCATTAAAGCTGTGGCAGTCCCCAGCACTAAATACATCATTCTGTGTCAGCCTGGTCCCCCCAAAGCCTGGCCAGGTAGTTAAAGCATCCCAGCTGCTCTAGGAGCTCTAAGCCAGGTGGTGATTTATAATAATTTTTCTTTTTTAAAGAAAGAAACAGAGCTGGTAAATGTAAAATAAAAGCAACACTTGTCCACAGAGGGCCAAGGGCTTTCTGCTCTCCATCACCCACTGCCTTGAGGGCCAGCGAGGAGACATCTCCAGTTACCAGCTCTGGAGAAACTGCACTTGAATGAGGTGGTGGTGTAATTTGGAAAGATCTG